>NC_084673.1:16324679-16926826 GCF_028389875.1 Rhea pennata | reverse complement strand
TAGACCAGAAATTTTCACTGAGCCTGTGAAAAAGAACAGCACAGAGCACAGCTCAGCAGGCCAGTGCCTCTAGCACTAAGCACCGAGGGCTGTAGTTTCTAGGCCCTACTCCCAGACCTATTACAGACATCATGTATTAAGTAATAATTGAACAAAATAACATTTTTTTTATAACCTGGAAAAAAAATCAACATAATTGGCTCCCAAAATTTACTGAGCCCTCCAAGCTCTACTAGAATATGTTACACTAATATTGCCAATAGTACACTGGTATACACTAATACTACTTTGTAATAGGCACAACATCAGCCACATTCTTGTTTTTCTGTAGTGTCTTCTGTCTTATTCTAGAATCTAGCTCATTTGGGTCAGTCTAGATTCCTTTAGTCATCACGTATTAAGTTTCCATGAAGGCAACTAGTTTTTGAATCGCAGCCCAGGTAAACACAAATTAAAGGTTCAGATGCTTTTAAACATACTCCTTGGAGTAGCACTGTCGCTCTGAACCATAGCAACGCATGCTACACAGAAGTCCAAAGCTTATACTAACTCTTCGCACATAATGTCCAAACAGGACAAAATCAGAGATTTGAAGACCAGCAATCATCTCAGAAGTGTGTACTATCAGCTTTCTTCTGAAGATGCAGTAAGACCATCTGAGAGGAGCTAAGAATTAAAAGACCTGGATCTAAGCTCAGATTTTCACTGTCTCTAGTGCTCAGGGCCCTTGGGCTCCCCAGTATCAGTGCTGTAACAACTTTGTGTGAAAAGTTCTGATAAGATAAAAATCTAGACCCTTTTTCAAAATGATGAACTAGGTTTTAGCTACATAACTTCCAATACAGTCAGAAACTATACACTTACAACTTCCCCACATTGTTCTGAGGATTTCAGCTGCAGCACACAAATATTCAATGCTAGGGTGGATTTTGGCAGACAACAAATTCCCAATTTTGCATTAATTAAATCAGGCTATGGTTTTCTATTCTCCTACATACTAGGAGTAGATGCAACCAGGCTGCATTCTCTCAATTCTTGTTAGTCTCCCTTAAATGATACATAATACTACTGACTTCATCATACTCATACGAAAACAGAGCAAGATTCAGGCCCCTACTTATGGCTCTGATTCAGGAAAGCTCTTACATGCCTCTTTCGCCATAAACACAGATTCAAGCCCTATATATACACTAACGCTTAGGTGCCGTTCTAAGCGTGGAAGGACTTAGTCCCATGCTAGGGTACTGCAGTTTGCTTTCAGACACTATGACCAGTCCTGGGAATACTCGGGAAGATAGTGGCAGGTGTAATAAAAATCAGCCAAAAAGCTGCCTGCCTTCTCTGTGTGCAGAAACTCAGAAACCACATCTGCCCTACTCTGAGCATAATTGCTACAAATTGTAAATAGCAGCATTTCCTTTCTACATTGTTTCAGCCTCAATGGTTGCACAGACACCCAAGATTGAAATCAAGAATTGAGATGAGAAATTTAGATATAACTGAGTGTGAAGTATCTCATTTCAGACAAATTGTTTCATTTTAATATATACGATTGCATGGGTAAAAGATGTTTTGAATTACAAAATCCAATCAATGAAAGCATAAGAGAAATTAGTTACATTTTGCAAAACACATAGCAAAAGCTGTTTTCTATTGAAGTAAAAAGAATATTTCCTCTCTCATATAATAGGAGTTTTTTAGTAACTGTTCTATGGTACATAAATCACATTCAGCCCCAAAGTGCACGTACAAAAGCATTTCTGTAGCTGTTACAGCTCAAGAAGTTCTTACCTTTACTGAATAGCTAACTAGAGCAGTCATTTATGATTCAAAAAAGCTCAGGAAAGATAAAAAGAGAGAAAAACAAAAGTGAACATAAATACATGTAAATCTTGGTGGTCAGACAACTGAATAATCTATGTTGCCAGCTGAATTTAGTGGGTCTCAAAATTTTTCCATCAACAGAAATAGAGGAAAACTGCCATCACAGAGAGTTTGGGCAGGGAGGCTAAGGCAGCTGCAAGCAGCCTCTCAGGAGTTTGTAAGCAGCCACTGTGCAAAACCATAGCCTTACTACTGACTTTCACATCTGCCATATTAGGACTATCGTAAATTTGCAATAAGATGATGAAATCAATGGACTGTTTTGCCTAGGGCTCATTTCTTCTTAGAAAACTATACACTGAAATGACCAGTTCTGTGATTCTTGGTTTGGAACAGCAAGATTTTACAGAACTGCCTTATTTGGATGGCTTATTCCTTTCCAAAATTTCACTGGAGGCTTACAGGGTTACCATCCCTAAAGTACAGTAACAAACACAGAAAAAAGCATTCACTGGTTTGAACCTTCAGTTTCTTCATCTTGTCTTCTGCTGTTCTCTCTGTAAGAGATATGTCCCAGCATAACTTTTGCAAAAGCTTGTTGTGGAAGCTGCTTCAATTTTGCTACCTAGTAAAACCACATTCAGCTCAAAAATCATCTTCAAGATCCTCTAATTCCTCATCTCTATATAAAGGTCTCTCTGTAGAAGAAAGGGGTCAGAGCAGGCAGAAGGCATATATTTAGGTCACTGAAAAATGTTGAGAATCCTAGAGCAGGTAAATGAAATGGAAATGAGCTGAAGAGCTGAGAAAGATAGATGAAAAAAAAAGAGAGAGAGAGAGAGAGAAGTTCAGGCAGTTCATCAAAGATGGTGCCCCATTTCATTTCTAACACAAGGGACCAAATCAACCCATCCCTGACTCCATTTCTAATAAACTGTTCTGATGGTGACACCATGGCAGAACACTGATCGAATCTTCAGGGTTTGCATTGTAGCATGTTAAATTATTCTCTGAGTGTTATGAAATCCATTATAAAAATGTGTGCACCTAATCATAAAATTCTGGCTGTGTCCAACATAATCTGTTACAGGAAAAGATAGCAACAAAGATTTTATTAACTAGAATCAATAGTGTACACAACTGCTTGATACAGCTACAAAACCTACTGCAATTGTAACTGGAGTGTTGAAGGAGCTGCCTGTTCTTTGAAGTCATATACGCACCCAAAATTATCAATGTAAACCAGCCATTCATATAGATTGTATGCATACAAATACTGAACTCAAGACTGTGCTTTGAAATCTTTATGACAAAAAGTATGATTTATCCGGTGTGCAGGTAACAAATCGATATAAGAGTAAGTCTGAGCCAACGTGTTCAGCAAAATTTGTGTGTATAATGTGATACAGTTCTGAAACATATGTCTACTACATCATGGCTCTGATGTGGAAGTTGGACAATGATAGTTGATACTGTATATGCAACATCTCTAATTCTGTGCTCTACCTGTTCTTAGGTATTTTTTCATGAAAAAGACTTCAGATTACTTGTTACATCTCTAGGGAGAAGGTTCTTGCTTTATAAAACTTCTGCCCATAGTTTGACACCATTTAGCAATTTCTGCTTATTGAAACTTAATTAATTCACAAACTATATGAATTATAACCCTCTTGTTACTTCACCAGAAAATGAGCTGAAATGATCACTGCTACGGTCAGTGAAGGGGCATTAACAGTGCCTACAAGATGTCAGTTTGTACAAAAGAGTTTCCAGTTCCATTTCTTTACCCCCTTGAACACAAATATCAGAAACCCATGGAAATGAAAAGTAAAATCTCAGATAAAATAATCAATGTAAGGTGTTCTTAATTTGGCAGAAGTGATGAGTCAGATGTTTTTGATAGAGAATAGAATTATTTTAGGCTAGGTAATACTCTTTAAAAAATAGTTGTCATATTAATTTTGGATACACAAATGCCCATGACTTTAATGCGTACAGATCATTCGCTTTCAAGCGCATGGCTCTATATTAAAAAGTTCTCTTGTCACCTACAAGTGGGTTACAACAGAATTTACTTCATCATTTAACATAAACTCTGTAGCAGTCCCTGAAGCCACTCTTTCCTGATACACAAAGTAGTGATTCACTAGAATTTAGTCTTGTTTTCCATTATGGCTCCGACTGTACTAAATGAACCCCATATAGCCATTTGCATGGCTGTCGAGCACAAACCTGAACCTCAAGCTATTATTACAGTACAGAATTAAAAATTCCAGATCTATCGGAGCATCTGAGAGTCCCTCTCTGTTGATACGTTTACTACTGTCCTCTCTTTTAATGAAAGCCTGATTCTGAAATTGCAATATCAAAGGAAAGATCATATCCCTGAAGGAGGACACTACCTCCTGTGTAACACTGCGATACGGCAGACGGCAATAACATCACTTTAGCAAATGCCTCACGAGCACAGATCCCCCTTCAGTTCTATAAATTTTTATTTCTTCTTCTAAAAACTCAGTGCAAACATTCTAATACTGCTTTTGGTTATTTTAAATAGTGTCTAAGGGCAATACAAATTAAGCGCCTAAGCCTAACCTTTCCCACTGAGAAGCTAGAGTTTCTCTGTAATTTATTTTTTCTCAGCTGAAGTCCAGTTAGCTATTACATTAGTGAAAAATATCGTTGTGAACTAAGGAGATTTTTGTTGGCTGATATAGGTGATTCCTCTGTCTCAGAATATATCGTCCCTACACGTACAGATTACCACCCCACGTATCAAGATGCTGGATGAACAGCAGAGCGAGGAAAGAATGATGGATGCAGAGATATTGTCAGCTAGCAGACATTGCCACTAAAAGAAAGAGGGAAAGACAACACTCAAATCAGGGCTAAAGCAAGATCAATCACCCTCTTGTAGTACTGAGGCCTTTTTCACAAATGAAAAAATATCATCAGCACACGTGTCCTGGGAAAATTCTGAATAAACCTTCCCTACAGCCTGGAAATGCTTAACACATTTTCAGTTGGAACGATTGCTGCCTCAGGTCCCAAAGGCAACAGGAGTCTGTGAAGATAAAACAATTCTCCTGTACAGTGTATAGCTTTGCCAAGAGCTTGGGGATCCTTCCGCCTAGAAGGCGTTTGAGGAATGGAAGCTGTTATCTTGATTTTAATTGCTATGAATGGTTTTGATCAAACAGCAACCCTTTAATCAACAAATATGGTTACTGTTCTGCAGCTCTGGCCCACTACTTCGTCCTTTTGAAAGAAATTTAAAATAAATACCACAGGCAATATAATTTTCTTTGTTTACTGCAAAACCACTGATTTCAGATCCAAATGCATCATTCAGGTGCCCCAGATGCAAACTACCCTTTCTGTAACGACAGCATCAGCAGCAAAAGCATGAGAAGTGTGCTCAAGTGTGGGGTGTTATAACTCAGCAGCAAGCAATGTGCTTTGGGCTGATATTGTCAGGAGAGGTCATGGACTCGCAAGAATATTTAAAAAATAAATCCTCAAGGCAAGTTCAAGAAAAGTATAAAGGAAGTAACATAGAAGCTTTAAAGTCTCCTAAATCTATCATGTGTATGTAGCAGAGGGAGAGGACATGAGGGAAGATTATTAGATACAGAATAGGAGTTTTAATTGGTTAAGGATACCAAAATACTGAGATGAGATCAAGGAGATTTCTTCTCCTTGACCAAGGAGAAAAAGCAAGTCAGATGCAATGAATAGCTTCAAAGGCAGCCGAACCATCAGCAGACAAACAAGTGCAGTCATGAAAGCAGACATTACAGTAGTGTCAGCAATTGGATGGGAACACAAAGATGCCACAACCTGGCTTCACCATTTTGTGCTTTACTATTACAAGGTATGGCAGTGCTGTGACTCTCCTGGCTTTCAGGAACAGCTGTGATAACACACATGCAGGCAAACAAGCTAGTTCTTGAACTTCTAGTTTCCTTCTCTCAGTATATGCTACATTTTTTCCTGTGCGCTCCTTTCTGTCTAGCTGTTAGTTGCCTGAGGATCCCTGCATCTGTAAGATCTCCAAAGTTTTTGCACTTGCCACTAATTTGCATCCCATCCTGTACAGAACATGCTCTCTGTCCTTAGGTTACCCAGCACCGCCTGTGTATCCTTCCCTTGCCATCTCAGAGGGTTGGTGGCAAAGAGGGCGGGAGGCACCTTAGAGATGCTGAGGTGCTGCTTACGCCCAGGAAGTTTATTATGTGGCTCAAAGCAACCACTCTACAAAGCTGTTCAAAATTTTTCTCAGATTTTGTGAGACAAAAGATGCCAGAGTCTCCTCACTGGTCTTGATACAATTCCTGCTACAATATCTTTCAGTTTAAATTTAGCATAATTTAAAAAAAAAAAAAGAAAAAAAATATAGAAGGCCAAGGAAATTAAAACATTTCAGATATTGAGTCTGCTATTTGGACAATCAGACAAAAAGTCTATAGTGAAAGACTTCCCCTCCATTTGATCTGTGTGTGTGTGTATACACACACGCGTGTATTGACTGTAGCCTGATGACAGGTTACCTGATGACTGTAGTCTCCCAAAGATTGCAAGAGTAAGTTAGAAATAAGGAAAGTCCCAAGTCATTGCCACATAATTTCCCAGAACATCTTCCTCCTTTTAACCCCAAACTGAGGACTCTAATTTGCACAGCCAAACTGCAAAGTACGCAGCTCATCCTGACTGCTTAAGAAACTTCAGTAAAGCCCTGTACTTCAGTGCTATACTAATGACAATAGCACATGGTAATGTATTAGCTGCAAGAAATAATCTCCAGTTCATCATCATCATCATTAGCAGGAGATGATGATCCTCTTCATCTATATTCTGTGCTAGCTCTCAATGAAATAAGGGGTGCTCTGAATATTCAGCTCATTTTTTACCATTGCCTTTCCCGCTCCTTTCAGGAAAGGGTTTCAGCATGTTGATTTTATTTCTGTGGCGATTCTGAGTATGGTGATTCCTAGAAGTCATTAATCTAAAGTGACAATCTGACTAAGTACAGTAGCTGCCGTTTTACGCAGCCAGCAGGAGAGGTGAAAAAGTCAGTCTGCTGCCTCCCTGTTTGTGAAATGGATAATATAGCTCAGCAAATAGACATATATTATTCTCTGTCCATCAGTCTAATGTTTTCATTTTAGACTTTTATCTGCTATCTAAAAGCTACTTGTTTACCCAGTCACTCTTATCTTCCCTCTGTGTGAAATTTCTTTACAATAAATAAAACGCCTCGCGTTTACTGTGCCTTCAAATCATTTTGATTTCAAATATACTCAAGATTTCATTTTGACTGCCCTTCCAAAAGTGATACATCATATTATTCCATAGCATCAAAAGGGTCCAATATAGGGTACCATTTCTGGCTTGGTTTTTCTGTTTGTTTGCTAAACAAAGCTAGATATAAATATCTTTAAAAGGACGATCTGTGAAAATTTGCCAGGGTATTTTTAATTAATTAAAATGAACCAGTACTAATGCAAATGCAGAGAGAGTTTCGTTGCTTCCAAAGATAAGTAGAAAGACAAGCATAAACTAAGTTGAATCCTAATAACTTCCTACAAGAAACTGTTGTACTGATTAATCTACTAGTGAGACATGTCTTAGCAAGAGTACTTTCACTGTTCATTGCACTTCATAAAATATTTAGATGATCTCAGAACTTCAGCTGACAAACACTCAGATGGCAATAAGAGGCGATTTAGTCTGATATAATGATGCTGGAAATAAAAATGAAGAAGCTCCTCTATCGATAGTGTCAGAAATTAGCTTCTTTGCATGAACCTAGGAATATAATTTAGCTTTTTTATTCACATGCAAATGCATTATTGCAAGTGCACAAAAGATATCCCAAAGAAGAAATTAAAATGTTATAGACTCTAATACTAGGTTATTACATGCCAGGCAAGTTCTGTGCTGTGCTTTGTTTCAGGTTCTCTGTGATATGACAGCTGTTTCTATTCAGATGGCATTTTAAAAGGAAACATTTTCTGTAATTTCAGCTGACTCATGTTCAAACTAGCAATACTCCATTTTAAAGAACCATTGAGAAAATGCAGCATGTTTCTTCACTGAAGACAGCATTTACTGTTCTAATCTCATGCAAATGTTAGTTAGAATCAACAAAATTGCACAAATGCCAATATCGCTTGTCCCCCGTAAGATGATTTCACACCTCACACAGCAACAGATACCATTTGCAAGAAGACACATTAAAAAGCAGTTTAAAATGTATCACTATGTATTACCTCTACAGTAAATAACACAGTAGGTCCCAGATGGCTTCGAGGGACCCTGTGTGCTATGTAACAAAAACAAAAAAAAAAAAAAAAAAAAAAAAAAAAAACCACAAAAACAACCCCCAAACATCGCAGCATCTGTGATGCAAATTAAAGCAGGAGTAACATTGCAACCCCAAATAGGGACACTATACTGACATCAATAAAAGTTTTTCTGGTAATGGACAACCAACAGGTGGAGAGTTGCCAAAATCAGTTAATGCGCTGTTTTATTTCAAAGACCAAAATGCTAATGTAAGTAGTAGAATCACCTTTTCTTCATTCCTGGACAAATCCCATCCCATTTCCCTGAGCAGCAGAAGAGGTAGGACATGATAGGGTGAAAGGGTTGTTTCTGCAGAGGTGTAGGCTGGGGAGAAGCCTGAGGGATGGACACACTGCCAAGATTGCTTTATCTTGTCACAGTTTTCTCAAACAAGACCCCCAAACAGCACAAACAGCCCTGTGTCTGTGCAAAACAACATGCTGCAACGCTTCTTGGCTAGGCGGTATCCGAGCACTATATGAACCACCGAGGAATGAGCCATATGGTAGCAAGAAAGTGGCAGCCATTTAGATGGCCATAGGAGGATCATTTGGTTTGTGGGCAGTGATCAAAATTAAAATGGAAGAAAATAGAAAGACTGGGAAAAGCACCTGGTGCTGCCAACTGGAACAGCTGATGGAATAAAACAGGTTGGTGATTATGCAGATGTAATCCTTCATAAATCTGTCTCAGCATATGGCAAGCAGGAGAATGAAGATGGCCAAAATACCAAAGCGTACTTTCTACCAGGAATTGCTGTAGTCTAAGACCTACAAGAAGCATGACCTATATACGTGTGTATATATATATACATATATATTTGTACACACACACACCTTAGATTGGTGACTGCACCTTGGACTGGTGCCAGCATACCTGCCCCTCAAGGTGAGGATGATGAAGGCCAAAGCTATTACTGTCAACTATTGCAGTTTTTAAGACCGGGAGAGAGGAAGGGAAGAAAAAAGAAGAAAAAAAAAATCAAGCTGCGGAGCTAAACCCATTTTAAAATATGAGCCTGAGCACTTACAGGATCACTTCCAGTGCCCTCACAGCCAGGACGACCACACTTGGTGTGCTGTGGGTTCCTCACCATTTGGTCCTGACAGAGACCTGCAAGATAGAGCCATGCAGAGCAGACAAATATTGACGTATCAGGGCTAGAGATGGAGCAGGCACATCCATAGCTAAGCTTCAGTTTGCTTCTAATCTCAGCACTCTCCAGGCCCTTTATTTTAGCAAGGCACCTCCTCCTTGCCCTTTTCTCCCTCCTGCCTGCTCACAAGAGCGTGACCCTGGCAGCAGCCCTCAGCCCCATGCTGTGCCCTGCTGCAGTCTCTCCTCCCACGAATCACACGCAACTTACTCATCTCTGGGCTCAGGACAGGAGCAGCTGAGAGAACGGCAAAGGAAGCCAGGAAAGCGAGTCTCCAGCACGTCCGCAAAGCCATGGCCCAACCAGCTTCAATGTCAGGACTTGCTCCGTTTAGGAGCAAGGACGCTGCATGTTAAGCTGTGAACCACCAGTTGACTTAATTAAACCTGCACCCCATGGCACATCACGTGTTTACCAGCGAGCATTTCCATGGCTCTGAACTGAAGTCACCACTGAGGAAATCTTGCCTGGGTGAAATTCTGACAAAGATGGCTCCAACTTGTAATGTTTACCTAATACACTAGGCACAATCCTGTTTCCAGAAAACACTGGTCTTTGTATTCTGTCCTTTCTGGAATAAACAAAAGATGACGTATCCCATAAGAAAAATATTCTACAATAAATTCCACTTTTAAATCACCCAGCTTTCTACGTGTAGTGCATCGTCATCGGTACGCGCAGCAGATCACATCCTGCAGGGCCCAGAGATGTGCCCACAACTTTGCCAAATCCATTACTGGTTTTGCTAATTGATAGAAGAGTGCAAAAGGATGAAAGCCGCTTCAAGTTCACGTCACGTCCCCTCTCCCAGAAGACCCTGAATCTTATGTTGATGCTGGATATAGCAACAACAAGGTTCTCCTCAAAGACCTGTTGCCATCTGTTGCCAAACCACATCAGAAGCGGATGACAACAATCTTTAGCTCATCATCCTCCTCTGCGCTACGTGAAGAGACAGAAGGCAGCAGAGACGTTCACATGCTGTCAACAATTTCAGCAACAGATTAATTGAAACTGGCAGAAAGAAAGGGGCTAATACAGGCTGACTGTAGTCAGCCGAAATTGCCGAGGGTTTGGCAAATTCAGGCATACGCAGTTTAAACAGTTTTTTTTTTTTTTTTTTTTTTTTTTTTTTTGTAAGACTGTTTCATTCAGCTTTAATTACCACCAAACAGGTGATATGTAGGGAAACAGTCTTGTATGTAAAAATGGCACTGTAATTCGGTGGCAGAGTCCAAAGCAGAACCCAGGAACCTCAGCTCTGAGCCTCTTGCTCTAGGCTGGGACACACAGATCTCCCATAAAGTGAATTCAGTGGCTCTAGCATGTTCCACCGGGAAGCAGACATTCATCAAGGACTGTCCTGCATTAGGAATGACACCACTTTATTCCAGTCTCACTACATCTGCTTCCAAGTCAGTAGAATTTATTTTGCAATATTTTCAGCCTTTATTGGAGTATAAAAGTTATAACTTGGCTCTAGTTTGAAATTATTCCTACTCTATTATAAATATGTCAGGCAAAAGATACAATGTAGTAAGAATGAAAACAACAGGTGGTATTGAAGTATAGGATAAATCATGTTGTTAAAAATCTTGCAGAAAGAATTGAAACAAGCCTTAAATTACTCTAGACTCGTGTTTGTCCTCTCTGAGGGCACAGCTCCTTAACTATCTTGCATTTATAAGAGGCACAAATTTAAGAAAGAATCACAGGGGTAATTTTTCTCAAGTGTGGGGGAAGAAACATGTATAACTTCAGCGGATGACTGGCCAGAAGTTGACACCCTCACTAGACCCTCAGCCACTGCTCCGAAAACTGATCACTGGAGCCATTACTGCACTGAGCCAGGCCTCTGAAATTGAAAGTCAAATTCAAAACGTAAAATCTTTATTCCATCTTACTAAACAGCTATTAAATAACAGGAATGCACTGTAAGTATTTCAGGATGACACTTACAAGCAATAAAGCACAGAAGACAAGACAGACGATCTTCTCCCAAGTGCATTACTATAACACGGAAACACTTTCTAGAAAGGTGTCAAGGAGAAGCACGAGGTCATTCCCACAATTATGATTTTGTTCCATTCTTAGCATTTTTATTTTATATAGCTAATTTTTGTTAATGTTGCCACTCCAGCTAGGAGTAATCCAAGCCCAGATACAAATAAAATCACAAATTTACAGTCAACGAGGCAAAAGATCACAAATCAAATCATTTCTGCCCTCATTGAAATGATAGCCCGCGTCTCTGGCACAGTTTGCAGCGATGAGAGTGGGCACGGCAGCACTCCGTCCCACCTTGCACCGAGCCAGCTGAAAGCACAACAGGCAGAGGAGCCGGTGAGAGTTTTGGATGAACTGTGAGGCAGGACATGCTGGGTGAGTTGCACACGAAAGCCCATGCCAGGTGTGCTACCAGCCAAGCAGTTCCTTGTATTTTTTCCCAGGTGCTGCAGATTTGAGGTCACCTGGCAGGCCAGCTCATCCAGAACATGCCCCCAGCAGCTCCCAGGGCAGAAGAGAGCTGCAGCAGTCCTCTTAGAAATGAGGACAGTTAGGAAAGAGGAGGAGGAAAGCAGAGGAGGGTAAAATACCTTCTGCACCAAACCAAGGCCAGGAGCAGAGCAGGCAGCCATAGGGAAGTTTTCCTCCTTCCAGCAGCTGGCAGCTCTGCAGCATCCTCTGCGCGGAGCTAGCCACAGCCAGCAAAGTGAACAACATTCAACATCTGAGAGGCAGAGAGAGGGACACAAGCTGCTTAACCCGGGTAGATTAAACCAACCGGCCACAGGTCAAATTCCCTCCACTGGGAAAGGCTCCTCTGAGCCAGGAAACATGAAGGCAGGACCCTCTTCCCTGGAAGCCTTGGCCACAGTGCTGCAGAGCATCCTCGGCTGCACCAGAGGAACCTGCAGCAGCAGCCTATTGCTGTACTTTGCTGGTTGCCTGCCTGCCAAACAGCTTTGTAATCAAGCTTGCAGTCAATGGCTCTTATTAAAAGAATAGACTCTTCTTTTGTATTAGTAGCAAAATTAACATAAAGGGATACATTAAACAATACAACAATGCCAAAGCGACAGAGGAAAGAAGCAGATGTGTCTCAGTGCCACATCAGCCCCAAGCAGGCTTCTTGTCCAGTTGCAAGCATGGAGCATTTACAGCTGAGAGCAAGGAGAGCTCCAGAGTGTCATCACTTTATAAATGAAGCCAAGGGCCTTTTTCCTTTGCCGCTCGTAGAAAACCTCCTAGCTTTGTACAATTTCTCTAATTACTCCCTTACTTCACCCCTCTAAAGACTGTGTTTTCTAGACAAGTAGTGTGAGGAGTTTACCACGCATGCTGAGCCGAACCTCTTCTTGGCCTGTCTTGTCCCAGACATCATTTGCACTAATCTTTATGACGCTAGCATTATCTGAAAAGGTTGGCGCTTCTCTATGCGTTACCTTCTGCACAGATTTATCCAGTACTATACAAAGATTACAGAATTACAGGGCTTATCACCCCACAGGTAAACTTTCTACAATAACATAATGCTGTACTCTCACTATTCCCTACCTCTTATGCTTTTGTTTCATTTTTAATTTCCTTCCCGCACCCCCCAGGAGAACAACAGTATGCAGCCAATTTTAGTGGGGACAAACCACGGAGGAGCTGGTGTGCCCAGCCTTCAACCCAAAGCATGCTCCTACTATAGAGGGCTACTACCCCAATAGCCACATCTGGACCAAATGACAAATTTCTATGGCTATAACCCTTCTTTTGGGTTGGGTCTATGTCTGCCCTGAAGAAGCTGCAGAAATTCATAATGAGCGCGCTGAAAGTACAGGCTGATCAGGAAATGCTCTGGACCACATCAGACTGCTGGCATTCGGTCTCCAAGCAGTCATCGCCTGGCCTGTGAGGAATGGCAGCATCTGTCACCCAAAGGATACTAAAGAGAGGCACAGTTACAGTGCCATGCTGCTTATCTTGGGCAAAATACTTCAAAGATACTTAAGAATTGGCCAATCTGTTTTCTTCCACAGCTGTGCAGCTCAGTCACTACTTTTTCTTACTAGACCTGATTTAATAAGGTCCTTAAGGTACAACATGTACCTGCAGTCAGGTACATGGTTGATGAAGTAGGGTCTTAGCTCTAACAACTCTGCCTTCTTGGTTGGGAGCAGCATGGGAATTTGTATGCAATGGAGAGCACTAACGTTTAAATAATTTAGCAACAACAAACCAAAAGATGGTATCAAATGTGCTGTGTATATAAAAGTTTTGTACAGATCATTGTCGCTGTCTTGCCTTGAAGAAATGTGTCACAAGATGAGCATTATTTCCTCCTTTGCTGTAGTGTTGGCATGATTTGGTATTTGTATAAGCAAGCAATGCAAATATTTCATAAAAGCCTTTAATAGCGTAATTCAGCTAACAGTGGCAACAGTAATCAGCAGCTTGCATTCAGACCCAGAACAATCTGACTGCTTTGTTTGATTGCATCTCAATATTTTGCTAAAAGCAAAGATTGCTGTAAATGGGTGAATTAAAAGAGAAAAAGTGTGATTGAACAGGTGCATAAGTGGGAAGATCAGGGTCACTGCAAAGCACTCGCACTTTGCAGGAGAAAACACTTGGGAAAGGTGAAGAAAAATGGGTGACTTCAAATGTTGTCCATATTAAATGAATATCAATTGTATCCACTTCATATGAATTATAAGTACTGCCACTGAGCAATTTGTGTGTGCTTTGAGATGGTACCGAATAATCTTCTCATTAACAAAAATAGCTCAAACATGACAGATTTAAAAGAAATTCTGATTTAGTTGCAGCTAACTACATATATTTTTAGCAGATCAGGAATCTTGTATTGGTCTTGCTGGTCTAACAGTTGTGGATATTTCAAAGATCAAACGAGCAATGTCAAGAGTAGCATTATTTATTCAATCATATTTTTAAAAGCTGAAAAGCCCAGACTGAGTAATAAGTTGTTTCTCATTTAGCTATGCCTCCTTTGTATTTAGGAAGGCATAACCCTAAATGTTTTCACAAAGTATCTGCTGTGTTTTCTTAACCTAATGCTTCACCAATTCTGTGACACCCCTTAACTGTAATTATACTTCCTCAGGAATTGCACCCTAAATAGAAATTGAACTATTCATGCTGCAAATTGAAATTCTTCAATGCGAAGCCATACAAATAACGTGCATTAGCATTACCCTCCTCCCAAAATATGATAAGATCACTCCTGTTTCTCGGAAAGCTGATATTAATTGCTGTTATTTTATCAAGTGTAGGCAGACACATTCAAACAAACATGTGAATGCTTAAGTGACCCAGAAAAATTTCCCTTTAACCTTCGGAATATGTGGATGACCTCGTATGAGGATGCGCTAACCGTAAAGCCACATCCACAGCCCCTGTCCACATATGGGAGCTAAGGGAGTGATAGCAGAAGGCATCTGACCCATTAAAATCAGCGTTTGTGGCTCTGCGCACTTAAACAACAAAAACTCTTTTGGGATAATACAGCAACTGAGGAAGAAGCGAGACAAGAACAGCTCCGTAAGCTCCATTAGGCCGAGGTCCAAAGCACTCGGGCACTTCTGCGCTGCTAATTTATCACCTCGCTGCCTTGCACAAGAGAGCCTGGCCTGAGCTGCACACACAGCAGCTCCCGGGAAGCAGCGGGGAAATAATAATTCAAGAAACATTAGGTTTCCCTTGTTTATGTCGAAAAATACATCTATTAGAAGCTAAGCACTGATTTTTTCTCATCGCTGATACTGACAGCAGATCTCGCTGCTCAGAGGATTGACTTATTGTCATGAAGATTAAGGCAGCGGGGCGCACACACAAAAAATCGTACTTCTGCACTTATGTGCCCACCTAAACTTCTGCTAGGGAGATCTGATCACCCAAGCGTAAACTCACTCCACTGCAAGGCTAAGCCAAAATAAGGATTAATTCCGAGTCTCCTGCTTGCCACACCTAACTTTTGAGTGAGTATCTGCTACGTGAAATCATCGCTCAATCACATCAAAAGCGCTAATTTCAGTAGTGGTAGAGTTTAACCCATGACAGGCTACTCCCAGAAGACGGTTCTTGTATAATAAGAAAAACTAGTGTATATTCTAGAAGAACCAGTCCTGCAAGGGAAAGAAACTGGCTGCAGGAATAAGCACATCATTTTCACCTCTAACTTTTACAATTTCATTACAGAAGACTTTGCAGTATTTGCTTGGAGTAAATAAATATCTTGTCTATGTACCAGAAGGACTGTAGCTACATTATTTCAACAACAAAAAAAAAGTATTAACATTTGTTCTTGAAATGTAGCACTAAGGTAAGACACTTTAGGAAGAATGTTTCTGCAAATACTTTTTTTTTTTTTTTTTCCTAATGGATGATGCCAATTCTCCTTCTGCCATACAGACCATAAATACCCTCAGGTAATTAGTTAAGATAGAGTAATTACTCACTGCAGACCCAGCTACACATAGCTATGCTCCTTACAGGGACTCGGTCACGCTGAGATTCACTGACCGAATACTTGACACTCATCGACAGAGAGCGGCAGATTTACAACGGGACCAAGAAAAAGCGAACTTGAGGCGGCGCCGGGCCGGCCGCGCTCCAGGACGCGGCCTGCGAGGGCAGCGGGAGAGACCGGCGCACCGCCACGTGCTCCGCGGGGCACCGGAGGAGAAGAGTCTCCGCGCACGGACGCATGAGTTTAAAGCATTTCAAGAGCAAGGTCAGCAGGGGCGGAGGACGCCGACGCCGGCCCGCGAGGGCCGGCTGAGGACAGACCCCGTTTCCCGTTGCTTTGTGAAGCTTTTTGTTGGCGTTTGAACTAATCGTTGGGCCGAGGGAGGGTTGTCTTTTAACCCCAACCGCCCGTTTCCCCCGCGGCCCATGCTAATCGTGCCCGGCACCATCTGAAAACCAAAACACACCGCTGCCTACCTGCCTTCGTTACATTTATTAGCTAAAAGAGCCGCCTGCAAAAAAGTAATAATGAAGAAAAGAATCCAACTATGTCTTAATATAACTGCAGCCAAGCCGGGAAGTAGGAGCATGCTGCAGTAGCACAGCCGTTTCCAGGTTAGATTTGTGCTCTTCAATTAGGCAGAACTTTGAGGAGAACAAGAACAAAAGCGAGAAGAAACAAGTGCCCGTGCGACGCGGCTCCCGCTACCTGCCCTTCCCGTTGTAACGCTCAGTTTTAATAGCTCACCCTGCTGTTCTCTTTGCTGCGGTTTCAGAATCACGTTACAGGCAAATGCAGGGTAAATTTGGCATCTTCAAGGGTCCTTTGCAACTTGTTTTTCTAAAGACAGTATCTGGGAGCCTGACTGTTATTTGACCACAGTGTCGTTTTACATTAGCTGTGAAATATCTTTCCAAAAGCTGGCTTAAGTCGTTTTCCAGCTATCTGCAACTGAAAACTTTAATGGGGGCAGACTGTCCCCATCTACTTACTTCAGGGCAGCTCCGAGCGCACAGGAGGGGGACAAGCGCGAGCAGCTCTGCGGGCCGCAGGAGAGCGGCAGCCGGGCCGCTCTGCCCCCGCTCGCGGCCTCTCCCCGCACCGCCCTGTCCCACTTCTGCTCCAGCATTCACGCTCGGGCAGGAAAATATGATTTTACCTGCTCTGTTGAGAAGCTTTGAATCAGTTTGGGGAACACTACAGAGTTTTTGCACTTTCCACTGAAATTTCTGGGCTATTTACTTAGTTCACGAGTGTATGAGCAAAATATATAAGCAATGGCTGTTTGAGGCTGTAGGACAGCGTTAACTCAGTTGGTACGTGGGCTAGGGATAGCTGACACCAGCTAAGAATCTGGCCTTGAACAGTTTTACTCCTCCTTTTCCTTTTTAATGCATCCCAAATAATTTTTGAAAGGATCCCAGGTTGCTAGCACATATACTCTGAAAAAACAAGACTTTAGCAACAAAATTCAGTTACTACCACAGCATAAGCCGGTAACCAACCACGTGACGTAGGAAGGACTGATCCCCAAACCCAGCGCAACCCCCCGGGGAGCCCAGCGGTTCCCCAGGCTCCCGGACCTGCAGCACAGCCAGGACTGACCAGCTCCCTGCGTGCACAGGATAGAAACCAGCCAAACAAGCCTTAGAGGAAAAAATCACTGGAGTTGAAATCCTCCACTCTGATTTACCAAGCAATTTTTTAATGGAAAATTATGTTTTAATATCAAAACAGCTTTCCTCTATACAATCCTACCACATGTTTTAGCTGAAGTAATCTCAGCCTTTACTCAGGAATAAATTCATTATCGATTATAGAAAGAGTACTTTACAATTCAGCTGTAGCACTCATTAGCCTCTTTTAATGGCATATTATACCTTCTCATTTTTTTCTTCTTCACTAAGAGAAATATTGTGTATTTGAGGGTGAAAGAATAAACAGGAAACAATTATTCAACAGTCTCAGAGAATCCACTCATTGGTAACAGGAGAATCTTCTAAATAAGCAACCAAAAATTGCAACCAATACAAATACTGTTACCTTTTTCTGTTCTTCAGTTTTCAAGTAGACAAAGTTATGGTTTTCCTCTTCTGGTAAATTATCATGGCAGCCAATGCCTCTGAGAAGATAATAGAGATGTTATGGAAAATAAAATTACACTATTCAACACAAACTCTGTGCTTACTAACTTAAATACATTAGCAAGGTTGGCCTTTTTTTTTAATATATATATAAGTTGATTCAACTGTGGCAATAACATGCAGAAAATTGTTGGCAATCAACATTAACTACATTTTATGTCTCTATTATTCTGTATTTTTCCAGGTTGTCAAATAACAGATTCACAATAGTTCAGAACAAACATGAGTTCTTCTGGTGTCCAAATATACCTGCACAGTACATTGGTTGGAATTTTTAAGAATTTGTTCGTAATTAGCATATATAATCTGTTTGTAGCAACTGTGCTTGTATATGAATTCATGAATCTATGATAGGCATCATAAGTCCATTTGATTATTTTGTGTGAGAAGTACAGTTTCTTTACTGACAAACCCTTGTTCCTAGTGAGTCCTATATTCCGTAAGACCGTAGTTCCTCAGCCAAGTTGGATCCATGTTGCTGGATGTACCATTTCTGTGTCACTAGGAAAGTCACAATTGGCTTGGTTTTACCATTTGTGTTGATAGACAGTGTTTTCTTTTTGAACTCTAACTTGTGCTGTTTTCACTCTCATTAATGTTTTCTGTATTGATTACAGTTCCACTCCTTGAAATAACTGGTATTAATGAGGAAATGAACCCATTACCGGTCCTCAAAACACTCAGGTAACATGTGACAACAAAGACCAAGACACCAGATAACTTGCTGGTTCGTTCACTGCCAATTATCTTGCAGAAACCCAAGTACAATCTTGACCAGGATCATAGGCAGAAAATAAATTTGCCACAAGATTTTTATTTCTTTTGTCTATATCACAAAATGACACAAAAACAATAATACACAGTAAAAAATCCAAGATGCTGGGAGCAGAAAGGCAGACACTTGTCAGATCAGGACTGAGGCTCTGGTCTAATTAGTACTATTCAATTTTAAATTACCACTACACAGAATAAAGTGTTTGTAAAGCAATAATTAGGTATTAGTATTTGTTTTCATGAACCATCTGGGAATAGTATCAACATTATGTTCTCTTTGAGATATCTAATGAAAGAAAATACAACGCAGCAGAAAACTACTTTTTCTTTAATTTATTAAGTGTTCAAACATACTTATTTGCTTTTGAGGCAAAATTAAGGTGTACAGGGAAACACCACAAGTCTGATGTTAAAAAGTTCTCCTGAAAAGGACCGATCCACACTGGTCTGGAACTCTGACAGCTACACTGCACTGGGGTGCAGCTGCTTGCCTGCAGTAACACTGCATTTTACAATACTAATGAGAAAGATGATACAGAAATTCTCCTCTGTGTCTGCATAAGCAGGTAATCAGCTAGAAAAACGATCCACTACTACTTTTAGCAGGCCATGAACTGACAGCAACTGGAGAACTGAAAAGTAAGCTTGAATCCACATTGCTGAAAAATTAGGAAATACAGAGTACAAATACTAGGACAGTCCAACAGTGCTGAGAGTGCCAATTTTATAAGCAACCTTTGCTTGTTCTCTGTTACTTCGTTCCACACAATAAATCACTAAAGCGTATCCTCATGTCTGAGTCCGTGATCCCTCAGGGAGCTCAGAAGAGCACAGAGCAAATAGGCATGTGGAGGACAGATCTATGCTACAAGTGAAAAAACATCCATAGGCAGTTTCAGGTGTCCAAGCTGACCAACTCTTTTTATTTAAAACATCCCTTTTGCCTACTTTTAAAAAGTCTTAGAGGATCACACCACCGTGAACTACTTTGAGCCAACTCTTTCCCAGATACTTGCTCAGTGATAGGAAATGAGCTCAAGCCAGCAGGTGGGGGCAAGGAGAATAATTCAGGGCAATATGACCCATAATGGGCTCTGCATGGAAAGAAATGAAAGCATTACTCATAACACATCACAGCAGTCTCTCTGAAGGTCTGATCTTGCCACACGCTAAAAAATCTCACTTCCTAAAGCCTGCAGGACAGAAGAATACTAATAGCAGTATACAAAGACCTTAATATTTAAAGAGCTGCAGGGAGGGAAAAATAAACCCAGTTCTGCTTAACTTGAACCCCAAGAGAAAAAAAAAAAAAAAAAAAAGAAGAGCAGGGCCATGCCTCTTGTCAAACCTCAGTACAGCAAAACAACAAATTCAGGGCTTGGTGTCAGCTGCGCTGAGCAAGTGGCTCCAAGGTACGGCCCGGGGGCTGCAGCCGAGCCGGGGCCAGCTCTGCCCCTGCTCTCAGGGCAGCACGCGGCTGCCTCGGCCACCCTGACGGACCGAGCGAGCGGGGCAGCACGGCACTGCTGCTGGAAACTGCCAGCCCAGGCCTGGAAGAAAACTCAGGAAGAAAAAGCAAAGGAGAACAAAGCTCCCAGCACGTAGCACCCACAGGAGGCTCCTGCCAGCGGTAGAGTTGTGCAAGATTTCCCCCAAAACGCTCAGCGGGGTTGTTCAGAGAACGTTGCCTTTTAGTTCTTTGCCTAGCAGAAAATAACCATGTTTGCTCTAACACAAAACAACAAAACATTAACGGAGTGTTACTAATCACCAGAGAAAAGCGTCCTGCAGAATTGGCTCTGCCTAAAGGCTAGGGAAATTCAGAAAAGGCCAGGCCAGGCATGACGGAGACCCAGCTCTGAGCAATCTCTGCTCTCTAAAGCAGCAATAACGAGGCCATTCCCCCTTTCTTAAATAACTGAAAAGTTTTTCTTTCCAGTTTTCTGTGCAGTGCCAGGAGCAGGCGCGAGCAGGGGCAGGGGAGCTGCTGAAAGGTGGGCAAGATGGATGAGAAGAGAGCGGAGGCAAAGGGTGGCTTGGGGGAATGCAGGGTGGAGCGATCTAAATCAAAAGTTCAAGCTGCTGATTTCAGTCTGGACTCGAGTCATGATTCGTTTAAAAATAATGAAAAATCTCTTCTTTCCTGTTTACATTTTTAGAAGTTATTTTTCTAAACACAGATCAGCTCTTGCCACCTAGTAGCTATCAAGGCGTAACTAAACATTTTCTTTACACTGACTTTGGCCTGTCATTTTAGCCCTGAGGAGGACGTGCTACATACACGCTAAAGCATGTACACAGCTGGACATGTGGATTCACAGTTTCTGCGTTTCATTAGACAGCACAGAACTCACAACTGTATCAAGGATCTTTTGAAAACAAATTGGAATATCCGGTTCTTTTTCCAAACCCTCCTGCAATGATACAGACCACGTGCAATCACACCAAAGACTCTCTTTTGAGGGAAACCACAGAGAAAGAAAGGGAGGGAGGTGGAAAGGAATCTGGCACACGTGGATGGGAGGGAGGGCTAGAGGACTTTCTATGGTCCCCCAGCTTTCGTTCTACGTCAAGCCTGGCGCTCGCACACTCTGCCAGAGCCTTGCTGGACACAGAGTGCTTTTGAACGACAGTTGTCTCCGTGAGCCCAGGGAGGAGATGGCTCAAACTCTGCTGCACCTCCCTGCTGATAAGCCAATGCTCTATGAGGTCTTTATACAGCTTTCTGTAGAGAGATTTGGTACGTGCTCCCAGAAACACAGTATAAGCTAATATTTCTCATGGCCTGTTCCTATCTGAGGATTGGAGTTTGGCTTTCAGTTATTCAGAGGACAAAATCTTTCCCTCTGGGGCTTACATCTGCTCCACCGCTTTCCCTGGCTGAGGGCTTTGGGAGAAACGAGACACAGAGCTCGCAGCATTTTGCCCAGTGTGTTCTGTGTTTTCTTGTGACACTTCATCAACTGCTGCAGACTTTTATTGTCAAAAGCAGATGGTCAAATTGAAAACATGAAAAAATATCCCAATTGCCATTGCCTGAAACTCTGATGACAACTTAGACCAGGGGACACCTCTTCACTCACCCAACTGGAAACTGTTTACACAGACCTCTGCAAAGAGAGACCAGCAACTTTTTCCAGCTTTATTCAAAGACACTGTGGTGCCCCCAGGCCTGCTTTGTCCTCCACGAATTCTTTAATATGCTGAGAAGTTTTTCAGCTGTTCCACTTTTTTCCTGCCCTCATTGGGCTTCAAGAGGAAAACTGAATTTGTTTCTCAGGATATGCAGAACTCAAGGAAAAAAAAATCAGAGGACCAGATGTATTTCTCCTCTTTTGCCTCCATAACAGATGGGCAGCTATTTTTCTACTTATGAATTTCCTGTCTCAACAAGAAAGCATGAGCCAAAACCCTGAGGGAATAGGGTTTGAGATTTTTTGCATAACTTTTGCTGAGCTTAGGTGAAGGGAGAATAAACTTCTGTCCCTATGCATTCCACCTCAACTTCCCCACAGCATTTTGGTGAGGTCACTTTGGTGCAAATGCCCTGAAATCACATCAGAGTTAGATGGTAAAATTAATCTTGCCTCACAGTGCACCAGCCCAGAATGATTCAGTGCCAGGCAGTCGCTTGGATCCTGCGGGATGGAGACCCTTCTTGCAGGAAGGCCATGTCGGACCACACAGACAGCGCCAGCCTGACAGTTTCTTCAGGTTTATTTTTGACTCTCATTTCCTCCCTTTTCTCAGACCTGGGCAGCAGGGAACAGCAGAGGCCTCAGTGAGCACTCAGGCAAAAACAAACAGGACTCCTCTCCTGACAGCATCCTTCCCCCCCCCCCCCCCCCCCAATCTCTTATCTTCCCTCTTTTGGGCCAAAAGGACTTCCTTTTACAAGGGAGTCCTGTTTCCTACTTCCCCTGGTTGGGAAGAGAAAAGGGATGAACTCAGAAATTCACTTAGGCTGTAGGAACAATCCTAACCACAAGTTCAACTCTCCATCTACCAAACTTGGCAGAGAAACAGTCAGACAAACAGATTAATTTACCATAGAAAACCCAACCCATACATGTGTCTGAGCAATTACATTTTGACTCTAGAAACCCAGAAGTTTGGATCCTTACACTGAGAAATTACAAAGAACAGCACTTTGATATTAAAAAAATTTCTCCAACCAGTGCTACGAATTGCAGGAGGTCGGAAGCCCTCGTTCATGCAAGTGCACAGCTCTTACCATCAGTACTGCTATCAGGCTGAAGGGAACAAATCTTACTCTTCCTTCAAAAAGATACATGCCAAGGTCAAAGCTTATGTCATCACAAACGCAAAACATGAGAAGCCTACACATCGCTTTCAGCAAGAGTTCATTTCGCTGACATGCAGTTTTCTATTCATTCAGGACATTTCTGTCTAAGATTAAAAGCCAGAGGGTACACTCTGTGCTGACCTTCCTCCAGCAATTAAAAAGAACACAAAATCTTCAGGCTTCAGAGGGAAAAAACTGATGCCAATTTAGTCTTAGATAATGTAGCATCAATGAGCTCAATCAATATTGCACGCAAGACAGTCAGCAATTTAGGCATCTTGTTACATTTCTTTTTTGGGGGTATGCGTATAGCAAAAGGAAAAAAATTGCTACGAAGATCAAAGCATAGTAGAAGGAAGCCGATAATTGGCTGCAATTGCAGTTCAGTATTACATTTCTGAAGAGACATTACTGGAGCAATTTGCAGGGTTCTCTGCGCCTATCATGTCATCCACCAGGATCTCAAAGCAGCATTCTTCCTGTTTGATTCACTATTAATTGTCCTGAAAGGGCATTAGGAATTATCTTGAAGGATAAGCCAACACACTTATCTTGAAGCAAAGCCAACATAGAAGGAGTTTTATGAATATTTTCAACTAAATAAAAAGCATGTTTCCATTTGGGAGCAGAGGGAGCCTGGCTGCTTTATGTTACTCACAAAGACAAGTTGAACTGACCAGTTTTCCAAGACTGCAAAAGATTAAAAGGACAGAAATTGGAGGTACATTTATCACCCTATAAATCATGATGTATAGAGTAAATACACATGATTACTCTGCATCAGAGGTGCTTTATTTTATTATGCTTCACTTTCAGTAGATTTGGATTTCTTTTTTTTTTCCTCTCTAGGAACAGAAGTTTGATTTATCACTATCTCCGTGACTCTTTTCTGACCACTGCTTTGTGGTTGGCTGACCTATCTGTGTTCGCCTGGAGGGCCAGCCAGCTCCTAGAATGTGACTCCTTTTTTTTGCCCTCAGCACAGAGGGTCCCCAACATCAAGAAAACCCAGTGTCAGACAACAGAGGGAGCATCTGAAACAACTGTCTCCTTGCATCTCTGAGTGATCTTCCATAGGCAGAGCTCTCACTGGACAAGTTTTCAAATGCTGGTTTGTCTGTTCTCCAAATTCTGGCCTCCAGCAAGTTCCTTTCTAACTGAAAGTTTCAGTACCAGACCTTGAGCTATACTTCATTTTAAAATAAAACTTCTAAGCAGAGACCTTTCACTACAGGCAGATACGACAAGCCCTTCTCAAATGAATGATCCCAGTAGCAGTACAGAATATGCAGCTCTTAATATCTGAAAAAATCCTTATATTTACAGAAAGTGGTGAGCTATAAGGAATTGCTCAAAATGACCTGCTTAACAGAGGATGTAGCAGCAGTCCTAGCTCACTGTTGTCACAGCTAGAGATCTCAGGATGAGATCTAATGCAGGGCTTAGACACAGAAGTCAGGTTCTCCAGCATTAACCATTTAGACTCTTGCTTCCCACAGTTAAATCCTAAATGTAGAGTTAAGCACCTAGGCAGGTGCTAATACTAAACAGTATTACAAGTCTCAAATATTTTACACACTCTGGGATCCAAAGAAGATGCTTTCCTGAGGATAGGCACCTATAAACAGTTTTTGAAAGAACTGAGGTCTTCTAAAATGCAATGACCCATACAGGAGATATCATCTGTCTCTGATATAATAGCAAACTGAATAGAACAAATGCTTCTACAACCTGCCAGTGATCTATATTTGCACATCTCAAAGCTCAATGCTTTGCAGCATTCCAGCTCAAACACAGTTACCCTCCTGGGCATACACCGATCCACTGACCCACATTGCTACCATAATTTTTCTGCTCCTGACTTCTGGGTCTTCTGCTGCTTATGCACTCATTACTCCTCATAAATAGAGGCAAGCCTGAAGAAAAGACAAGACTAAGATCTTTAAAGATCTCCAGTCTACATATACATAGCAGAGAGTGGACACAAATGATCCACGTGACTAGTTACATATCGATGGCAAAGAATAGCCCCCCAGATTGGGCAAAAAGGAAAATGGTTTAGCAACAAAGTAACTATCTCATTCCCCCTGGCAACAAGAGGTTGCACCTCTGACCTGCTGGTTTGATAATGTTAGGTGAGTAAAGGGAAAGTGCAATGCCCCTGAAATTAGATGCTGCAGATCATGTTAGATAGTGGCATAACTGCTGTACACGTTCCATGGTTGTGCACTTCTGATGTTTAATAGGAATTCTGTCCGCAGCATGTACACACGCAAAACTAGTTCATTTGCTGAATAGTCACTGCCAATGAATTTAATTAGGAAAAAGGTACTAATTAAAAGACACTGAGGTTGTCTCATAAAATAAACTGGCATTTTCTTTCTAAACAGGTAATAATGACACAAGCAAAAGCAAGCTTTCACCAGTATGCAGACCCATGGCATATTAAAGACCTAATTAACACTGAGAAACAGAAATTTATGACCTCCTTAAAAAAAACACAACAAAAATATTTATGATTGCCTACTTGAGAAACAGTTTGAGAACTGGATTGCTAACATCAGACTCTCCATGCGTTTCAAGTAAACATTGATTGGAAATGTCAAAGAATCAAAATCTCATTAACAGGAATTTGCCCTGTATCGATCCAACCCTCTGTCCAGTCAGCAGAAGTGTTGTGTTTGTGTTTCTGCAATGGAGAAATACCAGGAATGGATGGTTAAGTAAAAGAAAACCATATTAAGCAGAGACACAGACATGTTTTTAGCCTCAAGCAATCCAACTGATCTATGATTATTTCATTACTAAAAGGTTTATTATCCAAACAGGTTTGTGTTTTGTTCTTTTTTTTTTTTAAGCTAGAAACATGACTTATTAATCCTGTTACACAGTTCCCATCACAGGTTGAAAAGATATTGAGCTTGATTCAACTCCCACTCTGACAAGTCAGTGGAATTGCCCTGTTATACAACTGAGCTGAATATGAGAGAACCAAGCTCTCAGGTTACACCCAGTCACATACTCTCTTCCAGTGGGAATATTATATACAAAACCTCAGGAACAAGTAGGTGTTTCAGGAGATTTAAAAGCATTGAAGCAGTCTTCAAACACTTGGAAACTGAAGAGCTGGAACTCAGCCCACATAAATCCACATAACTCCTATGATATCAATTCATGCCAACTAAAACTCTGGCCCATTTTTCCCCCCAAAAAAACATATGTTGAACAGCCAACAAGAAGCTGCAGACTGCAGTTAAAAGGATATTTTCAATCCTCCAAAACACATTAATTCACTAATTTGCTGATATGAAAAAAGGAGAACTGAAGCAGGGAGTTCCTTAACTCAGTCTAAGCACAGCCCAGCGTTACAGACCTTGCAGCCATGCACCGTACCCCCCAGCGCTGTCAGAAGCAGTCTCACTCTCTCTCCAGCTTTCTTGCCCCGATCCCAGGATGTCCCATCCTGGGTCCCATTTGAGACCCTCCAAAGGAACTTCTCTTGCTTCTGTTCACAGGAGACACCTGCATTGCATTTGCTCTGAGACCACCTCTGCTGTGACTTTCCTGCATGCCTTCAGCTGCTGCCTGTTTTCATGCCTCATCTCCCTTTCCCATTTACTACAACTTCCTCTCTTCGCGCTAGATTCTGTTTCTCTGATCTTCCAACGATTGGACATTCACGAATTACAACTGCTGCTACAGACAAAACCATTAGTCGCTCAGGCATATGTACACATTTCTAAAGTACTTTCAGTAACATTCTACTGTGTGTTCCTAATGTGCCCCCTCTTTGAAATATTATTTTATAGTCTCATCTTCCCTAATTTTACCCCTCATTCCATCCTAAATAATTTTTTCCTGCTTGGTACTTGTACTCTTCCAACAGTTGTCTGATTACATCAGTCTAACACCCTCCACTATCACTTAGTTACGTCACATATCTCAGACTCTTACTCCTTCCCAATATCAACTGTATTCCCAAATGGGATCATTTGTTAGACTGTCACTGTCTAGAAACTAATCCCAGAGAAAGAGTTTAATTGCAGGCAATGTAGCATTATCCACCAAAAATTATCTGACACTACTTCTAAATGGCTAAAAATGACACTATAGTGGAGGCTTGTGGGCTACTTTGTCTTCAGACAAAACAAAGCAGGTGTCTAATTAACACTGCACTATGCAAATTCATGACCTCCACAAAGAGACAAAAATATTTGCTCGCTCTCTCTACACGCTGCTCTCTTTGCAGTACCAATTGACCGTTGATCTTTTTTGAATGTCTCCTTGGCTTGCAGTATCTTTTAGTCAAAAAAATTTGTAAAACATTCAAAGATATGGTAATATGTCCAATATTTCAAAGCAATAAATCATAATGAACACAGTGAATGAGGAAGGAAATCTGGAACCTCATCTTTACAAACAGGAGTGGAGTTCTACCTTGCAGCAGATGCCACAATGACACAACCAGAAGTCCAGTAACAGAGACTTGACGAAGTTAATCCTAATTTTGATTCTGTCACAGACTTCTTCATGTGACCACAGACAAGCCCAAGAGACTTGTTGCAATTGAGTTTTCTAGTTACCAAAAAAAAAGTGAGATTTCCCTCTCCCCCAAGGGGTCATGAACATAACTACCTTAAAGATTACCAGGTGTGCTCAGAAACTGTTGCAATAGGTTAACATAAAATCTGTGAATATATAATGATACAATATAAGGAGTAATGCTTAACATACTCCTTTTGAAAATGTGACCTTTTGCTGTCAATCCTTCTTAAGCTAGAAAAGGTAGATGTGGATTTTTCAATTTACAAGCCTGAAAATTGCAAATTGAAATGAATTCACTTCTGCCCTCTACTGTGAGATAGCTAAAGGATGAGTGACATGTAGACATACTCTAAATATAGCAACTTTAATTTCTTTTGAAAACCATTTGCAGAAATTCCTGCTCTCTCCAATTCTTCTCCACAGTGAATTATTTCAGGGTAGAAGACAAGTTCTCAATAGTGATAAGATGATGATGACTAGGCCTGTGTTTCCATCAAACACATTCTTTGAATATTATATTTTGCGACAAAGAAATCATTTAATGATTTTGCAAGTCAATGAGCCAAAACAGAATAACTAATGTCAATAGTAAAAGATGAATCCTTAGTAGTAGACAGAAACTAATTGCCATTAACACACAGTACCAAAAAAGCTAACAGTTCTTGTTTAAAACAGCTCCTGGAAAGAAAATGCATGATCACATAGACTTATTTGCATTCTCTATATGGAAAAACACAATTGGTGATACATTTGTCCCACTGTATTTGATTGCTGACGGAATTAATGCTCTGGAGTTGATGTCCAGCTGTTCAGTTCCAAATACTGTTTTCTTTGATTTTAAAACTTGCAAGCATTATTGCATTTCAGGTTAGGACTGAATACAGCTGCATCTACCAGCTAAGGTTTAAATACTATATAAAACATAAAATGCGCCTCTAAATATATTTTGTCCCTTAACAGCTAGAAACCTATAGAACAATGTAGATATGCTCATAAATATCTGGCAGTATTGTCTTGTTTGGACTTTGCCCTAATTGGTGTGATCTAAATCTAGCCATAAATCAGACTTTAGGGTATCAACTGAGCTTTGCTTGAAAGAGAAACTCAGAAGTCTTTCAAAGTGAAATCAAGATGTGGAGCTACAAGGGTCCCTCTCCCACCTCTCCCCACTCTACTGCCTCTCTTGTGCTTGTTTTTCCCAATAGCAGCTCCTTTCTCATTATTCCTCTGAAGTACCCAGGATAGGGTGCACACTGCAGCAACTTTATCTGACAGCGAGTTTCTGCCTGCCATTCATGGGAGTAGAGATGTCATAGAAACCCCCATGCTACCAACTAGGGATGAAAATTCCTCTAGGTTTAGATATTCTCTGTTAATTTGCATAGAGTAAGACATTTTTTATAAGACTGTACAGTACAACACAGCACTGCAGAGATACTCAAGCTAGCTCTTAAAAGCTATGTTAGGTCCTAGAAACCATGTACCTGTGTCAGCTCAACATCCACTCTTAGTCAGTCAGTGTCATGACAGGTACCATGAGAGATATAAGTATGCTCTTCTCAGTATCTTTGCTAGCACATGTGGGCATGCATTTAGTGACGTGAACCAAAACTGAAAGTGAGCCACTGCCAAAGTCCTGAATTGCACTCACAAGCTATAAAGACCGTATTGTAACAAACACACAGTGAAGTAACTGCAAAATGCAGCTTTGGTGCTGCTCACATCTGAGAAAGTCAGCAAAGACCGAAGTTTGTTTCAAAAGCATAGGAAGGGAGTCTTCCCTCTGTTCTTGGAGGTGCAGGACATGTGATATATATTTGCTCGGTAATGTGCAACAGGCAAAGAGTAAAAGTTTACATGCACACTAAATGGTACATCACACCACATTTAAGAACTGTGACCACTCATGTTTCTAATGTGCATGTTTCTGAATAAACAGTAGCTGTTTGACTGTAATTAAATGGAGGACTTCCAACAAACAGAAGAATGAGAAGTGCAAGGGCAGACAGAACAAGCCTTCTGGAGATCATTAGCAAGACCAAACAAAACCTTCATCATCTACGCACTTGGGGTTTGCAGTGAAAAATAACAGATTTTAGCAAATGGCAGCATTTTCATCGTTAAGATCAGTTCTTAGAGAAGGACATCCTTACAGAAAACAATTTTTATCAAGGTAGATCTGCCTGTTTTGGTGCCTACCTTCAACTCGACTGCAGTTTGATTCAGTAACCCCCCTCCACAGATTGTCCTAAGCAGTTGCTTAGTGTCCCAGGCACCAGTCACCAGTTGCCAACTTCCATACGTCAAGAGACCAAACAGTTCCTGTATTCCCTTTATCTGCTGTCTGCCTCACAAAAATGCAGAAGGCCTCAGGAATATGTCCAGAGCTCCAACGTCAAGCAAGGTGGCTCAGTGCTATGGAAGTGCTGATGCCAGCAGTAACCAACATGGGGAACCTTGGAAACTCCCTTTCAGCCATTTCTCGGTTTGCATTCTAGTTGTCCCCCTGCACCTTCGCATCCTCCAAGCGTTTTGACATGCTACACCCAAAGCATCCTCATTTTAAATCCTTAATCATTCCAATAAACAGGTGCCCTCTGGACATGTTCTTCTTGTATTTGACTCATTAATCTCACTGCTTGTCGGGGGCACTCAGAGCTGAGCACTAGCACCTAAAGCATCCATCCTTTTGCCATGAACCACCCCCGGGACCAGCCCAAACACCCATCCCAGAGCAACCAGACAGATCGGTGTTCACAGAAAACTGACTTGAGCACTCACAACACATGTTTTACTTTTAACCTTTCTTTCAGACGTACAGCTGAGTACCTGGCATAAGGGATGCTCTTTGTCTATGCCATGCATTTCAGGAAAAACAGGACTACTTTCCTTGTTTCATTCGTATCTTCCTGTTCTTTGAAATCTATAGAGGCAGTCAATCTTTCTTCAGTGAGAACCGTAGCAGATCTTATTTCTATGCTATCGATCATTGCAACGTCTGCATAGGACAACCATGTAGGCTAAGTCAGTCATAGGAAGTGTGAGGACTGAGTCAGGAAAGTCGCTAAATCTTTTGAGGAGAATCTAGCCTGACACAAGCAAAGGGAAGTAGTGAAGAGGGAAAAGTAAGGGAAAATAGTAAGGATTTTCAAATATTAATCCCAACCGCTTCCCAAACACTTCGCAGAAGACCAGGAGAGAAGGAAGTGATAAATAACATGCAGGGAAGACCTTGCTAACAAATTTGGCTTTTCGCTCAGGCTGCTTCAGACAGCAAACAAGATGGTGGTCTGGGGTCCAGGGGACAGAAGCTTTGTCACTACTGGAATTTTGTTGTCATTAGTGATCCCGCAGACTGACTTGAGCAAGTCCCTTTACCTCAGTTCCTCCTCCCACCCTGTGCCTGCTCTTTTGTTTTAAAGTGAAAAGCTTTGGGGCAAGGACTCATTCGTGCCTGTATATATACTGCAGACTGAGGGGCAGCCCCAAAAAGTCACCACAACATACTTAAAAACACGGTAGTGGAAGAAATGACAATTGAAACCATTACAATCACAACCATCTCTGCCAAACTATAAAAGGAATACCTACTATTTTTCATTTCCCACTGCCTCCATTAAAAGCTAGAGAGAAGGGCTACCTGCCAAAGGACCGGCCACCTCTCCCTTTGCTTGCCAAACTTGATTCCTCACCTCCTTCACGTGAGCTGCCATCGCATTAATGCTTGGGGAAGCTCTCTGGCGGGCTGGGACAGAAGGTGCTGCGCAGGGCAGAGCTGCTGCCAAAGCAGAACCAAGGACACCATCCATACTGCCGTGGTGACAGCACTGGACATACAACACCCAGGCCACGTTGGCTGGCTCAGACACATCCAGCTTGTGAACGCAGTCACGGCAGCTCAGGAGCCTGCCTAACTTTGGTTTAAAACTAGCTTCTATACTTTCGTTACCAATAAAGGAGAAAATGGACTAGAGTTGAACAAAAGGATTTAGGGCTTGTTTGGGGATGTTTTTGTTCCTTCCTCCCTTTCTGGGTTCAAGAATAGCGTATGAAAAATTCTTTAAAGTTGTTTCAAGACTGACTAAGCCTGACAAGAGACTTCAAGTAAAGTACATCCTCCTAAACTCTTGGGCTTTATCACAGTCAGTATATATTCCATTTAAAATCAATAATCATGCACAACCTACAGCATGACTGCCTACTTCTCCTCCCTCTCAGCAGCAAAATCACATTTGGGAGGATGTTGTCCAGACCTACTTACCACAAGCAATAATAACAGAACCATTAGGCATCTCTGGCTTCAGCACAGGCTCACAACCAGAGTAAGCACCAAAACTATTAATAATCCAAAATGAAGTGCCATCAGTGCTGGTATAACCAGGTGTCCTGCTTAAGGCCAAGTTAATACCTAGAGGCCACGGAAGAGCTTAGATACCTCTAATTATGCCTACAGGGGGTCAGACAGTAGTCATTGCTCTGCTTTCTCCCATCACTGAAAATTTGCTATTTGCTATCTTCATCACTTCTGATCATAGAACAGGAACTTGAGAGTCTCAATACTAGCCCTGAATTATGCAAGGGGACCCTCAAGGCCTCCTTGTCAGAAGATCTCTATCACTTCAGTCAGGGTAAACATCTACAGACTTTGTTAGCTTTGCTCAGTCAAGGTGTGAAACTATTCTTGCTCTCTCCACTTGAGTGATCCCGCTGAATTACACAGCACCATATGAAAAAGTCTGTTAAACTAGACCCTGAAAGAACAGTTAGAACAAACATAGGACAACAGCAAATTTAAGTTTTGCTGACATTACTGTTCAGTCGGGCGCAGCTGATAAATTCTAGAGTACCTTAGAGTACTATATTATCCGTACCAAAAATAACTTGCTAGAGGGGAATTGAGTTTGCTTAGCTAAGTTCAATGCCTCAATTCAGGTAGCAGACACAGAAGTCTGAGACTGAAAAAAAGCCAACTCATAAATACTGGATAGCCAGGAATGCACAGCAAGGAACACCTCCCACAGGTCCTTAGCTTAGTATCAGTGGAAACAAGAAACCTTTTTCTAGTCTTCTAATGAAGTCATCCCTACACACAGCTATTTCTAAATCAGGCCTAGACAAAACTACTTGAACTGCTATTGTTTTTCCAAAAGGCCAGTTCCTTAAGCACCAACTCCTCTCCTATAGGCTTGAAGCTGACTTGTGTCTCAAATCATTCCTATCCTTGGCAGATAAATGCTTTTAGAATGATTTCTTGTTTCAACCCATTTAGTAGAAAATGCAGGTAATGGAAGAAGTTGCTGATTTCCATGACATGATTACTTCTCCTGCACCACAGATGAAAGTCAGTGGGATATGAAAGTCTGTATATCTTCCAATTCTTGCCACAGAAATAGGGAAAAGAAAAGAGTCTTCAAACCTAAAATGATGCAGAAGTGACCAAAGTAGTTCATCCTATTTTACCTCACATTCGAATTACTTGCTTCTAGTAGGTTCTGATCAAAGCTATAACAGTTTTCACAAGAACAGAAATGAAGACAAAGGCTAGGGAGGTCCCATCAGCTGAAGTTTGAAAAGCACAGGCATATTCAATTTCCAGCCTCAGCAATCAGTGACAGTAGATATTAAGATTTACGTGATCAAAAAAGTACATAAGCAAAGTAACAGTAGCTTGTCCTAAAATACTAGAGTGATAAGATTTGAAACTGGGATCTATTCTAAGTTAGCAAGTGAATTAGCAGCATAAAGCTGGACATTAGATGAAAGGTAAAGATGCTCTCTCTCTGGTTCCAAAGCCATTTGACAATATATTTGCATTGCTACCAACAAAATGACCTACCATTTATTTGTCATTTGTTTCACCAGGTCATGAAAAGAAGTGATTGTATTAACTGTAATGCATATTACTTAGTAGCAGCCTTGTTACGTTCCTCTCACAATAATTCATGCTTAAAATTGTGGCAGGGACAAAATTCTTGCGGTAAGTGCCTGTAAGAGAACTAATGCATCTTGTATGACAGTTATTGACAGCAAAAAGAACTCTTAACTTGCAGCATGTCCTAGTTAATTGGTACCTTTGGGCTCAAAGACGACACAATGAATAAATGTTTTTGAATCACTTCTCTTTGTTTGAAGTACATCGTGAAATTTACAGTGACATCATTTGGACTTTATCATCAGCTTCTTATAACCAGTTCCTTCAGTCTCTCCTCAGTAAATTGGAATGGACCTTGAGGGCAGATTACCCTAAAAAGCACCGTTTTCCCATTTCCAGAGAATAAGGGTGTTTCCTAACTGAACCTCAGCAGGCAGAGTGTGGGCTTGGGGCAGCCTCTTTTGTACATCTGCATATTGGAATGTGAAGCTATAGCAAGAAAACCCAACTTAATGATGAGAGGGTATGGCCCAAGCAAAGGACCCTCACAATATTGCAAAAATAAATGAATAACTTCTGAGAGTTGTTATACTACAATCTGCAGAGGGGAAGAGGGAGAATAACATTTTTCTCCCTTGAACTGCTGCAACTATTTTTACTCAAAAATGTGAGTGCACACACACGGAGTGATAACGCCCAGTAGCATGTTACAGGATTGCTACAATCTCCTGTCCACATGCACATACACACTCCACTCACTGCAGACAGGCAGGACACTCAACATATACTGCTAAGCACAGACAAAAGTCTTCACAGGATCTGGACTTAGGATACTCAGTTTCAGTAAGTACAACTAAATGTTTCCCATTCTAGCATTTCCTTTAATATTTTAAGAAAGAGGGAAAATTAAGATTGGGAACATGAAGGTCAGCATAAATCGAGTGAAGGACGATGGCTGAAAGCTGCACAGACAGCCTTAGTCTAGAATAAGCAGTTTTATATCTATAGCCAGAATTTATTTTTGTTTATTTGTAAAGAAGGGAAGGAACAGCATATTCAAGTGCAGGACTTCAGGGTAAAATGGAACTTGGAGAGAGAGATGAAGAAGGCAAAAGCCTGGCAGGTGAGAAGGGACCACTCTGTCTGCAAGAGGGAATGTCAGAGAAGCACCTCATCTGGAGACAAGCAGCAAAGGCTGCAAATTCAGCCTTGGAAAACGCTGCCCCTCTGCCTCCAGCCCAACAAAACATCCACAGAAGAATCCTCCTAAGGGAGTCAGTATTGAGGGTAGTGGAGCTGCTGAGCATGCGTTCCGTCAGGGATTTCACACGCTTAGCAAAGCCTGGGGCACAGCGACAGAAACCTCAGCACCTACAGCAGTGATAGGGCTGGACGGCGGGAGCACAGAGCTAAGATGGAAAGCAAAAGGAGCCAGGGGAAATGCTCAAGACCTTGCTTATGTTCTCAGTGCTTAGCTAGAAGATCTAGGACAAGCCAAACCACCCCCATCAGCAATCATATTAACAATATAGCTATATAACAGTTTCTTGAGGACCATAAACTATTTCTTCTACTATATTGCTTCTACATACATGCATAACTGTCACTGACAGATGGGGAGAGCAACAGCTCCAACTGACAAAGCTACACAAAAAAAAATAAGAATAAATAAGGCGCTAAAAAAAGGATGTGGACTATGAACCTTCCCTCATCTACTTCAGCATGAGAGAGAGATGGAGCGTGAAAGCACGAAACAGGGAAGTCGGACATCCTGTAAAACAGAGCAAATCCCACATTGCAAGCTCAGATCCCAAACTGCATGAGGGTCAGACAGGACACGAAGTTGTGGCCTCCTTCCCCTCACTTAGCCCCTGCTTCCGCAGCTCAAACGGCTACCTTGAGGATTCGCGCGTCCCCCCCTTGCTGCAGGGCGCAGGGCTCAGCCGCGGGTGCAGTCATATGCTTTAGGAGAGAGCAGGTGGAGGAGATCCCATGCAGAGAACTTTAAAGCTAGCAGCAGATGATGAAAGAGAGGTTGACCTGACAGACTCTCCCTTGGAGCTGGGCCTCGCATGTCATCCAGGTGGATGTCACAGACCACATAGCGTACCCAAAAAAAGGACAAAATTAAAAATAACATAGCCTGATATTTCAGCAAACTTTCCTTCTTCATAAATCAGGTCTTGATCTACTTGGGAACGATGATTTAGCTGTCATTTGTATCTGCTCCACCTGCCTGCACAATAGCCCTCTAACGTGTCCAAAAAGAGCTTTAAGACACTTAATTTTCTTATGAAGTACCTTCGTATTTAAAAAAATTTAAAAAACTCAGACTCATTCTAAATGCAATAGCATCTCATAATTGAAAAACTACACAGAATTACTAACATAAAAGTATTTACTTTCCACAAAATTGTTCTTCACAGAGACGCTTCTGACAATTAAACTGGTAGCAGCTTGATTGATTCTTGCAAGCAAAAGGACTGTACTTTAAATGTAATAGTTTCAAACTGAAAAAAAGAGTTTCAGATCTTTAGAGTAGCCTCTTGCAAAAAAGCCAAGACTTCCTTCGATCTGAAGAAAAAAAAATCTTTAGAGAGAAAGTCTTCCTTATCCACTCAATGAGGAAAGGATCTATTTACATTTATATTCTTTATCATTAGTGATTGTTAAGCATTTCAGGGGGTTCAAATGTAAGTAAATTTGACCTCCTGTAGTATCAACCATAATAAAATGGTGGCAGAGAAAGCAGTAAATATTTTCTTGATTAGAAAGGAGTCAAAGAGAAGCCAAAGACCAGAAGAACATATGCTCCTGAGTACAAGAGGGACTCCTTCCTTGCTGAGGGAGCATATTGTTATATCACTATTACATACATTACCACATACTCTGCAAGATCTTAATCTGCTTTTGACCAGATTCTGTTCTTCTTTCTTATTTTCTTAAGTCATTTCTTCCTTCAGTTTCTCTGGACACATCCGTACTGTCTCACTCCTCTACCCCAGCTGCCCCCAGTAGGCTGACACCCAAGGCAAGGCAGCTTGCTCCCTCGGCAAGGCGAGGGGAGCAGGGCACACGGCAGAGTGCCCGCCGCGGCCCGCAGGCCACCTGGCCAGGCGACGAGGGGTACGTGGGCCAGCACAGCAGACACCAGAGCTGCTGCGCCCGGGAGCATCGCAGACAGCGCCGATCGCGCTGCTCCGCGCGTCTCCTCGCACACTGCACAGCTGCCTAGCAGAGCACGCAGCTGAGTTGCTTCTCATTTAATCAGAGGACATGATGCAAACTCTGTGCCAGCTTTGTTTCTACACCAGATTCAGGCCTGCCATGGAATGGTAAATAATATATGATCTGGTATAAAACAAGGACAGCAAAGATATGAGACCTGAACCCGCACAAAAGTTCTCCCTCCAGATTAACCCACCAAAACACTTCAAATATATCTGCAGTGGCAGAGCCACTATAAATTGAGAAGCACCGTAGCTGTGCGATGCAAAGCATCAAATGGTACGAGAAACCCTGAAGTGGGATTTTTTGGATCACCAACCCCAGCACATTAGGTTGTTATATAACGCCTTTCGGACCCAACCTTTGCAATTAATGGGTTAACTTTTGCACACCTTCAGTTAATCTTTAACTTAACTGAACGCAGTATTAATAACCCCAGGCCATCTCTGTTCACATACTAGTTGCGATATGTGTTCACACCTATTGCTTAGCATTAGCCACATGAGTCACTCTTTCTCTTCCTTCTTTGAATAATCTACACTTTACATATTAGAACTCTTACCTTCTTTTTCTTAAGCTCATGAATGTTCTACAAACAGGTTGCAATTTTCAAGACCTTCCTGGCTATACTTATTATAGTTTGACAGCCTTCTGTGAAGGGAGGAAAAAAAAAAAAAAAAAAAAAAAAAAAAAAAAAAAAAAAAAAACACCACTTCAAAAGTACTGCAAGTCACTTCTGGTGGGAATACCTCACAAATTTATGCAAGTATTCATGGTGCTTTTGTCTTCCGTGTTTTGTTCTTGTGAATAAGAATTAGCTCAACCAGATGTTTGCAAGTAAGTGACTGAAATGGTATGCGATATCAGGAAATCAAATCAGCAGGTTTTATTCACAAGAACATTCTCAAATGTTTTATTGCTCTACTCATTCAACTCCAATCAGAACTTTCTTGGCTCCACTTCCCTCTTCCGGCTTCTATGTAGCTTTTAACACATTTGTTGAAGTTTCATTCCCACCGCAAGTCTGCATTACTTTTCAGTATTAAATCCGTTTTTGTGTTCGCATCTTAATTGCGCATTCAACATACTGGCTCAGTGCCAGCTACGGGAAGTTAGAGATTGGAGGTGGGTAGGTCCTCCTTTTTCTACTTAGCTTCACAGCAGAGCACTCCCAAGAAGTAAGGAGGATTCATATCCTGAAACCAGGAAAGAACAAATACTGTGCAGATATGAAACAAGTATTTCTGACAGAATTCCTTTATACTTTAACATTCAAGTCTGTGTTAAGCACTATTGACCTTTGGAGCAAAAAAAGTGAAAATTCTGTAACCCAGTTTTTTCTTTTTCGCAGTAATATTTTTCAAACAAACTTAACTTCAGAAAAAGGGTGAAAAACATCAAACCATAAAAAAGATTAGGCCAGACAGAACAGCAACACTCTCAGCTCTGAACACCTCTGTTAACAGAGAAAACCCACCGACACCAATTAGGGTTTTTGTCTGTGATGGGAAGTGGGAGGAATGTTCCAGGGGTCACAGCTGGTGAGGATACAGGTTCACAACGGGTCTCTTCTTTCCTCAGCATCAGAAATATCGGTCAAGTGCTCCAGGTGGGGTGCTGCTAGCTTTCAGGCATTAAAATTAAGTGAAAGAACTTACAGCAGTGACTGTGTGATGCCACAGTACATTACAAACAGCCCCAAATTCACTTCTTCTCTTCCTTCTTTTTGTATGACAAACATCTCATTTCTGCCCCTGCCCCTTGAAGGAGGAAAAATTATTCACTCACTTCTTCACTCCACAAAGAGGAACGCATGCTCTACTCCTCCCATCCTCTGTTACTACTCTTTGTTTTACCCAGGCTCTGACTATTGTCCATCCATCTAAGTCTCTAGGAGTAACCAAAAGGAATGGGGCGGAGGGGGTCTGTTACTCCTATTTTTTTTCCATCTCTACTTCTCCATTGGCTTTTTATTTATTTATTTGTTTTTCCCTTCCCCAGAGCTACCTCTTCCGCACTATGGCAGAAGCAAAGCAGGAGTAGCAGTGCTTTCATAACCCTAGAGGTCTGGGACGAAAGGCTCGTGCAGTGACACAGCACCAGGGCACAGCAGCACTTTGGGGAAGGATTTGTACAAGAAGAGACTGCCAAGGAAGAGGCGACGATGGCTGGAACGAGCTCAACAGCCTGATGTTTTACGTTTGTGTTTTCTACAAAGAGTTTATGTAAGGATGCACTAAAGAAGAGTAGAAAGAAGTGACAGAAAATTTCAGATTCTCTTCCTCCTCCTACAGATCCCCATGCATTGATGGAGTAGCTTGGACCAGACTGCGGCTCGTGCCCCGTTCATAGTCACGGGGCATCAAGGGGCCACAGAAGCAGCTTCCTCATGAATTAAAAGCCTGCAAGTTGCCATATCTGAAATGACATAACTTGCCAGGGTCTTCTGAGTACCTTTTACTCTTTAAAAGTCTATTTTATAAAGATTTTGTTTGTAGTTTAAAGTTCAGAAACACTGGAACCTAATGATTTGTAACCAAAATGAAATCCATGTCTTATATTGATTTTGTTTTAGTTCCTTGGAAACAATATTGATCCCCAAGAGATACATCTAAACACCAAGTCTGAGGCCTAAAGAATTTCCATAGCATTGATTAGTAGATGCTATCTATCACTTTCCCTTTTAATGAGACATTTTCTCTTCAATGAGATACAGGATTGTATTGAAAGGTCAAATGTGGATTCTGTACAAGAGATAAATATTAAAACACAAGCATCCTCAACCGCAAAACTGCCGTTTTCTTCGCTTCTTTAATTAAATCTTTGGCAATTGTTTTTCTGCCTGTCCCCCAAAAGTTATTTTATTAAGGTGCCTCGCTCTCTTCATAATCATCTCTGCTGACATTCAACCTTTGCTCAGCTTGGATGTTCTTTAAAACTAAGACTACTTTTGTCCTGTGGTTTTCCAGGGCACAACGGAAACCTGATTCACGACTAGGTCGGTGCTTTACAAATAATGATCCTCATTAAAGAAATCCCCATTACTCTCGGAGGTATTTTTCCTTTGGGCAAATGCCATTATCTGGGCAACACTCCTGAACTGTGCCAGCGAAACTGGAAGCGACAGCCAATACAAAGCCATTCCTAGGGGAAGCTGATTCGCAACGATCCTCACCAGCCCACTGGGATATAGATATCACTAGAAATTCAGTAAGTGATACAAGCACTTATTATACATTCAGCTTGGTAAACAATGAGAAAATTTCCCCCAGGCCTCAGAGAGAAGAGTTTTAAATAAATCCTTACAAATTCGCGCCAGCAGACAGCCTGCGCAGGTTACCCCAAGAAGCGTGAAAACTGGGGGATCTGCACCCACAGCAGGTTGTGAGCCCCCAACGTGGGCGGCGCAGCCCCAACCCAGGGCTCCCGCAAGGTGAATCCCCGAGTAACTCGGATCGAGCCTTTTTTTTTTTTTCAAAGCTAGTAAGAGAGGCTTATTATATTTAGAACTCATTTTATTTCAGATGGACATTTTTCTTTATAGATATCAATGTAGATATATTGTGATAACATTTATTGAGGTCTAAAGCTACAGTGTCTCTACTGAAACAGATTAAATACTAATATTCAAGGACCATTTACCATTGACAAAGTTTATTTTAAGAAAAGAAAAGAGAAGGTGGGAGCAGGGATCACTACCTAAACATCCAAACTGCAGTCTGCTACATAAACACGCCAAACCTTGACATTTTAGCTACCTCATCTACAGGCTCCAAGAATATATTCTCCTTACTTTCTTTACTTCATTTTTTTCAGTTTAATACATAATTCTTTCAAAAGTAAGAGAGCAACTAGGATTTGAAAAGTATAAAAATATTTTTCCCTTTTGTAATATATTAACAAAAACAAGCTTACAGAGTCTGTAATCTACAGAGAGAGACATTTTAACCAGAAATCATCAGACCAGTCTACCAAGAGCCAATAGTACTGCCTTTAACAAATCAGCATTAGATAGGAAAAATATTCTGGTTACATTTTTCTTCATTATGTAGTGTGTTTAATGTTGATTTATTTTGAAGTATCAGTTTTCTGCATAATAAATTTACTTCCTCTCTATTCAAAAGCAAGAACAAACCTGTAGCCAACATGAATCGAGAAAATAAAAAACGTTATTCAGACTTGTACAGCATAACCAAGTGTAAAATTAAGCAGCCAAATAAATGTGCTACAAGTTACGCATCTGCACATCTCATATTGTATATGCATCATTCAGTTCTGTAAAATTAAACGCCAAATTTAGAATAATGACTTTACTTCATTAAAAATCCACTTTTTTTATGGTTACTAGTTATTCAGAACAAACCTCTCTTCAGAAAAATAATCTTTAGAAGTATAAATACAAAATGAGACACTCTCATTCCATGCAGGAAGGGGCTGACTATTTTAGATGACCATTTCCACTGGTCCTTCCCAGACCTACCTGCCAAACACAGAGACACACCAGGATAATGTCCCCACTGCTGCCTTCCCCTCCCTGCCAACTCTACCAAGCTCTGCACTAGGCTCTCACTACAGTAACATCTCTGCAGAAGATGGTGCCAAGGGAACGTTATCTCAGGGATGGACACAACGCGAGAATGGATGAGCTATGGGAAGTTCCCACCATCATATCTGCCAGCTCCCTCAGCATCACCAAGCACTCCTGCCCAGAAACTGCAGTTGAACCCTTTACAAATGGTGCAGCAGAACTGCAATAAGCTTTTCTGTTGTCCCCCACCTTCAGGCCTAACAGCAGAATAAGCCAAAGTAGTGCCACACATCACCTATGTTAAATGCACCTGTAGTAAATGGCAGCCAACAGCAATTCTCTCCATCTTTGCATTGGCATTTAGGGACCAAGGCGCGAACACCAACCATACAGCACGTGACGCAGAGGCCGTTCTCAAACTAAAAAATTTGGCACTTCCTTACCATATCATAAATCAGCACTGAGAGAATAAGCACACTCACTTTCCAAACAGTGTATTAAATCAATTGTCACCAGGAAAATATAAAGGGTAGTGGTGACACGAACAATTGTATTCTGCCTGGAAGACAAAGAACATAAGCTGTTTCTTTAATTGTGTTTTGGCACTTCCATTCACACTGATATAATCAGGTTGCATCAGCAGTTTTATCATAATCTCTCTTTAGAGATTTACAACTTGCCTTAAGAAAGGCTTTCTAGGCCAAGAATTGGGAAGTGAGGTCCTTCTTACCAAAGCTGTGCATCTGCACGCCTAGAAGGAACACCGAAGGCTTGACTGCGCAAAGCCCCGCTCGCCCCTTGGTAAGACGTGACGGTACGTTTTTCTGTGCTGCTCTTTTACAGCTCTACAAACTCAGGGAAACGGCTGGAAAGAGAAAAATCATTAACTGGAACAGTGACAGCTAATCCATGTGCAAGCGTGAGCCGCGTGCCGCTCCGCCGGCGCGGGGGCCGGGCTCCGCCACGCCACACCTGAGGCCCGATGAAGTGCTCCCGGCCCAGGAGCGCGTAGGTCAGCGCTTCACAAAATCCAACTACTCCCAAACTCTTTGGATGGGAACAATCACAAATATTTTTATAACGGTTATTGCGGTTTTGAGGCAACTGTTAATCTAGATAGCATCCCACAGATCAAAATAAATGTTTTGCCAGGCACTCATGTTAAATAAAATAAAATAAAATAAATGCTTTAATAAAATTCTCCTTGAAAGTAGTTTACCTTTAAAAACTCATTGAAGTTCTCTCCAGTTTCTTCCTTCCATCCAGGTATCCCAGGGTTTATCCTGCTGGCTCTTACAGTCTTCATCCTCCAAGACATGGGGCTAAATCCAAAAAATAACAGTTTCAGGATACTCATAAGTCATCATGGATAAATACCAGTGACCAAAAAGAAAACTCCCCTAGTTACATATGATTAGTAAGACCTATAAGATGAGTTGTCCTGGAAGGAAGAACTGCATGGTATTGACAAAATGCTAACCCAGATCCTGTGATAAATGAAGCACTTGCTGCACGATGATTTTTGGTTGTCTATTCTACTAGAAAGGTAATTAAAATTGAAGTTCCCTCTCTATATCATGGAAACCTGCAATTAAGGAAACAACTGGAGCTTAGGAAGCCAACCATGAGCATTCTAAGCACATTTAAGTGAAAAATAAAATGAACAAACAAGAAAATTTAAAATAAATAACTGCTTACCATTTCAAAATTTGTCCTTTCACAGACTGTACTTTTGGAGCAAAAAAACCAAATTTGTTTCAGAGCAACAACCACCCAGTTTTAGAAGAAGAATTTCAGAAGTGTTTTTTTTAAAAAAAAAAAAAAAAAGTGCCATAACTTTTATTTTTCCACAAATCCAAGAACTCAAATGATGCTGCTGAGTGTCTCCATTACTAATTGTGACGGTAGGCAATTGTTTCAGCCAATATATTAATCCTCATTTATACGTGAGACGATTTGGTTAGAAGACCAAGCTTAATCCTCTGTGACTCTTAGCATTTAGGATTCTGTCAAATATTTGCAGTTTTTAGTAGTTTCCCCCTCCCTTACAGGGGAGAGGGGAGAGGGAGCAGGAGGGTGGCTTTGAGGTATTTTCCTATTGAATCCAGTAGGTTTTTTTCCTGCTTGCAGGGCTTTGCTTCTTGCAGGGTCGTCAGGATGCTAGGATAATAGAAAATAAATACAAATACACAGTCTTTGGGTTTTGATTACGTAGATGGGGCCCTAACTTCAGCTTTTTTAAGGCAGTCTAAACATTGGCAACCTGGGTTGCACTTCAGAGGTGTCACGATTAACCAAAGAGTTTAAACATCTATAAAAATTAGACGAAGCATGCACAAATACACGCAATTGTATTCAACTACCTACTACATAGATCATATTTAGACAAAAATAAGGAATATGGAAACGATGAGAAATCCTAAGTGTCTAAGAAGGGGATTACTAAGCGGTCCCCAGCCGCCTCGTGGCCTGGCGCTCTCCCCCGGCGCGGCGACGGCCGCTTCCCCCACTAACCTGGTCACCTTTTAAAACCGGTGAGAAACCTGGGGCGTTTCCCCGCTCCCCGCGGGCGGGAAGAGCGCTTGGCCCGCCGCCGAGGGCCTCCTGCTCGCCCGGAGGACGCTCGACCGCATCGCCCTTTCCCCACGCGCCACGCGCCCCACGAGGCGCGGCGAGGCCCAAGCCTCCCAGAGCAAGTCCTTGGGGACCCTCAGCTTTCGCCTGCTAGACGAGGGAACCGTTCAAGGGCCGCCCTGCAGAACGGCGTTCGAGCATTAGCATCTGTAGTCCCTAGAGAAGAAATCCCGAGCTCTAACGCAAGCCCAGAAAAGGCGGTAGTTTTCCATTGACTTTGATGGGATCGGGTTCGGTCTTTGATGAAAAAAAATACAGCCATCAGAGTTTTAAAGAGAATCCCCGTAAACGCTGCTATTGCTGCATTACAGGCCTAGTAAACAAAATCATTACCTATAACTCATCCCTCTCCAAGGGAAATGCCCTTTACAAACATACGGATCTGACAAAGAAGGAACAGTACCATCCTGCCTACCCTACGAGCTACGAGAAGCAAATAAGCCCCCCAAAAGACAATAAGAAATTGGTTTGCACTGGAAGAATAAAAGCATGAGTCATCGTACGCTCCTCTGAACGGAAAGTTCACATTCGCAGTACGGCGGAGAAATCCTGCCCCGGGCTTCGGTGCTAACGGGGCGGGGGGGAGTGCTCCAGAACAGATTAGATGCATCACAGAAATGCAAAATCCTGGTCAAAGATCAAAGAGAAAACAGATTTAGGAAAGGATTTTACATTGTTTTAGGACTTTCATTCGACTTTTAATGCTTTCACACTTTTTCATAGCCAAAAACCATCATTCTTACCAATAATAAAACTCCCAGATTTCCCATTGCAAAAAAATAATGTCCTTGAGGTGCTTAACACTGAGGCATGATTTGAACACCGTGCCTGCTTCCACTCCCAGCTCTAGGCAGACACTAAACAGCAATGAATTTTACAGAAATCAAGTATGAGAAAGGAGACACGTAAACACTGCTAGAAAAACATTTCATCGTTTTTTCTTTCTAAACACTGTTCTGACATGATGGATGTGTTGCTGACATGCAGTGTTATATTGGTTGCCACTCTTAAAGATCACGTTTTAAATTCATTGCAAGTGCAAGAACAGCTACACTGTAGGCACTAATAAATAAAGGGGTCTTTTTTGACAGCTACGGAAAGGGGAGAAGTTAGACACGCATACACTGCCAAGTTAAATTAAACACAAAATTCAGGGTTTATAACAAGCTTTAACAGAAGTTAAGACAATCAGAAAGCTTCCAGAATATTATTTCATTTTAATAAAATCAGAGAACAAGCAGCTCTCAGCATGTAACTCCTTGGATCTCTAGTCCAACATGGACATCTAAGTGGTGATGCACTAGTAAGCCACCAGCTTTCACAGAGAGCTGGTACCGAGGACAGGCTGGGTGTTCCCCAGCATTGATGCAGACAGAATACAACAAAGTTTCAGACCGTCCACAGAAGTACTCTGCACTGCTACTCTGACCACTGTGTACAGACACCAAATTGTCACCGCTCTGGGTCAGACCCAAACACGCTTCGAAGGTAATGCATTTCCAATGCCGTGAACTCAGCTCTAATTGATCTTACATTCCTGCATTATAGCAATAAAAAAAGGGGGGGGGGAGGAAGAAATCAAATGGAGTTTACAGACTGGCAGAGGAAGAGAGCAGCAGGAGGAAAGCTCGTAATAATTTCTTGGGTTATACATTCAAACCAAAAATTGAAAGGCATTAGAAAAAACATTACGCTCAAAAATATTTTGTGATATTATACGTTTGACAAGAAGAACATTCAGATACTTATCTAGTAATAGCTGTGGATTGTTTAGATGGGTGGAAAATAAAAAGATCATGAGTCAAGGCCATAAACCTTCTGATTTATAAAGAGACGTCACTGCATTAGTGAAAAGGTGATTCAGTCAATATCCAGGAAGCTTTGAAGTAAGCGTGACTTACAACTAAATAAGAACAAAAAGATTGTGAATTTTTATGTACTCTGCAACCAAAAAGTCATGCTACAAAACATTCATTCTTATAAATGATGTGATATTCGCAATAAATTCTGACTGGTTATTTCAGAGCTGCATAGCAAATGTATTTTACTAGATACTAGTGTCTTTACTTATTCTTCACACAGTGAATACTCATCCATTTTTCTCCCTCAGAAGCCGTTAATCTGCTGGCACCCAGGCACGGCCTGGAGCGCCTGCCGCGCACAGCGCGGGGAGGACGGCAGGCCGGGGGGGCACGGCAGGCCGGGGAGCGCGCAAACACAGCAAACGCCACAAGCAGAAGCTTGTAACTCCTGAAAGCACAGGGGCACCTCAGCACGCAGCAATGGGATTTCACGCGATAAGCCTGTTGTCAGAACATCCCTGAAGACCAGGGCAGGCTGCAAGGCCTCCAGACGCTGCTCCATTAACCTGCGCCTTTAATCTCATTTGACTGGAGGAAAGGAGAGCGGGCGAGAGCAACGCCTGCTGCCCCAGCTCCTTGCCCGTCTCATTTCTCCGTGCCTGCTACCTGCCACCCAGCAAGGGCCGGTGGAGCGACGCACACAGCCACGACGCTGCAGCAGCCGCCGGCAGCGCAGCGTCCCAGGGCCTGACCCTGTCTCTGCCGCTCCAGGGACCCGCTGGGGCTGGAAACACGAACGAAGGCACGTTACAACAGGGCGGCACAGCAGCCCTGGACTGCACGGTGCTTCCTCCTTCGCGCGGCACTCCACCTCGAGGGCGCTGCGCAGCGAGCGAGCGCTCAGCGTTACCATCGCAGCACCAGCCACAGCCAGAGCTGCAGTTAATTCTGCCAGGATCTCACGGGTAACGCGTGGCTAACTCCGTTCCTCTGCGTTACGGTATTTCTGCTTCAGAGAGCAACATTGCAGCTTTTCAAAGCACCTCCCAAGAACAATCATACAAATACAGCTATTACTCTCTTTTAGCAGTGCCAATTCATGAGTTCGTAGCAAAAAAAAGATGCTGAAGAACAGACATCAATAGTTATGGAGCTTCTCCTAACTTAGGCTGCAGTGGAGCTGCAGTAGGACAATCTGACAGAGAGACTCCAGATGCAACCGAGGAGGTGCAAGTTCTGCCCTACATCTGCCGCTCTCCCGTTGGGTGACCTCGAGCTAGTCCGTTCACCGTAGCATGGCGTCTGTAAAACTGAGCCAGGGCACCTGACTTCCTTTGAGAGGAGCTTTGAGATCTATCACTGAAAAGCACTGTAGAAGAGCCAGGTGAGAGCACGGCATTACCACCTTCCGTAGGGATCCATTTATAACGCAGGTAGCACAAAATAGTTCGAGGTAGCCCTAGTGAAGAAATGGTTCACCGGTACGGAAAAACGCCAGAACAGTCAGTTTTCAAACTTTTGCCTATTATCTCCAGCCAGCTATGAACCCAGTACACAGCACAGTGCCTGTCGATGGTACGAGGGGATCTTTTCCTCCCAGGAGCTCTAAGATCTTGCATATAATAGTTAAGGGAGTAACACGGGTTACCACCTTTTTGCATGGTTGGTTTTTTTTACTCTTTCAAGCGGTTCCCATGGGCAGCTTGTATTATCTGACAGGATGAAGACATAGGTGCCAATTTGCCTGAGGCTGACAGCCAGACTATACCTTTCCAGGTGTTTTATAGTACACAGCTGCTCCTGGTATCTAGTCAAATGATTTTCTGGCTATTCTTACAATCAGTAATGAACAGGTCAGATTGCTGCTGCTTTTCAAGGGTTTACGTTCACCCATTTCCACAAATAATTGGGACAAATGCAAACCCAGCATTTATCTTTTTAGTCATGTCTAGTTTGGAGGGTATAGATTATATAAGCTATTGGTAAAGGTTTTTCTGTCATTATATTCATTCACACACACAAAAAAACACATTTCTTTCAACTTTGCAACATTCAGCCTGTTACTACTCTGAAAATTTTTAGACATCTGATACAATGGCACCTGCTCTTCCTCGTTACCTGCCCAAAACCTTTTAAATGGAAGTCCAATTACCCATCTCACACTGGCCACCAGAATATATAAAGCAGCTGCAACTCCCAAAATAGCAAAAAATTAACCCCTTCTGAAACCAGCCTGATTGAACAGACTTCTTACTGCTTTAGTCAGCAGATTAACTAATTCAAATATCCCAAAACTGGTATGCAGAAACTCCTGATTAAAGTTTCTACTATCATTAGATAGCAAAGGTACAATATACCTGTATATTTGGGGGGGGGGGGGGAGCAAACGTGTTTAGCTCCAAACTCCTGTCAATATTGTTAGCTTAGGTCCAAATTCTCCAAAAGTGCAGATACCATCTCAGCCCTAGGCTACAAGCTGCAAACCGCTGCAGGCTAAGCCTGCTAAGGGCAATCTGTTCCCTTCGCTGTCTTGCTCCTCTCTAAGTACCGCTCGTGAGCACGGCTCAAGACAGGACACGACGCTGGGTCTCGTCCACCACGCCTGTTTTTACAGCCTTATGCTCCCTTTGGCCAAAGGAAAGGCATTCTCAGCAAAACCCCTTACCACCACCACGCCACGCTCCTCGGGCGCGCAAAGGACTTGCTGACACAAGAAGAGCCACGTGCTTGATGCCACCTCGTGGCACTAAGCTCCGTGCCCCAACTACATCGTATTTGAGAAGGGACTCCTGTGCAGCCGGTCCATTTACTTGTTTTTACAAAAAACAAAGTAATTTGCTGTTGAGAGGTTTTTGTATTAAAGCCTACTCAGTTACTGTGAAATTAACTGGATTCTACAGCCAACCATTTTGACAAACTGTAGGAAAAGACAAGTGTTAAAATCATATTTGTATTCAGACAAATAGCCAACAGGACTATACAACAGCCCAGCGGCAAAATAGCAATGGCTTAGTGAAACAAATTAGCCTAGCACTTTAAATTAAAACTTTTCTGCTTCCTGGAATGCACCAATTTTTGTCATTTTCTCCATGTGTCAGATCATTATATAAAAGCAGTTAAAGGGTACTCTGCTAAAGTATTCATATATTAAATATAAGAAATATAAAAATGGCAGTTTTTTGTGGCCTTCCCTTGACATATCTCCTGTAACTGAAATTTTTTATGAATGATGCACCCTACAACAAAGTGGAGAGCGGGGAAGCTGGAAGCAGCCTTTGACTATTGGATTGTTACATTACATTATTCTCTGACCAAAGAGGATTAATTGTTTGGTGCTACCTGGAAACATATTTGCATGTTGTACAGCGTTCCCAGCTTGTGGCATTTCATGTTTCCATTCAAGTTGGAGCTCCTGAGAGACTCTGAAGTTTCACTGCTTTGTTTTAATTTTTAAGCATCCTTCTGGCTTTGTGGCTTTAGAGAATCAAGTCAACCCCAAAGCAGTCCAAGACTAGAAAACAATTAGAGGTGTTTAATGTCTAAGCAAACGTTGCGATTCCCTTGGGGCTGATGCAAGATTTGGAAGCAGCTGGATTTGGCAGCGTGGTTACAAGTCTCAGCACACGGGGCACAGCGACTTCCTGAGCACATCGGAAGAGTTTACATCCCACCAAAGCTAGACACCTTTAGGCACAAAATTCTGCACTTGCCTGAGTGACAGCTGGGGCAAAGAGAAGACTTCCAACTTCTTAAGGAAACATTTTTAAGCTCCCATTCACTCCTATATCTGGAAAATGGTGTCAGGCAACAATTTCGAACCCAAAGCCAGGGCCAAGCAGCAGGACAGAGCTGGTTAGGCAGCTCTCACCCGGTCTGCGCCTAGAGCATTCGCACAGTCCCACGCGGTGCCGGTTTGGTGAACGCAGCACAGAGCCCGGGCGGCTCCGCCTGCATCAGCGCCGCCTCCTCGAGGTGCGCCCTCGAGGCAAAATACTGCACACAGCTATTTCTAAGTTTAGGAGAATGCTCACCTGCTGCTTCTGGCCACTCTTGTTTAAATACTGGTCTCAAGGGACTTAAGTTGTAGTTCACAATCATTGCCAAGATGCAAAAAGTGTTTATTTTCCAGCACATGTTGAAGTGTGTATGTGGGGGGGGGGGAACGAGGTAGCAGTATAGTTCTGTATTGGAAAGCCAAAGAGATCTAAAATCAACTTGTCCTCCAAAAACATTACAAATATGCTGGTATTTTCCCTACCTTACAGAGATTCACACACAAGGCAAGGTTGCATTCTGTTCCTTCCTCCCTCTTAACAGGGATTTGAGCTCTCAGTTATGGCAAGTATAGCATACGTGCCTGAAAAAGATGGTTCTTACTTGCTCAGAGACTGTACAAGTAAAACCATAAGTAAATTGAGTTAAATGACTTAAGTTTAATTAATTTAAAGAAATTTAGCATGCGTTGGCCTTTTTTATATCCCAAAAGAATACCAGAGATGTTTCTAACCTTCCACATCATTAAAATTCATTAAAATAATGTGCATATTATGTCTGAGTATAGAATTATGCAGGGCTGGAAGGGACCTCAGAGTCATTCAGTCCAGTTTCTCCCTGAGGGGCTGTAGGACATGAGAAACTTTTGCAAACATTAATAGAAAGCACCTCCACACCCCTACACTCATGCACAAGCACACAAAATAGGGGTGAAGGGCAGGGGGAAGGAAAATAAAAGAAATGTAACATTAAAGCCATTTTTGTCGGATACTGAATGCAAACCACCACAGCAGCACTGCACAGAACAGTCTAAAGGACATTTAGGCTTTTTTCTTCCAAAAGGCTAGCAAGTTCTTTGATTAGAAGTTCATCAAATCTATCTTCCTGTATCACAGAGGGATACACGATGTTGCAGTCACCTACCCCAGCACTGATGCCCTTTACGGGGCTTGGGGTCACTTATTAGCTCAGGAATTGGCCATCGAAAGCCTTCCCACGACTCTGACTTCAAAGCGCTCAGCAGGCTCCTAAAGGTAGGACCACCGACAGAGCCTTGGACCTTTGGACACGCTGCTCGAGACGGGGCTCCTGTCTGCCCTCACGCCCCGTTCTCATAGCCATGCCAGCATCCATTTGGGCATGGTGTTTACATCTGAAAACAGCCAGTTTTGGCACTCCCTATATTAGCAAACCTGCCTATGAAGTGTTTTAATGTAGCTGCCCCAGCCTAATTCCCTCATCTACTTAGTCCATCACAAGTATGTCCAATTTTGGTACTATACAGCAACAAATCATGAGCACTGGTTCTTCTTTAAGCTTACTTCATGACACTGCCATGTAAAAAGCAAAAGGTAACTCCAAAATTAAGGAAAACAGTACAAATTATGCATACACACACACTGAGCTCTCACTCAAATGCATCTACACAGTTTAACTAGGCTCTTGAACACAGCAACTTTTAAGGCAAGCACTTAATTCTAAGATAAGAGAAGGGTTGTAAGAAGCTCCTTGCGTCAAATATCTAATATTCTAAAAAAGAAAGCCTAATTTGATACCATAAATACTAAATATTTTAGTCACAGCTTCACTACTGAACAGCTTTGATACTGTCACAAAGTTACTTAGGTCCTTAACACTGTATTTCCATGTTTTGAAATATTTAATTTCTTTTAACAGTAAACTGTGAATTTCTCATGTTTAGCACTTATTTGAGGGATAACTGATATCAACCATGGTGATTTTTTGCTCTAAAATTATTAAAAGCACGTCAACCTTAACTCCATCTCACCACAGGGTTTGTCTAGCAGCATGAACAAAACAATATGCAGTAGTATTATTTTAATGAGGGTGGTTGTGGCTGAATTTTGTAACTGAACTGACAGGGAGTTTTGTTGCACCCTCAGCACTGTGCCTTCCTACTATAAAACTGAAATAAGCTTTTTATGGATGACTGGGAAACCAAGCATCAAATGGAAACGTGATGCTTTTACAAGTTTAGAATACTAACATATCCTAAACGTCCTGCAATGCTGTTCTGCTTGTTAGCCTTACCATCCAACAGTCTTGCCACAAATTGCATAATTGCTCCCAACTGCCATCAGCACATGGAAAAGAGTTCCCCTTTCTTTACGTTCCAAGATACCGTCTCCCTGCAGCCTCTCTGCTGGAGAAGGAGAAGGGGCAGAGTACTACTCACTGTCCAGAGTAGCATGCAGAAAAACACAGTGCCAAATCCCACCTGCTGCAAACCATGTGTTCGCAGGGAATTCCATGCTAAGTTATTCGTAGATAACCTGATCCTGCAGCACTCGCCCTGTGAGGATGGGCTGAGGAAACAGGGTTTGCTCAGCCTGAAAAGAGGTGGCTTCAGGCGGGATCCAACAGCAGCCTGCCAATACCACACAGTGGCTCTCAAGACGACTGAGCTAGGCTCTTTGCAGCAGTGCATGGCAGGAAGACAAGAGAGAACAGGCATAAATCAAAACAAAAAAGGTTCACACAGGGTTTAAGGAAAGACTTTTTGCAAGTGAAAACAGTCAAGCAGCAGAACAGGAGCCCAGGGAGGTTGCACAGTCTCCATCCCTGGAGGTTTTCAAAACCTGACTGGCTAAAGTCCTGGTCTGACCTCACAACTAGCCCTACTTTGAGCAGGAGGTTGGACTAGAGACCTCCTGAGTGCCCTCCCAACCTGAGTTATCCTGTCTTTCAAGAGTTTCACAGCTTTCCGAAGGAAACCTGATTTCCTGAAGCTTTTCTTTCCTTTTGTCACATCTTCCCAGGGAGGCTTCAAACATCCACGAATCTTTCCTACCATGTTAGGAGTGGAACCTGCCCAGACACACATATTATACCTCCAGTGAACTAAGGAGGATCCTTCTTCTAAAGGACTCAAAAGCTAATGCATTGTTGCATAGAACAGCAGCAGCACAACCTCTTGTCATGGATAAGTTTTTAATCAGCATGAACTTGCTTACACTGCTGTATTTTATTCCCATGCAGGAGTGGAGACAAGTTAAATCAACACCAGGGAGCTATTAACAACATCTGTCTGTATCTGCATCTACCTTCATAAAAGTACACTGAATGAAAACTGCTTACAAAGAGCACAGATGAACTGACAAGGAAACCATGCATAAGCCATGCCTAAAGTACATCAGGGCAGGGGAGAGAAGGAGGTAGAGAAAGAAACGAAAAAAGGATAGTAGTATTTGATTACAGGGAAATCATAGCCAGAGAAGTGAAGTGACTTAGGCTCACAGCAGTGGTTAGCAAGGCTTAAGCGTGGCCAGCATCCTCCATCACATACTTCAGCCCATCTCAAGAACAGTCATTCCCCAAACACAGCTAGGGATACCATCCTAATAGATGGTATGATGGTATGGATGAGACCACGCTCTCTGAGGGGGAAAGAAAAGGGGATGAGAGCACACATGCTGTTGTACACCACTTGATGTTAGTGCTAGAGAGCAGCCCTCATCCGTTTTATTTACTATTACACTTGCTTTATTTAGTAGCATAGATGCAGGTTTCCCCCAAGAAACATGTCTTACGTTAGAACGCTCTTCCTCTCGCTGTTTTTGGTTACAAATTTTCAGCATTGACTAGATGAGGAATAGTTAAAGAGACAAAGAAAATAAACACAGTGAATACACAACAGCGTAGACTACAATATTTGGGTTCCTCCTTGCCAAGTACAAAGTCACATTGCTTGCTGCTAATCTTCTGCAAACCTTGCTTCCCATCATCCAGTTAAAGTGCAAATCTTTGCTAACTTTTGCCTATAAAGAATTTGCATTTACAAGAACTTTGCTATCATTCATGTGGTGAAGTCTGCATCCTGATTTGCATGCAAGACTCAGAGGAACAGCATAACCTAGCTCTCGATGTCATTTTATCTCTCAAATTCAGCCTTCAACCTAACTCATGTTAGATGAAAACAAATCTTAAAATATTCTATCCACTGCAAGCACAGCATCTTTAAGCAGTACTTTTCTATCACACTTTATTTCCCTTTGCGTTAAAGGCAACACTGTCAGTAATCATTCAGCATTTTTCTTTATTCCAGCCTCTTCTTAAAATACACAAACCCAGCAAATTAAATAGATACGCACTTGCCAGGAGTAAAGTAATCAAAATAGTGAGTTTGCCAAATAAATTATTACATATTCAATCAAACAAAAACCACTTAAACAGCCAGTTCTGCTAGGACCTACATGTTATGCATGCTGTATCACATTATAGCAAATGAAAACTTCTATATGGTAGTACTAATACAGTTGCATCTACATTAAAGATCAAGGAAATGATGACTATACAAATTAGGGATGGTTAAAGTAAAAGCTTATAGAGAGTCCTCCAAAATTCATCCAAAGTCCTCTGGGAGCAAAATATGTTGATGCTTCCAGTGCTTCTTTATGCCAAATGGTCTGAAAATTGCACCAACAACTGGTTTTCGGTAGCCAAGAGCCCAAGTGACATTTCCCAATTGAATGTGGGTGTATTCAGATGCATAACTAACCCTTTCTGGCCAGGGTTAGTTTAGCTAAAGCTAGAGATAACAATTATTTTTACCTTAATGCAAACTGTCTGCAGCAGAAGAGCTTAACGATGCCTTTGCCAATTTGAGAAAGGCAACTACTTAACTAAGACCTAAAACTAAGGAGGCATCTTAAAATTTCATAAGCAGACTGGGTGTTACCTAACAAAACAGTAATATAAAGATTGTCTTTTGCAATGATTAATTAAAGTTGAATGTATCTGGGACTGATTTTTCCCCCCACAATTATACATCACAGAAAAGAAGGGAGAAGAGGCAAGATTTGATATTAACCTCCAAGACTGATGATACTTTTGATTCTAACCAGGCTTAAGAAATACAGTCATACTCTGTTAAGAGCAGCCTTAAACTGACTCTCTGTACAGATAAGTGACAGCAGTACAAGTATGCAGGAGCACAGTGTTAGTTTGATTAACATGCAATCTGTTAGATCTTCTGTAGTCTACATCCAAGGTTTCAGTGGACTCTGGGATGGTTTTTATTAATTTATCTCAGTTCTAAGCAAAACCAACTCATTTTTCATAGACTGACACAACTCTGTCTTTGAAGATGATACCTCATTCAGCAAAGGTACGCGCATACACAAGTACTATCTATGCATTCAGAAAGCGCATTTCTGCTCAGTTCATCGCTCTGATAGAGTTCAGTCATTCCATCTTGCTAATCATGGATTACTAAATTACAGAAAGTAGTAGTAGTTCAGGCAAAATATTGAGGAGAATTAATACATACATGAAGATATTTAGTTCTGTCTCTACCTCTTTAGGAAGCCAAGTCTACCATCCAAAAACTACTTTTCAAAGTTTTCATTCCACTCCTGGTTGAGCTTTTTCCAGTTTAAATTCAAACATGCACATGTAGGTTTACCTCACGGTCCTTTGCAAATTCTTAGTTCACTTTGCACAGCTTTCCTCTTGTCTAAAGTGATCTGAAAATGCACTCCTTAGGCTTGTTGGTCATTCATTGAACAAGAAACCTATTGTGGAGGTCTCTAACTTGCAGTTTTTGCCTCAAGTCACCACCCCAGCAATCCTACTGCTGGTCAGCAGCTGTCTAGAAAAACATTCAGTATGGAAACATATGGAAATCTTGATGATTCTTAAACTTTAGCAAGTCTCCAAGGCATTCAGATGTTTCACTCTCACTCATAGTTGATGATAAGCATCCAAAAGTTGTACATCACTTTAAAAATCTACAGTCCATATGGCTGTTCCTCCTCTCCCCCTACTCTTTCCCATTACCCTTTTAATCTGCTTTTAGTGGTATTAGCTATACTCACCTAATTCATGACAGTGTGGGGGGAATGCATCATGGGTCAAAGCATACAGTCTAGAAATTCCACATCACCAGGAGTCCAAGAGTCGGGCTAATGGTTTAAGCAAAGGCTACCAACATGGCACAAGACAAAACAGCCATCTCTTACAAGCCTCTGTACTGTGCAAGGCCCACATTATCACTCCCCAGCAGTAATAAATTTCTGTGGGAATTAAACCTCTCTCTCAAACTACCCCATGGATCAATATAACATTGTTAGATGCTGCTAAGTACTGCCTCAAGGGAAGGTGCTGTATTTCCAAAGTCCCATTATCACCAGGAGCTGAAGCTGGTGAAACTCCACATTTCCAAAGAGAAGTGAACTTTCAGAAGAGCCCCTCTTCCACAGCACTGTATTATATTATGCTATATTAAAAACAGCAAAAATAGTTGGTCTTTTCTCTGTGCCTTTTTCATCATTCCCACACTACACTACTCCAGACCTTGTGCACTGTTCCACTATATTAAACATTATCAGACAGTTAACAGCCTGATAGAGGCTATTAGCGCTCAAATACTGAGATCCCTTCTGGATTTTCTGGTATGGCAGACTCCTTTGTCGCTCACATTTTAGCATCCTGTATTCACCAAATGAGACATCTGGGTTTTGGTCATCATTATCCTAAAAAATGCATTTCTCAAATAGCAGAGGGGAAATTTCTACCACGTACAGGAGAAATCTCCCTCCCCTACTTCCCTCCTCCAAAATTTCACTTCATAAGTTTTGTCTTTTTAGAATATGAAGAAATCTTGACAAAACACAACCGGATTTTCCTCAGTCTTCAATTTAGTTTTTGAGAACAGTCACAGTCAGATGTTTTCATTTCAAAGAATAGTCTAGATAATTAAAGAAAGAGCTCATTTACTCTCAAGTAGCTTGCAGGAAACTTTCTTCCCAATGTGTGGCCTTCCTCTCCTTCTCCTCCTCTCTTCCATAACTGCTATTTGTCATTTAATAAACATGCCTAATTAAATGTGGGGTGTAACTGATCTTAAGTCTCAAATTTCAACTTATCTTGATATATGTACAACATGTTCTCATTTTATAAATTAATTGACCTAAAGCATGGAGAAAATACTAAATCTTCTGCCAATTAGTATAATCTAACTACCACATTATTTACTGTTGTATAACAACATTTTCCTTTCTTTTTATTTCTAAATTATGTGGGAAATAACAGTGGAGAAAAGGAGAAGTTTGACTCCCAAAAAGCCAAGTAAGCATAAAATTAAAGGAACTGGAATTAAACAACATTGCTAAGGAAACCCGTTCAGATGAGGAAGGGTGTATCCATGCCCAACTACTTTGCACCTTGAGAAACAGCTTTTTCAACCTCACCTTTTTCTCCTTCTCCCCAGCTGGCCCCGGCTCCCGCAGACCCCGGCATCCCCACGAGGTTCAAGCCCCAGGGAGCCAGCTGCACTCCATCTCCCGTTCTTGCTAAGTACTGTAAGCAGCCCACAAGAGATGGGGAGGACTCCCAGTGCCGAGCCCAGGCTGGCAGGTGACCGGCCCCCGGTGCCTTGTGCCAAACTGCGCCCTGCCAGGTTACAAGAGGCACCACAGAGCCCCTAGGAAGCCCTTACATCATCTCTTCATGCATCCTCGGGAGAGATCCCCAGGTACAGACACAGGGAAACTAAGCCAATAGGTTAATGCATGCAGAAGTCTGAGACTGGGTGCCTACATAGCATCTCTGAAAGACAAATAGCAGTTGATGGACTCTTAAAACATCTGAGCAATTAGGTATCATTTTGTAGATTGCTCCATTGGAGTTTGACACCTGAGTAGTCTGTCATTTTTAGGATCTGATCTTCTGCTCCTGAGGTGAAGAAACCAGGCCAGTGTGTTGTACCTGCGACACTGGCCTGGAATTGAGCCTCTTGGTGAGCACAGAGAAAGCATTTGCCATCCCAACCAACATGGTCAGTCAGTCTAGGATCAGGGCAGACCCTGGAGAATAAGAAGGTAGGAAAAAAAAAAACAAGCCAGACATGAAAGAAAAAAAAAAGAGAGAGCGAGAGAGTGTTATTGTCTGCAAGTTGATGAGCTGGCTGGCTTAGGAAGAGCAGCAATTATTCATTGGCCGTTCCTGAACATACCCTCAAGAGAGCACATGTGGTCTGGCATCTGGCTAGAGAGGGAAAAAAAAATCCTTCATGCTGCAGTGTAAGTGTCAGGACTGCATACTACCTGGTACTTAGTCATACGCAAGCGTTTCATCAGATGCAAGGTTATTTCATGAGGGCCAAAGCATCCTCATGGTGGGAGGCACAGCAACCCAGAGCTTTTACTGCACTTGCCAAGAGATCAACGAGAAGCCCCAGAGCCTGCACAGGAGCCCTGGGGCAGGGACCAGGTACAAGGTGTCACTGACTGCTGCTTATCCAGCCACCCTAGGGCTGCACAAGGACCTGGAATATTAGATAAGGGGAAAAAAAAAAGAAAAAAAAACACACTATGGAGCAAGTTAGCCATGCAACAGTATACTGCAGGGAGAGGCAAATCAAATTTAAAATCACCTTTTCTCAAATTTTGGCCAAAATACAATCATTTTGAAAGATGGTTCGTGTTCCTTTTTGCTTTTGTATTCTGTGTCCTCTGGAATCTCTAGAGTTCAATTTCTAATGCTGGATTTAAGAATCGCAGACTCGATGGCTTCGGGTGCTATTACAAATGTGATAAATTAGGAACTAATACATCTACTTTTTACTATCTGAGAAGATTTTTATATTCATTTGTTTTTTAATTTGTTGCTGAGGATCTCACAGGCTGCAACAACATGTGAAAGCCTCCTAAGTGCAAATGAGTAAAAGCTATAAGTGTTTTATACTCTAGTAATATATTACAACCTTTAAGTCTGCTCAGAAGCTTTAACTAATACATAAGGTGGCTGTCTGCTTATTTAGCAGAGCCATGAGAATTATTCCACTAATTTCCCCTGAAGTTTCTCCCACCATACAACCTCCTTCTGAGTGCTATTCAGGGAGATAATTTTTGTCTTTAAAATACTATCGGATTTGAGTTGGTTCCTGGGAGGTTTGGAATGAATCTAATACATTCTTCTCTTATGGCAGGATATATTTAGAATTGTTATTCATCCTGCATCTTTCTGACTTTATTTCTTAGATATTAAGGCAGGAAACAACACTGGATTTGTCTAGCCCGACAACGACCTTGAAATTTCACAGCTTCTCCTGCACTGAAAACCAGCAGCTGGAGCTTGATTAAACTACAGGCAAGTTTTGAGTCATGGTCTATAGAAATCAAGAAAGATTAATCAAGAATCAAATTAATCAAATCAAGAAACATTAATGTGCATTTCTCTTCTAATCTTTTACTACCTTCTCTGTTAACAAAAGGAGAAACTTCTATGTAATTCGAATTTACTGCCCTTTAACAGGCAGACGTATGTCTGTTATCAGACAGAAACAAATATTTTTGGTGGGAAGAAGTTTACATAACAAAGATCTATTCATCACACCTGAAACTAGTGGAAGACCCAGTGAACACTGTTGATTAAACAGAATTTCAGTAGAATCGCTTCCCTGTCTGTAGCTGTCAGAAATCACTGCTGTCTAGGATGATTTACTACTTTTGAATCCACTTGATGGATTCAAAACAGACTTAAAACGACCATTTTATTCATTACTCTTGTGCCCTGACAGCAGAGGTTGGGCTGAGTTAGAGCAGCAGCAGCACTACATAGAAATCAGCACTCTCCACAAAAAAAGGCGGGGGGGAAGTCAATTTCAATTTCATCTTTCTACCATAATCTGTGAAAAAGACAAGATATCTCTATGATTGAAACCTACTTTCCCCCCTCTAAAAATAATGTCACCAGTTTCCTCTAGCTAGGAAAACCATACGCCTGTAAGAGATCTTGTAAATTCTGTTTCAAAGGAGAAACTCATCTCGATGCTTAAGTAATTTCCCCAAGATAGCTCCCACTGAAATGCCATCACCAAACAGGTCATTGGCAGCTGTTCTAAAAGATACTTTTTGCCTGGATGCTTTCCCATTTGCCTTTTGCTTCTATGTTGTTTTTCTTCTAATTCTGCCACCTACCATCTTCAGCAGAATTGGGCAGCAGCTCTAGCATGAAGCTCTATAAAGCAATCGCAGCCACCGAGGGAGCCAGAACAGCCTCTAAGTCTCCTTTCAGGAGCCTCCAGAACTCAGCAGCTGGGAAGAACATATTCAAAATAGTGAATTTCAAACAAGAGAACATAGCTTGTTGCTATGATGTTCAAAATAAGATAATCATATATCACTGAAAAAATGCAGCCTGAAGTTCTTTGAACGTGGCGTTTTGGTAGGTCGTGGGCACAAAGCTGCACAGCCGCATGCAAGAGCTGCAGAGGGTCCAGCACGATGACAAAGAGGCACTTGAACACAAATTACATCTCTTCTCTCACTCTTCCTATTTGCAAATGCAATTAATTTAGCCAGCTTTATATCTATACATAAGATACCAAAATTCTAAGTAATTAAAGAATACATTCAATGAACTATTCCATTGCTGGCAAGGAAAAATAAACTTATTTTGTTATTTTTGCTTTCCTGGGTACAGAAGACCCCTTGGAGACAAGCACAGCTGCCCCAGCCCCGAGGGGTGCAGACACCCACGCTGCCTTGTCACTGCACCCTGTCGAAAGGTGCAAGGGGCAGAGAAACACCCCGAGATGAGCACAAGGCTGAACGTGGCAAGACGGAGTCTGCCTTCTTCCTGCAGCGAGACTTGACTTTGAGTAAGCGTCAAGTAAGAGGAGAATTAATGCCAGCTGGCTGCCGGGCAGATACCTTTTGGTACTAGGGACTGATTTTCAGGCTTTCCTCTGGCTGGGAGGAACTAAGAGCTTATGCAGAACTAGGAGGCCCAGCCGACTTGGTCCCGTTCTATTTTCCTTTGCATATTTTTGGCAAGTTGTCTGAGCAAGATTTAGTCTATTGTTTCAGTCCTCTAATTGCTGTGCTTGCAATATTTTGAGAAGGGAGATAAAAATTAAACATAGAAGCTCAAAACCTATTTAAAACTAAAAATGAACAATATTCCTCATTCTTCCTTTTCCTTTAATTTTAAATTGGGAGATCTGCTGTTAAGTTTCACAAGCATTGACAAATTCCTGTCTCTCTCACCAGTCCTTTTTGGGGGAAAGAATTATTTTCAAGTCCAGAAATATTTTGTTTAGCACTAGTTTAGTATTAAATCGATATCAATTGTAAGTTTAACCTTGCAACTTTGTAGCACCAATGGCAAAAATTGGAACTTAAAAAAATAAATAAATAAAGTGAGAAAGGAAGACTATGGGTTCACTTGAGTTTAAAGCCGTTTCCTACTTATACAAAAGAGATGAATTTATCATTCCAGTGATTTCATTTATTAGGGCGGTATCTATATATGCATTCTTTCCCCCAGAAAGATAAAGCAATTCTTCTCCCTAAAATAAATAAATAAATAAGGCAGATTTTAGCCTTCAGTGACAATAGCGCTCCACATTGTGAATCTAAGATGTCTTTATTAATTATACATTGTTTTCTATGTATAATTATGTAAAGTGCGACAAATTCGGTCTGATTTAGTTGTTTTCCCTTATGTGGCAAGAGTGCATTTATATTTAATAAGGCCACAGCAGCAGAAGTGAAAACCTAAACTCCCTGCACTGTCCATGGTTATGAAGACAGTAAATTAAAACTTGTGTGGTCCTTTGAGGGAAATGCAGCCCATTAAAAAAAAAAAAAAAAAAAAAAAGTATCCAAAAGTTACTTTTTGTAGTGGGGAAAAAACCTTAAACATCCCACTCCAACAGTTTTGCTACAAAGCAGGCAATATTTTCGTTGAAAGTCAAGTCAAAGACATCTATTATATATAAGCTTTCAGCTGAAACTACTAAACACACAATATTGTTTTAGTTTGCCAGCAATACGCCTTGTATTTTTTTTAAAACATATTCCACCCAGTGTTTCCAAGCATTCTTCCTAATGGCATTTCATCTTCCTTCTCCCTGGCATTATAACCACATCAGATTTCTCCTAAATATCTTTATTTAAACTCTCCGTTTGTCAGTTCTTTGGCTTTAAGACAGTGTTTTGGACAAAAAGTCTTGAAAGCAGACAAGGCATGTCAATCCACACTGCAGGCTACACCAAAAAGGACTTATGTAGAAATAACAGTGCTGCTAATAAAACTCAAGATTATTGTAGATTTGTAAAAAACCTTTGTCCTGTGAATGGTGGACCAGCAACACCGAAAGCTCCTGGCCAGCCCCCCAGGATGGGCAAGAGGGGAAGAAACAAGAAGAAACACTCAAAAGCATGAGCCACATGTGCTGCAAACTGCCTGGCTGCAGCACCAGTTACTGCGGGATGTGGAAGCAAGTGCAGAAGAACAGTGCTGGTGAAGCAGGTTAATCTGTGGCACACCACAGGAAGCATAAGCGGTGGCCCAGAAGCAAGGAAGAAAACGGTGAGCAGGGAGAAAGCCCAGCAGCACATTGAGAAGTTTGTCTAGGGAAGACAAGCCGGGAGGAACCGTGTCTCACACACACTGAAAGGTTGCGACAAGAAGCTTAGATCTGAGGCAACAGAAAAACAAGGATGACTATGATATGACCAAAAAATAGGAAAGCAAAAAATTACATGATAAATTTCAAGAATAAGATTTCCCCCCCTTGTATCCCTCCAATGAAACAACCCAGATCTCTCGTCAAACCTTACTGCAGCTTGCAAGAACAGTTCCCTACCTCCATTAGCCTTATCAGGTTTTATTCTGCAGCAGTGTCATTCTGAGCTCATACATCAACAGCGCTGAAAGAAAATTATGAAATTCAGCTTCAAAACAAAGACAAAAGGTAAGCGTAGTGTCGCAGCAGCTGGCAGCCTGCACAGCCAGGGAGTCTGGAAACCTTCAGTCTAGCACCAAATCCTTAAATTAATTTTCCTAAGGACATTAAAATGGATAGTTTGAGAAGCTGAAAACTGTTTCACTCTCCAAAAGAACTCAAAAGCATGAAATAGTCTACCCAGCCTAATAGTCTTATCTCTGAGTTTTCTTAAAGTCTTTGCCAGCATCTCACAAACCATTTTTGAGAAAATTCATAACATTTCACGCAGTTTTCCATGAAAACAGATGCCCTTTTTTCAAAAGCCCCCAAAGCAGAGCAGAAGGGAGGACAACTGAAGGCGAGTTTCCACGAGGCTCGCTGATGCCCAGCTCACTGAGCAAATGCTGCAGCAGTCTAAGCTCCCACACGTGTGCTCATCCTAGAGAGGCCTTCACTTTTTCTGGACACCTCACATCTTTTCCACACCTGCTATCTTCACAGGAGTAAGTTTAGCAGTAGCAAAGACTGACATAAGTGTAAACTTGTGTATTTCATTGAAGTCAGCTTCAGTACGTCCAACCCAAAATAAAAACAATCTTAAGTCCTCTTTTAATAATGCAGCTTTGAAACCATACTACACTCATACTTTTCTCTGCCTCTTTCCAAACTAAGAGGCAGTCTTCCACTACTGAAAGAGAAAGTTCTCAGTATATTTTCTTCCCTATAATCCTCCCCATTTTGAGCACTGCTGATTTGGCACAAAAGATATGGACCAGATTGCAAAATAGCCTTCAAGGCTCTTAACATAAAAATGAAATCTAATTACTATTTATATCTGTGTGTAAAAAAGGCCAGAGATGATGCATAAGAAGGACTCTCAGAAGAAACTTGGAAGCATCTAAAAGTATTAAATTAAAACCATTTATCTGAAGCAAAAGATAAGTTGAAAGAGTTTACAAAAGAAGGGGAAGCAGACAGTGATGAATGCAGCAATTTGGAAACTGAGAAAGAAAGTAAGCATGAAGAGAAGTTGTGGAGGAGGAGGAGAGCAATAAGGACTAATAAAAGGAGTGACTTTAGAGGGAGGAGAGGAGACGGAGGGTAGCTCTCTATGGATCAAATCATTTTCAATGGCTGTAAAACAGAAAGGGGCAAACTCATCCCTCCCCTGACTTCAGTGACCTCAGTGGAGTTGAGCAGATAAATCAGTCTGCAAAATATTAAACTGAAGTCTTAGCACTAAAACTCCCTGACCTATCATATAAACATTGAGCTCTACTCCCTCATGAGATTTTCAATTCCAGTACCTAAAAGGAACCAACATATTTACAGCTTTTTATGCTAAGGAAGGCAACGGTGTGGACTGCTCAGGAGAGCAGGTGGCTTCCACGACCTCTGGCTGGCAGTGGAGTGGGTGGAGGCAGCTCTCTCTCACTACAGCTCATTACGTACGTCATGGGACAGGTTTGGGTCTTTGTATTGACCAATTGCATAAAAAACAACTTCAGTTTTTGAGTGGATGTCAGAGGCATTTAATGATCCACTTTCAGGAGATGTGCAAGAAGAAGGAACGTTTCTCTGAAGTTGTCACAATTCAACATCTGCTATATAGTTGCCTGCAACTGCAGCAGACTGGATTCAGTGACCCATGTGGTCCTTGCCTATCCTATAGTTTCAATCATGTCTTTTCTGCTACAAGGTTAAAAAAAAATCCTAAGAAGCGGAGAAAAATTAGATGCATAAATGAAAGATGGTTGCTGAACAAGATGACACACACAGAACACATTAAAGAATTTCTTTGTACCCCAAGGTTCATTATCACCACAGGAAACATTACAAAAAACAAATTAATTGCTTAATAAAAAAAAATAATCATTGATATAACAGATGTTAACGAGCACTGTCATATTAAGAAACTTGCTAGATAGATCAACAACTCAAGTCATATGAATGTTACCCCAAAAAAATCATTTGAATTCAGGTAAGATATTCTGAATACTTGTGCTGGATCTCTGGATTGCTGACAGCTCTGTCCAGCCTCTTCTCATTTAATCAATATATTTTCCTGCCACCTGCTACTTTATCCCAAGATTCCTTAACAAAAAACAGAAGAAAGGCAGTGCTGGAAGTATTTCACTTTGCAGGAGCCTGAAGGGCACCAAAACACTTTGCAAGTTATTCTGGTCGCGTCCTTAGCTCCATGGTTCTAATTTTTGAACGCTTTGGCATTTGAACGATCAATACTAACGGCAAACGACCCGAGAAGACAACTGGCTGACGGTTAACTTCTGCACGTATCACCTCAGGAAAAACGCAGTCAGTTAAAGACCAGGTAATGGTCTTTATCCAGATAAATCTTAATCCAGATAAAAATGCAAGTTTGTAGAAAACGAAACCAAAGTCAAGTGAGTTAAAGTAGGTACTTTAGATATACCAGAAATAACACAGCAGCAGTACAAACAGGCATCGCCCACGCGCAGAGATCACCCGCTCGTTCCTCGTGCTTCAAGCAGGCGCCATTAAACGCCGTTTGCAAGGAGGCCCGGAGGCCGCCCGGCCTGCGGGGAACACTGAAGCCCCGCGAGCCCCCGGGGCGGACGCGGCTCCGGGCCGCGGCGCGGGGAAGCGCCTGGGGAACCGGCCCGAGACGCCACGGACGGAGATCCGAGCCAGAAAGTCCCTTCGTTCCAGACAAGGCGCTTCCAAGCTCGTGCCCGTAAGCGACGGGCAGCTCAGGCAAGCGAATCGTCCTCGCAGCAACGCCCGCCAGACGAAGGCCCAGGTCAGCAGCAACCAGGAGGTACCTCACCAGCCGGCTTCCGAGGGACCGGCTCCGCGGCCTCAGGCCAGCTTCAGCACGCGAAGGACAGCGTCCCGAGAAGGCTCCTCTGCAGCTGGCGCAAATAAATCTCCCTGCCAAAAGCTCCGGGAGGCTTTAAAACGCAACACCGCAATTCAACCCCTTAATGAGGTTCCCCACAAAACACTGACACGGTCACGAGAAGTTTTCACCTCTCCATCTTCTCGCAGCGAGGCATGGAGGAGAGGCACCTCTGTGTTTAAAGGGAATAGAAAAACATATAAAACAGTCTTTCGTTTTTCGTTTCTGCCAAAGGAATTTTTGTAACAAGTTGGACTTCAAATACTTTGCTAGCACACTGGACACAGACCACACACAGCTTTCTGCAAAAGCTGCTGGCTGAGGAAAAAAACATGTTCTTTAAATTCCAGCCAAGCTAATGCTGCATTTTGAATTCTTGGTGGAGCAAAAAGTTGACAAAGTGTCAACAGAAGATGCCAATTAGCACAGTTTACCATGACAGCCACCACTGTATCCTTCAAAAAAAAAGGGGGGGGAAAAAAAAAGTCAGGGACATTCTTGCATCTTCTCTAGGACTCTAGGAATCAAGTTGTTAGTAAACTCTGTGGGTTCACATTCCCTTTGAGAAAAACCTGGTTATACCAAAAAAATAAAAGGATGGATTCAAAAATGGATGGAAAGGTTATTTTAACACCAAAGTGGAACAAAAATTTAGGTGTGATCAAAGTGCAAGTCAAGTCAGATTGTTAATGAGTTACAATATCCCAACAAAGCAATATGAAGAGTTTGCTACTCCTCTCTCTCCCCTTTTTTTTAGAAAAAAAATAGGGGATCAGCAATGTTTTTCCTGCAAACTACTTGTGATTGAAATCACCTACCTATGGCTTGTTTATGAGATGGCAGAACTGTAACAACTTGTTAAATTGTTAAGTTACAGTTGGAGCCACATTTTACAGTTTCTACTAGGAGATATTCCACCAGAGATACTGCAGTAGGTGGTCGAAGAACAGCGATTGCCACCAGTCCTCTGGGCAGCTTCTTACCCAGCTCACCCAGGTCTGTAAACCCCACTACATGGGATTTTGTCACCAGCAGCTGCAAAGATAGACGAGAATATGCAGGAAAATGAAGCATCCACTTACATCTCTGATCAAATTACAGCATGGAATTGAACGGTTTAAGGAAAAATGAGAGAAGTTTCTCTAGAGTTTTCTCCAAATGATGGGAAACACATTCTGACTTGAGATCTCCAAGGTGAGGCAAACGGAAAAAGAGTAAGCACCACTTACATCTGCTCTGAGCCAGAAGCAGCTTCTGCTGCCGTGACTCTCTCTCTGCTCAGGCTGAATTGCAGGGCCTCAGTCCGGCCCTCAGGGACTTCAGTAATTGTGTGTTTTTCTCAAAGCAGCACAAGAAAATGCATTCAGACACTTTCAACAAATAAAATAGAAAGCACAAAGAAGCAAAGATGTTTTCTCCAAGTCAGCCAGTATCCTGACTTTTCACACTGCCCTCTGTGAACGGGTCTTCTAGAATTCAGTATGGCTGTGGGAAAATAACTTAAGTCTATAGGCAACAGGAGCTTTATCTATTAAATTCTATATGATTTTTTTTATGTGGCATATACTAACCATTTTGAGCTAAGCAGCTTGAATTTAATTCCATTACTCAGCCTGAGGCAAGGGGACTGCAGGAATGATCTGTCCATTGTGTGCCTTGAAATCATTATAACAACTGCTACCAATTTTTGAGGCAGTTTTATTTAATGGTATCCATCACGGCTCTGCACCACGTTACGGATACTGTCTCAGCACACAACTCACATGGGCAGGATAACTGAACGATCAGGCTCCAAAGGCCATGCTAACTCCTGCCCTGCAGCAGTGATTAGTACTAGAAAGGTCAAGGTTTAAAATGAGTACTTGCTGTTTCACTTCATATGAGTAATTCTGGACTAATAGCTGTCCCATCTCTTATTAGTGTTGAGTAGTAACTCATTCTATGAAAGTCCTGCAAGATACTCCTGACAACGATTTCATTTTTTACATCTAGTGTCTTCAGCCATTCTCCTTCAGCTCGCATAGAAACACATTTACACTGTGGTTAAAAAGTAGATGAATATTGCATTTTGATTGGTTTCATGTACTGTATTTCTAAGATTCACAATTTGCACTCAGCCAAGTGGTTGAATGCCCATGAGACTCATACTACTAAATACAGAGTGATCTAGACAAATGTTACTGCTCTAATCATTTATACTTCTCAGAGGCATCAGCCGTGCAGCAGCACACCAACAACTTCAAGGTTTATATAAAGACTGCTTTCATGTTTACCAATTCACACATTTAAAACAGCAATATTCTATTCCTTACAGTCACAAATTAGATGCTCAATTTACTGCTGATGTTTTAGGAATTAACATTTACAATTCACTGCATTCAAATCAAAATGTAAAGGATGGCCTTATGACTTTCAACAGCAGTTTCCAGGGCTACTGGAGGGAATCTCTTTCCACCCTAAATCACCTCCACCCCTTCTAACAGTAAGTTCTATCCTTACTTTATCCAGATGTGTGGGAGTTTATGCCTGAGCTCCCAATTACACCTAGATTTTTCACTTCAAGCAGAAAACATATGTACTTTCATATCATCAGATAGCAGTTGTCCTTATAATTATTCCATCTCCTTTGACTTTCTTAGACTTTCCAAAGATTACTCTCCCTCTCAGAAATTAATGCACCCATGAAGACAGTATTCATTAAATATAATAAGGCAATGCTAGTATCAAGGACAGGAAAGGAAATGGGTCAAGTCTTTATCCTTTCCATTCAGAAAAATGTAATGAAGTTATTTTTATTGTAAACCTGATACGGGAAGAGATCAGTCTAAAGTTTTAAATTTTGTAAATCTCCAAAGCGCTACTTTTTCAGAGACTTTAAGTTTATCTTTAACACTTTAGATTTTTTACTGAATGAAAATTTATCTAACTCCTCTAAGAGTAAACATAATTCCTGGGCTAAACAAGTACTTATGTAATATCCACTCAGTGCAGATATTTCAAAAACCCAAATAGATGATTCCTATGTCTCTTTGCCGTTTACATTTAAATGGCCTGGTATTTCACTGGGAAGAGAACTATGTTTAAAAAGATATAACCCATATTAGTTATAATTTTGTGAATAGAAAGTTAGAATTGCTAAAATAATTAACACAAAAGCTCTTGAGAAGCCAAGGCACACAAACAGCACAGTGGCCAAGCTGAATTGAAGCATCGAAGTTCTTTGATTCTGTCTTCTCAGAAGATCTACTCAATATTATCTGCAACTTTGGAAGTGATTTTATTCCTCTGTGAGTCCAATAGCTACGTTAAACTGATAAAACATGTCTATATATCTTAGGGAAAAGTAATAAACTTTGCTATGAAACACTATTTCCGTAGTATCTTGGAGGGGAGATAACTTTTTACACAAACTCATTTTTCATTTCCACAGCATTGTCTTCTCTCTCAAACAGGATATGATTCCACAGACAACTCCAGAAATGAGTGTTTATCCAAGCTCACCCTTTATACAAAAGCTGTCCATCTCAAGAAATTAATAAAAATAGAAATGTATTATATTCCATCAAAAAGAGAAAGATAACACTAGAGAACAGCAGAACTAGACTATTTCTTGTTCTTTTTAAGGCAGAGACATTACCTTCCATCAGTTAAAAAGACAGTTTAGTTGAGAAATAACACTTGTACAGTAAGAGTCACTTTTATTCCCACTTTTCCTGCGGCAACATAACTAATCTTAAAATGCACTTGAACTGTAACATTCCAAAGAACTTGGGAACAGTGATTTTCCACCTCTTCCCAAACTGGTTACCTTCGCACTGCCATTCAGACATCAGTCTTTTTACTGTACTTTCTCAACCTCCTCTATAAACACAGAGTCCTCTTTGGATGGTGCAAAGATATATGCATCAACTTCCATGTGGCAGAGAAATCTTCAGTGCAGACGCAGCTTTGCAGCCCTATTAATGCTACAGGCATTTACTGAGGTCCACAAGGACAATCGTTTACTGTACAGAAGTACGGCTTCCTTCTAATTTAATTTCCCATTGAAGATGTCTCAGAAAGATTAGCACTACTGTAATGAGATAATATGTCATTATAATCCTATTGCAACAGAATAGGTCAGAATTTATTGCCAGGGGCAGCATAATCACAGAGTTAATGCCTCTCTGCTGCTGGGATGGGAGGGAAACAGAGGTGCTTGGCCCAACAACCCACTCAAATGTCTGCTCCAGCACTGCAAGAGATGCAGTGTACTTGGCTCAGGCTCTGATGAAAGCCAAAAAAATGAGGTCCACTCTCCAGCCAAGCAATACTCACCTTCCTCAGCTCTCAGAATGCCTCAAAGCAGGGACTGCTGTGCTGCCTGCCCATAGTTCACAAGTGCCCTTGGTTTTGTTGAGACCACCTTTAATCCAGGGTCCTTCACACACCACCATCATACCAGCGTGCTCCCAGCAATACGTTATTAGTGTTCAGGTATAAAAAACAGTAGCATAAACAAAATTGAAAAGATAGTGGAAACACAGAGGACAACTAAGGGTTTAAATGTTTCCCCCCCAAAAAGCAGACAAAGGCTTAGAACAAGTTTGCAAACAGAATTTCTTAAATTCTTTATCAGCCAAAGCAAGATCATTTCATTACCTTGCTTTTAAATGCAGCTGCCAGCAGAGAGGACTGGTGCTAAAGAGTTCTTACATGTTCTCCTATTATTATCTCTTTCAAGTCAACTCTTCTGCAGGGACATAGTGCCTCCTGCTCCTGCTGTGCACTGTATGCGCGAGCAATCATCTTCTCCTAACTTCACTTAGGCAAATTAGCTCACCCAGAGGAATAAGTGATTTTCTACATTGGATAAGGATGGCAGCTCGACCAAGTCACATTGTACTTTGCACCTGAGAGTAGTCAATACCTAATGCTTCAGAAAAAAAAAAAAAAAATCATATGCATACTAATGTGAGAAGATGTAAAGTTACCACACAACTCCTACAGAGATCATCTTAACAGTTAGGTGATAAAACTGTGTATTAATCATCTTAATCAGCATAAATATGACTATTTACACTTGCTACTATTCATTCCCAGAAAAATTTATCCATACTCCTTTATATAAATCCATCAGTATAATTTTAACCTGCTCATTGTCTCCAGATGCTGGAAAACCTCTCAGCAGCAGCAGTCTGGTGGGAATGGTACTACCACGTTATAAGGCTTAATGGTGATCTCTCTTAGCCAAGTAGGTTTCAAGCCAAGCGGCTTCGTTCGTTCCTTCCCCACCAACCCCAGTGTCAGCCAGCTGTAGCAAATGCATTTCTTTGCCTGCAATAACAGCGCTCAGATCCCAAACAAGCCGATTAAATCACCAGGGCTACACAATCTGACTGCTGCTTGCACAAAATGATAAATAACTGAGCCTGAATAACTTTTATGGACTCGACACTGAGAAAAGATGGGACCATGCATGCAGTGCTATTCTGTTCAGTGGGCTGAATCTGCTGCTGCTTGACTCAGCAGGTAGATTTAACTCTCTCCTAAATTTCAGTGAAAGTGTGAAAGTAAAAGCTGCCTACCAACTTTCTTACCTGGCAAAGGCCACCTGCAATTGCTTCCAGTTTGGAGATGGATAGGGAGACACTTTGGTAGGGAGTAACTTGGGCAAATTTTTTCTTTGACAGACTGATTAACAGGGTAACCCCATCCAGTAAATGAGGGAAAGAACAGAAAGGAGAAATTTAAAAGGATTTTCTTCAGATTAAAGATGCCAAGGTCACAGATTATTTCACAACATGAGGACAGTCTCTTGGACTGCAGTATTTACAGCTACATATAATCCCCCTGGCTAGAGTCTCCACCATTGTGGAGACCCATAGGTCTGATCGAGGGTTTGGGCTTATTCTCCATTCTGCATGCAGAATGACCTTGAAATCATTCAAAATGACTGGGAGACTAGTCACCACATAAAGCCAAAACCTCACTGGTTAGATACCCCTTGCACCATGGAAAACTCCTGATTAAGTTTCTGCTCTGACCAAGCCAGGGATTTGACCATAGGTCCTGCACCACATGGTAAGCAACAGTCTCTAGCTATCAATGCTGGCCAGGGACACAACTCCTTTAGACCTCTGCTACTCTTTATAAATAACATTTACTACAGGCAAGATACAAAGGTAAGCAACAATACACAGCAGATACGTGCAAGACTGCACATTTTAGCTTTAATCTATTTATATAAAGAACAGCTCAAACTGCAATCACACCCCCCCTCCCCCAAAAAAAAATTTTTTTTGAACCAATGCCACCATGGCCTTTGAAGGCTGCCCACATTGCTGATGCAAGGTAGAATTTTTTTTTCCTCCTATTCGAAAACTCATCTGAGAACACTATCTAAAACCTATTTCATTTTTTTTCAAAAGCTGTCACATTATTGTGGAAGTTTTACATTTTGTCAGACCAGCACTTCCAGGGAGGAAGAATATTAGCCACAACATTTCAGACCAGGTCTGGTTAAAGTTTTGTGGTAGAATTGCCACAAAGACCAACCTTCACCAGTTTACATAGGGGATCAGTCTATGGAAATAGAGTGCAACAAAACATTTTACATTTTACTAAGATCATCCAAGTCCATCTTCCTGTCAGGTCTTTTTATTTTCTACTTTAAGACACCTACGTGTGTCACTGGGCAGTCAGCAGGACTTGAGCCAGTGGTATAACTAGTTTAAAGACTATTTGAAATTAAGGTATTGTTACATAAGAGCCAGGAAAGTTTAAGTCCATTACACAACTCCTTGCTATGAGCACACACACATACACATACACACACACACACACACACACAAAAAAAGCAGAACTTGCTGGAATGTATTAAAAATGGTTTTCCTCATGACTCTTGCAGTATGAGATTTTATTTGCTTTGCATTTGTCTTCCTATTACCACCAACATAGGGAACAGGCTGCAAAAACAGTTTCTTTAAATCACTGAATCACGTTTATAGTGGGGGGGGGGAAGAATCCTCTGCTTTGGAAAACATCATATTGGCACAGATAAAAACTTTCAGCTGCAGCCAGGATTTAATAAAACTCTGCTGGACTAGCTTTCTAAGGGTTTCACAGATCTTCTCAATTACCAAACAATATGGTCTTTGGTAAGAACAACTATTTCTTCATCTTCCATGAGCTTGAATTCACATCTCAAAGACCATTTGGCCATCCTACTTGCCATTGCAGTAACTGTATTTCATAAACCTTTACTACCCGTTTGCTTTACTTGCAGTAAACTAAACTTGCTCAGTTTAGTCCCTTGAATCAATTCTTATTTTTCACTGTTGCACTGCAACTTCAGTGCCTTCCTAAGGAGGACAATACATCATCACATTTTAACTTCCCAAGCAACAAAAGAGCCATAAGCCACTTGAAATTGCACACATGTGCCAAAATTTTAGAAGGTTCTCACGTTCACATAGTATCGTTACCCTCGAAAGGGGCAGATCACAGTACAGTTATGAAAAACAGTATTTCCCCCTTGCCACCCAAAGACACAGTAGAAAGAATGAAATTTCTCTCTGTAATTGCAAAGTTGAATAAGCAACAGGAACACAGTGCCAGAATCAGGACAAGAAAGGTTTGAGCAATAAGTTACTTCTTATTACCAATATTCTTCTCAAGTACCATCCCAAAGTTATGTACTAGCATTCCTGAAGCAAACATCAAGAAAAACAGGTAAGTCAGTGTTAGTACTATTGGTAACATCATGCCCTTAGTAGTTCTTCTCTCATCAGCGTAAACCCCGACTCAAAGTGGACACTTTCTTGTTGTTTTTAAATTGATGCTTCTAGTACTGATTTCTTTTCTTCACATCACTAAGGCTAAATAAGCATGTCTCATGATACATTCCCTAGCAAATCAAAGCCTAACACGGAATCACTGTACAACAAGAGCAACCCACAGAGAGGGCCGTTGTCTAAACCACTTCAGACCAACAAATTGACATGCAAACACTGATGTATTCACCTTTTTGCCACAAGCAAAACAAGCAAGGAAGAACAAGTGCATACTGCAAGTCTGCTTTCACAACAGGAACACACACAATCCTCCTACAGGTCAAAACTTTTTTTTTTTTTTTGTCTGAAAAAGCAGGTAACAAAAATATGTTATGATTTTATTTGAAAATAAGTCAGCAGCAATATGATAATCATCTCCCAAACATAACACAGTAGCAAACCTTGAAGAAATGGTCAAGTCTTCACCAAAATTCTTAGTCAAAGGGGTATCAGGAAAAAAAAATAACGAAAAACACAAGAGGAAAGATTAAGAGTTCACATCTTTTACAAATTCCAGGAGAAAACTACTTTACGGAGTGCTAACAGAAAGAGGAATAAAGCTTCAGAAACCTCCCTAAGATTTTATAGTTCAATATATTGCACTGACTGTAATTCTGAAAATTATTATGGAAGAAGCAGCATCTGAATATCTGAATTAAATAACCAAGGTGTTACTAAAAGAGTCCCAAGATTCTTGAGACAACATACTACAAAAATATTTGCACTCAAGCTCTGCTGTACCCAAAATCCAAGTTAATCCTATATAAAAGAAATATTCCTCTTTTACAATAATAAAACTTTTACAGTAATAAAATAGAATCTCTCTTCTACAAAGATAAGTATGTATTAAGGAGTTTTATTTATTTTGAAGGAGACAAGGAAATCCAGCATTTTTTTAAAAAAAGAAAGAAAAAAAAGAAAAGTAACACTGAGGCAAGCAGAAAAAGATTTGAGTACAGGCAAAGAACATAGACAGAGGTGAAATTATGTTTTCCAGCCCGTTTGAGATCCCGTACAGATATAGCTTTCCTCAGCTGCTTTTACACAGCCCAGGGAGCCTCAGGTAGGCATTGCCCTCGCCCAGGCTTCGCTGCGCGTCCCTGTGCCCAGCCAGGACCGGACACAGACTCACCTGGGGCAGCAGGGCAGCCACACGTAACACGACGGCCCATCCTATGCACGGCCAGAGCGAGCATGAAGGGACCATCGCAAAGGCAGCCGAAGGGGCCTTGTTGGACAGGATGCCTCAGATGTCTCAGCACAGACCTAAGGGTGCAAAATGGCCCTGTATGTCCCGGAGGAGTTTAAGAACTCTATTTATTTACCACCTACAACATGCTTCGAGGTACACAATGTTTCTTTTCTCACCATTCTGGTAGCTTTTAACATGATGTGTTTCTTCCCAGTTTTGTCTCCCTCTTTTGTGGGACAGGTGGTACTTTTTTTTTTTTTTTTTTTTCCCTGTTTTTAGTATGAATCATCTTCTGCCTTGCAGGCAAAAATCTTCCTCTCAAATCTCTTAGTCTTGCCAGAGATGATGTATGTGCTGCATGGACTTCACATATACTGTACATATTCATGCATGTAATTATGCACGTTATCTGCATCTCAGATAATGTAGTCTTCTACAAACACTGTTCCTGGAACAAAGTCCTCAGATAACCCATGGAAAAGAATCAGACACCAAGAAGAATTCTTAGAAGAGCAGACTCAGAGTAAACTTCCTCTTGTGCTGCTCCCAGAGAGGGCTCCATTCACACCACAGCTGAACCAAGGGACAGTTTTGGCACCAAACTTTTTTCTTTAAATCCAGCTAATTTAAGAGATGCACACATTCAAATACAGCACTCTGAAGAGGTGCACAAACGTTGCCAGAGCTGCTCAGACCTTCAGAAGGAAGTGGCCCACCTTCTGAAGGAAGAAACCATCCTGATGAGCTGGAGCTAACAACTGAGACCTTTCTGCAGAGCTTAACTCCTACCCAGAGATCTGCCCACATTCTTCACTTACATATAGCTGTGATCTTTTCTTCTGTTTTCAGCCTTCTCCCCTTTATCCTCCCCGGAAATATTTATTTAAGCCAACAATTGCCTCCAGTTTTTCTGTGGGAGCAGCATAATCCGCTGGAAGCAACTGTGTTAGTGGTACAAGGAGAGGGTCAATTCTCTGACACAACATGTTGACAGAAGCTCCTAGTTTCAGTTTCTGCCAAGGTCTTTCTCACACTGTCCAGAAGGCAAAAGCAATGCAACCCCAAGACAGGAAATAACATGTGCAAATCTGACCTGATGCAGATCAGTAACCATGTAGTTCAGAGCAGTCAATTTCTAGCTCTTCCCATATCTAAATACTAAGCTTGCTTTAAATTTACTTATTTTTGCATTAGTTACACTGTCAACCACTGTTCCAAATGAGAGTTTTCAGATATCCATTTTTTACTCTCTAGGTTCCTTCGTGGCACAAGTGTGCCACAAAATATGTGTGTATATATATATAAAATATGTGTATATATATATAAAATATGTGTATATATATATAAAATATGTGTATATATATATAAAATATGTGTATATATATATAAAATATGTGTATATATATATAAAATATGTGTATTATTAACATTTATTTTTAAAGTATACCTTCATCTCTACCAATATGTACAAAGTTTAAAATAAATATATGCTAAGACTAGGACCTTTAGCAGGAGAAAAGGGAGAATGACAGGATAAGAGAAATACGTGTAAATCCCAGCCAAGAGGTCATGCTAGCAAACAGCTTTGAGACAAGTCTGTAGTAGTCACTAAAGAGTGATGAGCTACAACACAGCTAGTTCCACTGATTTGCCTGTGGATGCATCTGTGCAAAGCCTTGGCAATCACTCACTTGCTCAAAAATTAAGGATGCACACGATGCCTGTGCATATGCAAGACAGAGGTTCGCTAAGATTCCTGTAACAAAGTCTTAGCACTGAGGAAGCAAGCTCAGCATATCAGCATGTGAAACCTTGGTCTACCAGGGCAGCAAGCCATAACATCGCTCCCCTCTGGAGGACTCAGCAAAACAGCACTATAAACTCGCCCTCCGCAGCTGGCGAAGCTCCTGTGGCACACTGAAGGCAGGAACTTCACACCTGCTCTTTGCTTTGCTTTACAAAGTCTCATGAAGGGCAATCAAAACCAACCACAACCAGACTGTTTAGGTATGCCAAATGGGTAAAATACGTCCCACGAAGATCTGCATTGGACTGTGGTGGTGCAAAAAGACTCTCTGGTGGGCTTACAGGCAAAATACTTGTCAAAGCCTGGCTACTAAATCAACTGCCTCTGCTGGAAATACATCACGGCCATGTGCTTTGGATGGACAGGATCATATAAAGGAGAAGGAAAAAGTCAGTGACTGTTTCCAGTCTCCCTGGGGAAAACACCCCACACAACACAACCTCAGGCTGTTCAAGTTCAACAGCACGTCCCCCATGCTGCCTGTTGCAACACCTTATATAAAAGCCTCGCTGAAATACAACGAGCAGCCCCCAGGCAGGAGCAAACAGAGGGGACAAAACGCTGCACGCAGCACCACGTGCCCCTCGTTGTGGGCTATTCTCCTCCGCAGTCCCAGCAGCGCTAACCACCGCCACAACGTCTGCGACACGCGAGAAGGGACAAAGTATTTGAACAAGCACTTTTCCTCCCAGAGGGACTATCAAAAGCTGGGGGCAGGGAGAGAGGTATTGGAGAGAAAAAGAACAACTCCCCTGGGGAGAAGAGAGAGAGATGTAGAGAGAAATGTTTCTGCCTGATCCTAGGGAAAAAAAAAATCTATTCTTTTTACCTGAAAAGATGTATTCTGTGGTAACAAGGACAGCCTGTCTCTGCTAAGGCTGGCAGAGCTTGCAGGATGAGCACGCCGTGTGGTCTGTCACACACGACCTTTTCGGTTTCCCGAGTTTTTGGCATTCCCACCAGTGCCCCAAGAGCGGCAGAGGGAGATGTAGGGAGAGCCCAGCTAACCCCAAGCAAGTATCGTGTGGGGAAAGCTCCTGCCAGTGCTTCCTGAAAGCCCAAAACCACGAAGGAGGCCAGACAGGAAAGCAGCACGCGCTGCGGCTCCTTCCCGGGAGAGGGAGGCAGCTCTCCGACATGCTGCGGAGGGGGTCTGCTGAAGCCATCCGGCTCAGGGCTGGAAAGCCGAAGAGAGAAGTTTGTTGTGAGGGGCTGGCTCTGGATGCAGCTGGTCTTTCCTAGCAGAGATCCCACAAACTCCCACTTCTTTGGAAGTCTGTTGGCCTGCTGCACAGCACCAGGGAAAAGTCATTGCTGTCTTGCTACCTGGAGATGACAAGACCACCCGGGCTTCCAGAGGTATGCTTCAAATTATAGCACAAGAGCCACCATACCCGGTCAGGCCAAATATTCCTCTTCCCCACGTCCTCTCCTCAACAGCGGCCACAAGTAGAAGCCTAGGTGAAAGTAAAAATCAGGGAAAAAGTGGATATTTTCCCCAGTTCCCTGCTAACCTTTCAGCTCTTAAGCTGTGATTGCTAGGTATTTAGTAGTAAGTCAGTGGATTTCTTGTCTTTGCAGGTGGACACAACTGTCTGGTGCAGAGCTAGAAGTTGGTAAGAATTTGGTCAGACCTAACGGCTACTGCCAACAGGAACATCAGGCACTCTTACCAGAGCAAAATTTCCATAGGAAAACAGGGGAGCCCCGGGGCTAGGGAACCCACTGTGCCGCAGAGCTCGCGCGTGAAGCCCTTGAGGTAGACAGCCAGGAGCAAAAAGAAACTTCCTCTCCGTTTTATTTGCTCAGATCCAGAAATGCCTACCTGAGGCGGGGCAGGGCACCTCTTCCCACGCTACCTATCTCCCGAGCTTTCCAGCCGACCCCAGCAAGACGAAAGAGAGCCGGGGGAAGGCCGTGCCCGCGCAGCCCTGCGAGCAGCGGCTGACGGTGACAGGTCGTGTCGCTGTAGCTCCGTTTCTCCGGCCAGCCTTCCCGCAGAGCGCACTCAGCGATTACAGACCACGCTGCTGACACCGTGTCAGTTGTAACCATCACACCCATCAAGAGACCTCGCTGAACATCTCTTTCTGTTGAGTCGTTTCACCAGTTTGCAAGGCATAATTTAGAGAAGACAGTTAAATTATAAAGCTAATTTAGCTGAGAAAACATGATACCTGCTTTGCCCTCACAGAAGGCAGCAAATATTTGCTCGGTTCTGTTTAATTGATAATAGGTTCTACATAGCACAGATATAAATTAATTTTACAGACTTGGCTTAGCACTTAAAAGAAAATCTGAAAGTACAGAACTATGTTATTTGTGAAACAGTATTTCATCCTGTATTTATAATCTGCATGTTACACCTATACATCAACAAGAAACGTTCATCAATAAGCAACCTTAGCTCTGGTCCTGCCTTTTTTTTTTTTTATGCTTAACTGTTCACAGTGGTCTCCTAATGCTAGGATTCCTTAAGGAGAAAATATCAAGGGTTGGGGAGGAAAACTGAAATCATTTTTGAATTGTGGAATTCTGGAAATTAGGCAAACTTCAACTTGCCTTCACTACAGCTGCCATCAGACTTTTTGCTCTCCTGTGCCATTGCAAATACAGCAGACAAGAACTCCACTTCTGCAGCAGCTTTTACTTTCCAGAGAAGCTAAGCACAAGAGACTATCCATACATCGTGCAGTGTTTCACTTTCATCAGCTTCCCACTACTTGATCTGAAAGCTTCACATCCTAACCATAAACTTTCCCACCACCAGCAGAAAAAGAAAATGAGTCAAGAACTTTTCTCAGACTTCTATGAATTTAAAGAGGAATCCACATGTAGAGAAGAAATCTAGAAAGCTGCAGCCTGGCCTGCAGAAGCATCACTAAATCCTGAATGACAGAAAGTCTGGTTAAGACGAGAGAACTATGAATTTTCACCGTTTCTCAGAAGGTAGAAGATTGGCTTCTTACTATCTAGTTACTTTGTAACTAGAAGATAGTCATATGTGATGGGTACAGTATCACTAAATGTAGGAAAAATTCATATTGACTAGCTTATTTCCCATCCCCCCAAAAAAACAAACGGGCTTAAACTGATACAGAGAAAACAACACAAATAACAAAATAAAACCAAGAGAGAGGCTCTTAACAAATGTTTAAAGTACAAAGATTCCTGCAAGGGCTGATCTATGAACTGTATCACCCAATCCATCATAAGAAGGCAGAGACCAAATAGCCAAATAGAAGATGTTTAATCAGATGGTCTCAAACCATCCATGATTTAAAACATACCAGAAACGACAGAGATCACCTTAGCTCTATTTCTATCCATCCATTCCGTAGACAAGGAAGCTTCAGAACCTCTTTCCAACTGGAAGTATTGCTGTTCCTAGGCATGTAGGAAGCACCGTGTAATAAATCCTGCAAGTTTTGAACCCCTCTCCACAAAGAACTTTAGAAATACGTCAGAATACTTAGAAAAAGAAACGTTAAAAATGCAACACCAAAAACTTGAAGTTTTAACAGCATTATAGTCAAAGCTAAATGTGATTAGAATCTGTAGGTATTCAATCAAGGTAAGTAAGTCTTTTACGAGGCTCTCAGAAGAGGGAAAAAAAAGCCACTAGAATTGGTGAATTGGTGGTTAGCAAACACTAAAAAGTCGTGACTACCCTAATTCTCCTATAGCTATAGCTTTTAGTAGCCATATTATCCTCCAGGTCATCCACTCTCTCTCAGATATAGGCAGCAGTGCCTTTGCTACTAAGCCAGCTAACCTGGGCTATTTGCACACTGATGGTCTGAAACTAATACCCATAAACATTTCAGGACTCTAATACCTCCACAATACGCCTTGTTTCTTACTGCAGATCCCATTACCTCTGTCTACTTGATAGACTCCCAGCTCCTCCTGGGTGTGCAACCTCCCTTCCATACACTTTAGCAGTTGATGTACAGTAGAGGACATATAGGTGATAGTCCTGCACTCTAAAGAGCAAGGTGTTGGAAGGAGAGATGCAAAAGGAGAGACTAGAAAGGAAGAATAAGGATCACAGTCCTGTAAATTTGCCTGCACCCAACTCACGTGATGCTAGGAAGAGAGCAATCTGTTCTGTCCAGAAGGACTTCATGTGGGTCAGAGCCAAGAAAGTTTACTCAGCTGCACACACGCCCTTAGCACAACAAGCCTGGGTTGGTTTTGCTCTGCCCCATTTCTCATAAGGCAGTGGTAAAAGCACTATAAACCTGTTACATTTTGCAAGCTGGAACTGAACTGTTGGATGCTTTTTGTAACAGCAAACAAGATTCTTGATAAGTTTTGCCATCTCTTTCCTTTTCAGCACAGCCACCCCTCCTTGCCTGTGAGAATGATTACCCATACACAAAGTCTTTTTCTCTGATGTCTCCAAAGTCCAAGTTCACCAGGGTCACAGTTCCTGTGATCAGTTCCTGGGCAAGTAGGGCATTTGTTCAAGAAGAGCAGCGGTAAATAGGAATCTTATTTTGCTACTTTGAGGGAGGCCACCATCTTTAAGACAGGCTTCGTTTGTTGTACAGACTTCCAGTAGCATATCCAATAAGGGCTTCTCAATTTTTCAGGACTTGCATTTCCCTTTCCCATCTCCTGTGTTCTGAACTCGCTTTTCTGCGGCAATTACTGTGACCAGGCTTTTGCAGTGTTGCATAGTCCACTCCTCCAGCTTTACTGTCCTACTTCCATCCAGGCTGAGCTATCTGACCTGCACCCAATCCTTCCGCTATGATCAGCTTCATCAGGGCTCCCTCAACCTTGCTGTCTAATGAGCTTAGAAGAATATCTTGAACATCTGAATATCTTGTCAAGTTTTCAGTTTAACAGATTTTTTTTTCTTAACTGAGATGGACAGACAGCATTAGCTTCAGAGCTGCCCTTTGGATGCCTACACTGAGCTGCAGAGTTCAAAAATCAAGGGTCTTTTTTTCCCCCCTCCTTCTGTTTTTGCTGTTCCCTTTGACATTTGAGTTCCACACACACAGAGGAATAATTTCTCACTTGGCCAGCTGAAGGCTCCTAAAGAGAAAAACAAATTAACAGTAATGGATTACAAGAAGAAAACTGGGCTTTGCTCATCTGCAGCCATGCTCTGCCCCCAAGGGACAATTTTTATAAATACAATAATGTTGTTGTTATTCAAATGTTTCTCCCTCAAATCTAGGCTCCATCAGTGACAGCTACTATTGTCAAAGTAAAAACTAAGTGAATCATCACAATAATCCATGAAGCAAAGAAAGACTGGAAGGCATAAGATTGTCAATCTATTTGCACTTCCAATGCTGCTGCAAGCAGCTTGCACTGCAGCTCAAAAGCAGGCCTTATGTAATCTATATGTTTCCTATTCATCTTCATAAAATTCTAATTTTACACAGTAATAGCATAAAGTCAGTTAAACAAGGGAATGACTTTATAGGTTTCCAGAGAGCTAATGTCATTTGGGAATAACATATTCCATTTATGCATTTTGTCTGAAAAAACAAGATCAGACACAAATCACAAAGAAACATAGTCAATGTTTTATGAATTCATAAATCTAAGGTTATGGATATACAGGGACCAAAATTTGAATCTTTAAGTATAATAATTCATAGACAAAGGGAATTTATTTCAACTATGCAATATTTAGAATAGAAGCAAAACATACTGTAGAACAGGCAAATATATGGTACAGTAAAAGAGCAGTAACTAAAAATATTTTATTACTGTTGCTTCACTGTCCAAGTTCAAACATTGCAGCCTAAACATATAACAGTGTATAAATGCAAGATATGCTGCAAGAACAGAGACATAGCACATGTGCCGTCTAACAAATGCACTAAGTTGGCTGCTCGTTACATAAGTTTATTGTTTTTCTTTTCCATCAAAAACAATCAGAACGAACGAACGCACAGGAAAGAGGCTCCTATCCCGGCTCTCAGCTGGTGAAGCATCGCTGTAGGTTCTCTATAAATGGAAATCTGTGCTTTCCTCAACAGCTTGTCAACACAGATGATGCTCAAATACATAACAGCAGAAGTTTAATCAGCATTCGTCTACAGCCAAAAAGTCCACACAGAGCAGCAAATCTGCCCTACACCTACCACCCTACGATCTGGGCACAGTTTTAAGCAACTCTTTTACCCACACTTTATGCCTGCTCCCAGCCACATCTGTCTGCTCTGCAGCACAGTGTCTTAGCACACCAGCAGCTAAACGCTACGTCAGCCGAGCTTCAGCGGGGCAGAAAAGTACCTTCTGTTTAAGGAAACAAGACAGCAGAGTAATCCTAACAGGCAAAATTTAACACTGCGTTGTCCACTGATTTCTATAAAGACAAGTACATGTATGAAACCTCAGTGAATTATAGGGAAGGTTCAAATAGCAGCAGCACTGAGCACCAGCCTCATCACGTGATTCCCCACGTGCAGGCTCACCTACAAATAAACAAGCCCAGTGAGATGGAACGATCAATGGTTTAGCATCAGTTTAGGATAGATCCAATTCACTGTGGCTAGTGCATGCAGCCACTTTTGGTGCAAACGTGTTAGATCCCTAGATAAACAGAGCTAAAGCACATACCTGGCAGAAGTGGAACAGTCATTAGAGGCTCTCAGCATGTTGGGTACATGCTTAGGTGCTTTGCTGACTTGGAGAGCAATTTCAGACTTGGAGACTCCAAGAATGCAGAGACACATTCAAAGCCTCACAAGCCATCAGAGCAAGAAATAAATGCTATGCCTTTGTCCCAAGCCCATTTTAATCTTTACACAGGCTAACAAAGCCTAATATTGCCCCATAAGCTCTCCTTGGAGAGAAGAAAAAATACTGTGTGATCACAGAATCTCTTTCACAAACCATCCTTACCCAGCTGTCTTTAGTAGCACAGCACTATTTGGTGGCAGTAATGCCCTCACCTAGGTACAGTTACAGGTATTTTAATCTTCTTGGTCTGACCTCAGCTCCAACAAAATACATAGAAACATTCCTATAAATCAGCAATTACAACTGAATCCTAAAATGCTTTTGCAAGCAGATATAATATTCACTTTGTAAAGGAGCAAAGTGAGACGCAGATTAATTCATACATCTCTGTAGTATGTCAAGTAGCACTTTGAGTCCTAATTCCCAGATGCTTGCTCTGGCCTTCCAGCATCACCAGCTTAAAGTACAAGCTCAGAGTCAGCTTTGAGTAAGGCAAAGCACAGGGCATGCACATGGCTGGATCCTTAGCTGAGACAAATTAGCAAAGGCTTGCTAGCTATGTGACTGCCAGGGGCAGTGGCCCAATTTGTTCCCATTAGCAATCCTCCCTTTAAGAGGAGGGGCATCGACATGACCTGGACACTTCCAGCCGGTTCTCTTTTATTTTGCATCCTTCCACCTCTCTGCCAGACACTCAAACTCCCACTATTTCTTGCTCAGCTTCAAGAGGTCATTCAGAATTTCCTTAGTATAAATTATACTATGATGTCATATTAAAATTACTTCAACAGTAGTAACAGCTTTTATAGCAAGCGTTCCATCAGTAGATAGTCAAGTTTGGAATGGTAGCCTGTATCATCCTCTTTATAGAGATGAGGGAACAGACCCAGGGGAATAAAGTGACTCATGCACCATCCAGCAATCTAATAGCAAGGCTAGATGGTACTCCAGTGCCCCATATACTAGATCTCAGGCTGTTCTCAGAGTAAAGTATCGCCTTGCTCTCTGTTCTCATAAATTAGACAGACATCAGAAATGCAATAAAGAGCTTTCTCTACAATTAAAATGCATTCCAGTCACTGCTGTTATATGTTCTGGCCTAGATTTCTCTTAACTTCGAACAAAACAAATCATATAAATTTAAGAACTAGTTTAGGACTGAAGATCTAACTTATTTCACGTTTTGTCGTTGAGTTAGAATCTTAGACTTAAGGAGAAAAAAAAAATAAGCTCAGATCAAAAATAAATGCCTCCAACTCAAGAGTAAGAAAACATGTACCTATACATTACAATCTGAAGTATACCTTGCTTCATTGAGAAAACTGTGTATCAAACATATTTTAACAGTTTCCTTTACTATATCAAACACTCTCACTTGCAGGACCAACATAACACAAATTTTGTGCAGCAGCTTCAAAGCTACTTTTAGTTAAAATAAATTACAAGCACAGACCTTGATGAGTCATAACCATCATTCAGCACTTATTTTAAAAACAAAATAAAAATCTTGAAAGCCTCTCATGCCACAAAGGAAATTCAAAAGGAGGATGAATTCAAGCATTTGGGAGGAAAAAATAAAAGAAAAAAGAAAAAAAGAAAGAGAGAGAGAGAGAGATGCATTGATCAGCAGGTTCAATCTCACAACAGCAGAAAAAAAAAAGTTACGCTTGCCTCGGACATTCTTCAATCTGACCTGCAAAGCAAGCAAATTTAAAATAACATCCAGTACTTTATTGAGGCTCACAGGCTAACAGCCAAAACAACCTCCATTATTTGCATTTCCCACATAAATATGAACGAGTGTCTTAACCACATCAAGGTCATTCAATACCAAAACCATTAAATTAAGTTTTCCTCAAAAATGAGGCCTCATTATCACGACTAATTAAAGGACGATAAAACCTTCTGGACAATACCACTCCTCTGCAAAAGCTTATTCATTACTAGGGCATTCTTACTGATTCTATGACTAGGGCATTCTTACTGATTCTATGATTCTCTAGAAATGAAGTTGATTAAAAGTATTAAAAGCTATTTTAGTCTCTGTGTTAAAGGTCTCCTGACTAAACACTAGAACTATATAAATTTGCAATGATTCATGTACTTTCACTACATGCTTTGTATTGATCTTCTGGACTCCCTAGCTCCCTATTTTTGCCAACTATCTGTCAACATTTGGAAATCACAGTAAATGGCATACAGGCAGGGTGCAACATTGCCCACTGCGTTACACAAGGGGCAGCCTGTACTGCTTGCAGGAGCTTACTCCTGTCATTAACATTTTAGATTTCTGGATTAAATATGACGTCAAAAGCTTGTTGATTAGTGCTCAGTGCCGGAGCACTAATTACTTCACAGCTCACATAGGTAGTATTACTTAGGCAGCGCTGAATACACAGGCAATGCAAACTCATCCAAGATTTGAGTCTCCACTCCAAGATGCCTGATAAAGCCAGCAAAGACACACAGATACAGAAAAAATATAAAAAGGCCTGCACTACTCTGCAGCCAGAGACCTCTGCAGGTCCTAGACCTGAGGAAGAAACTCCTAATATTCTATCTGCAGCCTCTACATGGATCAGAGGCTCTTTTCCTTCCTCCCCTTATCCACGGCTGTGTGAAGAAATATCTCCCAGCACCAGCGTCATCGCCAGCTCCCCCTTCTCTTCTGAATCTCTTCATTCTGATCTCATCCATTGCACAGGAATTTCAAGATTTGCATCATGTTGCATTTGAAATAAGATCAAAAGCCCGAGACTGTAAATTATTTTCAAGTTGCAAAGGACTAAGTAAGTGCAAGTCCTTAGGTCAGTACTCAGTCTTCACAGTTTCTCTTTTCAGATGTCCCCAGCCTGAAACAATAACTTCTACTGTTTCCACCACCATGTGTAAGGTGAAGTTGCTCCATCCATTCAGCCTGAAGGAAGTAAGGCTCATACATTCATCTGCTTTAACCAGGTCTTTCAGGTGTGGAAACCATTAATGCCTTCTTCCTGCATTCCAGGTGTTATTATTGCCAGGAGGACAACTGCTCATTGCTTCTCAGCAGGAAACAGGCTGAACAACCAGGGAGCTCACAAGAGCATTTCCATGCTGTGCCCATGAGGAAGCTAGAAGCAGCTGAAATTCTTGCAAGGAAACTATTAGTCACAGATTTCCAGCCTGGTTTCTTAGACTCAAACTGAGTGGATGAATTTGGTCTCTTTTCTGTAATTAGACTCCTCCCTTGCCTGGTCAGGAATAAATCAATTTAATACTTGGAAATTAAAGCCCTGTTTTCAGAAGAATTTGCATAAACAGAGTAATAGCAACAGGGTTTTAAGCAGTAAACCTACCAGCCAGTCAGACAAAATACTGCAAAAGGGAAGTTAACCCACAGCAGTAGGCATAGGGACATTAAGACCCTTGCTGGTCTGGACAACGCACTGTGGTCACTGCAAGAAAAACGTGCACTGTTTCTAGAAGGAGCTTCTCTCTCTCGTTCTCTGTAAGGGCACATAGTTCCAAGAACGAAAGACAACTTCCTAGGGACCTGAAGGGTACAAGAAAACCTCTAACTCCAGAACAACTTCTAGTATGTGGAAATTATACTGATAAAACCAGCCACCCAGAGTAGTTTTCATACAATGCAGGAATTGGTGCTTCCCCCCCCCCCACTCCCCAACTTTTCTTCCACTCTGCTGGATCTCTCTCAACCTCACATAAATTTTTGTCTGACCCAAGCTCTACTTCTTGACAAACCTGTATCTCTTTGCCTAACATTGACCTAACTTTCTCCATTGGAGAAAAACATCCCATAGAGCCATAGTGCATTTGGGAAAAAAAAAAAAAAAAAAAAAAAAAAAAAGGGGGGTGTCATAAGATGTATTTAGCTTCACTCTCCATGCTCTATATCAAAAGTCACTCCCAATCCATGTCATCAATCACTTCTCCATTATTGGAGATTATAATCCACTTCTGTGGTTTGGTAATTTTACAATTAAAATGACATTTTAGAGACATTTTTACAGCTTAAAAAAAAAAAAAAACAACTCTCTCGCTGGAAAAGCAAATATCTTTCCCTATTGATTCTGTTCTTTCCCTTTGGCAAACATTGATTTTTCTTCCTCGAGTTATGAATAAATCAAAAATTAACTTGTCTGTTCTGTTCCATGACAACAATTTCTTAGCATCAACTGCAGCTCCCTCCCAGCTTGCCAAGAACTCCATCATTCATGACTTCGCACCACGAGAAGTGACCAAGTAGCCTTCACAAAGCTACTTTGACTACAGAGACTGAACCACCCATTTGAGTGGGTTCCATAAAATATGCTAGTGTTTACTTCAGTTAAAAATCCAAATGTCTCTAGAAATAAAGGTCATCTTAGAAACCTACGTAAGATCACAAACAGTGGCAAACAACCTGAGAGCAATCCTCCACTCCTGCTTAGCTGAGCCTCACTCAAGACTGTTCCATGACCTTAAACATTAAGACTGATCTTAAACACAGCTTTACACGTGAGCATACAGAGGAGGTACATTGATCTGTTTGACTGTTGTATGTGAAACAGTAGGAATGTTTTAAACAGAATTGTGTACATATTTCTTACCCATGCTGATTTCAGATACCTGTCTCACAAATGAGAGCCACTCAAGCGCTATCTGTCTGAGTGAGCCCCAGCACATTATAAGCAAGTCCCCTACACGATGCTTCTCCTTGCTGTGGATGCCTACCAGAAACAAGAAGAGACTTTGGACAGCAAGAAGAAAGGGTCTAACTAAAACTTCCAGAGTTCCTCATCTGTCATTCATTAATTTGCTGGCTTTAATTTCTGCATTTTGTTAAGCAATCTGCTTTCTAGTTACTTAGGGATTCAGTCCCTTGACATTGTAGTGACAGGTCTAATGAAAGAGGAAGGTGATGAAATTGCCAAGGTATTTCTGAAAACTGAAAAGGCGAGAGAAACTCCCTACAAAAGGGCAAGGTGTTTTGTCATCGATTACATGCTACCTTTTGGTCACCAGGAAGATCTAGACAAAGAAAACTTGGAAGAAATGGAGTAAGAAAAGAAAGTGGATACTAACAACAAGGCGGGAAGGATGTCTGCAACATATCCCAGGAGATAAAGGATGCTCTTTACTCCACTGTACAGCAAGGATTTCCCATAAAAGGGACTAGGGATGCAGCTCTCAAAAATAGCAGTTATATTCAGAACATCTGAAGAGATCTACGTGGAAGTTTGTGAGTGAGGGAGAGTCATGGCCAGCAGCAGGTAAAAATTCATCACAAGCAAACATCAGAAGGAGGTTTCCTTTGAAAGCATTCAGACAGACAGGTGGCAACTGTTCACAATAAGCCACATACAGGTGCACAGACAGGCTAAGCCAAGTGCCAGGCAGTGCAGCAGAGAAGAGGAGCTGAAGATTGCTAGGAAGAAAAATGTTAGCAATAAGACCACAAGTTTTCAGAAGAGCAAGTTCCTCTTGTCCAAAGCAGATTGCTTATTGTGCCCTGAGGCACTAGCCAACTCTGCTCAAAAATAATTTTCACACAGACACAAGACAGTTCTGATGATGATGCTCATGCAAAGCACTCTCATTCAACCTGAGGTGCTAAAGCTGTCCCACTTTGCATGGAGTAATTTCATATTCACTAGGACAATAAGACATCAATAGGGCAAGTATTGCTGCACAAGGTGGAAGAAAGCTGAGCTTAAGGCTAATATGCAGGCTGGACTGGGATGGACTGTCATGGGCTAAAGTGCAAGTTAGGTTCCTAACTATACAACAGCATCAAGACTTAGATACTTCTGGCCTTGCCAGTAGGAAAACAGATATAAAAAGAGTCAAAGGAATTGCACAGGGTGAACACTGATACTTCCATAGTTAGGCAGGTGTGGGGTAGGGATTTTGAAAAGCTGAATTCTGGAGTTGACTGCCTAATGCAGCAGTTTCATGTCTAAATCTCTCTGTGATTCTAGGTATTTAAGGGAGACTGACTCCATACACTTACAGGTTAACATAACCACAGAGAAGTCACAGGATGTACCCATCAGTCACTTTTAAACACAGGGATGAACTTTACCTATTAGGCATTCATTAAACAACTGCCCAGATCCTGCTGTAAATGCCTCAGAGACCAACTCCGCAGTCTCCCTCAAGTGAGCCATGCCTTGGTTCAGTACAGGAACAGGTCACTTCCCTCCATGTAATCACCTGTAGCTGTATGAGAAGTACTATTCTCATCTGGCTAAGGGCAAAACAATGATAATTCAGGGGGAAAAAAAAAATTAATTGGTCACTGCATGACAAAATTTACCTATCTAGAATAAATACAACATTGCCAGACTGCAAAAGCACGTGTGCCATGGAGCCAAGAATCCTTTCAGAAGATACTGGACATGCACTCCAAGATGTTTATACAACATCTAAAACTGTCTTGAGGAAGGATAGTCAAAGCCAACGCTAATGCTTTTTATGTGATGAACAGGAAAAACACCATATACACACACACACACACACACTGCTGGAAGGAATAAAAATAGTGCCAGCATCACTGGTCACTAGCCTGCCTGCTGTTAAAAAAGCCATTCTAACATATTTTTTTGAGGCACTTTCTCTCTCCCTGGGATCTAAGAGCATTTTCACTCCTTGGGGCAGCTAGGATTGTGGAATGTTTTACACCAGTATTTTCAAGTTTAATTTATTTCTTAGCTGCTCTTTCTCCAAAACCTATACGCTTTTCATCACCCACAGTAGTTCAACCAGCAAACTCTTCACATAATTAACTGCTGACAGATATCAATGAAAAGTCAAAGAAGAAAGCAAAGGTTTTTGGAAAGCAGGCTTGAAGTATGAAGTAGTAGACAAATATACTGAAGCCTAGCAAACAAAAGCCAGCTAACCGCTCTTGTACGGTCTGCACTTTAGACACAGAGCATAAACAGTGTTCAATTACTACTGCAATGTGCCAGTAAATCAAAGATCTTCCTCATAAAACGGGCAGGTTTTGCTTGGACTCTCAGTCCGCAGGTAAAGTACCGCTCCCTTTCGACAAGGGAGGCCTGATCAAAGGCCTACTGAACTATTTTTCAAACTAATTCACAACAAGCATGTCCTTACTTTGAGTGGTTACACTGCAAGTGGAGGGGCTGATATGAAAGACCATACAAAGAATTCAGGCACAAGAACACCCAAGCAGAATTTCTGCATTTCATGCAGAGCAATCTGCATGAAAAGTAACAGCAAAGTGTGGGATTGTCAGGGGAGTCTTGAATCTCAGGTACATGTGCACTCCCCCAGAAATGACTGCTTTAGAAGACTGTTTAGTCTACGCTGTCAATATAGAGTTATTCCAAATTATGCTCTTAGCTTTAGGTTTTGCGTGAAAGTACCATTTCCGTGCTTGGGTCCGTCCTTCTCTCTGCCTCTCCACCACAATCACATGTAAACCTCTAACCTGATAGCAATCCACTTTGACAGGGGTCTTCAAGATCACTAAATCCTTCAGATTTCATGAAAAACAGACAATCAGGCAGAGGAGAGAGATAGAGTGAACAGAAATGGTAAGACATCAGTGAGAGTTCAACTCTTATTAATCATCAAGCAATCTCCATAGGAAAGACTCATTCTGAGCGCTCTAGTTGCAGGGAAAAGAAACATCTCAAACTTAGCAGTTATTAGACATGAGAAATCCCACCTCTTATTCACTCCTTTTTCACTTTTCACCCCTCTACTATGAATTCTCCAGTATTCACTCTCAGTGAAATATAAACTCTGTTAAAGCTCTTCCCACAACCAAAAATCTCTCCCCTCAACTCATACCCACTTTTCTGTGAATTCTCTGATGTCTTATAAAGCTTTAGTTCTCTACTGCAGCCTTAGAATGATTTAGTTAAAAAGCCAATCAACCACAAGACAGAAAGCCATAGGAAACCAGTTCTCATTAGTTCTGCTAGTCACAGAAGTACTTGTTTATTATTACAGAAGTAGTTGGAATACATTTGATTTTTGTGCAACATTTCTCCAATTTTACTCTGAAAAAAAAATCAAGAACAGCTGGGGCATAAGATTATTGACAATTGCCTGTAAGATTATTAAAAAGGAATAGTGTCACAAGATAAAGCTCCAGTCTGTCGAGGAACCGCACACTAGCTTGAGGCACGGAATCTGCAAGAGAACAGAGTGCTTTTTTGCTATCTTTACTGGTGATCCAGAAGAAAGAAACAAAGACATGTTAACAAAAGCAGGCAGGTGATGTGATCCAGGGGGGTGCTGTCAGCAGCAAAGAAAGATCCAGAGGGATCTAACAGGACAGCAAGGCAAATACTGCAAAGTGTCCCACGTTATCATTGCATCTTAAAAGTGAACTCCCTAAATATACTGTCCACCCAACATAAGCCCTCTCCACACATACTAGCATAGTCAAGCCTTGCATGCAGGAACTGCCGTCTCCACTCCGCTATCCATAGCTGGAAGCGGCCTGCTCTAAAGCACAGTATAATACAAGGTAAAGAAACTTTCCAATGCCTTCTATAAGCCTGATGCATCAGCAGTTTAACCAGAACAGAGGGCAAGAAGTCACAAAAGCTTTAAAGAGGGAGGATGATCCACTGCAAGCCTCTAGCTGCAATGGTTGTGCTGTTATTCATAGGGATCTCATGAAGTTCAAAAGGAAGTGCCAAGTGCTGTCCCTGAGGAGGAATAAACCCTGGCATCCATATAGGATGGGGTTGGCCAGCTGGAGAGCAGCTTGCAGAGAACCTGAGGGTCCTGGACAAATTGATCATGGTCCAGCAGTGCACCCTCACAGCAAAGGTGGCCAGCGATATTCTAGGCTGCATTAGGAAGAGCATTGCCAGCAAGATGAGGGAGGTGATCCTTCCCCTCTGCTTAGCTCTGGTGAGGCCATATCTGGAGCACTATTTCCAGTTCTGGGCTCCCTAGTACTGGACAGGCAGGGACACACTGGAGCAAGCCCAGCAAAGGGTCACAAAGATAGGGAGTAGAAGGGAGTAGAGAATCTCTCTTATGAGGAGAGGCTGAGAGAGCTGGGACTCTTTAACCTGGAAAAGGCTCACGGGAATCTTATTTATGATTTATAAATATCTGAAAGGAGAGAGTAAAAATGACAGGGCCAGGGTCTTCTCAGTGGTGCCCAGTGACAGGATGAGAGGCAACAGGCACAAACTGAAGCAGGAAATTCCACCTGAAAACAAGAAAATGCTTCTTTACTGTAAGGGTGACTGAACATTAGAACAGGTTGCTGAGAGGTTGCGGAGTTTCCATCATCGCAGATATTCAAAACCTGATCGGGCATGGGCATGGTCTGGGGCAAGGTGCTCTAGGCACCTGCTCCAGCTAGAGATTTAGATCAAATAATCTCCACATGTCCCTTCCAAACTTAATTACCCTGATTCCACAACTTGCTTAATGCTCTGCTCAACCCATAGATCTCTGCAAAGCATTGAACAAGTCATATTGGTACATAGCCTTCCATTAGATGAAAACACCTAACACCCTTTCAAATCAACTGTAGTAAAATTGATCACACCAGAAATTCTCGGTACTTAGATCCTCACCTGTGAGGTGGTCTGGAGATACTGCAGTAAGGATTGAGATGTTCACACTGATAGTAATGGAAGGCTGAAGAGTGACTGGAGGCTCACTGTGCACTCAGGGCTCCGAGGTTCAGCAGAAGGGTTTTCCTAGCTTCTCTAGCAACACAGACATGAAGCAGGGGGCAACAGGAAATCCTCTGGAGCAGATAAAGCAAGTAAAACAAGAGATGTTGCTTAATCCTGACACACGCATGCGACTGGTAAGGAGCTGCTTCACTTGGGAAGATGTCTGAATTAAGAAATTAACATCTGTCACGTTCCATCTTCAGGAAGCTAATGCTTCTAGCAGTGAAAACCTGGTCACACAAGAGACAAGAGGAGTTACTAGATCCCAGGGCGGGGGGGGGGGGGGGGGGAAGGAATCCTCTCGGTTATAAAGGTATGTCATAAGTTGAGGTGGTTACAAAAGGCTGACTGGGAAGAGCCAAATCTAAAGGGAACCACTTAGAAGTGATGAAGCATGTCAGCTGATAGTATTCCTGTCACATACAGTAACAGCCAACACGATCTAAATATCCTGAGGACAAACTGGCTGACTGCTACTCAGCCAAACTCAAACTCCAGCAAAGATACAGCTAGCAAGGGAATGCCACCATCACCATGAGACCTGACTCCTCTGGCTCTAGGCCCCATTGAACACAGCTTTCCAGGAGCTTTTAGAAATGAGCTCCACATCTCTCACCACCAGTCCATGCTGCATCTGTCTCTCATTTCTGTCTCTAATCCACAATAGCAATGACTCAGTTTGCTTTAATTAGGTCAGTCAGTCATGTCCAGGTGTCTACAAAGTCCTGTCTTGGGGTGGGGTGGGGGGACACAACAGAAGAGAGCATGGAGCAAAGAAAGCAGCCTCAGTGTGCAGCAGGGCATCACAGCTGACACCACGTGAAGGTGGTGGGAGCGCAGAGGAGGGAGGTATACGATAGCTTCCTGGAGCTTCATCCTCTCTTCTCAGTGACAGAAAGCAAGCAGAAACACTGACATGTTTTTACTGGGAGAGGCAGGGAAAGGGTGTTACGAAAGGCAAGGCCAATTCATTATATCGCACTGTTAGAATTGCCTGAACTTTAAAAGCTAGGTAGGAGAAACATTTGTTCTTATGGTAACTAGATGGTACCAAGTTACTATCAGTCTTCATTTAACAGAAGCTAATAGCATCATGATGCTTAAGTAGGGGGCAGTTGCTCATATTACTTTTCTCTGAACAATGATGTTTTTCTCTGCCAACATAGTACATTAATAAATAATTTTTACAGGGCAATCTTATAAGAAAAAAAAGTAGTAATGAAAGGAAATGTCCTGAAAAATAAACATCTACAGCTCTCCTAAAAACCTGAACAGCCTTGTCCCTACAGAGTCGCAGCATTCCAAGTTTACAAATGAACTTTCTATTCCTATATCCCATGAGACAGCAGAAAGCTATTGCTTCCCTTTTACAGATAAGAAATGTAGTAGTGACTTCTTCCTAGAGGGACTGGTGAAAGCTCATACCCAAAATAGGTTTTGCTGCAGGGCAGTCTGGAAGGACTACAAAGAGCAGAGAAAATAAAGTCATCACTATGAAAAATCCTCCAAGCTATGAAATAACTCAGCAAGCCTAGAGACAGTGGGCAGAACTAGACGGACCTGAGAAGAGAACAGCTAGCAGGGACAGTGGTCGGGACAGGAAGCAGCTAAAAAAAACTGTATCTGAAAGAGTTTAAGACTTGTGCAGGACAGCAGCAGTGGATTTGCAAAGAACTGAAGGCAGTTCCTTCTCTTTCACATCCTTAACAAAAAAAAATCCCAATATTCCTATAGTTGTGTCAGTCCTTCAGTTATTAGTCACAGCCCTGTCTCACCAACAGTTCAAGCATTAGAAATTAAGACTAGAAGTCTGTGTCATGCATTTAGCTCATCTAAGGATTGAGGGATTCTGGACAGTAAAGTAGGGAATCTTTTATTGTCATTACCCTCAGTTTGGATAATAAGAAATACCTTTGGTTATGACTATTTCAAGCACTTTTGTAGCTTATGATCAGACCTTTATCCTTTACTGAACAAAAAGGCTATCATTGTACCTATACTCCTCTAATAAAGCTAAAGTATGATAAATGCAAGGGATATCCTCAAAGCATGTAGAGTTCACAGGTGATATGAGTAGCAGGAATCCAACTTCCAGATAGCGTATGATCAATGTATTTCTGAATATACCAAATATTCATGGTGTATTGAGACCATCCATGGTCTTCTAGATTAGCCCTTTAAACCCAAACACACACCTAAAGTTCTTGAAACTGAATAATGAGCGGGAAGAAGTAATTCTGCCAGAATTAAAGTACTTTATTCTAAAGCCTCAAAACTGAAACATGAAGATTAGAACTTTGGTAGGAAAGTTTCCCAGGGTAGCTGAAAAAGCCTGCCAATACTGGCCGTATTTAACCCAGGAAGAAGTGTTGCCATTTTAACCTGGATGAACATAGTCTGAATGTTCCCAGTATTTATCTGGGAACTCAGTTCTTCCCTGTTAAAGCTACAGTTGGACTTCAACAGTATGAAGTTTCTCTAAACCACAGACTTTCCCCAGACCTTGTAACACAATTTTGGTAGAGACCAGGATAAGGTTTTTCTACAATAACCCAACCTTAAAAAGGCTGGTTTCTCCTAAAATTTGAGTCCAATTCAGGTGCTGTTCAAGAAGAATATACCTCCAGTTTCCATAAACTTGAGTTTACTTGCCCTGATGTTTTAGCACTCAACTATCACTTACTGCCATGCAGAAAACCTGTTCATCTCCCCATAACACCCACTATAAATGCCTCTTACAGTGCCCAGATATGCTGGTTGAGCAGCAGAGACCACCAGCAGCAAGAGACCACCCAGCAGCTACCAGTGGGTAACTTAGGGGCTACCCAGATGCCTTAGCTAAGGGTGAGATAGCCCCAAGCCTCTGTGCCAGGCAGGGATTTCCCCACGCACCTTGCCTCATCTCAGCCATCCTGAAAAAGGGTGTTCCATCTTCCCCGGTAGTCAGGGGAGGAGAGGGGCAACTCTAGAGGGCCATCCATCCCACAGCGTCCACTGTGTTAGGACAACAACGGCGTGAACTGCCCACTCTTCCTATAGAGCCAGCCTAGATGACTTGCTGGTATTAGACAGTCTGCTCGGATGACTGAAGCTCAGCAGGATGAATCCCACCTGCAGCTACCAAGGCCTGAAGGGACCAGATACTAAGATCAGTCCACAAAGATAACTGAATGGTCTAAAGTCACCCAAGTCTCACGACTGCAGGCTGAGCTGTAAATGCCTGCTCAGTCTCCCTCCGTTGCTGTCAGACAAGTACTCTTATTCAAAGCTCTTACAGCTTCAATATGTAAATTACACAGAGGAAAGCAAGATTACAAAATAAAATCAGCGTCTCAAAGTGCTGCATCGTCTCCGGTCTGGCTCAGGATTCTTCTGCCTTTTCTTCGCTTCCTGCTTCAGAGAAGGCCAACAAGATTTCAGTTAAATTTGGTGTCTTTCAGACAAAGAGGAAACTTAATTGCATCCTTCAGGAGACTGAATTTCTACTGAAGGAGATAATGAAGCGTACCCAATTGCATTTTGGTGCCAGGGCTCAGAAGGCAATTTGCTAAGAAGCAGAGGTGTGGAGCAAACTCCTCAGCAGAGTGATTCACTGAAACACAGCAACCGGCACACAGAGAAGATCATCCCTGGATGGAAGAGTTTCTTAGGTGACAGTAAGAGGAGTCTGTAAAATACTACAGCTCAGGTAAATTGAGGAAGACATACATGACCACTGACCAGCTAATTAATAAAAAAAAATCACTAGAATTAGTGATTACATGTATAAGACCTTCCTTATAAAGCCTGAAGCAAAAATATTTACTGTTAACATAAAACCGCTGAATTAGTCATCCAGCCGCTAAGTGCCTCCTTGCTGTCAGCAGTGCCTGGGTTCAACAAAACAAGATGTTGCTCAGGACAAAAATATGCAATTCTAGCCCTGAAAAAATGGATTCTTATAACACTTTAAATCACTGCACAATAACTTGTGCTACATCGCAGGAAGCCTCTTTTTCTACTGCTAGAAAATACCAGCCAAATAGCTTTATTTTTTGGTGTATTTTTGGGATGTGCCTCTATGAGCTAAAATGCTGGTGTTGAGTCATAAGCTCTAGAATTCTTCTATTCAGATCATGCTAGGAAACAGATATGAGCTTTTGGTTCTTTACCAATCCAGTATGTCCCACATTCTGCCAAGTGTTTCCCCTCTCCAAAAGCAACTTACAGAATAACTTAAGCAATTATAGAAATCTCTCTTTATATTATGCATTGCTATATAAACAGCTGACAATGCAAAATCCAAACTGAACTGTGTGAAGACATCCGATCTCCCATAGGAAATCAATTCTTTTATCACTGATGAAGGAAACCCATTCTTCACCCTACTTGGTCCACTCTGAGTCACCAGGATTTGGTTGCTCTGTTGTTCGGGATCACACGCCCTCTTAAATCCTAGATGAGCCAAACGTTTGGGAGCAAAACAGAGTAGAACCAGTGCTGACAAACATCTATACTTCTGTGAGCTTGTAAAGAACCAGCTGACCCGCCTAAATAAGACACCCATCATTTCAAGAATAGTCACCATATTTAGATCCCTTTGCCAAAAAACTGTTCTTTGGCTGAAAGTAGAACAAATTACTGTAAAAAGGGAATTGTGATTCTTCCAGACAACTGTAGACAGGGCTGGGTCACACGCCCCTGTCATAAAACAACACAAAGCTGGGGAAAAAGGAGCAGAAAAAAAGCTCTGCCTCCATTTTCTGTCCTTCTCCACTCTGATTTTTTTTTAAGCATTTGCTTGTATGAGATAGAATTTGACAAAGCAGTCTCAGCCAGGAACTTCTCACAGACTGACATGTTCTGGAGAAGATTTAAATCAGGCAGAGACTGGAGAAACTTATAAAATAGAATCTCAGTTAGTGAATCTCAGGAAGAAAAATCTTGGCATTTATAGCAAAAGCCTATCAAACAAGTCCTATCTGGACTCCCTAAGTTTGAGATTCCAGCTAAAAGAGTATTTCTGAGCACGTTCCTCTAGACAAAATACACAAAGCAAATTCTGATTACTCCAATTTCATTGTCCTAGGAAGAAAGATGACTCAAATCAAAGCTCCCAAATACCAGTAACTCTGGATTAAAATCATTCAAACTCAGCAGCTCACTCCTAATCAATTAGGCAGCTAAGTCAAGACCTTAAACCATAAACTACATCTCTCAATACACTTTGGGTCTGGGAAGTCTCTGATACAGATCTTTGTAGTTTTATTTATAAAATTTAGCACAGAGTAGCTATACAGAGCACAAGATGGATAAAGACTACACAATGCTCTTTAGCAAGTTCCCAAGCAAATCAGCTCCTCTACTCTTTCTATACAGTGCTGTTTTCAAAACAGTACAGCTGCTGAACAGCATTACTTTATATGACATAAGATACATCTTTTGAAAAATGTATTAGAAAAATACAGAACTTCCTATCTCTAACTACTTTGAATAGGATGACTAACATAACAGGCTGTATAATGGGCATGTGCTTGCAATAACATTTGTGAAGGACTGACGTGTGCCCAATTCCAGTATCATGGGGTGAAATACAACATCAATTAGGATTCAGGGTTCATATCTTTGTGCTTATGCCTCATCCACAAACAAACAGCAGGAATACTTAATATACTGCTGCCTTGGCACAAAAGCCTGCCTTTGCCCTGCAAGTGGCCATGGGCCAAAAAAAGCTTTCAAAGGCCCTCCAGCACTGGCATAAGTGTGCTTCCACTGAAATCAATGGGAATTTCTTCACTGAGCTAATGATAGAAGACCCTGGCCAACACTAGTTCCATCTGTACTGAGCATAATCCATCATTCTAATGAACTAGAAAACTCATTCTTATATAAAACAAATGGACATTCAACACTTCTCCATGACACTGGAGTCCAACAGCATTATCAGCTATACAACAATGATCAGCAGAGAAAATTATATTCTTGCAAGTCTATACCGAATGTGAACAAGTCAGTCTGTTACCAGTCTATGAGCCACATAGTCCCTTCAAGGGACTAAGTTTTTCATTGCTTAAAGATCTCAGCTAGTGTTTCTGTCCTCCCCACCTGCCAAAACTCTAGTGTTTGCCCAGCTTTGACTGGGAGTTTCACAACTCCTAGTATCTCGGAGCCCATTTTCTAATTAGATAGCTCATTCCCCAGCATAATGATTTGACAGTGAACCAAAGATAGATTTAATCTGTCAGGTTCCTTAAGGATTTAAGGAATCCCTTCTTAAAGGGTCAAAACCCTAAGCTTACTGAAAATATTTGCAATAGGCAAAAGACTGGAGTGTATTTGCTTTGTTTCACGTGTACTTTTCCTAAGCATTTTCTGCTGGCCACAGTCAGAGACAGACTACTGTGCTAAATGGAAAATAAGACCTCCATGGAGGTTATGTGCCACAATGGATCTCAAATGAAAACAAACTCTTGTGTGTTCACTGATGTCACTACTTTCCTGTAATGATCAGGTGCACTCTCCCTTATTTTACCCTTCCAGTCTGTTGCAGGTGCTGTACTTTTGATGCACCAACGTAATAGAGAAGGAATTGTCACATATTAACATAAACCTAAATGACAGTTTCAGACTACGCAAGATAAGCATCAGAAAATATTAATAAAGCTGTAAATCTGCACTAATAGCCTGTTTCTCCCCTTCTTCCTGTGGAGTATCACAGTTCTGCTACAGCATTCAGAAGAAAATAAATATCAGTACAACCGTTCCTTTCTCCACTTTTGAATTTTGTCTAAACAGCTAGTGAAAAGTAAAATACAGTCAAATCTGTACAGAGATCTCCAGTAAATCTCCCCTACAAGAGATGTCATGCAGTAGCTGTCAACTCTCACTGCTGCATACCCAGTAACTGCTTCAGCAAGAAATTCTCAGTCATGCAACATCATCACTTCATCCTGGCTGAGCTCCTTTCGTTGTCCTCATCTCTGACTGCCAAACCCGCCTCACCTTTTCAGAACCTGTTTACATCAAATGCCAGCAAGCTAGCAGGGACTGTCAGCTCCCACCTGAGTGGGACAGCTCTGCAGAGACAGGGAGAGCATGATTTTAGTAGTGTAAGGGCCAGGAAGCTTTCCTCTTCCAGAAAGCCTTCATATTAACAGGCAAATCAGAGCAAGGAATAGCAGTTTAAGCATGAGAATAAAACACCTAGGGAATATTTTTGGTAACAGGACAGCAAAGAAACTTTTAAGATGGCCAGGGTACTGCAGCAATCCTGCACTTAACAGATCCACCCTGGATCAAACCCTTTTGTTCCTCTGTATCAGTGAAAATTAATGGAAAGATGAACAGTGCTAGATTCAAAGCATCTAGTTAAGGAAAACAATTAAAAGTCATTTAAGGGGCTGATTTTTCCCCAGCATACCCCACAGGAAGCTATGTTAGCACTTCCAATTACTCAAAGGCAAAGGAGGCAGCAGTGCCATGCAATCTCCTCCCCTTAGGTGTAGGCCAGACCCAAAACAGAGATGGCTCTGACTCAGTCCTCCTTCCAGCATGGGCTATTTAAGGAACTCAGCAGCAGCTCCAGCAGCTGGAGCTCTTCTCCTGCACCTTGCTCTGAACAGTGCTCCCCACTAGCACCTCTCCTCAGCTTGCAACTCTGGTAGGCTGCTTCCCTCCCATCTCATACTCTGCTCCTATCACTTCCCACCCTGGGCTACAGGCACAAAACCGAGCTGTCATTCACCTACCTTTACCCAAATGACGATCCCACCTGTGCTATGGCCATTGCTGGAGCACTCCAGAAAATTATTTCACAGTTGAGCCCCAATGCCTTTTAGCAAACCCGGTGGTGCTCAGCTCCCCGGCTGCTCTCTCCAGCCCAGAGCTGGTGCAAGGGCCGTGCTGCAGGCAGGCGCTACCAGGAGACCACGTGCAGAATAACCCAGACTCGCACAGCAGGCTATGCACCTCTCCCTTACGTGCACCAGAGATCTGCAGCACTTATGTGGAATGCCAGTCCTGGAAAACCACCTAGTAAGCATGCTAATCAAGCAGTGCTGACAGAAACGTATGCCTTAAATATAAATGTAAAATTGGTGGATTTTACATCAAAACTTGGATGTAACTCCAGTCAGTGGCTCTGCAAGTTTGAGGAGGAACATCCTAAAGTTAGCCTAGTTGCATCATCTCATTACAGCCAATGGTCAAACCTATGCATCGCTGCCAAAATTTAAATATACATGTGTGCGCACATGCGTATACCTACACATTTATGACTGGTTACAGCGGCAATCCAAGAACGAATATGGCTACAAGCACTACTTGACATGATCTCATCCTCTTCTGTAAATTTTGCTCGAGAGAGGATTTTTTTAATCGCTTTCTTGTGTCACCCAAATCCATTAGATACAAGTCTCTCTATCACAAAGCTGTTTTGCCTTAGCAATCTGCCGTTGCTATCCTTGCCTGGGGATATGAAGTGATGAAGGGCTACGTGCCTTAAGTGTAATTGAATACACGTTATGAAACTGGTTAAGCACAATAAGAAAACGTATTTAATCAGTGTCTCAGTACAAATAACCAAAATGTAGGAGTAAAAGTTAACTGCAGTAAAGCAATAAAGTATCCAGTAGGTAATGGTTCCCCCCTTGCTTCCACGTGACTTACAAATTCTTCAACTTTACCCACTCCTACGTGCACGAAGCACACTACACTGCGCACCTTGCCACAGCTGCCATTAAGTTATCTTCTAATATCCTCTCAGCTGTACTATCCATTTACAAAACTGCTGCTTGATAAAGGTTAGACAAGCTAATTCAAGAAGCTAATAGTACATATCTGGCTTATTGTATGCAGTATGTTGAGATGGTTAAAAAAAAATCATGTTACACTCAATGATCACTTCCGCACTTGAAATCCTCCAAGAGAAATTAAAAAACAATCCAAGTCAGCATAAGAATGCAAATACCAAGATCTAATTTTGCTTTATAACAGCTTCTCCTGGATAAAACCAAAGCTTATGATTATGAAACTGATACCCTCTGTATTGTATCAGGAGTGTCCTTAATAGATTTTCCCATCTGATAGTTTGTGGATCTATAACTATCAGGTAAGAGCTAAATACATAATACCGGGAATGCTCCAAAGGGAACTCTCTGAAGGGAAATACAGCAGGTCAAGCTCTCTAAAAGGGAAGCAGGTAAGAATACCACAGTCCCCACAGACACTGTTAGCAAGGGGAACACCCTGCACTAGCTCGTATGATTTTTACCCTCTCCAGATTATCTAGTGTGCTTTCTCCCATTCAAGCCACAAAACACAATTTTGAAATAGCTAGCGGAGAATCGACTTTCCGCAGGGCGGGTCTCTTGGTGAAGGCTTGCAGAGACAGACCCAGGTTCTGGCCGCAAGCGCGGTGAATGAAACAGTGCTCAGCTAACACAAAAATCAGTGATGAACTTCAGACCAGGAAAAGAAATTGCCGCTGACAGCTTTTACGATATGGTAAAGGGAAACCACTCTCGGGGTCCGTTCCCGGCCTCCCTCACCTCACTCTGCCGGTCCCATCGGCAGCGGGGAGCCCAGCTCTCCTCCAGTACGTTACAGCTCCACTACTCCAGGTCTGCAGGCAAGGTGCTCAAGGATGTGAAAACTGTTCTTGGATCCAGCGTGGACACGGGATGCCAGGAAGGCCTGCCAGAAGACAGTACGGCAGAGACCTCAAATTTCTGCTAAATAAGCTAACAGTAGCAATTTGATCTTGAAGTTCAAAAACAGCTTCACCTCCAAAGGAAAAAGGCAAGACAGACTCATTCTGAGGAAGTCACGTGCCATCCCTCAAGGAACCATTCAGTACACACACCACACGCTTTTCCCTCTCCTTCTCTCCAACCGTTTTGCTGCCCAGTTTTAGTCAGTTATTGTTACATTGATTTTCTGTTCCTTCATGTGCATCTTCGTTGGCTGCAATATCAACAATTGTACCAAAAATAAGCAGATGCTCTATTTATTCTATTTGTATTCTATTAAAATCTATCAGAAGTTATGAATTTGAGAGTTAGCTGATTATAAAAACCAGAAGGAAAGCAGTGACACATGACGTTAAATTTTCTTGTCCTAAAACACAGCACTGCAAGCAAGCATACAGCTCTAGCAAAAATACCTCACTTGCATTAACAAGAACGATTCACTACCTTAGTATTAACAAACCCAAAAAATAATTCATGTTCAAATATATATATTGGTCGGACTATTCAGTTTTTCTTTAATAAAAAAATGGCTGTTCCTGCTTTTATCCCTAATTATGAAAAAATACATTCTCTCTAATTTTGAGTTAAAATAAAAGTACTGCTTAGGGATGTTCAAGTTCTGTTTCTGTAGGGAAGTGTCCTTGAACAAATGCAAGGCAGCTAATGCATCAACTTGTGAAAAATCTTCACAAGTAAATATCTAGAGAACATTCTGTGGCCGTGTCCTTGATACATGCTGTAAAGCGATATTCCCATGAGAAATCTATTTCTGCAACCTGCACTGATAAAGTAATATAATACATTTTTATACATATTCTGCCCTCGTCATACCATCTTAATATCAACAAGAAACACTACAAATATTCCGCTATCATAATATATACTCTAAAGCATTTAACTTTTCCACCTATCCTGCAGTGGACATCCAAAATCTGCAGTTTTCCAACAACATGTTGGGATAAGACTGGCTACATTTACACTAAATGGCTCCTGAAGTACAGATAGCTTCACATTGCAGCTACTTTGCACTGGACAGAGCTTCACATTTGGCATTTATCTATGCCACCACAAACCACAGCACTGGCCTAAAACATTGATGAGTTTTACATCCATGACTGAACATCGCGGTCTTCTCTTCAAAGGCTAAAAATAAGTTTTACACGCATTTAGCTAAAAGGGGACTAACGTTGACTCTAAAAATCTAGCTAGTTACGCTTCACAGCACTTTCATTCAGAGAATCTTAAGACAGCTTAAGAGTCTTGGGCCTGACACCAAAGTCACCCACCTAAAGAACTGCTATTGCGGCGGAGGACCGTTCAAAGCAGGGAACGCACCTTTGAAGCGGAAACCCAGCAAGTCACAACAGCCACCAGTGAAACGCAGCAATGTGGAGGATTGAAGGGGATCAGGGAGAGAGGCAGGAGCAGCTGCCAACACAGAAAGAGAAAAGATGAGGAATATTGTATTTATGTTTAATTGCAAAGAGAAGTAATTTTACTAAGACACAAAGGACAAAGTATCTGTTCTTGTAAGACCTACCATGCCACACCAATAAACCATGAGCAGGCAAAACCTCATTCAGCACAGCTGTTTCATAAGTTGCCGATGTCAGGGCTGCCTTCATGCCCGCTAGGAGAACTATTCTGGGGCAAAGCTCACAAGCTGAGATGCCAACGCCTTGAAAGATACCCAGATGTCCATATGACACCCAGCATAGGTCCAAGAGGGCCAAAACACTCACACGCTACTGAAGTTGAACAAACATTTTAGGTAAGAACCCAGAATTTGTTGATTTGGCTTCAGTGCGCACCAGCCACATGACTTTGGGTTGGCTTGCAGCATAGAGCGAGCTCCCATTTACCAGCAACGGTTTCTGTGCAAAGTTTTTCTTCCTGCAGTACATCTAGCAGCTCAGTTAGCATGCCATAAAAACACATCTCATTTGTGTTGCTTTAACTTAGCCTCAAAATTCACAGCAACCCAATGAACACGCTCTGCCAAGGTAGAGAAGCAAGTCTCATCTTCTGCAAAGCAGCTAATGATAGCCATCCGAGCCAGTCTCATGAAGCTGCTCACTTCACCCACAGAAACATGTCCAGGAGGAGTGACAGGAAAGGAACATCTTTTAGGCTCAGTGTTACCATCTCAAGGAAAACTGGCTCTCTCTTCTGCAACAAAGTACTTCGCTCTGCAAGGGCTCAAATCCAAGTGTTAAACTGGGCTGACCCTGCTTCATTTGCCAAATCGCAGACCCAGAACAGCTTCAGCTGCTCTAAAGGTTTTGGATTTTCACTTGTGTTCGAGTCTGTCACGTTATTAACAAGGGTTCACATTCCCAGAAAGGGGCAATTCCACAACCCCTTCTGGATAGTAACTAAATACATTATAGTTCTGCGTTAAAGACCTGCAATATATACTGAAAAATCAATGCCTGCATAATTCTGAAGGCAAGAATTTTAGGACTGTAGCTTTACTTCAAACTTATGTTCTTACATGCTTTCACTAGCTACCAATAAAGGCGTAATAGCTTTCCGTATGAATCCAGCTCGGCTGTGGGTATGAGCATTTGACAGAAAATACACTATTTAAGTAGCTTTGATCTCTTCCCTGCATGGACTATCTCCTATTTTCCATTTAGGGATCAAAGACTGCAGTGGTAATCATAGAAAATTACTGTCAATAGATTTGAAAATACACCAAATGTAGGATGCTAGGCAAGAAGCCTGTGGCTAGCACAGGAGAGGTCCCTCAGATGAACAGTAATGGGTTTCCATGCAGCAGAGAAGAAAAAGACTAAGTCAAGCAAGTGCAGGAGAAAAAAAAAAAAAAAGAAAAGAAAGAAAAAGGGCAGGGTGCTGAGGAAAGTCTATGGTGCGATGTGGAAACTCAGAGCTTATTTCCCAGCAGCTTCACAAGATCAGAACCCAGCAATGCAGAGACAGTCTTGGATCAGCCAGCTTGAAGGGCCCTCCGTGTCCCCTCAACCGTCTCTGGGCTTGTGGTATCTGCCATTACAATCTATTTTAATGTATAACTTTCAAAATGGAGAATAAGTTTAGTTTCCCCATCTTTGGGCTACATGTGAACAGCTGAGGTCAGTTATTTTTCCACACATTTGCTTTAAATATCTTTCTATTTTAAACTCAATTCAAACCCTTTGTCTTACAAGTGGGAAGACCACTAAATAAACTGCATAAAGGTACATATGTAGCTTGTACAGTTTAAGACAAGCTATTTAGCTGGCAGTCTAGTCATTCACAGCAAGTGTTAGTCTAGATGCAGTAGTGAGAACAGCTCAGCGAAGGCTGAAACAGAAAGCAATCTGTTGTGTCACATACTGCCCTCAAATCAACGCACCATTCAGACTTAAGACAGACTTTCATCTCTGTAATTACAAAATCCTCCAGTTTTGATATTCACAGACTTCTTTTAAAATAAGCCCATCTGATTAGGTATCACCAGCAAGGCCATCAACCAGGAAATCTGAAATTTGAGTTTTAAAAAGAGTCTGAAGTTAAACAAGCCCTGAAAATTTCAGGTGGGTCTTACTGCGATGAATTGAACACTGAAGTGAAAGCTCATACGTATTCTTTGCAGCTGATATAAAAACCGTAGCATGCTACTGGGTTACAGCTCGGTTTGCACAGTGAGCATGTAAGTTCTGGAACATAGTGTCTTATCAGAAGATATTCCCACAGAATTTATTCATAAAAACTTTAAATCAAAAACAATTTTTTAAACATTTTGCATTGGTCAAATTTTGAAAAAGAAGTTTTGGACAGAAATATATAATTTTCCCAGAAGAAGTGAGAAATTGTGACCAGCTTTCACATTCTTCTCCCATAACAGAAACAGACTGCTGCCACCTCACAGCCTTTGTACATACCCTGGCTGGCATTCTCTGAACACTAGGTGATTTTAAATATCTCACCAGCTAAGAAATAAAGGAAATAAAGGTGGTAAATCTCTGTTCGTTGAGAACAGAGATTGAACAGTAACTCTGAACAGCTTCTCTTGTGAAGGAGACAGAAGAACAAATTGCAATATTGCAATACAGTTCACATGAGTGAAACTGTGTAATTGCAAAATGGAATCTCTCCATGGATAAGAATGAACTTTCTCTATCAATATTTATAAGCTCGGTATTTCAGAATCTCATTAGAACATGCCTGATACCTCACAGGTTGTGTAGAAAATAAAAAACAATGGCACATTTGCCATGGCTTTTAACAAATGCCAGCTTCTTTTTAAACAAACACCATCCTGCATCCGTTACCCTATGCTCACTGAACGGTCCAGCTGATGTTCTGCTGTAGGGATTGCTTCTTGTTGTGTGTAGTAGTGCATGTCACAGTAAAGTTTATGCTTAGAAAAATTCAAGCCTGACTAAAGTATGTTGTTTTCCAACTTAGTAGAAATAAATATTTTAGTTACTTCCCCTATTCTACAGTCAAGCTGATGTTTTTCTTCTGTTTCTAGCCACATTCTTTTCCTTCAGGCCTTTCTCATTTACACCACTTAATAGAAGGAGTCTCTTCCAAAATAACTTTGCTTTCGATGAACAGTCTGGTTGGCATATCCTCCCTCTTTAGGGCAAAGTCTCCAAAGCCACATAGGAGATCCAGATGCCAAAGACAAAAACACCCCACTTTCATTGAGGACACACATGCTTACATTAATAAACATGCAAGTATAGTAACCCAATAGCATGCACAAGCAATATTCTCGCACAAGCGATCAGTTTTTGTCCTTTATTTTCTTCACAGCAAAATCATTTTTAAAGTTCACTTTGAGCCAAAAGAAATGATGCCAATAGAAGCAAGATTAAAGCCACTAGAAGTTCCAAAAATCTTGCATTAAGGTCAATATAGGACTAGAATCAGCACCCAGTGATGCATTTCTGTACCTTACCACTCACTCTTGAGTAAATCAGAAAGAAAGTGTTACACATTATTCAGCATGGTGATACGGCCCGATTTGTTAATACCTGCACATGAATAGTAGTGAGAATCTCTTATAATAGAGTTCTTAGAAGACAGAAATCCAGACACAGCTTTACATTTTCAAGCTCATACTAAAACCTAATCTTGCATTGCCGAACTCCAGGAACTATCCTTTGGATCTCCAGGATCACTTAGCGTAGGACAGACTCCTCTTCCCCTCTGACCACAGTATGATGCGTGTTAATATTCTTCGACATCTTAGTGTTCTCAGCAAAAGCAAATAAAAGGAACAACAACCAATACGGTTGTGGAAAGGTAAGCGTCACGCCTCCCCACCTCCTCATAACGGAGAGCAGACACATTCCCAAGCCGGGAGCAGGCGGGAATACTGAGCTTTCCAAAGCCAGGAACTCTGTTCTCACTCAGTGCCCAGGCAACGAACGTTCACAAGTCAAAAATTCAGTTTTTCCCACGCCAGAAAAAAAAAAAATAAATAAATTTGCTCTTCATAAATGGATCTCTTAAAATTTTCAACTTTACTCAATTTAAGCATTTTTAAACATTTCCTGCATAAAATTAAAAAATACACTGCTTCATATATGGTAACACTAAACTTTAAATAGGTTCATGATAGAACCTATTCTATCTGCAGGAGTTGGCAACACTGATAAAGTAAGAGAAATAAGACATGCCATGAAACACACGTTGTAGGTACTCCGAATGAACGGGATAGAAAGGCTGCCAAGCACAAACAGCTACCTGCAGTAAGAATTCCCACCAATTCAGGTGTGCAGAAATCTGAGGGTAAGTCAAATGAGCCACTGGGAGGAAGAACAACATTGAGTCTCTGGGTTGCTTCAAGTTTGGTAAATACTCTGGGGTGAAGTTATAGCAGCATTAGTATTTAACGGAAATCTTTATTTGTATATGCTGTGTAGATTTAATGTTAAATTTACAAAGGAACGTACCCAAAACCACCCCCCAACCTGGGCTTCTCTGCTGTGCCTGGCTGTACACAACCCGTGTTTTAGTTTTCATCTTTAGAGCATTTCCAGAAGGTTGAGTGGAGGGTGGGCTATGGGGAAAAATAATACAAAAGAGTGAGCTATGTCAGTCCAGAAACCACTAGCAGGAGAGGGACACTGTCTGATTCACAGTCCTAAAAAAGTATTTATGTTCAAGATCCTGTATGATTAAGAGGCACACAAAAACAGAGACTAGCAGGAGATACTTAGCTCTAGGAAGTCTCACAGGTGGACCACCATCGAGTGTTTATTGTTTGTAGTCATTATGCAGGGATCCTGCGTACCTGACATTTTATTTGTACCAGGATGTCATCAAGAATGTGCTATCATTAGAATAAGCAATAATACTTGCCTTCCCCCAGGGGTGCTGTGAGGATTAATTATAGCTAATGTTTGTATAGCGCCGTGAACACATAGAGTGCAATGTAAGTGCAAAGTATTATCAGTGCTGTGCCGTATTTAGTGTGTTCGAGTCTCCAAGGAGAGGTCTGCTCGAGAGCACAGTCACTGCCATGCCCGCATTGCTCATCCCTTACTCTCTCTCAACGCCTAGTGCTTTACGCACATTGTCCTTGCAGTTGCAGATGCTGATTGGTTTTGGTTAATAAAAGTTACGTACATATTTAGTGCCTCACATATTGCTAGTTTTACTAGAGAATTTCTCTTTGGACACATTATCCTGAAAGCATATACGAGGATTCACCAGACCGTTCTTTCACTGCTAGACCCAAAAGAAGGAAGACAGGAACTTTTAAGTGCACAGTGAGAGGTCTGACTAAAGCAGTCTTTCCTAACACTTTTACAAGTCTACAAGCTAAAGTTCTACTTTATATTTAATCAATTTTTTCCATCAGGAAATTTCAATTCTATATTGTGTATAGGACAATTTGGCAAAACAAGCCTATAACCCCTACCTGGGCATAACTGTTATGTAGGCAAACGAAGTAATCAATACTTGCATATTTGCATAAAGATAACATACATTAAAAAAAAACCTCCTATTGCTGCCCAGTACAATTGCTAAATGAGTGTAGAAATATTTCATTTCATCAGGAAGAGAAAACTGTTCAAATGAAGAACATCAGACAAAGACCTAAGTAAGTTCTCTCACTTACTTGCTCACAACAGAAATACTTAACTCACTCATCACTGCAGAGAACAGCAGAGAAGAGCAAGAGGCTCCATGTAGAGGAAGTCTCCAGGCAAACAGCTTAGCTAAAGCACGGGGTGACCAGGGATAACCAACCCACCAGGTCACAAGCTGTCAGAATGAAACACTACATACAAAAAGGCAGACTCAAGCAAGGAAAAAAAAAAATTGTATCCTCTGTAGTTTGCCACCCCAAAGCACTAAGCAGGGACTTTGGAACAGAGCCACAAGTTCATTTCTGTTCATGAACAGCAGAAAGACTTAGTCAGCATGCTGGAAAGCAGCAGGATCATTTACAGCCTTTGATTAGCCTGGAAAGTGCCATGTGTGTCAAACTGATTAGATCTGAATGAAAACTATAGTATTTATTTCCCATAAACCACTTCAAGTATATGGCTTCTATTTTTGACCAACATAATTTAGAGGTACACGCACTGTGAATGTTTCTTCCAAAATAAAAATTGAGCCCTCACCACTCAGTGAAAACATGAAGGCTTCTCATGATTTGACCCACCTAGCGGATACTAAAAAGGGATTCTGCTGTTTCTAACAGCATGCGTAATGACAAAGACATTTGGGGATCTCTTACAACTGTAAATATCCTGAAGTTCCAGTAAACTCAACTGAAGCGGGGGGGGAGGGGAGAGAAAGAATAGAAATTTTATCTTAAGAACAAATAGCATTTATTGAGAGCAGAGGACCGCTCCAGCAGATTTGCAATGCATTATCACCAATTTCCTCTCATTGATGAAGACACCATGCAACAGTAACACATTATTTCCCTTGATATGAGTGCTTGCATTTAAGGGACATGACAAATCTAAAGCAATTCAAGCACAGGAAAATGAATAGTAAATATTAAAAAATCAACTTTTAACATGATCCTTCCTAATTAAGGATAAGCAGTGAAATCCAACGTAAAGAGGAATATACTATCCTTCTGTTAGTTCTAGAAAAATTGAGCTGCAACAGGAAAATTTCAGGGACATGCCAGCTCTTCTCTGTCCCTTCTCAAGTTGCTGCAGGCAGTAATTATTGCTACTAGAGGAATGCAATCGCTCTCCTTCACCAGTGCCAGTAATTATCCTCAGTTGCAGTGGTTGATTCAGAGCAGGCTTCAGATAAGAGAACTCTCAATACTGCAAATCAGAGATCCACAGCCAGAGGTCAAATCACACCATAGTAAGCAAAACTTTGGGCTATATTATAGGCAGTATGTTACATTTCTACATTCCCCTCCAGAAAGAGATAAGTCAATACCGTAATCACAGTCAAAGGATTCCAAGCACTTCAAATATCACAAGTCTTGCAACAAGCCCATTCGGGGAGACATTATTCCTGACCATTACAGTCAGGAAGCTTAAAATACAGAGAGATTACACAGATCAGGAAAACAGCATATTAAAGTGTTGTTAAGCTAATACACCATTTCATATTTATTATAGGCAGAGACATGACTGTTTTAGAAGATGTGCCTGCACTGGGAGGCAAGTGACATTCACCACTTTTCCTACCATGAACCTAATTCACATGACTCCAGAATCAGTCCAAGTCAAAGCAGGGATCAGAAATGTACTTGCAGTACCACATTTCCTTCATAAGGCAACGCTGTCTAACATGCAGCACTACACAAATTCACCATTACCATTTCAACATCACACAGTAGGATGTCTGCAATCTCCCATGACTGACCAGGGCCAGATGGGCAGTGTAAACTACAATAGTCCCAAAGACGTACTCCAAACTTGCTGTCTCCTGCAGTAAACCATTATGGAAAAAGTAGCTAAAGTCTTGGAAAAGTGACTAACCAAAGAAAGCACTTTTTTGAATGGCTTGAAGATACTTTTTTCTTTCAAGAGTTTTACAGGCAATTATTGAGGTTAGCAATGACCAAAGAATGACTAAACACCTGTGTTTCTGTGAAAGCCAGATTTGAAAGCACAGCAAGGAAGGAAAGAAGGTGCACGGTTAGGGCACTAGCCTGTGGTGAGCCCCAGATTTAAATCCTGCCTTCATGGAGGACTCCCGGCGTCCCTCTGCGCAAGCTGAGTTTCTCCGTGAGGCACTTCACCTCTCCTGGGGACATCAGCAGTGCCCTCCCTCACCAGGCACTATGCAGATAAATACACTGACACAGTGAAGAAACTCAGTGCCCTGTCAACAGGGCACGGTAACAGCGCGGGAGAACAGCCGCCGAAACAAGCCGGGGCCTCGCGGTTATGAGGTGGCCTTTCATCCCAGAGGCCAGAACTCAGAAGAGGACTGGAGCCGCGGTGAGCAGAGTTTACCCCTTTTTTCAGTATGCATAGACTGAGTCATCCCAGACAGGTCCTCCCGTGTCAGAGCTGCAACGGCGATGACTTTGCCACAAAGGTTAGGCAGGTACAAGCCAGGGAAAAAGTTTGTCATAAACTGTATTTCTGCTCCAAAATAAGCATGGACAGTCCTGGGGTGCTGGAAAGGGAACTTAGCGCTGGACTTGTGGTAGCTTACAGGAGCCCCAGAGGGATGCCCAGAGCATGCTAGCCCACATGCCAAGCTTCTCCAGAGCTTCTGGGTGCCCACATTCCTCAAAGCAAGCTCTTTGATTAGAAATAGCTGCTGCTGGGCTAGGCACTGTCCTCTCTTATCTTGAGCACTGGCTGCAAAAGGAAATGTCAGTTGAGAAGTTCTGGTCTGAAGTACTGAATATTTTGTCTCAGCTTTTGCTTCCCCAAAATCAAGCAGCAAAGACAGGGCGCCAGGCCCACAACCCCAGCTTTTCACTATTGCAAAACATATGAATAACGGTCTGCTGCAAAAGGTGGCTTGGGGCAAACTGCAGCTCTGGTAAACATCCCCCCATCACCACCACGGCAAAACAACTGCCTTGAAGAAGGCTCTGAACGCAGATTAAAGTGAGAGTGACTCACGCAGTCCTCACAGTGCGGCAGCCGCTGGGACATATGAACTGGAAGAAGAAAAGAAAGATTGACCGAATTGTCCTTCGCAGTCGGTCGCTTGGAGAAAGGAGCATGCTGCAAACCCACTCCCACCTCCGTGCGACAGCCAGGCTCAGGGCTCAGTAAGCCGTGTTTAACAAGGCGACATACAGGGAGAAACGGCTGGAAAGACAGGAGATTACCATCAAGCAAACAGGAGCACTTGAGACTGCTGACTTCCTTTGATGTCTAAGTGCATAACCTCTACAAATTAGGTGGGTTTTTTTTTCCCTGCTCCCTTCACTAGAGAACAAGTACGTTAAATGCTAACAAAGTTGCCCTGAATAGGCAACTTCAAGGCAAAAAGCTTAGAGGCAACTGCCACGTAGTAACTGTACAAATGAACAGCTCTTTTGGGAAGAAACTACTTTTGCCTCTTTCTAAGCTAAGAAGCAGAGATTTACCCCAATTCAAGGGGCTGCCCCATGTAGCCGTGTCTTGCTCATTGGTCCACGTTCTCAGACATCTAACAGTTGATATGCAGCTACAAGGGTGCCTCTCCTCTTCCTGGTAGTCACCAGGAATAGATAAAATGCCAACAAGGGCACTTCGTTTGTAAAGGAAGACAGAGGGGCAAGCAGGGGGCGCGTCCCTCCCTTCGGGCCAGGTACCACAGCAATCCGTATGACGTACCGCCCTCAAACCCAGGAATCCTCATACTCCATCATCAGAAGGAGAAATACTAGAGACAACGTTGAGTGTCTCCCCACACACCTGTGGGGTCAGACACAAGCAAATACAAAAGCCATTTCTCTTGTAGAAAGATGGGGGGGGCTATACCCAGTTTTGGCAAAGACAGAGCACTGTATTAGGCTGAAATCAGAACAACCCTGTCTACCATGCTCTAGGTGACCCTGCTGAGCAGCAAGGTTGGACTAGATGATCTCCAGAGGTCCCTTCCAACCTTACCGATTCTATGATTCACACCAACTAAGTTGCATTTGGCTGCAAACGCCTCCGAGGGGCCATTCCCCTACACCGGGCTCAGAGCACACAGCACCTTCCAGTCACGCTCATACTTCTCCATTTGCATCCCAGTGAGCTCAGGGTCAGCGAACCCAACAGCTCCCTGCAGAGCCCGTGCACATTAACCTGCACTGCCTTTACGTCACCCGAGGATAATCTTACGCTTGGAGAAATCTACAGGCAGGAAACATCAACTTTCCAGCTGCTTTTGCTTCCATAGGTGAACACAAAGCATCTGCTGGGGGTGCCTAGCTGTGAGCCAGCAGCAGCAGGGCACAGCCCTGCCTCGCACCCTGCTCCGCTGCGCGCGAGCCCCAGCCCTGCCGTGCAAACCACAGATCTATTCACCCGCAAGGCCAGTGACACCTGAGAGGTAGAGCAGTGAGACAGAGCTGTACGTTGCCCACATCATGCGCTAAAGAGATGAGTGAGCAATCAAGCAGGTCAGCACAAGCGTTTCCTCTGCTCGTGCATGGGCAGAGGAGCTTTGCTGTGCTTCTTCCCCTGCACTTTAGCTAGAGGCATTTTATACAGCTCTGAAAAAATAACTTCTTTTCTTGGAAAGATCCTGCAGTAGGTGGAAGCTGTATTTGAACTAAAAAAAAAAAAAAAATGTATGAACATGAGCAGTGCATAGATATCAGCAGTGCAAGCTTTTGCCTCCAAAATGCACAAAGTACAGAAACACATTTAATGAGCAAACACTGGAAAGCAGAACTAACATTCACTATACTCTGAAAATTTGCTCAAGTTATTCTGTGTGAAACCGTAACCTATCATCAGTTTTCTTACTACATTATTAATTTAAATGGACGGGAAGGTAAAGGAACATGCAATCTTGCAGAACTTCTGATCCATTTCATTTGTTCCAAAGATTTAGTTTTTGACAGTCGAGGCTCAGCTCTAACACATTTCCCATTTCCATTTTTTTATTATTTTTAAGGTAAAACCTGGAGTTCAGAGGCCCTACATATTTCTTGCTAGATCATTTTAGCTGTCAACCCAAACTGTGTTCACTATTACCCCATTCCAGTACACCTACCTCAGTCCCTGAGGTGCCTTTTGACAAGGTGCTTCCTTCTCCATCACGCACAGCTTCACTTCACCAACAGTTATTGTAGTAACCTTAGAAGTAGCTTCCTTGCAGTGAAGGAGAAGGTATGCAAACTGAAATGGGAGATGGGCAGAGGGGATGACAACTGCAGGTCCTTTTAAAACATGCTAAGACAGAAGTGTATAATCCCATAGATGGCCCATTTTTAAAACCATGGTATAGCAAGACACAGATAAGAGCAGAGAGCTGTCAAAAAGTAAAGATTTTTCAGTAAGTACTTATACCAAAATATATACATACATATATATACACATATATATATATGTGTATATATATATATGTGTATATATATGTATGTAACCACAGCAAAGCTGTAACACAACACAGTATCCTTTCTCAGTATTTTTAATGGTTTTACTGCCCTCTTTTAGAGAGAAAACTGAATTTAAAAATTCTTCAAATTTCAGCCTTAATTTCTAAATCCACATTACAACAGAGTACCATAGATGCAAAAAAGGTCTGATCCCTATAACACAGGTGAACCCTTCAGAGTTCTGGGGACTGCTTCTAAGCTAGAAACAGAACAGAGTAATGCTGATGAATAATTTCTCTTCCCTACAGTTTCAGGCTCAGTTTCTAGACTCAAATCCCACTTATCAACCAGAATAAATCTATTAAAAACATTAAAATTTTCCAAATATTCCAAACAGCTGAAGACTAAAGAAAATATTTAATTAGAAGAAAAGATTTTTAGGTTTTCAATTTTGGCATTTAAAAAAAAAAAAAAAAAAAGCTTTTTTGACTCAGGACAGTGTGAAACAATTCTAAGTTTTTGTTCAGCCCCCAGAATATCAGGTATTCACAGCATTTTTGCTAGAGAAAGTACAACTGTGCAGCTGCAAGCCTTACCTCTCAAGGCCAAGCCTCAAAGGAACTTTATTCCTCGTGCTCTTCTGCCAGCTCACTGCACTTAAAGAGCACCACACTAGAACAGGTATTGGAAATGTCTCCTTCAAGTACGTTAAGATCTGTAGAATGTGCATATTGATCAGGAACAGGACATTGTTTATTCTGAAATTAAGAGTGTAGGAATCAATAACCTGCTTTCATGTTTGATTAACAGGTTTTTATTTTCCCCCAAAGAACCATCTTGAGCAAAGGATCTTTTGCAGCAGTCTTCCATCATTTTTTTCACAGGTATACAGTACTAATTTCACAAGCAGAGACCTGCAGAAAACATGCACACCATTAATTACTCCGATGTAACTTGGTGGGTAGGTAACTCCTAGCCTGCTACACACCACGGTTTTCTATCACAGTCATCACCACTACAGCATAAACAGCCAACGGTCAGCAACAAATTCAGAAGTGTGCAGCTGTCTGCATTCAGACTCAGTCGTGCCTTAGCTGGGCTATTTTGCATGCACACAGCCCTGTGCTATGATTATATTAGCATTTATTCTCATAATCGTTGCTGATATTCTAATGATAGCTGTGACAGCTGACATACCCCACATCTATTGCCAGTTACAAATATGGAGGAACAGAGGTGTCTTGTATCTCTTTATGGAAATTAATAGCTGATAAAAAGTCAGATTTGAAGCGTCTGAGCAAAAAGCTTTCCTGTACAGAACTTCCCTCATGTTCTATCATTCCAAATACAATTATATAACAGAAGGTGCAAACCTCAATCTGTTTCAATTAACAGTTACAGGATTTTATACTGGGTGTACCGCATCTGCAACGACTATTCTTCAGAAAAGCACTTTAAGAGGAAAGTGTTATTGATCTCATAGAAGGAAAGATTACACCTCCCAAAGGATCACTGCAAGCAAGTCTCTAATGTAATAATATCAAATATTTGTCCACTGTAGAAAAAAAACTTAAGGCAGTTATAAACAAGCCATATGGAATTGTTAAATTTGTCTATGTGGTCAAGGAATAATTGCTGACAGTCAAATCAATAAATTATTTCTTTAATAATGGTTCTTTTTAGGGAAATCAGCCCAATATCTCTGAAGATATCCACCAGCTTAACTGTTTTAATTTGTTATTTATTGTTCTAGTTTGTTAGAAAGCTGGGGAGATTGCATGAGGATCTTTCAAAAAATATTGTACAAATGCTTCCTTGGTACTTATGAACCTCTTCAATAATACAGAACATTTAATAAAGCATACATTCACATATGACTGAAATAGAAAACTGTTCACTGAAACCAGTAACCTTTTTTTGCAAGTAGGGGAAGACAAACACTGTCCAAGCTTAGCTGAGACAAAAACATTATGTGAAGTCAAGTCAGCACTGCTTTGCATCATGCTGTCCTGCTTAGCAGAGAGTTGACCTAGCAACGTAAGCCAGGTTAAGGCTATATTTGATGCCTGTTCCTATCACTTGAAAAGGGAAAGGAGAGTAGTAATTCCAATACATTCTCAGACAGTCTAACTGCAATATGCTCTGTCTATTCAAACAAGCTTGCCATGACTACAGTTTTTCTCGTTAGATGTGTTCATATTCATTACCAACACACGTGACTTGCAGCACACTAGCAGATGTCAAACCCTTCAGAAAGCCCCTGAAGTTATGCATACTTCTCAGAGCTAATGCACTACCTCCACAAGAAATCACTTGTTCTACTGAACTACAACAAACGATCTTGAAGGGAGACACTAAAGAAACTCAAGAAAAGGAAGAAAAAAGGTCTCAGATTATCTGGTTAAAAGAAAATCACTTTAAAAACATGACAAAATAGTTACCAACACAGTTATCAATATAATCAGGCTATCTTAGCCAAGCCTCACTTCACGTTTTCCTTCTACTTTTTGTCAGAAAGCAAATGCTACCTGACAGAGTTCAGAGCAAACAGACGCCCCATAACTAAAGGCAAGGACACCACCTTCTACAGCAATCGTTATGCCACGGTGTTTGAATTATCATTACGTTACCAAGTTTGGATATGAACTCCAAGCATAGGAGTCTATGTCACTGAGCAAGCCCACTGTTGCTGTGTTCACGTACCCAAGTTGTCCTTGGAATTCAGAAAGGGAAATTCCAGAAACAAATCTCCCACTAGCAAGACCTGCAGAGTGAGGACAGCTCAAACAAGGACACGGCAGCTTCACTGTACGTAAACAACTGGAAGACAAACATTCATTCAATTACTCCTGGGGCAGAGGTAACTAGAAGTGGCTGGGTTAAATTGGCAACCTGCATCCTGCTGCAGCAGTCACTTACTCAGCAGGAAACCTTTCTCTGCAGCAGCTCCTAAGCGCTGGCACAATATGTGTTCAGACATTTGAGCGTACTTGTTGCAAGTGACAGTTCCCGAACTTTAGATGAAAAGAGGACAGTGAGTCCAGAAGCTCTTCTACCTGCCTTTGAGACTGCTTTTACTCCAGCAACGACTGGAAAACTCAAAATGCATGTAACAGAATTGCTTGCAGGCACTCTGCTACTGTCAGCTACAGGCACCGTTATTCAACATGCTGCCATCCAAACTGCAAAAGAGGATATGTATTATACACACAGATTGCCTTCTGCCCAAGGATCCTTTGTGGAGGAAAACCCAGCAGTCATTAAGCTTCCCACTGCCCTTATGAGGTGAGCTGGTAACACGTCACCCATTGCTACTAGGGGATATAGCTGCAAAGCTAGTAAGCTCTGAAAAGCACTCAGTCAACCCAAAAACTCCATCCTAGAAATTAAACTGGGCATCTTACTTGCAAAACTACATCCTCCTTATGCCCTGTAACACAGGGCCGAATTTAGCCATGATGTGAGCGCATAAATAGCCACAAGAGAATATATAGAGTTTAAAAAGTAATCCCACCTGCTCTAGTATCAATTAAGCTGAGGAGGCCACTAAAGATCTTCTCGACTTAATTCTTAAAAAACAAAACCCTTTAAATCACTGTGACTTGTCTTCAATGCTCCATAAAAGCATTATTTTTATATTAGAAAAATCATAACAACTATGTTGCTCTATGAAAGTTTTTATTTTCACTTGTATAGCAGAAGTACTCAGATATGTAAACAAACAGCAGGTCCTCCTTCCACTATAGCCCAGTAAGCAACACACAATTCTGGCAGGGAAGAGCACCCTGCACTAACAGTGAAAGCAGAATAAATAGGAAAAGAATCAAGGTGAAGAAAGCACCTCAGGTCACATGGAGGTTCAGTGGCAAGGAGCAGTTTGCAACCAGATCTTGTAATCCCCTGTTCAGAGGTGCCTCAAAGCCAGAGAACGAGAAGTTCAGTGTGCCGAATACCCCCCTACTGTCATCCTTTACAATTCTTGAGTATTAGCCATGTTGTTTCTAGGCTTTCTGAATACTTGCTTCAAACACTGGGAAACTTAGTCCTAAGACACCTTGGAAAAGCCCCATGCAACTAAACTTTCGAGAGAGAAGCCTCAAAGTTGAAGCATATTTAACACAAGGAATCCACACGCAGCTCACTGCTCTGCCGCGGCTCCCGCTGCTGCCCAGTGCGTGCGTGCAGCCGCGGCACACGACGAATCCTCTTGGTCTCAGCAGATAAATTCATTCTGCTAAAAATGCCACTTTACACAATCGCCAGGATGTGGACCTCAGTACTCCAGGCAGAGGCCGATGTGAACCATGCCCGTTAACGAGAACGGAGCTGTTCTCACAAGCTACATGCAAGTTAGAATGACCAAGGCTACAACATGCTGTGAACCAAGTACCTGACTCTTAAACTGTACAGTGTGTGGCATTAAAAACTCATGTGTCAGTAACTCCTGGAGCAAGTAACTGAGTTTTCATATTCTGAAATAACCCTGCCTAAGGCTTTTAGTACCTTGCAATTACACATCCTGCCTCCTCTCCCCAGAACCTATGGATTTAATGTTGTTTAGATCAAGTTAAAGGAAATACTTTGCCCAAAACTACCTTAAGCCTCATACAAACTAAAAGGAATTATAATTCAGAATTGCTGTATATACACACACGTACCCACAATGAGTAACAAGAATTTTCCTCTACACTGACTGCCAGAGTAGGACACACCTTCAAAGGGAGCTGCACAACGCCCTGAATCAGTACTACATCACCAGTTGCCGTCATCCTCAGAAACACTCTGCTTTACTACAGGAAAGTAAAATGAACAAAGTTTCTAAGTCTAGGAAGGGAGCCCAATAAGCAGGGGGAGGGGGGCATGCAAATCTGTTTTAACCCATATATAAATGGAATATATGCAGATCTGAGCAAAGGTTTTGTTCACCACCACCACCCAACGTTGCGGTCTGACAGAACTACTGACAACCCACGCGTTGTGCAGGGGCACTTGACACTAACTTCAAGGGAAGTACGACCTTACCTGAAGACCAGCGTGCCAGCAGAGGATGGGCACCTTTCTGCTGAGCACTTCCATAGGATTCAAAGCGCCCATCTTCCATTGGAAGTGTCCATCTGACACTAGGTTTGCTGGGGCAGAGTGTGTGTGGGGGGGGGTTAAGTTAAGCCTATTAGAGAAACAAAATTCCTACTGCAAGTTACAGGTAGTACAGTGTAACTTTGTCAATAATATCACATACATACATGAATCTCCGCTGGGAGTCAGAGTTATAAAGAACGTTCATCTACTAAACAAACTACATTTATTCCACAGGGTCAAACTTCTTGGTACTGAACAAGCTGCTGTCTCAAAGACTTTCTTTACAATCAGCTTCAAAGGGGCCCAGTTATGTCTACTTCAACAAGTAGCAAGGCCACAGTGGAAACAGATCTGTAGAGTAAAACAGATGGTGCTAAAGACCCAATATCTGCATTATGCACACTTCAGGGGATTCATCTTCGGACCATCTCTAGCTGGCCCCAAAACCAAATGGGCATTTGTCTTTGGAGCAAGTTACATGCAATCCTAGATTGTATTTTGCAGCTGAGTTTCATCCAAAAAAATCTAGGTTACATACCCCAAGACTGTTTCATGATGCAGAGGAATATGTGGTAAGAGGGGACAATTAGGGGATAAACTTCAAAAAAAAACTCCTTTCCAAAATGAAGTAGCTGCACCCTTAGAACAAAGGTTCTGCCTGCTGATATAACACACAGGAGATTTGCAGCTGCCTGCACTTCAGATGCCAATTCTTGTTGTAGAAGGTAAGGAAAGTACAGAATTCATGTAGCTTTAGAATTTCCAGTTCTCCTTGGAGACAGTTTGACTCTCTCATATCAAATATCTTCTGGGTTACAGCTGAGGAAAGAACTCTCAGACAGCAGCAGGTGAGATCTTGTTTCAGCTGTGTGACAGTCAGGGAGACTGTGCAAATAGAGAGATGGACCAGGTTTGATTGCAGGAGATGCTGAATCACAGCCATCACTCCATAGATGATTCACAAATTCAGAACAAATTCTTCAACACAAATACATGATGCAATTAATGTTTTGGGATCAAGACATTTTTCAGCAATACAGTTACCTCACCAATATCTTTGCAAAAGAAAAAGGGCATTTCACAAGATGCTGAAGTACACTGTGCCCTCAAGCTAATGCCAAAAATAAATTACAATCCAACATGGAAAACTAGACTTGTGCATTTCATAAGGAACAGGACGTACCATGGTCCAAAGCTTGGATATAATCCAAGAATTCTCCCCAGAAAAAAAAATTCCTTATTGTTCTCCTTGCTGTGAGAGTTTTCTCCTAGAAGCTGCTCTGTGCAAAGCTCGGTGTCAACTTTCAGTTTGAAAAGGCTCCAGCAAAAGAATCTGGATGCAGGCAGAGCTCAGCATCTGCGCAGAGACAGCCATCCCAAGAGTGGGGCCAGTCAAGCCCAATTATTGACAAGCAAGGAGAATGGTCTCTGCACAGTGCTATAGGCCTGTGGGTCTTCCAGGAAGACCCTATCCTTTGAAAGATATGCACCTCAAGTATTCCTAAAGCAGATGTATATGTTTTGAAAGCAAGTTTGGGCACTCCAAGTTTATCCTTTTGCAGCTGAATATCTCCATAAGTTTATAAGTGATGACAAATCTCTTCTGTGAGCAGATTTAATTATGAGTTTTACATTAATGAAGCCTCAGGCTTTTACCAAGATAAGTGGCATTTCCAAGCATGCAGTTGAATAAGAAACTGGGGAAAGAATAGGAGTAAATGATCAACAGAAGTGCCTAATTCCCACAACAGGCTGTAAAGTTTCTGATAAACTAGGAAACACCCCTTTTTATGTCTGGCTAGTGGAATAACATTTTAACTATTTGTGAAGAATCTCAGACACTAATCCAGCAAAGCCACCAGCAACTGCCTTCTCCTATCAGCAAATAGATGCAACTTCACAAGATATATAAGCATTCTGCAGGTCACAGTAATGGAGATAGACATGGTGATTTGATAGCCTTTAATAACCACCTAGACTCTGGGGACATCCAGGTGCATAGGTCCCAAAGCATACACCATTCTAAGCTCTTGCCTCAAGGGCTTTCTTTTAAAAAGGTACTCTCATCGGGCATGCCTTCATGCAACATAGCTTTATAGTCATTCCCTAAAGAAATTTTTCTAAATTATTATAAAAGACAAAACAGAATTTCACTCAGGCTAAACTCCACTCACCTAAAATGTGAGGCACCAAGTTCTCAAGTCTAATTCAAGTTGACAAAGAGCCGAACCTGTTGTAGGCCAAACCAGCGCCATAACAACCAGGTTATTGTTAGTTCTAGCTTTACCCCAAAGCCTTCCCACATTCCAGAAAAACTCCGAGTTAAAGCTTCACTAGACACAGCATGTTGCCATGACGCAAGCAATGAACGGTCTTTCTGTCAAAAGGTTCTGGACCAGCTTTAGCCGCATATCTACACGGCAAAGCCACCTAGCTGTGGCGAGCTCTGTTGAAGCCCATGAATATGAGTGCAGAATCCAGTCAAGAGATCTCCATCTGAGAGACTGCAAGACCCTTATTAGGGGTCTGTTATATGCAGTCTAACCAAAGTGCTGGTCCACTTCCTTCCTGAGGAACCCATTTTTAGGGATTGCAGGACCCTTTCTTCATCAGCCCTTGGCCAATCAGTTGTCACCTTAAACACTGCAGTTTTCATCTCCACTGCTCCTATTCAGAGACTGTATCAGAGCCGTCTCACTTTCACGACCTGGAAAAGCGGAGATGTTTTATACTCATCTGTCCTCATTCCAGCAGCAGCCTTCACTAGGAACTAAGCTTTAGCTGGCCTGCAGCTTGAACCTTTTCCCTGTGTGATATTTATCTCCTTGATATATTTAGAGGCAAACGTATCCCCTCTTGGCCTTCGTTATACTATGCTAAGCAAGCAAGACAGCTTCGTCTAGTCTCCTCTCATAAAATAAGCGCTCTGCTCTCCTTATCACACTAACAAGCCTTCTTTACACCAGTTTATTTTCTTTGGACATGGGTCATGAGAACTGTATACAATATTCCAGAGAGATCAGTTCAGGTCCTTGTTAAATAGCATTTACGCTCTCCACTGAAAGCAGCTCTCTGACACCTTCTAGTTTCACCATTTCCAATCTCTCAGTCCCCTTCTGGATCCCAGTTCCCATTTTCTTCACTCCTCATCCTAACTCGCCTCTGAATGTTAGGCCAACTGCTGCCACTCCAAAATTAAGGCACAGTCACTAGACAGAAAAGTGAGGTTTTGGGGGCAAGCGAGACCCAGACATGCCTCGCTGGCATTCCTCACGCCACAACGGCAATGCACAGTGCGGCCAGGCAGAGCATTATGACAGTCTAGCTGCTAAGATCTGAGCTTCAGAGACCATCCAGCTGGTATCTGGGAGTATGAGACAGCAATCTGATCAAATTCAGGCAAGTTTTCCTCAAAAACAACCACCTGATTAAATTCTAACTTTTGTTCCCTAGCTCAGAAATACTAGGACAGTTTAGTTAAAGGAGTACTCTACCAACCCAGCTTGTAACACTTCTGGAGTTTGTTACCCAGAGAATCTCATCCCCCTTCCTTCACAAAAAATACTCCCCCAACCTCACTTTTTTTTTCCTCCATTCCTTACCTTCTTCCATTGCAATAGAACTGCTATTATTCACCTTTCAGAATTTTAACTAACTGAAGACATACTATAAAGTGAGTAATTGCAACAAGCACCCTGCAAAACTTACTTCTGGCACTGGACAGTCATAGCATGTTGACTTTAAGTTCTATTTGCCCGTTCTTTTAACTGAAAGATTTTCACTAAGAGACAGTTGCTGCTGCCTGGAAGTCCATTATAACATGCAATGCCTGTTATCCTGAAAATCAGACACAGGAGCATAAGTTAACCATGTTTCATATTGTAATGCATGCAGTATATCTAATCTTGGAACAATATAGACTTAAGTCTGGTTCTATCAGTATCCTTCATGTAACATAAATTTCAACTGCACAGTTAGGTAGAGGGTCCAAAACTTGATAAATTTAACCCACTTTCATCCTCAAAAGACAGTCTAGGATTAGTGAAAAGTAGTCTAAGAGGTTTATTGCCCTTCAAATCAGACGAAGAAATCAGAATTTAAGATTATACAACTAAGATGCTTTAAAAAAAAAAAAAAAAAGCCTGCATATATAGTGCAAAAATTGCCGTGTCCTGCAGCTACAGCCTTCTGCTATCAATGGGACTTTTAAACCGATCCACTGGGCTTTAGCTAAGTACCATTAAAAAGTATATATTAAAAGAACTAAACAGACCCTCAGTGAAAAATCCTTATTCACAGAATAAGGAACATGTAGAACTATTTTATGTCTCATTAATATTGTTTGGCAATAGATATGTTGTCACAGGGTGGGGGAAGAATAGAGCTTCTAGTCAACAGCATGTATTTACAAGTAATTCAGGCTTTTTTTTGTGGTAAGATGCAAGGTCACAGGAGGAATTTTGTTATGAATGAAAAGAAAAAAATATCAAGTGAAACACTTTCATTGAAGGAGACTGCTCTTTTCAGATCCTGAATCCCAGTTTGGAAATCATTTTTCTCCCAGTGCAGTGAAAAGCCAAACACTGACTTAAATTAACGCAGCCAAGCAGCCAGTAACACTGTGCTAGTTAAACACTGACATCTACAGTCCTGTCTTGGGAAAAAGACTCTCCGGAGTAGGATCCAGGACAGCCACTGGCACCACCTGGAAAGCACGACGCCTTGCTCACACCCAGTGTGCGCATCCCGTTCAGAGCTCTCACTCGCATGCTGCACTTCACACTCACTCAGCTAAGGACGATGCTGCAGCATCACTTCTTGCCAGAACTATTATTCGTTATTAACAATAAAAGGACAGACATATGCAGGATAACAGCACTGCTACCAGGAGGTAGCAAGTAAATGCAGAACTCAAAATCTAAGCCCATGGTTTCGTTTTTAAATGCTAGCTGAAAATCCATAACTCAGCTGAAGTTCAGTCTGTGCTGGAACACAAGAGAAACACCTTGCAGTTCCTACTGCTCCTAAGGGATAGCAGGGCTTTTATTATACTGTTAATTAGACCAGTCATTGTGACTGAAAGAAAAAGTTCATTTGATAATTTGTGTTAACTGAACTACATGCTGCCAACAAGCTATAAAGTTTAGAACTATTTAATGCCAAAAGAAAAAATTACATTCACAGTCGAGTGCATATTTAAATTAGATAACAATCAATACTATTTTGGCCTTGAATTTTCCTCACTTATCTCCGTGGCAGAAAGCTTCACCCTCATCTGTATTTGCTTCTGAAATTCATTTTTTTCCTCTACTTCCATCATCTATCTCCTGCAAGGTTACATGAGAGATGTTAGAGAAACTGATCTGCCTCTGGGAAAGGCTCACATAATTTATAGAGTGTCTGATTCTAAGTAGCATATCAGCAGGCACAGCCAAACTTATTTATATAATTGTTACCACGTTTCTCAACAGCAGGGTTGCAGAGCTTGCATGCAAGGCGGGAAAAGCAGTTGGAAGCAACAGTATCCAGACATAAGCAAAATTTATAGAACCTATATGCTCCAGCTGGATATCATGGGATGATGGGTCAGTCCGGGACAGAACTGGCAGGAAAACTGCACGTGCAGGAAGACACTTTGCACAATCTGTCAGATCAGGTGGGATTTCATGACCGGATATCAAAGTCGGTGCCTATATTTACAAAAAAAATGCAGCACTTCTAATACAGACCTCACTTAAGCATTCAGGTGGAGTCTGCAGAAGTACAAGCTACAGAAAAATGGAGATTAAAATCAGAACAGTAAGGAAGTGGCTAGCAGTGAACAACCACAGGTTTTACTGAAAGAGGAACATTTATACTGGGCAGAATAACTTCTTGATGAGGTTACAGAGAAGAAAATACCAAGGCAGGGGAAGAGCTACTGAGGTTGAAGGATGCCTATGGTTTATGTAAAAAGTGACCACAAGTTTTCTATGAATAATGTGAGATAGAAACTAGAAGTTTTCTAAGCAGCAAGAGAATAAAGGTCTGGAGGAATAAGAGTAGGAGAGCAAGAAAGAGATCCAAACATGAAGTTAGCCTTACAGTTTGTTTTTTAAAAAAATAAAAAAAGGAAGGCAGGTGATAGAGAATAGAGGACTGATCTAGACAAGTCTCTCTCAGTTGTGCATCTTCCATTCTGCCTGCTACAGAACCAGCTCTTAAAGAGCTTTAGTTCCCCTGGTTTTTTTTTTTTTTTTTTTTTTTTTTTTTTTTTTTTTTTAAGTCCAAGGCAGCAGCTTTGTTTACCCTGTGCAATATCTTCACTACCAAATCACCCCATCTTGTCACTCCAGCACAGCACAGGAAAGATCGTGCACCTTAAACTCACTCCTGCTGAACTCCAGCAGTGACACCGTACTGCTGCTCACCCACCAGGGCACGTCAACCACGATCTGCTTACCTGCACTCGTGTCATCTCTTCATCTATCCACTAAGAATGATTTTTATTAGTCATATACCCACTCGTAGCCATATTGAAAGAGTCAGTAACATTCGGATACTTCAAGGTTTAAGAGACTCGATTCCTTCCAAAGTGACCTGAGCTCACTTTATTACGGTCTCTTCAATGAAAAGAAATCTCAGCACATGCAGCAGGAAGAAAATAGTTAACTTACTCCTGCCTTATACAGGGGGGTCTCTCAAAGTGACAATTACTGGTAAAAGAATAAAGATTATAAAAAAACAACCCATGTATTAAGTCTGCATTTCATAGCCAAAAAGGGCAAAGTCGAAGTTCTGAGGTAGACTCTTGATGCAACATAAAGTGTGGGCACACAGGCGTGTGCGTAAATATATATCATATAAACATGAAGACCAGGAGAAAAGTGGATGAACGGAAAGGATGATGTCAGCTGTTACAGGTGGTCTCTTCCATGAAGAGCCTGAGCCCTTCACTTCCACTGAATTGGAGGGCATTCCTCTAATTCTCAGGTAATGTTTACCTCTTTAGGGTACCTCTATTAAAATGCAGCTTTCAGACACTCACTTTAGCATTTTACCTCATGCTTGCTAGTCACAGGGGGTCTTATTACCTTGATTTCCTCCTAGTTGGTGGACTGGATTTTCCTGACTAAAACAGATTTAAAAAAAAAAAAAAAAAAAAGCCTCTTTTCACGTGCATAATCCCAGGCTACTATATAACAGTGTCTGATGGCACTTAGGCCTTATGATCATCCATTAGTTTTAAGACAACTATTACTCTTGGCAATTTGCAATCTTCCTGCATCAAAAATTTCCAGGTGTTTGTGTAGTGCAGGCTCTTCTATCTCATAGGTACTTTAACCTCGCAGCTTCTGTCAGGGTGCACCACAATTTAGTACTTTTATTACAGGAAAGATCTGGGTTCTATAAACACATTGCCTGAAACACATATCTGCAAATTAAGTGATTTTGTACTCATGGATTTCCTCTTAAAAACAAAGTTCCTGCCAGCTGTCATCCAAGATTATTACATTGTGTCCACCCACGTATCCTGACATTGCAATTCAGTTAACATCCACAATATTTTGCCTAGGCTCTTGTCCTGAACTGGTCATTGCAATAACTGAGCTGAATTACACGGCATCACTCCTTCGGATGTGAGCAACGGATAAGCGAGGATGTCAGGATGGCTCCTGGGTAACCAGGCTGCAGAGTGCCAGGTTCACAAAGCAAGCAGAGTCAGAAATGCTCTGCAGAAGTATTAAAAAACTGCTCAAATACAAAACCATGTATTCTCCTGCTCCGTCTTAAGCACAGGAGTAACATTTGTGATCTTTATTACAGAGCTTCTGCTGCTTGGGCCAACTGCAGAAGAGGGCTTCGGATCATGCCCCCAATCTAGCGTACAACAGATTGGGCATACCAGATCCTCCAAGATCAGTATGGGACAAACCAGACTGGGTTTGCCTTATTTCAGGATAAACTCAAAACAGAAATACAAAACTGAGCTCAAGTGAGCTGTGGTTTGCTCTTTGCCTCCTCACAAAAAAATTAACTCATTTTCCTCAAGCTTTACCCAGAATAGTGCTGACTGTGCAAAGATGAGAAAGAAGAGAAACCAAGTTCAAAAATGATTTCTCCAATACTCCTTTGCAATATTTTATGGTTTCTTACCCTAAATACCAGCCCTGTTCCCCTTACGCTTCAGTTCTCCATGTGTGACTCCTCTTACCCAAAAGAAAGCCTTAGGTGAAGTCACTTCTGGAAAGTCCTCAAGAAGCTGAAGTTCTAGTCTCACAGTCCTTTTGCTCCCTAAGTGATATATATATATATGTATGTGTATATATGTATATATATATATATATATACACACACATATATATAAAAGCATACCTTTGGACTATACATGGAAATAAATAAAGATGTAACTTGTTGCCTGTAAAATTCCAATTACCATAACATTGAAATAACATTGAAGAGTTTTTAATGTAAGACATCTAGTTTGTAAGCAAATCAGATGACTGCTTTTAAACCACCAGTAAAGGAGTTCTTTATGTGGGGGGGGGGGGGGGGGGCGGGGAGGAACTGCTCAGTTTATTCATTCAAATTTGAAAGACTGGAATGGTTCTCCCTCAAAGTTTTGGGCTGCGTTCAGTTTATTAAAGAAGTTACACAGCTCACTTAGACTAGCTGAAAAGCTAGTTCTTTAGTAACCACACAAGCCCTAGCACTCAACAATTTAGGAGGAGGTACCTGGACCACAGGGAATACTCCATCCTGTTGCTTCTATCCCCTTTCCACTGGGGATATTCTATAGTATCCCCCTGTTTAGATGACAGAACGTTAAAACAAATTTTAAAGATAGTGTGCTAGCTGATCAAGAACATTAAGACAAAAGAGGGAAAATATTGAGCTGGAGGCTGGGATGTAGGATAAGGTACCCAGGATCTAGAACGATGACGACTCACACCTGGGTAGGATACACTGAGAGGCTGAACTATATGCACAGACACACCAGGTTTCATTACGTGGCCTGGCTCTACGCATCTTTTGCGACTTGTAAAGAACAACTGATACAGCAGTTGCACTGGCTCCTCTTCCTTTAACTTGTCAGGTGCTCTTTGGGGTTACTTCTCAGTCAGACTACTTAGAAAGACAAAGCATAGGAAATCCATCACCACTAGGAATATTTTAGGGAAAAAATATCTTTCAGTATATCCATATAGCTTCTCAATTTCAATTAAAAGTTTGTTTTCAGTAAACTGATGTCAAGGTAACCAAAACCTTCCTCTGCCAGCTCTCACGGCTTTTCAAGAGATGTTGGAAGGTACGTTTGGCAGTAAAGCTCTCCATTATCATCATGACTGGTGCGTGTAGTCGGGAGACGTGTTAGAAGCTGCATCTGTTTTTGAGATTTCCATTGACTACAACCAAGAGAAATTGATCTTGGAAGACAGACCGTCTGCCCAGGCAGAACTGTAATATCTTTCTCAGATCCATTTTGCCCTTCCAGTTTATATTTCCTTGCAATGGGCTGCACACAGGACATTTTCCTAGCTCTCCCTATCTGCTGAGGAAACGCACTGGCACCTTTCTCGGTTTCTCTTCACACTGGTATTTTATCTAAATATCCTAATTCAGAACATCTCCCATATTAAAGCAAAAAAACAGTTTTACTATATATCAAATCCAATTAAGCACATATTTGTGCACAAATTAACAAATTTCATAAATCACATACTTAACAGCAAGCAAGCTTGCATCCCTAAATTTACCAGCAGTTCCTAGAAAAGGCAACAACTCATTCATTTTCACATCCATTTGAAAGATGGCATTTCCATTCCTTATATTTGAGCATGTTATTTAACGGCAATAAAATTCTCAAACACCACTTTTTTTCAGCACAGCAGGGGATTGATCATATTAAAAAAACACACCTGAATGCTACTGTTCACTGATTAGAAGACAGAAACATGAAGACTCCTGACTCCTCCTCAAGCCCTGTTCATTAACATTTGTTAGTTTATCTCATTAGGATCAAGGCTCAGCATAAATTGCCACCATCTAGTCCTACTGACAACTAAAGAACTGTGATTGCAAAGGTACTGTTTCCAAGGCTGTTCATCCCTTTCTGATTCTACTTGGCTTTCAAGCCATAACCAGACCAGAAAAGCATGATGAGCTGTGGCCATGTCATCCAAAATTTGTACAAGAGAAGCCTATTTTTCAGAGAATATCTCATTCTTTAACAACCCAGTAACAATGCTCAGCAGTAAAGAGCCAGCAATATGCCACTCAAAATGCCTACATTCTCCAATACATGTTAATTAATTTCTGTAATAACTCCAGCCACAGCTCTTTGCCATTTCATCAGTTTGCTGCCTTTAACAGATAACATTTTTTCAGACAGCATGTTGAACAAGTTATCACAATTGCAGAACAAAACTCAAGAATGACAAGATCAGAAATCCAATTACAGATCTCATAAGAAAACAACACAACACATTCATTCCCACTCTGCTCTGGCAGAAATATGTCTAGGTTTCTAATTTGTCAAATTAACCAAATCACTTATCTTAAAAAAAATTAATAGAAAAAACCCACCATGCACTAGGAGTTCCACAGCTTTTTGGAGAGTAGAATCACAGCAATAAACACCAACTTCAGTATTCACTGGCTACCGCATGACACAACAGGAATCACTCTTGATAGACTTTTCAAAAATTTTTTTTTTATCATCACTCAATTCATAATATAAGCAAGCTTTTTACATGCAGGGACATTTCCTTTATTGCTGCTACAACCCTGATGCCAAAACAGAGAAGAGGAACACAGTGAGCTCCTTAGGACCTGGGGGGGACGGGGGGGGGTTGGCTCTCTGGGATGTTTGTTTTGTTTTGTTTTAACTCAGGTATTTTGAGTTTCACTTCCCAGAAGACATCATCCCCTCAAGAACGCAATGTTGGATTCTTTCAGTACTCTCACTTTTCTGACATAACATTTTATAGTCATCAAGAGCCTTAAGCATCAATTTTAAAACCAAACTTACTACATTACTCAAACTGTCCATCTATCACTAGCCATCACCAACCCCCACACACGATGCGGTGTTATATGTCGGTGCTCTGGCATGCAGAAGGATGGCTGGGAGCACACAGCACTGCGGCAAGGGCAGCCCTACGCTTCCCCTCTGAAGCTCAGCAGCCAGTTCCCTGCTGGCCAGCTGGCAAACCCAGAGAGTACAAGAAAAACAACAGATCCATAACGTGCCTGGTTATGGTTCTGACAGAGTTACCATTCTGCAGAGCCCGACACTGACTGTTCCCAAGAACACGTGAAATAAATTTGGGGGCGGGGGGAAGGATGCAAAGAAAGGGGCAAAATAGACAAATGAAGTGATTGCAAAGGAGAAGGCATACGCAAAGGAAGATACAGCCTGCATACAGCAGCATGCCAGTGTCCAGAGAAGAAAGAAAGAACACAAAGTTGAGATGACAAACATGCCCCAGGAGAAGAGCAGAGAGCAAGCTACTATCTGAAGACACCAAGCTTTATTTCCCCCATCCAAGTAGGCATGCCTCACGCTAGAAATCTCACTCTAAGACGACCCAAATACTGCGGGTCCTCCAGAGGAGCCATCCTCCTCCGCCCAGCTACTGCAGACTCTTCCTTCTCGCTTGCTTCCATTAACCTGAAGAAAAGCCCAGAACTGCTGCTTTTCAGGGTACATCATTCACCATTGACTGCAGTCTGAACAAATAGACTGAAGAGGCAAGAACTAAGGGAAAACGTGAAAGAAATAATACATTTGAAGGGATTAAAAATGCTACGGTATAGATAACACAGGATTCAGCAAAGTCTGTACTAGAAGCCACTACACTGAGGAAGTTTCCAAATGTACAAGGAGACCACACAATTACGTTCAGTTCCTGACTGATTTAATTGGTATGCACAGCAAACCCCCAAGACAAACCACAGGCAAAGTTATAACTGCCCTGATTACATAGCTCTACAAGAAGCCTTCAAGAGAATAACATACAGCACTTCTTTGTATCTGACACTGAAGAACATCATGGACAACCTGTTTTTAAAACCTCTAAAGAAGCTATTATCAGAAGCAAAGAACAATAAAAACAGGAAGAGGAGGAAAAAAAATGGTCTAGTCAGTACCTTGAAGTATATGCCATCTGCTTTAATGTCTCCATTTTGTGCTGTTTATGGAACCTTCAGTTTTGAAAAAGGAAATGCCTTGCAGTTTTAATGACAGAAATAGCAATTTATGATGTAATTTCTTGATGCTATAATGTAGCAGTGAAGATCTTACTTGTTGAGAGAGAGAAAAGAGGCAGGAAGAAATTCTCTCACTAAGCATGCACACAAAGCAGGGTTTGCAGCACAAACATTATCCTCTACTTGACCCGAGTTTCTTCTACCACCGATGACAGAAGCGTCAGCTTAATCAACGTATACACAACTGTCAAAGTCTTTCCTACACTTGCATTTTATCTTTTATCTTCAATAGTTAGAGAGGAAAGAAGAATGAGGTACCTCAAACACTGCTAAACATCATATAAAACTTCTCTCCAGCATCCTGCAAAGATGCAGCTGTTCCTCAAGCACATGCAAAGGGGAACGTTGCAGGCCAGCAATGCTTTCAACCTGTCTCCGTGCACCTCCAGAGACAGGAGTTAATGTTATTCTTACAGTTCTTCTGCACTAAGGAAATGCTTCCTCTGCAGCCAGCAAGGAAGTTGTTTCCTCTCTGGCTTGAGCGCTGTATCCACATGAAATAACTCATATGTGTGTATGGACTGGCACATGCACCCAGAGGACAACACTAAAGACTCTAAACTTTCCACACTAATATCCACACTAATATTGATCTTCACCAGCGTGTCCCCCGTTAGCTGACTATCCTGTTCTTCAAACGGAGACACACTGTACTGAAAGTCATTCTTTTCCTGCCACTTGGGGAACTCACCCCAGAGGTCACTCCTCTTGCTGATTGCATTGGATAGTATCCTACTTCTTTCAGAGATTCATAGGATAGATTCAATGTAAAGATTATTTGCTGACTCCATAGTTTGACCTATTTATCACTCTTCATTAAAAAACATTCTTTCACCATTTTGACAGACCAAACAATGAAACACTTTTTAAAGATCAGCATGTGTCAGGTTGGAAGTAGAGGGCTAAGTGAGACCTGGCTCAGGGTGGAAGTTCTGCCCCTGATCAGCAAAGCACAGCTGAGCAGTCTGGCCTCCCAAAGACAGAAAGGCACCAGGTGGAATATGAAAATCTAGGTCAAAATTCTTGCTCCATCCCAGCTTCATGCTACTTTGAAGAATTGTTGGGGGGGGGGGGAGGGGAAGAGAATGACCCTTGGGCAAAACATGTACCTAGGCATTTACTGGAGCTCTCAGTCAGGCTTTAGTAGGGCACTCACTCCAAAAGCAATGGTAATGACACACACAACCTCCTTAGATCACCCGGGAATTGATCTACATATTTAGGTACCCAAGCATCTCTAGATAGCTAGTCCTTATTCTCTTTCTGCCTTGGATATCCCCCAGTGAAATGAAAAAGATGAATACTAAAAGTTACTGAAACAGAAGTTCTAGTAGCATAAATCTGGCACGCTTATTTGGTGTAAATTTGGTCCAGCAGATTTGTTGCTGCAAAGCTTAAAATAATCTAAAAAACAAAGCTGCAGATTCAAAGCCTCATACTTCATCCTAGGAAGTTCAGGGTAGCTCTAGAAAATAGGTATGAAAGCTACAAATGGCAATAATACATTTTTAATAGAATTGCAGTATTAAATCACTTGGTTTTAATGTGTTTTGCAAAATCTCAGAGGAAACCAAAAGCCATTTTGCAGCAGTTTCCTTATTTTTATATATTAGGAAGAATTTCAAGGATCACTCCAGCTATAAATACATGTTATGATAGAGTTTGGTATGGGGGACAATAGCTGTAAAATAATGCCTGGAGGAATGAAAGTTTTACTGAGACTTTGATATAACACTGACAGGCCAAGTGCATTATGTCAGCATGAAGGTAACTTTTCTGTCAAGGACAGTATTTTACACGGGTATTCCATGAAGAAAAAAAGAAACTACACTTGTCTGTGTATTTTCTCCCACACCCACATATTGAAATTGCTATAAATCTCATTTGCTCAGGGCAACATTACCCACGTCACTTGTTTGGGTCATACACTTCTGAGCGCATGCTGTTTTTCCACACTATTTCCCAATTTTCCAGAAAACTGTGCACATTAGATTGTTTTAGCCGGTTCCAAGATGCAGGGGGAGAATTACAGCTCTCGGTGCAGCTGTAATGATCCCTACCCTTAAGGAGCCCGACAGCAGCACAGTATACGCCATCAGTACTTCCCTCAGCTGCAATCACGAACTCTGCACGTGATGTAGGTCCTCTTGCAGTAAAATGCAGGCTACAACACAGTGGCTAAATCCAAGAGCCACTATGGAAATTTGGTCAGCACAGTAGTACTACAGGGAAAGTAGAGAGCGCCCTGGCGTGCAGCACCACCCAGACACCAGCAGAACTCTGCAAACTCAGGCTGTGCAGGGAAGGGCTGCTCAGCATAACCCAGTTCTCCCTTCACCCTCTCTTACTCGGGGAGCTGCAGAGACCTCAGAAAGCTTTCTTCACATCATATTTCCATGTAAGAAGGCATTTCCTTATCTTGAGCATTCAGCTGCTAATTACAGAGCTCTCTTCTTGGGGAACCCACTTTCTCCATTTCTCCTACATTGCTGCTGAAGCATACAGAACTGAAGGATATGCAGCAGGTCTATACAGCACTTCTGAGCTACAGCTTTCTCCGAAAGAGTGGCTCATAAGCTGGCTAGGCAGACAAAATTGCAAGGGTAGCAACAGAGCCCGTTGTTGCAGTGCAGAGCCTGCAGCACGCTATCACGCTGGCAGGGAGCAGGAGTGCTAGAGAGTTCATATTTGCCAGGGTTCGTTATAATTATGACTGCATTTCAACCAGGGAGACCAAGTTCCCTTGACTAGGTTTTGCAAAGTTGCTGCATCCTAAATTTTATCCGCTACGGTTTGTCTTGCTGCTAGGTTTCAGCCAGATCAAATCTCATTAGTTCTGAAGATCTGCATCTCTTTCAGACACCTCTGAACAGACCCCTTGGCTGCCTCTGTATTAAAGCACTTTGCCTAGATACGCATTGCCATGACACCTAGAGACTGAGTCACAGACCAGGGACTACTACGTTAAATGCTCAAAGAAAAGAAACGGGCCTAGAGAGCCTGTACTCTTAAGTGCAACACAGAAGCGGCAGAGAGAGCAGGCTAAGCCGCAGTATTGTTAGCACGGCAGCATCTTCACACTGACTCTGGAACAGAACCAACGTACTGCTTTTGGCTCCGATACGGTACAGAAGCGCTGCAATTCCGTCCCCTGTACGCCTCCTCTGTCTTCGTCACACACATGGTAACGCCTAGGCAATGTCTAGGCAGAAACAACAACAATTCTGGTACCCGTCACTGAAATGGCCCAGATTCACCCCAGGATGAAAATTCCATTTTCTGTGCTTGTTGCTTATAATGACACTGTGACCAATAAAACAAATTGTGCCAAGCAAGATTGATTGCTTTGTTTGCTTAAATCACAAAAAATACTAGCTGAAGGGAACATAGGAGACATAGTATCCAGATGTTAGTCAAGTAGCCACTAAAGTGCCTCATAGAAATCACTAAAAATTTGAATCAAATCTGTTTGGACAGAAGCACTGTCACACACTTTGAAAGTTAACTGGAAATTTTAAGCAGAGCGTAGTGATGGATAGCAGAATTCTGAATAAGAAAGGCATTTATAAGTATGCTTCTACAGAGATTAACGTTAGGCTCCATTCTATATGGCATTTCTAGTGGAGCACGTGAAAGTGGAAATGGCAATTATACAGAACAGAGAGAAGCCAGTGGGACTGAAACTACAACCATGAAACTACTTGCAATGCAACATACCCATTAAAACCACTATAGGTTTAAAAGCTTCATGGGGAGAAGAAAAAAAAAAAAAGAAATACTAGGACAGCAGTAACACTGAAAGAGATGCCTTGACATTTGGTCAGCAGAGCCATGATTAAAGGCCTTCTGTTTTCCAAACAAGGTGTCTTTCCTGACCAGAGTATGTAAGGTCACAGGGGACACCACACGTATGTATGAAACACACCATCACTTGGTAATTCTTGGCCATCCAAAGACTAAGCTGGTCTCAGTAAAGCCATAAAGGTTCAAAGAAAAGTCTCTGTTACTTCCTGGGAGGTTTTCTTCGTTAATTAGTGAGTAGTTTTCCTCTCAGCAGCAAGCAGGACAGAAAAGCTTGTCACTTGTATGCGCTAGCAAGAAGCACGGTTGTACTCTCGGGCAGGGAGACAAGGCTACGGATTCGAGTCTCTTGATCTGCAAACACCCTCCTCTCTTTTGCGCTACACTATCTGCAAATAAGCTTCCCACCACGTAGTATAGTCTAGATACTAGTCAGGCTGACTTTGCTACTCCGTAACTCACCTTCTAGCACATCTCTAAGTGAAATACACACCTTTTCCTTCCGTTTCTGCCAGCTATCAACACGTATCATGTCTGTGGCACATCAGATGAATATTCACTAGCAACCTGTGCTCTGTTTCGTACGGTCACTCTCACGGCAGAGTCTCTGAACAAAAGCCAGTGTTTCAGGTCTCAATTTCCTTTGCCAACATTAAGAAAATATTCTTTGCACTACAACATAACAAGCCATACTGTTAATCCTCAGTAGTATCTACAAGGTATCACACGTTCCGTTAGAGAGAGACGCACCTCGTGCCTGCCCACCGCTCTGCAACCTCTCCCCACGCCAGGACTTGGCTGCTCCAGACCCAGCACAGCTGTAACCGGGGACCTGACTGCTTCAGAAGAGCCACGGAGGGATGGGGGAAGAGCTCAGAATGAAAACTAAATTATTTTTTTCTCAGTACTAAGCTGCAGTGAATGCTGTCTAAAAGGTACGGAAAGCTTCGTGAAGCCATGCCAGCTCTGACTGCAGTTGTTATGACACACTTTGAGCTCAGAAATCCCTTCTCAGCTCAGTAACCTCTTCCAAGCAGAATCATGCAAACCATACAGGTTCTCTTTAAAATTAGATACAAACCTTATAGCAGCTATTTTATAATTAAAAAAAAAAAAAAACACACACACACCCCACACACAATAAAACTCCTGATGGCCCACATGAGTATTACTTATTCAACTAAATTCACATCTTCCCCACGTCCTGAAAGCTTTGGAGGCCGTCTGCCCATGCTTCTTGTAAGTGCACTAATTCTCAGCCTGCCATGACTAGTCCATTCTGCTGGGCTAAATTGTTGCCTGTATTGCCGCACTGAATCTGCGGGAATAAAGAGACTTCTCCTTAAGCTAATACTGTTGAAAAGAGCAAAATGCAAAGAAAATACTCATTTTAGCCATAGTGAAATGAGTAACGAAAGACTAAATAAATTATAATTGGTTGAATTATTGATGTCTATCACTTCGGAATCTTCTTGTTCAGCAGTAGATGTTTTCTTCCCTTAGCTATTTATGACTTGCTGGTGGAGCAGAGGTAGAGAGTGAAATACCTGCAGCTGTATTTGGATAGCACAGTTTTGCAACCATTCACTATTCAACAGAGATCTGAAAGTTGTTGACCCTTCCAGCAAATAGCAATTATAGGTTTACTAGGATCCAGCTGTCTTAAAGCTTTGCTTTAAGGAAGCCTGCAGCTTATTAACATTATACCTGCTTTCAAAATAAATATGCAAGGATCTCTGTGCTCATAAAGGACACAGCAACATTATACATATGAACAGCTTGAAAAAAAACACAATTATGGGGCCTACAAAACATTTTTCTAGTTAGTTGGCAGTTCTTTTACAGGTAATTGTAGTATTAACAGTTCTATAAAAAATAAAGAAGCACTTCAAAAATATTCAGGAAGTTTTTTGAATATAATGGACTATTCCTCCTCAAAGATGAGTTTCTATGAAAAATATTGACCATAAACCTTCCCCTTCCACCTTGACAGAGATTCCCATGCTTTTCAGGATACTAAAACATGCCAATTTGAAAGAAATAAAAGCTGCAGGTACAAAATGTCTCAGCAGAGTTTTGCAGCTCCCCTGTTTCAGTGGGTTTTTTGCCTTGCAAAGGGGTTTGTGGCATCTGAATTACACTCCCAGGCTCCCTACACACCACACAATGCTGTGTACTGCAGAAGGGGAGCCACAAAGACCCGTTCATTGAACGGGCAGCCCTTTATAAGGGTCAGGCTGAAACATAAGCCCACTGTTGTAGGGCACTTTAGAACCAGTTGAGAAAACTCAGTATGAAGCCTGAAAGAAAAATAAACATCCCTTTTCTCTCTCCCCCCCCCCCCCTTGTGGGGTATTAGTTCATTTGTGATGTTCAGGGCTTTCTACAGGTATGTGCCTGACTCCAGTGGTAGTTAATGGGAATTGCCAAGAAGAGAATAGAAGCCTCTTAAGGTTATTAAAGCAAAAACAGAAAGCCTATTCTTCTGAAGTGCTTTTTCTCTCAGCTGCAGAGATGTACCTACCCACATACTTTGAAAAGAAGCCTCATGGATTTTTTTTTTTTTTTTTTTTTTTTTTTTTTTTTTGTAGGAGTGGAGGGAATCTCTTTGAACCAAAGCCTCAGCTTCATATACTTCTCTTGAGTGGTCTAACTAATACTTCTTCTCCTTCTTGATATCCTTGCTACCTGCAACACATTTTCTTCTAAAACCCCAAAGCCTTTAACCTTTGCCAGCGTATAGAAATTACAGATTCCTTAGGAGCCTACTATCTTTAAGCTTTGGTATAAGGAAACCCCACCTGACCCCATGCTCAAGTACTCTGGGGCAGAGAAAGTCAGGGTTCAGATCTCTCCCTGTCTACAGAGACTTGAACATACTCCTCCAAAAACAGATCCTCTGGTTACTAGGCTATTTGGGACAAAGGAAAGAAGAAAACACTTGTGTTCACACAAGCAAAGGCTAATCTGCTCTACACCGATTAATTAGATCTTCATTGACCACAGTGTGTAGTGCCCAGGATATACTAGTAGAGGAAAACACCTGGATTGCAGCCCCTAGATATATATTGCTATTTTATATTACCCAGTGGCCTGGAATCCCAGTTCCTGCCTTTTCAAAGGTGCACAAACTCCCAGGAAAAAACATCATACTTACTCTTTCCTCTCTTAGTAGTCCACTATTCCCTGCTCTGGAGGATGCACAGTCTGGCAGCCAGAGTGTTCACCAAGAAGACAGGTTATATATTCCCAGAAAGAGGAGAAAAAACAGCACTAAACCTTCCACCATACCACTTACTTTTCCGTACAGGGTACGAAGCCTGCATACCTACTAGATCAGAGGCTAAGCACAGAGATGCCTATTTGGGAAGCCCAGTAAGACTGCAGCCCCAGCTCGAAGATAGACCATCCAGCAACACAGGTGTGATTTATCTCTGCCTGAGCCAAACAGCAGAATTGATGGCACCTGTGGCACTTCAAGAACAAAAAAAAAACAAGTTCAGCCAAAGAGACGCGTTCCTTCAGGGCAGGAAAGTTCTAAAGCTCTTAACTTTCAACTTGTAGGTCCCAACAGTACTAGTTTGCCCCGTATCGGCCTTCTTGGGGAGCTAAGCCCAAGTAAATTCAGAATGGAGGGAAATAAGCCTTTATTAGGCAGCTCTGGCTCCCTTCACTTTTTAAGCATTATTCATAGCCCTTGGTGCAAATGGGGGCCCTCCAAGGAATAATCACCATCAGCCTTGTCCTGTACCCAATGACCTTGACAACTTTACACCACAAATTTTCAATCAGAGATGATGGATTAATCAAGGCTGTACTCTGTCAGAGTCTCTGCTCTGATCTTCACACTGCAGTAATTTTACATTTTAACTGATTCTGTCAGAGGTGAGGCTGTTAAGACAGGAAAGTGCTCTGCATCCCTTCCACCACACACACACACACACACAAAAAAAAAAAAAAAAAAAAAAAAAAAAAAAACAGTTTTCACTAATACTAGTGAGGAATTTTGTTACAATAGTGAGATGATGGATGTGACCCAATTTCTGCCAAATGCTTGTGCATGTGCATGTCCTCATTAGTTAGAGCTTTGGAAAGGGACATAAAAGATTAAGTTCAACAAACTAGGGAACAGGAGGAAAGGCTCACACCACAAGAAGACTCACAACCACAGAAGATTATTCATAAGTTTCCCAGATTTTTCTGTGAAAATCCATTTTAGTGCTTGGTGCCTTTCAAGGAAAAAAAATCTATTACTGTCCCCAATCTCTATCACAAACAGTTGCCATATAAATGGCATCTCGCTGCTTATGTGTCAAAGAAAGCACATTCTGTGGAGGATGTACAGGCCAAAACCTAAATCAAAAGGTGGTGTCGGAATGTTTACGCTCCCCCGTTTCCAGCTCACGCATGTGCGCACACACACAAAGTGCTTGCCCGTAAATGCCCTTTTTAGATGTACAGTAATTACCAGACTGCCCCAGGCATGGTCTCAAGCAAAAGCTACTGGACTTCTAGTGAGGTGGAAAGGCTGCGGAGTAGTGTATGGCCATCTGGAAGCTCAGGATCCAGGATGGAAGACGTTGGCATGCTGGCCCCTGGGCCACAGGCTCTGGTTATAACCTGTTCTCCCACCCCCAGAGATAAGGAACTGCAGAGGAAAACCTCGTTCACCCAGTCAGCTCTGCTCCACGATCTCGGAGAGCTACTTCTATTAACTCCGGCAAGAGCTGCTCACCTTCCTCCTGTCTGCATAAAAAGAAATACATTCCAAAGCAGCAGGAATGATCTCAAATTTGTACTTTGGTTGCAAGGACCTTGTTGTCAGCACTGGGGACAACAGCACTGGATGCAAGTTTTCCAGCCTGTGCAGTCTCTCCCAGTCCCCTGGCTTGCCATCCAGCACTACGCATGCTCCTGTTGCTGCCTGCTGACTTGCTGGTTCTTAAGCATGCATTCATTTCTCACACTGGGCCTAGCACACTACACACCATTTTGCATTGCCATCCAGCCTCCCATTCAACTATCACCTCTATCCTCTCAAAAAATATCTGAGATCATTAGTACCTTTCTGCTGCTAGAGCACCCAAGTTAATAGATGCAGCAACACTGCCAATGAACTGAGGGTTAATAGTCATTCCCCTGACACAAGTGTTTAAAGAATTAGATCCTGAAAGGGTCTGGGGAATCAGCAGCACTAACCAACCACTAAATTAAACTGTTTATTGGCCTCCTTGCACAGGCTCTAATTTAAGGCATTCTCCACAGGATAGCATATAAAGGAATACCAGCTCTAAAGCTGGCTAAAATTCAGCACTGATTCCAAGAGAGCAGCTTCCTTTCAATCAGTGGAGGATCTCAGCGGTTTTCCTTGAACTGAACAGGCATACAACCAAGAGATCCCTGTATATAACCCCATTCCCAAACATCTACAAAGCTGTCTGACCATATTTGCTGGCATTACTTGAGTTTAAATATTGGACTGCAATATTGAAGCATGTTAAGAAAGAGCTTGGGCCCTCCATAATCAACTTTTTCCAACTTTTTGTGTTCTTCTAGAGAAGCTTAAAAAAATCTGAAGACCAAACAGACAAATACTTAAAATGTCTTTAAAATCATTATGGTCTTCTGTTCAAAATGGGCAGGAGTTAGACCAGGTTCTTCGAATCCCAGGACCTTTAGGAACTGCAAGGCCCCAAACACCAAGGACAGAGGTAACACTGTATCAGCTACTAAAGCAACTTTAGTAGAAAACAATTGAGGGTTTGTAACAGGACAAAATGCTTTTAAAAGCTGCTATCAAAGAAACTAATCTAAAATATTTGATAGTGATAATGCAAGCTATGAAGGTAAGTCATATGGCTCATCAAAAAAATTCTTTAAAATGATAGTCTCCAACAGGTAAACTTGGACTATGGGACACCGCTGATCAGCTCTAAAGAACAGCTTCTTCCTTTGTGATCCAGGCAGGGATCAGAGTGGAAAGAAATGAGGATACACACATGACTCAACAACCATTACCTCTGATATGAAAAAGATGTGCTGTGCGCAGTCTCTTCTAGCATATTAATATACCCACCCTCCTTCTTTCTTATTTGGTTGTGGGTGAAATAGTTTAGTGGCATTATCCAAATCTTTATGGCAAACTTTCAAATTAACTCAGAGTGGAATAAATGGGTGCAGTCCATTTCTCTCAAATATTTATTATTTCAGGCTAACTGCAAGAACAAGGCATTGATTACATGCAGTTCACTTTTAAAATATTAGCTTCATGAAGAATAGAGACATTTTACTTTAAGCAAGAGGCTAGCTTTTCGGACACAGAACAGCAGCTTCTAGAAAAAAAAAACAGCACTTTATCAGGCTACTCTATTCTAGTTTGGCCCTTGGGTCTAGCATGAGAGCCAACACCTGTGCAAATGCTGGAATCCCAGTAGTCACATGAATCCAGACAAGTCACTTATTCATGCTGTGCCTCCATCTCCTCATGGGAATAATGCACAGCTACTTCACTGGGGTAATGCAAAGCTGATTTCATTAGCATTCACAAACTGCTTTCTGCCCAGCAGAGGAAAGTATTAGGGAAATATTAAGAACCTCTACTGCTGGGATTCTCTCCTAAATTAGCTCTTTTCATAAGTTATTTCCTACCAAGTAGGCAAAAATTTCTTAGAACCTTCTTAATCAAAAAAGCAAACATATCCTCATTTGCCAAATACAGGCTTGTAATTTTATGGGAACAAAGCAAAAACAGCACTTCCATGCATTAACATTGCCATGATCAAGAGATAACAGCACCATTAATATATCCTCATGCAAATGACAGCTTGTAGCCAAGGCGAACAGTTGGAAAACCATGAATGGGGCTCATTAAACATTTTCTTCTACAAGACAAACGAAATTCAAGAGAAAAAGGGACAGTGGTGCTTTACTGCACTAAATGTATTCCAAGCTATCGGTCCAAATGGACCAAGGGACCACAGGTATCTATAGAAGACATTTAATGGATTGCTGCACAGCTGTAAATAAGCAGTTGACCTTTTTGTAGCTCCTTCACCTGCTTCAGACAGAAAAATAAAAACTCAGACAGCAAAGATAAAAAACCACATGGTCTTCAGTAACTGAGGGTAGCACCAAGTAATGGTACGGAATCAGGAAGCTGAGTGGAAAAACTGGGCAGAGGAACAGAGAAGTCCATAAAATGCTTGCTATGATAGCACAGGTTAACCTACGAAAGTCACTGGAGAAACGCCTGGTTCTGTGTTGGTATCCAGCGCGAAGTCGGTAAAATACATTCCTGTGTAGATCTGTAACATTGAAGTTGCTCTTACTCTTACCATAGGCACATGAACAATCTAGTATCACGCTGTCACATCCTGAATTAGCTTCTTTTTTTTCTTCTTTATTACAACATGTTTATCTTTCCAATTATAATTTTTTAAGCACCCCAGGTCAGCATATTAACTCTCATTATTTCCAGCTACACTGACTTTGGGAAACACAGAAACAATTCTGTGGTTGTTCCTTTACTTCCAGATTCCATGATAAACAGCCTGCCACATACTGACCCAAGTGCAAATGATTTCTTTATACAGAATGCCAGGTCAAATGCCTTCAAGCAATTTCAGCTGCTACAGACTGTCAAGAGATTATATGTATTTGAACTACTAAACATAATAAACACTAGTTCAAGAGTTAAAGACCTAGTTCCACTTGCAAAAATCACAGATTTACATTGGAAGAGGCCTCAGGAGGGCCCTAGTTCAACCTCCAGCTCAAAGCAGGGACAATTATGCCAAGTTGCTCAGGGACCTTTCCAGTTGCGGTTTGAACACCTCCAATGACACAGATTCCACATCCTCTCTGGGCACTCTGTTACAGTGCTTGACCACCTTCATGGTAAAAAAAAAAAAAAAAAGAGCTTTTCTTTATACCCAACCAGAATTTCTCAGTTTCCAAGTTTACAAACTGTGCCTATTGCCTCTCATCCTGTTGCTGTGCATCTCCAAGAAGAGTCTGGCTCCATCTTTTCTGTATTCTCTGATCAGGTAGCTGCAGGCAGCAGTAAGGCATCTCTTAGGTGTACGAAGAACCTTCTCTTCCTACAAATAGTTTAGATAGTGAAAAGTTGTAAGACTTCCAGTGCATTTTAAACCAACTTCCCACCACCTATATGAAAGAGGGAGGTTTCTCTTTGTTTTGGATAGACAAACAGGGACAAAATAATTCACCTACTCTTAGATACAAAACTAACTCAACTCTTGCAGCCACTAGTCCAATATTCTGACCACAGGTGACCATTTTCTATCAATAGTTACATATTTGGCAAATCTTTCTCCAAGGGACATGCAAGACAAAGCCCTTTCATATTAGCAAAGGTTAAGATTAGATTAGGTTAAGATTAGATTAGGTTAAACAAATGCAAAGCACTTGGATCTTTTTCTAAAGCAAATTACAGATACAATATACTTTATTAGATCTGGGAAATGCAGGATATTTCTCCAGACTAAAAGCAATATTGCTTCAGTTCTGCAATATTGCTACAGCTCAGTTGCTCAGACTCCATATCAGCACCTTCCAATATCTTTAAAGTTCCAACACACTGTAAAGCTTTAATTATCTTCTTGGCTCTTTTTCACTGTTGATCTGCTACTCGCATTGCTTTATAAATAAGTCACAGAACAGAGACATGACATGGGCAAATACTACTGATGGGGAGTCCTGGAGAAAAAAATTGCCTTAGTTACATTAGTAAGCTTTCCCCATAAGGCAAATTTAGCTCAAGCTGCTGCAGTCTTAATTTCTAATTTGTTTGGAATCTGTTTTGATTTTCTGTCTCCTGCTAAATGTAATTCTCTTCTGGACTCTCTTTTATGCATTGATTTTTGCAATTGCATCCATATTACATTGGGACCTGAATCTACAGCTCTCTAATTCAGGTTATACATCAAAAGTATAGCAAATAAACCACCTTTTTTTTTGGGGGGGGGGAATACTTTGCCTCTTGAACAAGAATGGGACTCTTTAATCAGACTAGTTACAGCATCATTGGTTCCCAGTCACAGATATCTATCAAGAAAGGACAGAGAGTTTAATTTTTAGAAGTATACTGAAAAAACTTCTCTTTGAACTATACCTTATATTGGAGAAATTTACCATTTAATGAAGCCACCAAACAGTTAATTTAAGTAGCTCTGTTTCAGAACAGCCATCACTGCTGCACTGAGATATAGAGAATCTCCTAAAAATCTGTTCCCCACAGGACTCATCTGCAACGCAGCACATGATGATTTTTTTCCTCTTAAATACTGACAAGTGGGTCTGACATCTTCATTTCAAGTAAGGTAATTCTTACTGATGTTTATGGTTACTACATTAGTTTTAATATATATTCGTCTTGCAAATACATGTAGAGAGAAGAAAGATCATCATTACTGCCTGGACCTGGTTTCTATTCCTAGCAAATCATTTGGGGCTTTCTGGAACATGCAGGTGCAGACAAAGTCTTCTACCCCTGCTCTTAGCTCAGTAACTGCACTGCTGAAGGCTGTAAAAAGGTTAGCACAGCACCAAATCCACGCTAATCCAGTTGTATCCTAACTTGCAGCAAGCCCCTCCAGGGCTAGCCTTATCTTCAACTGGAATTATAAGATAATAGCTTTGAGGACTGCAACTTCAAATTAATTGGGCTTGAGATTGTCCCACCTGTAAGGAGCAAAAAACATTATCTACTCTTTTGTGTTTTGAAAGCTGAAGTTAGTAGTAGTCTGTAAAAGTATTTGAGGATATGAAATAGAGGATGATATGCAAATATTCAAAATCATTAAAGTAATATAGATTTTTTTTCTCTGTTTTATATAATATCAAATAAGAATCCTGGCCAGCAGCTGGCAATTTTTTGCTGCAATAGAACAAGCTGTTTCAAAGGCAATAAAATCTTCATATCTAAACAACTTCCTTCATTCCCAGGGAGTGATACAATAGTTTTTGATCCTCTCTTACATTCAGTACATATAAACATTTTCAAAGACTTACGTTATATAGAAAAACAGAATATTGTCAAAAAGAAGAATCTCCATCCTCTTTCTCTTCTCTCCTGAGCTTTCTTCCTGCAATGAACATGCCACAAGTCAGATGCCTATGGGACTACTCCACTGTTCTAATATTAAATCAGATTTGGTTTCCCTTCCCCCAGAAAATAATCAATAAGGGCTAGATGTATTGCTTGCTTTCAAAATAACCAAGACGTTTCTTGATGGGGCTTTGGAGGGGGGGGGAGTTGTTTTTGGTTTTGTTTCATTTTTTGGAGAATGAAGGCTACCTTCTCACCCCTCTTCTAGCAGGCCAAATTCTATATGCTTTTCTGATATACTGCTAGTTGTCTGAATTTACTCATCATGTTGATCAAGGAGCCTGTAGTCAGTTAAAGTACCTTCAGTGTGTTCTCACCTTAATTTTAGAGATTGCCTTCCTTTCATCATCTCAGATAGAAAAAAGTAGAGTAGTCAGTGTGATGTGCTACCCTATCACTGCCGTGACCAATCACACAGGAAATGTTGGTATATATATTAAGATGGAATTTTTTATTGCTCCACCACAGTGATTATTTTTGTGTCTCATTATTTCAAACCTTTTCCATTTCATTATAAAAACACCATTAGGTAGAGTTAAGGTAACTAGCACAACAGCATTTCAAGACAGCAGGAATTAATCAATACAGCCTCTACAGCTGAGAAGCACAATGTTATTCTCAGTGGGAAGGTGCAGGTTTCATTTCAAGTTGCTCTCCACCCTCCCAATTAAGTACTTTATAACTCATCCTCTACCAAAAGCCTCAGCTCCTAGCTATAAAAACAAACATCTCTGTTCAGAAACAGATCTGTAGGAGAAAAAAAGAAAGAAAAAAATTGAGTCAAACATGACAATCCTTACTTCACCTAGAATAGTTAGGTCTGACCCCCACACACCTACTGTTTTCTGCACAGCACTTCCAAGCCTCAGGATCACTTGTTTCATCTAGCAAGGAAAAAGAAGTAAGAGCTAAGAGAGGTTTCCCACCTATCCTTTTCACTGTCTAAAACTCCATCCCACTGCTCCAGAGCTCTTGTTCCAGTACAGGCATGTTGTGAAAGCACAGAGCACGCAAGCCAGCGCTCACTAGAGTTCAAAAGATTTTTATTTATAGGACAGACATTGAGCTAGGAAACTCTTAAGGGTTAAGGCTCATGATGTCATTTCAACTTCATCGAGTGACCTGTGCGAGCTCTACATCAAACATTTTGCCCATTATTACCCATACTTACAGAAATTTGACTTTTGTTCTCAAAATAGGATACTATGTACGACTGTACCTTGAGAATGGAGATAATTTCCAATCACAATTCTGTCCAGAGCAAACCAGACCAGTGGGAGTCAGCAGAGCCCTGAATTAATTGCTTTAGGAGCTGCTTGCCAAACTCCTGCACAGCCCCATCAGCACAGTAATCCTCTGTCACTCATTCACTCATAACCTCATCTACCCATGCAACTTTCAACTCAGCCTCTAGTGTTTATAGAAATGTCTTGAGGCAAGAGAATCTGTCCTTGGTCCTTTCTACATACAAGTTATCATCTTCTTTTCAAGAGGCAGAAGATGCCAGGCTCAGGGACTGCAGTCCAGTACAAGCTCTTTCTAACTGCATAACTAGGAAACAGGATGAGTAGCACCAGTCCGGCAGAGCAAGGGGGAGTGTTTTTTTTGGGGGGGGGTCTGTTTGTTTTTTCTTTTCTTTTTTCTTTTTTTTTTTTTTTTACTTTCAGCACTACAGCAGTATAGTGGTGTTTTCCTCCAGCAGGCACATTACCAAATTCCTAGGAGTCAGAACTTACCTGCTTGTGCCTCATCACACTGAAGGGTGAATGAGGCATACAGTTCTGCCTCTAGTGAGCATAAAGGAACAAAGGCAAATGGGAAAATACAGTGTATCTCCTCTTCCTCTCAACCTTTCTATTTATTCTGCAGTCAAGCACTAAAGCAAGAGCTTATCACAATCAGCTTTTTCTTTGACAAGAAGTCTCCCCCCAACTGCTTTTGTTCAACTGTGCTGTGTGCAGATCTGCATCTGATTTCTAAGCCAGTGTAGATAAGTATGCAGGGTTTTAAAATTGGTATTGAGTCTTTTAAAAGGTGGTGCAGAGCTGACAAAGGTCATCATACATCACTGGCAGAGACCTTTGAATAGGGAAGCTTTCCATATTTGCTATTTACTTTGTGGAAATCCTCCTCACAAACCATGAGTAACATCGTGCTGAGTGCTACATCATGCAACACTTGTCTATTTGGTGTTGTGCTGCTAGTGTCCCCATTTAATTTAATGCAAGGGATTTTATCACTGGTCATTCAACAAGAGACTTCAAGCAGATGAAATTAAATGGCTTAAAAGATCTCTTGCTGCCAAGAGTTTAGGTGCAGGCTTGAAGGACAACTAGAGTTAAAATATGACATGCAGTAGACTAATCCATACCTTAACAAGGCATAAAGCTATCCAGCCAGTTCCTTCTCTTCCAAAACAGTCAGCTCCTTTGGAATCTGTTTTGCCTGTCTATCGTAAAGGCTTGTAACAGTGCACTAATCCAGCCCTTTCTGGTTGGCTTTGAATGAGATACGGTGTTTCCTGTGAGCTTGCGGAAGAGTAGCACTCTTTTTACTGAACTGAAGCTCTGTCAGGTTAAAGTTTTCCCTTCAGAAAGAGACACACTTAGAAACAAGTGCAATACAGTCACCAGTCTACTGACTAATTTCCATCAGATGCATCTCAGCCCTACTAAGCGATCTCCTAGCACTTTAGCCATCCCATCACAATTTAAGGGAAACTTTCATTTGCTTAAGTTTCCAAGCTATCTGAAAGCAGTGACTCTTCTATTTAACTGTTTTATCCTCCATTGGAGAGAATAAGAAGCAAATAGCTCTGGACAGGTCTAGACAGATTTCTACCACATATTTCTGTGCTTCAACATTATAGTGACCATTTTCAAGCCAAGCAATCTCCCTTCCTGAGCTCTGCCAGCTGCGGTGAATGCTTCCAGCAGGCACACTGCTACCTGTTCTGCAGCATCATCTGGTTTCTTTCTTACCAGTTGGAGTTCAATTTCCAAATGATCTGAGCTTTAACTGAGTAGGTGCTCTTATTCAGTATCACAACAGAAATATATAAGCAAGGGCTGGAGCTAAGAATAGAGAACATATAGAGAGAATAAAAGTCTATTCCTCTCTAAACATGATGTTAGAAATAGTTATCTTCCAAGATAACCCTTGCAGGGCTAGTCTCACATATATAGTTTATGAAGACAAAGGACACTTAAAGGAAAAAAACAGGCATCTCAATGGTCCAGGACTGATAACTGAGGCAACCAGCTGGCTGAAGATTTTGTAGGAGCCAGAGAAGGAAGCTGTCACTGCCACATTTGCCTCTACAGATTTACTGCTGAAGGAGAGATACATTTCATCAGGTCAGGACCAGTCCCACCTCTCAGCTTCCTCTAACAGCCACCTGCTAAACAGCTGCAGCAGGCTGTTCCACCAGGCCTTGACTTCCTAGAACAGATGCTTTCTTGTCCTTGCCTCCCTGCAGCATCCTTTTCAGGACAAACTTAAAACACGTTGACCTCTTCCTCCCTGCCTTCAAAATGGAGACAGGGTAACCGTGGAAGTCACCACTTCTTTTGGCATCATCTAGACTAGAGTTGCCTTACTGTATCGGCATATCTGAAGTATTTATGTTGCTTTTCCAGTTTCTGTTAACACCACTGACAGTACTGGGCAATAATCCCTCATACTTGATGCTGGACACTTCACTCAGTGTGAGCACAGCGTGCCTGAGCAACATAAAGGGAGGGGATAGAGTTAAGTATGCAAATCTCCCTCACAAGACTGCTCTCCACCTTGCAGCACAGAAACAAATACTCTCTCTCTCTGGTTAGCTGGGCCAGTTCTCCTGTTTCAGCCTAAGCAGAGCCAGAAACCACAGCAACACCTCTTCCTTCCATGCCATGACTATACACACACACAGCCCTGACACCTTCTGGGCACATCGGCTTTCCTCTGCAAGTGCAGCACAGTAGCTTCTTCAGCTGAGGGAGGTGTCTGGCTGATTGCTGAGAGGTGAAGTAGCGCAGGCAGGCACAAACTCTACGGCTTCCTGCCAGCATGCAGAATGACTATTGCAAATGCACAGCACTGTCCTCCTGTCACACAGGAGCGGGCTGGTACCAGCACAACACATTCAATCTCACACTGTCCCTGGGAAAGGGGATGGCTGGGGACAGCTCACAGAATGCAGGGATAGTCTGAGCCACAACAGGCCTGCTAGATGCAATTTGAGCAAAACTGTCCTAAAAATAGAGGCATCTATGCAGCACATTAATGCCTGAGGACACACAGACACACACCAGGCAAGCTATCTATCCTGCTAGCAATATGCTTTTCAGTGCTAGACAAAATGAGAGCTACTACATTAAAATCCAGTTTTAATCCACTTTTTGAGTGAGAGCATGTAGGTTCAAAAGGAAACCCTCAGCCACTATTACTGATCTCATCTTCTGAGATACGGTGAGGCAAGTAAATCAACAGAAGTATCATTACTAAACCATAGGAGAGATGAGTATGTTCGGGCTGCGTTGGTTTTCTAACTACAGCTTCAATTCACCTATTTTCCTCAACCCTGTCTCATCTGTCAGGCTTTCCAAACTGCTACCATTTCAGTGCCTAGCTGAGCTATAAAGCTTCCACTATTTCTCATTCAGATTACTGCAGCACTCAGGCCTCTGCACTTAAAATTGTGGTGCCACATGGAGAGAATAGATACATTTAAGTTTAATGCTCACTATAGCTAACTGTCTTTTATGTTAATAGACACTTTCATTTCTTAGAATTAATCTTCCCTCAGGATATTTTTGGTGGCGTAAGTCAGGAAGAATTATTTCCTTTATGATTCAGAATACTTTTCTTGCTCAGATACTACGAGAGGAGAAAGACAATCACAAGCAACTAAATTACCGTTTCTTAATGAATTACAAGTTGTCATTTGAGCCAGAATAGTTGACCATTTGCAATCTCCTCTTTCCATGTTCATAGCACTAAACATCAGAAAGGCTTAAGGAAGGTCGTTAAGGCAAATACATTTAATTCTGCATTTTTAGTAGACCAAAAGAGCACCTAAAACCAGTCACAGTAGCTTGCCTTGAAATGTCTATCAGTTGCAATCTCTTGCCCTTATTTGACTTCACATTTTTATCTCACCTTTCCTGACCCTCCCAAGCCTGACTGGTCAGCTCCTGCTGAACTTCCCACTGATCTCTGAGTGCTAGGGAGAGCCCTGTTCCTGAGCAATTTTCCTCATGTCTGAATTGAGAACAACTTTGCAAAATGTCCTAAGGTTCTGGGTAAGCGATGAAGATATATATCATCCTGGGAGGACAAGACACTCAAGTGTGACATCTTGAACGAACTGCAACAAAGACTCATATTGAAACCTCAGTCACCGAAAGAAAAAAAGAAATCCTCCTCCTCTGTCCAATAAAGGGTTAAAGGTTCAAAATAAACAGACTTGCAATTCTGGATGCAATGTTAGCTCAGATACATGAACTGAATCCATATGGCATATTAATGATTCCCAGAAAGGAAACAATTTCAGGAGCTACTCATTTAAGCAAGAGTTTTCATTCTATCTAAATACTGGAAGCAATAAAGGCTCCTACGCACCCAGTAAAATAGATGAGGAAATGGCATTGTAGGAAAATCAGAGAATAGGAGACAGATGTCAGAGCTCCAAGGAATAGAAGGTGCCATTTTTATTTTTCCTACTGCCTTTGTGTACATGAAAGGGGTACATACACAGCCTGCCTAGGTATCTGATTTCAAAGCAGCATCTGCAGATAGAAGCCTATATTCCCCCCACCTTCAGCAGAGAGAGGTGGGTATTTCCAACTGCACCAGAAGGTGATTCAGAGGACAAAAAAATTACATGCCTAAAACATGGACTGGGTGAATAATCCTCTCACCTGTAAAGCAGCTGGACTTCTCAACACTATCCCTTTAGATGCTCCACTATTGTTCTGAAACTCCACACCAAACGTAAGAGAAGTCTTAGTATAAGCATTCCCCTATGTGCAGCATGGCAGCAACAGGGCCCGCGTAGCCCCAGTCTGTCACCATCCATCTGTAATGTCCTGCAGCAGTGTCACATCCACAGGACTACACACTCCTCCTGAGAAAGGCCTGATCTTGCAGGCAGCAGAGGACTACAGGATGGTTCAAGGAACCTTCGACTGGTCCATACAAGAAATATCTTACAGCTGTGGAGCACAAGCCACAGAACATCTATTTCACCAGAGAATGTTTTTTCCTAACAAGATCTGACCATCCTCTGCTCTCACCAATGCCTGTGAAAACAGTGCAGAAGCATCACAGCATGCCTCAGCAGCAAACACTAGGGATCTTCATAGGTCTAGGTATTGTAATAGAAAAGTTTGTGGGTACTTCTGCATCATGTTTAACAGGAGCTGGTCAAATGCAGGCTGGAGGCTGACATTCCCCGCTGAGCGAAAGGGCAACGGTGACCTGGAGCCATGTCATCTCACTACCGTCAGACCATCCCCCTAGTTACATCAGTGCTACACAAAGGCTTTGCTTTGTCATCCAGCATTTCAATAAACTTACATACTGCAGTTGCTTTTCCGAAAAAGGTTTGTCACAGGCAGGAATAATCACATCTGTCTCCTCAGGAGGATTATGCAGATTGCCAGGAAGTCACAAACTTCTCACCAATACGGTAAAAACAGCTAAATGCTTTATTTTGTTCTACTTGCTATTGACCACCATATTTGGCCACATAGGATCCTGGATACATCCAGGGGTACCGTGCCACTTCTGTTTATGGGGTTTACATCTACCAACCTTCTTCAAAAGGAACAGTAACAAAACTTCAAAAAAATCAAAAATTCTGAGGCATTTTGGAAGCCTGTAGTATACCTGGCACTGCTAGTGTCTTACTATGCCCTTTACCTGTCCCATCAGATGTGCTGAGTGCCTTCCCCTGAGCAACTATGAATACCAGCTACTTCTGGGATCACCTTAAATATTCTTGTTCAAGCAGCTCTGCACTGATACTTCCTCTGCGTTATTTCAGTCTTGCTGCCACCTAATCAGACCAGCACTCACTTTCCCCAGGGTCTGCAGAAATGAGACTTTTAATTCTAAGAGAAAGCTAAGGGGTCTTGATAAGAGCTGAAACTTCCTCTGTCACTAGCCTCAGGAGGGACTGAAACCACTGAACATCTTGCAGAGAAATCTGTCTACATTTAGTCACCAAGGTCTGCGGTAGGATGTGCACATGTTGTACACAAGAGCCTAATAAATTCACTTGCAACTTCTTTAATGCTATCATTGCAGGAAGGAAAGAGCATTTTATCAGAGCATACAAAGAGAAGTCTCTTCTTTTGTAACACTCCCTTCAAAATGACAAAAAAAAAACCACCACTGAAAAGCCTTTCCTTCCGGAAGTACAAAGGCCTTTCATTTTTCTTTCAGACTAACAAAACTTCCCATAAAAAGCTTTTTACTTTCATGTCCTACTTTTCACTATCTCTTCTCTGTCCAGTACTTCTGCATGCCCTCTCTGTTTCCCTTCTCCAGATCTGGGTCCTCTTTGAACAATTGTTCTGTTCTAGCAATTGAGAGATGGAAAACACACTCCCCTCTTCTTACCTTTTCCTCTTCCCAACCAGCAATGCTTCCCTATCTGCCCAGCAAAGTGTCGGTGTGGAGCTGCCCTGTGTGTCTGGGGGAAGAGCGCCTCTAGATGGCACGTCCTGTACCAAAGCAAAAGTAGAGTGGCAGAGGGTGGGGAGCAGCTGGGAGGGGAAGAGAAAGCCCAGGCACCATGTCTGGAAGGTTGAGCAATATCATGGGGAGATGCTGTTGCTTCTGTGGGAAGTTCAGTTGACACCACCTATCACTATGCAGTGAATTGGTAATTAATGTGCATACACTTGCTTTTCTATCTAGACTATTTGCACTTCTGCAGAACATAAAAACCAGGAGAAAAAATGAACAAACAAGGGAAATTAAGATTGACCTCCCCTGTGGACTTCATAACTGTATTGTCTACACTGTGGCTCTGCCTTCAGGTCTTGCAAATTTAGCTACATACAGTGTATGCTCCGTGATGCAGACATCTAACATGCAGGCCTAGCATACAGACTTATACTCTCCAAAGTAAAGGCTATCTATACTGCAATGCTGGTTTCTTTAAGCTCCAAGTTCCTGTCCTTAGTCAGCAGTTACAGGGATATTCGAAGTATGTTCCTGCCAAGAAGTCCAACCTCAAAAACAAAAGCCAACAAAAGGTTGAAAACAGGGATAATGCCAAAGAAAATCTGACCTTTCTGATTGTAAGTCTCTGACATATCATGAGTACTATATACATTAGGCAATCCTGCTCAAACCACCTTGAAAGTCAGCCACGAAATATTGTACAGTAAATCAGGTGCAGACTCACTACCCTGTACTGAAAGTTCTGCCTAAGCTTTAGAGACCTTACAAAAGGCTGCGACAGGGAGAATTGAGGCCAACCATCCAGCAGAGAAACATCTTCATTAACCATAACGATAGGGGTACCATTGACATATAGAGCAAATCTGCTCAGGTGGCAAAGAGTTAGATGACCTTGAGGTGAACACCACCTACTAAGAAGCTTGCACCCCTAAGCCTCAAAATGAGTGGAGTCACAAAACCTCACAGGTCTTTGTGTCCTTGGTCCCTTCCTTTGAGCCAAGTCATGCATGGTGATGAAGCACTGAGCACATTCAGTTCCGTGAAACTCACTGGCCTCATAACATCTCTTGCTGAATTAAGTAATTCTACTTTTTCTCAGTGATTATAGTCTTGTAGGAACCTGGGACAATCCAGCCTCTTCTTGAAATCGTGTCATAGAAGTCTACTTGCAAGACCTGCAAATTCAGGCTTTAAACTAGCAAGGTAGTTTATTCCCAGTGTTCTGTGGATGTGGCTTTTCAAGAAATTAGTACTCTGATGGTTAACCAGTTCTGCAGAATTTTTAGGAATTTTCACGTAACACTTGTTCTCTTTACAGCTCTACCTGCAAAGTACTTCAAAAGATTCTCTGTTAAGACTACCATGGTAAACCTGCTGACTCCATAATACAAATTCAAAGTAATTCCAGGTCAAACCTTTAATCAAAGAGACCTCTCTAAGCTTCTTCTCACCCTTATTAAAGAGATTTACAAAACCACGAAGGAGGTTGGAGAGTTAACAATGTGCCATTTAAAAAGGCTCCATTAAGATTTGGGTATTTTTATCCTTTACAAAAATGCATTTGCACATTATATAGCTCTAAAGAGAGAATTACAAGAGCATTCTGAGAGTCTTTTCACTTGATCTATAAAGGGGAGAAATGGTACAGCAGAGTATAGGAAAGAAAATACACTGCCTAAGCCTTTTTCTTGAATAGGATCCTAACTAGCCATGTTGCAGCTGCAGTGGAGTGTCTCATGTTACTGTGATTTATTGCTGTGGGAGCCACATCATCTGCCAAAGTGTGCTTGTAAGAAATGAAATGGCTCCAACGGAAACATTAGAATAAGACAGACTTTAGATTTGTATTTTACCCTGATTAGTGTCTGTGAAGTTCTTTTGAAAACTTTTGTATCAAACACAAATACAAAATTATTGCCAAATGCAGTTTGCATTTAGGAAGGCTTCAGGAAGAAAGTTCAGTTACCATACAAAGTGGATGAAGAGAATGCTTACAGGAGTGGGAATGCAGAACAATACTGAAAGAAAAAAGAAGTGGCAATCTTCCAACATGCTCTGCCTTGGACCAAATTGCTTTCTGTCTAACACAAGTTGTTTGCAGGTGCTGAGTTAATCTGTTAACCTCAACCTAGCTTAACCTTGGACACTAAGCTTCAAATCAAATGTAAGTAACAAATTAAGGGCTTGATTCTGTACTCCAAATTCCCTTTCACTTCAAGTGGAGGAAAGATGAAAGGGATTGGAACCCACATTAATGTTTACCGCAGTGGTATTCCTGACGGACATCCAACCAGAAAAATAACCAAGAAGAAAACTCCCACAACTAGCATAACTAGTGCTGACAAGACAATTTGAGATCACTGTAGAAGATGAAATCATCATATTTTCATTGATTACAATAGCATCCGAGGACCTCAGACAGACAGCCTTCTTCTTGCAAGATGTTTGTATGCATTATGAACATTTCTGTCAACTTCTATCAGTTTCTCAATTTCAAAGGGGAAGGAATTCAATCTCATAATTTTTTTTTGCATAATTATAGTCAAGATGACTGAGCAGAACTGTAAAGGAAGTGCCAATACTTCCATCAGAAAGACCTCAGGAACTTACAACATACATCTTCTATACCCTTGTATTGGACATTAAAGCATGAGAAGAGGAAAAAATGAAAATATATGGAAAGGGAAAAATACGCAATAAGCTAAATGGATTGGCAAGCTGAAATAGTGGGTATTCTGGTATGAACACCCAGAAGTCCATGACTACTGACTGGCCAAATAAGCCTCTTGGTCAGTATCAACTTGACCCACATGGTATGAAACACTGAAATATTAGCAGTGTGTAAGTACTGACATTTTGCTGCCTAAGCAAACTTTGACTTGACTTTTAGATGTGTCAAGAAGTTGCTCTGGCAAATTACTGCTGACCCAAATAGCATGGCATCATTTAATATAATTGCTAACTTTAATTTTCTGGTATAGGTATCATAAAGCACAAATAGCTGCCATGAGACACTGAGAACAAAGTAGCTTTGGCAGCTAACAGCATACTGAGCAGAAATCCACCCGGATCTCCTCTGAGTTTACACAGTCTTCTGAGTGGATATAAAGAAATCCAGGGGAATAATCAGAGACAGGTAGAAGTGGAAATACGTGACTAATCATGAAGGAAATAGAGTTTTTTGACCTTGATCTTCCCACATTTATCTGGATTCTTCCTAGAAAAGTTTTGCAGAGGTTCTACAAGGACTTATTTCTGTGTTTGAACCTGCGATAGCAGTTGTAACCAATATAGCCTTGTAATCCATGAATATCTGCATCCACATTCAAGAAGCATGAGTTATAACATCTCAATCCATTTGTTTTAACATCAGCCTATAAATGATCTACCAACTGCTCAGTCTTCCACCTGCTTCCTTTTCTCAGTTCATGGTCAAAACAACAACTTTAGGTAAAATACTGCACATTTCTTTGGGTAGCTACGATCACTTTGTGATGAGGCCTATCAGATTTATTTTAAAACTATGGCAGGCTCAGACCATCAGAATCCTTCCAAGCATAGAGTGCAGTTCTCTTCCTATACATTATTTCTACAGTCCATTCCAATTAGTATGTCCCAAAGCCTTTTTACATAAAGCCTTTTCCAAAACTGCCTCATACAGAGAAGACAGATAACACAAGAGAATCCAGTGAAATTGTTTCAGATGGCTTCCTTGATAAATGTTCAAGATACGCTGTTGACAGTATATTTTTAAATATTTAAGACTAAAAACTAAAACTGATTCAGGACTATGAGTCTTCCAACTTTGTTCTAATCAGAAAAAATCATATTCCGCTATAAGATGACTAGAATCATTAAAATTCTATTTCAGAGAACCACTGTTAAAAGATAATTTTGCTCTTCAAATTAGGACAGAGAATTAATAATTGAATCCAAAGACCTAGTTATATATTTGGTGGGTTTGTTTCCTAATAGAAAGAATGATTTGAGCAGAAATCCATTAAATTTTTTAGTATTCCCATGCTAGTCTGATTCTAAGCTTTTCTATTAAGTAGCACAGTCATAATGGCATTAAACCATTTAAGCAGCAAAACCAGCACATAATTATCACTTTTAATTCAGCCTTTTAGAGTGTGAATAGATACTGTACATCACTGACAATTCACAGTCCTAAACAGATTTTTCTGCTCCTTCATAGCTGTTTCACAGCCTCTTATCCTGAGATAACTGACCCACACACATAATTTGTTCTCAAGAAAAATTCCTTGAAATAATGAGATAACAAAATTGAGCCCAGATGAAAGATGGTGTAACAATCAACTACCGCAATATTCTTATCTGAAAGCAGATGGTTTGGTGTGACTGGGAAAATAGGTCATTATTTTCCACCTATCAGTATATTAGCAACTGAAACTGAATGCAATCTCAGGATTATCTGAATGTTAAATACTATGTGTATTAAAAAAAAAAAAAAAAAAAAAAAAAGTCCACCTATAGAGAATAAAATACATGAAAGTTCTATGGAAATGAGGGGAGGACAGAGAAGACAGCATGTAACATTTCCTCCCCTGCTCCTCAGCAGATTCCATTGTATTTACCACCTGGGACATCATTCCCTTGGAAATTAGGGAGTAGGGTGTCTCGTCTATGTGCGCTGACCCAAGTGGCAGGCACAACTGCTTGCCCTCTGTCAGCAAAGGACCACTGGGGGCGCACAGCTGGTGCAAACAGAAACAATATTCCCTGAGCAATGCAGCCCTGCCAGTACTGCAGGGAGCCAGGAGCAGCGCTGAGTTTGTAGGCTCAGAAATCCCACAGGTGCCTTTCTCTTGGGTCTCCTTCTTATATGATTAAGCCGTATCTCTGGCACACTGTTGTTAGTACCACAGTGCCAAAGAGCAGAGTGGTACCTTTTTACTTGTGTAGGGAAAGGGGATATATAAAGGCCAATAACTGGCAGAGCTCAGGAGCACTGTGGTTCAGCTATTGACAGCAGAGCCTTTGCTAACGGCTGCAGCACAGTAGCTGCAGTAAGAAAAGGCTGCGCAAGTCAGGAGATCTAAACACAGCCCACTATTAATGAACTGAGTTAAAGGAAACCAGACAGCATGCCAGGACTAGCCAAACCGAGCCCCTGCGAGACGACACTGTCAACATCTGTTTGAAAGGGAAAGAGGCTAAAATCTGACGCACTGAGTGATCTCAGACACGGCAATCTCTGACCCGCTGTGTCCTTTGCCTGCAGTCTGTGTTGCTCCCTGCTCACATGCACAAACTATTAGCACTGCTTTCCAGAAAGGAAAAGTACAAAGCTTTTACCACATTTTCCTCCAAATCACAGTCCTACAGTGACAGCATCCCTTCCCAAACAGAAGAAACTCTCTTTCACGGTCCTTGGCTAACAGGTGAAGATGAAGCAGTTCTTCCCTCACCCCCAGGACCAGGTATGTAATGTTCATGGCACACGGCTCTCCACTAAATCCCAGATTTACAACTGCAGTATGGGGCTCTGATTTGCTGCTCTAATGTCATTAATATTTCCAGTTTGGTGAAAACACATGTATCTAGTAGACACTTCTGTTTTGCCTCTGCACATAGAGTTTGGAAGTCTCCTATTTCAACATCAGTAAAGGAAAACAAATGTCTGCTTGGAGTATCTAACATTTCAGAACCTCACTTTCCTCTGTGGAAGAAGGAGGTATGTTGGCACTTGATGCACAAAGGCATCTCAAAAAAGCTACTGACACACTCGCCTGTCAAAAGCTCTGCTGTTTCCACCCTTCCTCTTGCTCCTTTTCCCTTAAGGGGTTAATGTCAACAGAACATCATAAATCTCTCCATCTAATAACAGTAACTGTTTACTCACCTCAACACCTTTCACAATAAATACTGTGCCAGAAGCATTTGTATCCCTAGGATGCTAGTAACAGAACTGAGACTAAGGTCTAAACAAGATTTTCTTAGACCCTGGATTAGAACTTCTATAATCCAAAATGCAAATCTAGTCCTGTTCTAGGCCCAGGATTCCCCACCTGGAGCTGGTGCACCACAGATGGTCTCTAAGGCATGTCAAGGCAGTGCCCAAAGAGCTACGTTCCTCTCCTGGCCTGCCTACATGCCACAGGGCTGCCTTTGTCACTGCTGTTCACAGTGATGCTACCAACCAATGCAGACTTAGCCTGAAAACCTCTGCTGAGACCGCAATTTTCTGCGGAGACACCTTTCAAAAACTGGAGCCTCAGAATGACAAAAACAAGCTCCTTAAAGATGCAGTGAAACAACCTCATCACACATATTTTTATTTTAAAACATGATTAAGGACCTTTCTATCAAAAAGGATTCTTTTTGATAGAAGTCTATTTTCACCTCCACTATTTTTTTTCCTTTGGGAGCTTGAAAAATAAGATTTCTCTATCTCTGACTTCTTTTTTTTCTCCCTGTCTGTTTCTGTTTGATCAATAATGATTCTTTTTTCCCTGTGCTTCTAAGAGAGATGACATGAACATGGCTAGTTCCTATTCTCTTTCCGTTGTATTTGTGCATCAGAGCCATACACAGTGATGTCAGCTCAGCTCTGAGCATTGTCTTTGTTAGTTCAATTCCGGCAGAATTGCTGGAGCTAGCAGGACATTAGCATTCAGATGACTGATTTAGCATAGCCAGAGAATAAGATGGCTTTTGTATTCAGCTACACACATTAACAACAGAAGGAATTATAAAACAGCAACTCAGCATGTATTCCAAAAGCTTTAATACTTCACAAGGAGAGACAATACTTCACAATGAGAACAAGACAATTGTCTTAATTCAACCACTCTAATTATTTCTAATAATTCTAACCATTTCTAATAATTTCAATAATATCTTCTAACAGTTCTGTTGATACGGCCAACAGCTGACTTGGTGTTTTAGCTAGCCAGAAACATCCACAATAGCTCACCTCCAGCTTCCGCTACCCATTCTGAATGTTACAGCGCTGCTCTACACTAAGCTTCTCTCAGCTGCACACTTACATAATGCAGAAACAGAGGAGTTCATTTCCAAAAGAGTGGACAAGTCATTTGTGACCATTAACAAGCAGTCACCGTAAAAGATGACAACTTGTGTCAGCTGGAACATTTCACGTGAATTGGAACAGAGTTCCTATTACGTATGTTTTGATAATAGCCAGTCTCTCACGGACATTTTGGATCACACAGTGAGAACATAATGTCTGATGTCTTTCCTTGGAGGCAACAAAGAAACATCAGAAGGTAACGTACCTGCAGCCAGTGAAGACAGACAAACAGAACTTAGCAGGGGATCAGCTGTCTGTCGAGATGGGTAACAAACGGAGGAGCTCTTCAGCTCAGTCTGCAGTCGAGATCCTGGCACAGGTCTGTAGGTTTCAAAAGCTGCTGTTGTTTGAGAGTGTAGTAGAGTCAGTACAAATGATCAACAGTAACGGGTGAAGTTGCAGCTAAAGAACATCTCAATCAACAGCAAGTCAGTGCTCAAAGTTGAAATTTGGCTGATATTCTGTGTGCATGCATAACTACATAGGTTTTAATACAAAACTAAAGCATGGCCACTTGCAATCATATTAGGGGAGCCACCTCTCCTGGCTCGATCCTGTCTCAGAACAAACTGCTGCCTTGAAACGCAGCAGCTCCCTCGGCTTTCCTCGCTTAACTCTCATCTTGAGAACTGACTTGCTCCTAGCCCATGTTGGAATGACTTTAAACACTAATCTCCTGCAGTTCTTAAGTGTTTCTTTATCAGATTATGATAATTTGAGATGGATAGTGTACAGAGTTTAGTGTGTCTAGGGGCCCCAAACATAGCCCCAAAACACCTTACCACAGCTGGTGTGAGCATTCCTATGCCATTTAACTCCTTTTAACACCAAGCAACAATTTTGAGCAACACAGAAGCCAGAAAAGTCTTTTCAGATTTATAACATGCTTTACATGCTGCTTAAACTTTCTCTTCACTGATCTGCTGCTGGATAAAAGCGATGTTGAAAATATATTAACGTGACACTCAAAATCTGTAGCTACATTAGTCATTCTGTCAGAGCCTTGGAAAGAACCTCACTGAAGTAAAGCAGGAAAACAATTTGTTGAGGCATCAGCTGAAGCAATGAGTTGCATCTCATTGAAATATTTCTACACACATGATCAAGCAACTACTGCAGCTATAAAAGCCACAGTTGGTGCTGCAAATAGAGCGTATGTAACAGAAGCTTTGAACTGACCTTGTCACTGGTAGATAACAACCTGAAATTCTTCCTATTTATACCTCAAAGGCAGCCAGGTGGGAAAAGATAGGACGAGTGATGCTCCTTCAGCATACCAACAGAACTACCAGAACATGCAAGCTGACAGAATTTTTCTCTCCATTATAGTGTGTAATTGGGGATTAGTCCAATGAATGGAACCATTCTGGAGACACACTGATCTAACCAAAATCGCCATCTTGTAATGCATGAACTATGGAGGTTTCCAGGCCTATGAGTCAAGCAATTCTTACAGAAGTTTTTGCCAAAGATAACACTGTTAAATCACGCTGTCTGCAATACAGTCACTAGTCTAGAAAGAAGCTGACTTGAATAATTGAAGCATCTGGAGAACCCAGCCAGATGCCAGGGAGTCCAGAGCAGCTGAGTTGTAAATTGACTTAAATCCACTAGGTTCAGCCAAGCAGGAATAAAAAAGAAATGTGTATCTTCCAGTACAGGCAAAACCCAGACAGGATTTTATCCTAGCCACTGGGTTGGCCTCAGGATATGCTACAAACAGCTCATAAAGGGGAAAAAACTGCAAAACTTTTTTACAAGAGGCTGAAAAGGAGCTTTCTGAAAAAGAAAGCAAATTGCTGTTGTTCAGTCATGTTCCTTCAAGTCAGATGTCAATTCTAAATTCTTGAGAGATGATTTAGCTGACATACTTATTTCAATCGGAGCTCAGTAATAGTTATTATTAAAGGAACAGAAAGGTTAAGGTAGGATAGGTTAGTAGAAAAATGTTCTTGCTTTGTTCTTTAAACATTAACTCATCTTGTGTGTGTGTGTGTTGTGCTCTATTCTAGGGACAGAAAAACAACTGATATATACTATCATTATAGTATGCCTCCAGCACAGAATATTGTACTGATTTTAAAATGCAGGACAAAAAATCCAATAGGGGACAGTAAATTTATCCTGGACATGGTTTAAGGCTGGTTCCTCTTTTCAATTGCTGTCCTGTCTTCATTCATATACTTTCTTATTTAAGAGCATGAGTTTGTGCTAGAAAATTAAACCGCTTTCCTAACTAGTCACATAAATACATTCAAAAAGAGAAAGATTCAGAAGAGGAATATAGTAAACAAAATGCTAACCGGCCTCCACAATTGTTATTTTCGTTGGTACGATTCATTAGCAGAGGGATAGAGGTATTCCCACCACAGCAGCCCTTGGCTTTTCTCAGGGTTTCAAGCTTGGAAGAGTCTGTTTTGACCTCACACTGATCTGCGAACTCAGCAGGGAAGAACCTGCAAGTCATCCTTCCCCACCAGATGGCAGGGTTTCTCTGCCTAGTTCTCTCCTCTTGTACGAAATTTGTTACAACTCCCTTAGCTGTGACAACCACCTTCAGGGAAAGCTGTGGGTGTTTCTAAAAGTGAATGACCCGTGTTCGGCGCCGTTTCACACATCTGCCAATCACAAGGGCACCGGGGCAATCTCATTCTTCCCCAAACCTCCCGCTTTCACCAGTCTTGCAAGGCAGCCCCCCTGCTCGGTCCCTCGCGGGCTTTCCAAGCACAGCCCTTGTCTTTACGGACCTGCGGGGCACCTCCACCATCAGCGCGGGGCAGCCGCCTGCCAGCCCCACAGGGATGCGAGACCTGCCTGCAGGGCAGCTACCTCCCTGGGCCCAAGGGGACGCCGAGGCGCGGGGCAGGCCACCGCGCAGGCAACGCAAGGGCAGGGCCGGGCCGCCCCGGGGTGCGGGACGCAGGCCCGGGCCACCACACACGCGGCCCAGGGGCCGGGCCACCACACACGCAGCCCAGGGGCCAGGCCGCCCCAGGGCGCGGGATGCAGGCCCGGGCCACCACACACGCAGCCCAGGTGCCGGGCCGCCCCGGGACGCGGGACGCAGGCCCGGGCCACCACACACGCAGCCCAGGGGCCAGGCCGCCCCGGGGCGCGGGATGCAGGCCCGGGCCACCACACACGCAGCCCAGGCGCCGGGCCGCCCCGGGGCGCGGGACGCAGGCCCGGGCCACCACACACGCGGCCCAGGGGCCGGGCCGCCCCGGCGGCGCCACGAGGCCGGGCGGGCCGCCCCGTGGGGGGCACGAGGTACACATGGGCCGCCGTGAGGGCGAGGCGCGGGCGCGGCTGGGAGCACGGTCGCCTCCGCAGGGCGGACCGCGGCGGCCCTAGGCGCTGCGTGGCGCGGCGGGGACAGGCGAAGGGGGCGTGCGGCGGGCGCCCGGGCACCGCGGTCGCGGCGAGGCGCGGGAACGCGCGGGACGGCGGCGCCACCACAAGATGGCGGCCGCACTGAGGGAGGCGGTACCGCCACACCGGCGAGTGGCGGGCGGGGTGCTGCCTAGAAGGGCTGCGGGCGGCGCTTCCGGCGGGCCGCTTCCGGGGCGGGGCGCGGGCGCCGGGGCGCTTACGCAGGCCGGCCCGGCAGCGCCGGTGAGTGAGTGAGTGCCGCGCCGCGCCGGGCCGGGCCGGGCCGGGCCGGGCCGGGCTGGCGGGCGGGGGGCGGCTGCGCGGGCGGCCTGGGAGGGCTCCGCGCCGCAGCGCCGCTGCGCGGGGCGGCGACGCGGCGGTGGCCGGCGGAGCGGGGAGGAGGCCTGCGGCAGTCCGTAACGCGGCTCACAAAAACGTTATTTGATTTTTTTCCCCCTTTTCTTTTTTTTTCCGCTGCTCTGAACGCCACCGCCGTGTGGTGCGTAAGCTACGGGAGCGCAGCCTGGGCTCAGGCGCCTCCTGGGGAATCTGCAGCAGCCGGGCCCTTCCCGCGAGTGCGCCAAGCGCCGTTGCTTTCTAGGGAAAATGACTTCCGAAAGCAGCTCCTTCGTGAAAGGACTGGTGCTAGGAGGAGTCTTCTGCGTGCTGGTCACGCTCCTGGGACACGTTAAGCTGGGCCATGGGACTAAGGCACGTCACCACGAGCACCATCACATTCAAGCTCCCAACAAAGAAGACGTCTTAAACCTTTCAGAAGGTGAGCGCATGGAGCTTAGCCAAAGTATCAGCGTTTACTGTATCATCCTGGTGAGACCCAAGGATCTCGGGCACTGGGCTGCCGTGAAGGAGACGTGGAGCAAACACTGTGACAAGGCGGAGTTCTACAGCTCTGAGAAGGTTAAAGTATTTGATTCAGTAGCCCTCAACACAAATGATATGTGGATGATGATGAGAAAAGCTTACAAAATAACTTACGAACGTTATAAAAATGAATTCAACTGGTTCTTTCTTGCACATCCAACAACATTTGCCATTATTGAAAATCTTAAGTATTTCTTGCTGAAAAAAGACCCCTCACAGCCTTTTTATATAGGTCATACTGTGAAATCTGGTGACCTTGAGTATGTAGATGGTGATGGAGGAATAGTCTTAAGCATCGAATCACTACGACGGCTTTCCACTGTTATTGAAGACTCCGACAAGTGTCCGGAGCAGGGAGGTATGATCTGGAAACTTTCTGAGGATAAACAGCTAGCAGTCTGCCTGAAGTATACTGGAGTGTTTGCTGAAAACGCAGAGGACTCGGAAGGAAAAGATGTCTTTAACACCAAATCAGTCAGCACTCTTATTAAAGAAGCGATGTCTAGTCACCCTCAACAAGTGGTGGAAGGCTGCTGCTCAGACATGGCCATCACCTTCAGCGGACTGGCCCCAAACCACATGCACGTAATGATGTATGGTGTTTACAGGCTGAGACCATATGGACACACTTACAATGATGCACTTGTCTTCTTACCACCTGCAGGCTCAGACAATGACTGATGTCTCTTTGAAGAAGGCATGTAACCATGAAGTCAGCCCTTCTGGTGACGTGTGTCTGTACAGACAGATTCCATTTTTGTATCTGATGGTACTGGTAACATTTTTGCACAATAAGGTTTGGTAATGCTTTTAATTTTAAAAGTGGAAAGAACTTTTTTCTAGAACTTTTATACAGAAATGTTTCTGGCTTTTGACAGTGCTGCAATGGAACGATAAAAGGAGTTGTTCATGTTTGTGATAAAGGAAATTAAATTTATATGGGGTGTTTGTATATGTAAATATTTATTAATGAAAATTCAAGTGAACTTTAAATCTGTTACAAATATTTTTGCAATATTTTGATTCTTTGAATTCTTTCAGGCATTTCTAGAATGTCTTTATATCTTTCTAAGCTGTACCAATAAAACTGACTACAGATTGATTATCAACAATCAACCTTAAGTTATTCTCTTTGCGTTGTTATCAAACTCATTTTCTGTGGTCTTAAATTTCAGTGGTCTGTAGAATCTTAGTTAATGTTTGTGGACAGTGTAGAGTGATGCTATACCTACTAATTAATCACTAGAATTGATTCTTGTAAAGAGTATTTGTCTTAATTTATTCTTATGAAACTACTCAACTTACAGCACAGATCAGGTTCAGCATATTTCTATGCCTTATGGTAAGATTAAGAAGCAGCAGACAAATGTAGGGAGAATGACCTGCAATCCCAGCCCAAAACATCATCTTAAGATTTAAGCAGCCAATAGGTAAGGTTTCAAATACATGGTTTTGCTTGCATAAAAATAGGGTATTCTGTGTATGCTACTATTTACCTATAAGGGAAGGAGAGGGAAGTACTTACATTGAACAGTAAAGAGACATGTGCCTGGAAAATTTTTTCCATGGCAAGGAAAAGCTCATACCTTCTCTACAACAGCTTGAGCTATGCTGGTTATGCTGCAGTCTCCTATCATTATGTGCAATTTTCTAATCTCTTAAGAGCAGGAAGCAAGCTGACAATATTGTTCCAGAACAGCTTTAACAGACTTTTTAAAGTGACCCTTGGACTTTCATTCTTAATTGGACAAAAGAAAGAGATAACTAAATTTGAATAAATATTTACAAAGTTAGGTAGGCTGTTAACACAAGAGTAATTGCTCATTTTAAGTTGTGCTTGATATATAAGCATATTAAAATAAAGATTTAGTCTATTAGTTTTCATTCCTGTTAGTGGTGATTATAGTATTACAAGGAAGAAGTTGGTTAGCTGTCAATGCAAGTGTAAAATATTGATGTATTCACAGATACTTAATATCAAGAAGCAACATAAACTTTCACTCTCAACCTTGCTTTGAAAGTGATTCAAAATAGGTAAGAGTACAACAAAGCAGTGTGTAGAACTCCCAAACACTTGCTAAAAAAAAAAGTGCATTTGAAACTGCACTGATAGTTTTATGCAAATTACCAGATCACACTCCATTCCTTCCCTGGTCATAGTAAATAGCGATGCACAACACTTCAGTATGTTTACTCCATTTAAAATTCACCTCCCTGACCTAGACATCTCAAGACTTAAGAAGGGTCCTGCAACTGTCAACTACATCTAGGAGCATTACAGGCGCTGGTACTAGGGAAATCTATAAAACACCTGAGAAGATACTAGGTTACAACACCTTTATCCGACCATTTGTAATATCTCATTCTATCCTCAGCTGCAGGAAAACACAGTTGTGAAATGGCTGCTTCAGACAAGAATATCACTATCTCTTTTGGTGGTGTCAGATCCTTCATTTTTTATGAGAATGGTAAGCAACCGCTCAGACACCCAAGCAAGCTACTGTAGCTCAGCAGTTTAACAGGGCACACTTCACCTCACAATTTGTGCATGTTCCCCTCCTGCTGCCAGAGTTCAGCTGACATACCAAGACACACAAGCACACAATGGTAGCTAAAATCTAGCTACCATAAAACTGAAGTTAGTATTTTTAACAACTGCAAGAACTTGCTTAACTGGTATGTGAATCAATTAAAGCTTGATTTAACTTCTGTTTACAAAATCATTTTTAAAAGGTGGGCTTCACAGTTTAGCATACTCTGACAAAGCCAGACAAAATGAGAATTAAGTACAATTTTGATTTCAGGGGTATTTCCAGAATTTAATACAATTCTGACCTTGCTGCAACTATGGTCTTAGGTCAAGTCAGGATAAGAGCATGAGTTAACAGTCCGAAAGAGAATATACCTTATTTGTCACAGATCTGAAATACACATTTCAAATGAAATATATCGTGATTCAGCAGGGGAAGAAGGAAACAGAAGAGATGAGGGAGGAGAAAGCCACCCAACTCAGACTGACTAGCTTATTTTATGTACAACAGAACCACTGAGGCACAAACTGATTCCCCATAGTGCTAACAAGGAATACACTTATAGCAGACTCTAAGCTACATATTAATGCTTACTAGCATTCCAAAGGGAATGCCTGAGATTTGACTGAACTTCCTTTCCCTATGACACTACTATAATAATCACCTTAAATTTTGTATCCCTATATTAGTAAACAGCTACACTCTCAGACATTTTCAATCATCTTTGCAGGAAGAAAAAAGCACAGATTAGGTAATATTTTACATCTCCCATGTTGTAATTTGACTTTAAGATCAGATTGAGAAGACCTCTGTCACTGTCTTCTGCAGAGGTCACAGCACAGGGAAATAAAACATGCAAAACAGCACTGAGACAAGGCACTGTATACAAAATGAAGCTCTGTCATTAATAAAAGTACAAGCATTAGAATAGAGGCTTCAAACAATAAATGCTTCCAGAGACAGAGTTATGAGTGGTAGACCTTAACATTCCCTTAGTTTATTAAGTCATTCCACAGCACAGGCTGTTTTGCATATGTATAACTTTGGGTATGCAGTCACTAAACAGAGTTGAGTTACCCAGACAAACACACCGTGCTCTTTAGCCAGTACTGCAGATGTACAGGTATGTAGCAGCGCGCACAAACTGAGATCATTTTGAAGTTCCACCTGAAGAAGAAACGCCTGGCTACACTGATAACCATGTTCTGCTATCATGCCTTTGCTGAGAAATGATATTGTTTCTGTTCCTCAAATAAAAAAAAGCAAATAGGGAATAGAGCATCAGGCACCGATTGGCACATGCTCCAAATGGAGCATGCCCATGAGATCAAACAGTGCTGGCAGGTAGAAACTCAAACATTCATATATATATTCTTTAGATACCAACTAGCAAAAAAGAAATAGTTCACATAATCTAGATTAAGTCCATAAATCCTATACAGATAAATGCATTTTAAGAAGAAAAACCCTGAAGTAAAATACTGAAGTTAATGTTGTTAATAAATTACATTAGGTTAAAAAAATAACAGTTAAAAAAAATGTTTCCACGTTCAGAAAACAGGTTGACTAAAGAGATGTTAATCAGAAGTTAAAAAAAAAGTTTGAGAGGTTGTATAAACTGTATTAATTGTATTTCATATATGCTTTATATTACTCTGTTAGAAGAGCATAAAAATGTAAACATTTCTTGGCTTTTTCTTCCTATTAGTCTGAAACAGTTTACTCACAGTCCATGCATGCTCTTTCCATCAAATATCTTCAGTGACTAAAGACTTGGCTTTAAGACAAAAAAATTAAGAACTGTAATGAAAAATCTAGAAAACTATTGTAGCCTAACAGTACTTTCGCACTCACTTGATTTATTTAGCATAGCCACAGAACAAAGTAATTTGTACATTCAGTCACATTAAAAACAGAAGGAATTACAAAGCAGTCCACATTTAATCTAAGTGCATTCCTTTGGAGTAACACAGTTCCTTTTGTTTCACTTGTACGTCTTCATATGCCAAAGGCCATCATTTAAATAATGGATATTTTCTATACCAATCCCTTTGTTGACCTTCTCACTGTAAAACAAGGAAAAAGGTATTCAAGTATTAGTCAGTTAGGTTAAACATTAAAGCAGTGAAAAAAACACGATAGTTAAAGTACAAAATATAGTATTTATCAACTGAACAGGCAGAAGCTATCACCATAAAGTCATAATATCACTCAGCAGCTGGAGAAGAAACAATAGTTATTACACACAACCACACTGCTGTATGATAAGACGACAATATTTGCTTCCAGGTTTTATCAGCGACGTACTACTGTATTTCTTAACAGCTTCTTTGTGGTAGACAGTTCTTCACACAACATTTTTGTTAACCATTTCATTCCTCTATCAAACTATTATACAAATTGTGAGTGACCCTTCTCCCAGCACACACAGTGGTGTAACACAAAACAGAGCTGGAATGCAGAATTCAACAACTTCTGGTTCTAGATGTGCTACCAACACAACCAGAGGCAGGTGATCTGCTTCTCTTCTATTGCAGGGTATCTGCCCACTTCATAAAGAACTGCAAATGCTAAGTTCACATGCCAAGGACTTGCAACATATTGCAGTTGGAGATTATCCCTCTACATCTTGTGAGTCGTATCATCTTTCAAATATGGTTTTGTGCATCTCCACTGGATTTGCATTTATCTTTTCTCCAGAACACTATTCCATTAGAGAATCTAGTTTTGTCACAATAAGCAAGATATTCGGGGACTGAGAACAGGCCTCATTCCCCTCGAGAACATAATTTGCTGTATTCACAACTACAGTGCCCCATTACCCTGACAACTTGCCCAAAAGTAAACTGGAAAAAATTACTGGCTTATTGGAAATAAGTAACAAGTGGTTGTATTATGCATCACACTCACTCCAAATAACAGAAATCACACTATTTCATCTTTTTGTTTTATACTATATCATGCGCAACAGTATTCTAACAGGCTGCACAGATTGGTATCATGTCATTTTCCTCTTCATACTGCTCTTTCCTCTTCAGCTCATATTGCTTCTCACAGGAACTGGATATTCAGCTGTTACGCTGCTGAATTTGAACAGTGTTAGAGATATTCTAGGTCTGCAGTGATCCCAGCAGGTCACACATACAGGGGACATAAGTAGCTGCATCTCCCTTCTTCCTAGCTACTCTGTGAGTGTTTTGAAGGCACTATGAACGTCCTGAGGCATGCAACTCCTCCGCAGCTAAAGCAAGTCCAAATTCATGCTGCTGCAGTCCCATTCTACTTTTGTCCTCACTAATGCACTTCTGCTCTCCCTCATACTACCCTTACCACCTATGACTGTGCAGTGATCCAGTGCAGAAGATCATCCAGCTGAGAATTATCCCCAAAGAGTGATTTTTTTTTTCAATCACAGTCAACTTTCTCACCCACACATGTCCTGGAAGCAGCTGGAACCAAAGCAGGCCAAACCTGCTAGGTGCAACTTACATCTTACTATTACAAGTCATAGAACTTAAAATCACAAAATGATTTAGATCCTGATTGCTTAGCGTTAGTTGAATACTAAAGACAATTAGCATCCATTTCCTTCCACTTAACATCCTCTCTGCCTTCTCAGGTAATTTTTCACTTGATGTTTATCCCTTGGCTGACACTTCTACAAGAAGCTTAGCTAAGCTATTAAGCATGTTACACAGGAATGCTGTGTGTGGGAGCAAGGCAGAGAAAGACAGCAGGTCACAGAAAAAAAACTGGCTGGTCAACCAAGAACCAGCAGGACTTCGATCTGTTATCCCTGCAAACAAAAGCACTTCAGTGGTTTCAGATGCCCTCAAATTCAAATCACATATCTTGCCTAGTCCAGCTAGTAAGTAGTCCATATAGATTTTTTTTTTTTGTTCAGCAAAATTCTTGAGAAAATGTGACCAGAAAGGAAGAAATATTAACATTCAAAGGCATTATTGATGTTGTGTCTCTTAAAAATCCACATTCTGATAAAAGAACTGTTCTGATTCCATTTGGTAGATAAATATGGAAGATATTCTCCATCATTTCTTCTCCATATTGAATATTAATCACCAGAATGAAGGTCTAAATAAATTCTGTATTTGAAAGAAATAAGCTGCAACAGTGACTCAGTAACCTGGGCCATGGTGCTTCTATTCCAAACTAACACAGGAATTATGACACAGAACAGATTATATTTCTTTTTTTTTTTTTTTTAAAAAGACTTACATGTCTTCAGCTGACATCTTCATTACTCCCACACATAATGCATGCTGTTTTCCCTCTGCCATTATTGCCTACAAATTATTGCTAAGGGAAAGTATATTTTTATTTTTAAAACTATTCCAGAAAAGTAAAAGCAATAACATGAGGAAATCACTTCTCAAAAAAAGTATCAAAATCCCTAGTTGAACTTTTGCCCCTTTAAGTAATTCTAGAGCACTGGCTTATGAGATAAGCAAAATAACGATGTTGTATTTAACAGCCAAATCACCTTGCACAGAACATAAAACATATTTATGACCCTCAAATATCAATTACATTAATAAATAAATAAATAAATAAATAAATAAAAGGTCTTCCAGCACTACACTTAATTTCTTCCTCTGTACCAAACAAGGAAGTTATAGACTCTCCCTTTCTATGACACTATTACAACTACATGAAAGTCCATTTCAGATTCCAAGGTACAAAAGAATAGCAAAACAAATCTGAAAAAGTAAGCGTTGAAATCAGATGTGTCATTTTTAAAGCTCAACAACATGAGGCATTAACTGCTGATCTTTTCCTACAGCATCTGAGTAACAACAAAAGCAGCAGAGTTTGATATTAACAAGATTGTATTTGCTCTTAGTTCCTTTCTTAATAAAATAATAGGCAGGAGTAAATTAGGAACTTGTGAAATGAGAAAAGTATCATAAGATGCATAGAGCAAAATCCTGATTACAGCAAAGCTCATCACAAACTTCTCTCCACACTCAGTCAGAACTGGACCAAATTCTACAACTGAAGGAGGTACAGGATTAAGGTGGGGAGTGGACAAATTCCATTGTACCTCATCTCTTTGCACAGTTCTGCATAAATTCACAAAGAGGCTCCACTTATCCATCAGATTAATGAAACAGCATCTAACTTTAGTGAGCACAGCAGGAACTTATTTTGGGCTTGGAACACCACACTAAGTAGAAGGAATTAAGAACAATGCTTACTTTGCCAAGTAACATTTCATTATCTGCATCTCTCTTCAGCTTATTGGTTAATCCATGAAATATTATTAAAATCCGAAGTAATTTGGATGACCAGATGAGAAAACACAAAGAAATTTACTCATCTCACAACAAGCAGTAATTCATCATTAAAGGATACAACAACAGTATCAACAGCAGCAGGGTAAAGTTTTGCTCCAGGAGATGTCAGGCCAGGGCACATTATATTAGCTCCACTTAGTACAAATTTAATCGCTCCTTTATCAACCTGCTGATGTGGTAGAATAAATGGATCTAGGAGGGGAAAGATACAGTGTTACAATAATACGGTAAGATCACAATATGAACAACTCATTACCAAGTCAGGTTAGAAGGGGCAGTTCCAGCACAGTTTCAGCACTGTGCTGAAAAGGTAAGAAGTTTCAGAAACAATTTGGAGCAGTACTGCCCCAAAGGGCATGAGTACTGTTTTCCTAGTTCACAGCTCTTTCTCAGAGCCTAAGACTAATCCAGAACTAACCCTCCTGCATACACCTGGAACCTCTATACAGAATAACAATTTCAACAAGCTTTCATAAATGAAAACAATCACTTAAGTGCCCACATACAAAGAGCCTTGAATACTCCAAATTACAGGTATAAACTTTACTTTTTCATTTAAGAGATTAAATAGGCCAAAAAAGGGCCAGACAGACAAAAGTTACGAAGGCTGTCAGCTCTCTCAGCCATTCAAGTGTCCACAACTACTTGAACTATTTCAAACAGTTTTCAAACACTGGGATCTGACTAACATCTTCAGGAACACCTGAGCTCAACACCTGTGCTGAGAACCACAGCAGTATAATCAAGAACAGTGAGAATAGCAAAAAGAGATTCGGTTTTAAAAAGTTAAAACTATGCAGTATAAATTCTTGAAGGAGAGAAGTAGTAATAGTAATATTTCTTCACTGTGAGAGTGACAGAGCACGGGAACAGGTTGCCCAGAGAGGTTGTGGAGTCTCCTCTGGCGAGATTCAAGGCCCGCCTGGATGCAACTTTGTCTACCATGCTCTAGGTGACCCTGCTGAGCAGGGAGGTTGGACTAGATCACCTCCAGAGGCTCCTTCCAACCTTACCAATTCTATGATAAACTCTAACTGATATTTAAGAATATTTTTGTAGGAAGCACCTACAAATATCTGAAGGCAGCAAAAAGAGTTTAAAGAAACATTGCAAGAATAAAGATACACAACATGAGGCAACAGGACCAACAAGAAATTTAGACTCAGTCTTAGGGAAAACTCTCTCAAGAATTTTTATAGCACTTTGTGCAATTTAATTCTTAAAAATGGAAGTTTGAGTTGCTTAACATCTAGCATTATAACAATTCTGGAGAAAGCAATCCATGTAAGCAGCTGAAATATCAAAGCAATATAGTACATCTTCTAACCTGGAACTTATCTTTAAGATATATTCTGCAACCTATATATGCATGTAACTAAGTTCTTTTTAACTCAGTTCTTCAGAAGTCCTGCTGAATCCTGCACTCACCCTTTTCCTCCCAACCAGAACTGTCCTCAAGAAACTTACATTTGTGAAGTAACCTTAGGGTTGGGTAAAAAATCCCTTCTCTTTGCCTGAAGAACAGCAACTCCCCATTCACAGTGAGGATTTCTATATGTTCATGACTGCAACACAAGGGGGGAAAAAAAGGTGTTATTCAAATAACTACATAACTCTGACATTTTAAGCGAAATATTTCAGATCATATAGTCAGGTCTGTCTTCACATCTAAGAGTTAAGGCAGTAAATTAACAGGAAAACATGGAACAAAAAATATTATCCTATGGTATGCCCTATTCTTCAACATTTTCCCCCTGCACATTTTCTTCGCTCCAAAAAAAGATCTGAAAACAAACATCCAGTAGTTCTCAATCTGATCTTTTTTTCTCCCCAAAGTTTCATATAAAGAGCATTAACAGGAAAATCAGCAAAAATATACTACCCTGTATTCCCCCCCCCCCCAAAGAAAAAAGAAATCCAGCCTAAAATTAGTAAAAATAAGGCTAGTGGAAGCTATCCAAATAAGCCCGAACTTTCATAGCCGTAAAGCTGAAAGCTTCCCTTACAAGACTGACCCCCTGGAGAGTCCCCAAGTATGTTGTACATGTACTCATTACTAAGTGGTATTATTACTTTCTTCAAACATCCTCATAACAGGCTTTGAAAGCATAAGCACATCCAAATTTTATGGCTTGGTCATAACATGCACAATTAGAAGAAGTGATACACACTTCTCAAAACCATTAGGTTAATCTACTAGAGAAAGCAAACATATGAATAAAGCAATCCAAATAGCTTACAGAAGTAAGACAAGAGAGAAGAAACTTACCATCTTACTATTTTGACAGGGTCTTTCTTTGGCATAATCTGATTTAGCCATGGTTCAATAACAGGAAACTGATCTATCAGCTGATTCTTAATACCTTTAATAACTGAAGTCTTCAGCTGGATGCAGTTTGATACATTCTCCTTTTCATCAAATCTGCAAAGTCAGTGAGAGCATTTCAAAAAGCAGAATTTGCTGCCTACAAGATGCCACACCTTTAAGTAGCATTTTAAGAAATGCCTGCAAATTGGCTAAAACAATGTCATAGCTGTTCAACTTTTGAGTCTTGGAGATCGTTCACAGGGCTTAAATTTATCACCTGGAGACACTGGGCGTGGGATGGCACAAAATGTCTCGCTAGCGGCCTGTTTTTCCCTCAAAACTTTTGTTTATGTCCGTGAAACAACTTTAACTGTCTCACAGCTATACCTCGGCACACAGTAGTACTTCATTCGTTATTCAGTTAGACTTTGCCGATTACCCTAACTTCCACAGCGTTGTTCAGATGCGTTTACGAACTGCCGTTCGGCTTTACCACAGGCACATGAATCGCGCTTTGTATTACCCTAAAGCTTAGGCAACTTAAAGATCTCACAATAACCAAATAAATAAATAGACAGCTAAGTAACTACAGATACGTAACTACGCGCCGGACCAGCCGCAGCCCGCGGGGCCCGGCCGGCAGGAGCGGCCCCGGGGCAGCGCCGGCCTCCCCCGCCCCCCCGCGCGGCCCGGCCCGGCCCGGCCCGGGTGGCTGGGCCCGGCCGGATAGCGCCGCACTCACTTCTTGAACATCCTGGGGGCGGCGGGGGCCGGGCGGGCGGGGGATGGGGCTGGGGCCGGGCGGCGGCGCGGGCGGCCACGGCTCCTCGCACGAGGCTCCCGTCCCGGCCCTGCCCTCCGCGCCAGCCGGAAGCGCCGCGCGCTTTACGGCCTGTCGCGCCGCACCATAACAACGCGGCGCGCGCAGCCTCAACGCGGCGCCCGGCGGCGACTACAGCTCCCAGGAGCCCGCGCGCCGCCCGGCCCCGCCCCGCCGCGCGCCGCCCGTGTGGCGAAGGCCGCCGCCGCGCAGCTCACGGCGGTTAGACGCGAGGCGGTGCCAGCCCCGCCGCCCTGTTCTCGCTCTCCCGTGTGATCACCAAAGCAGCTGTACGCAAGGCGCAGTAACAAGCGGCAGCTGCTACCTCAGGCAGCGCTACTGCGGGAAAGCAGCGTGTGCAGCAGCAGACCGAGCGGCTGAAAGCCACCTGCTGTACATACCACAACCACGCCAACGCGTATATGTCATATATGCACAATTACAGCAATCAAAAGAGGCCTTTGAAGAATAGGCTCGACTTTAACAGGAAATTCAGGGAATGCCATTCCCAAGTCCTTCACCACGCCTTCGTTCGTGGCCTCGGCTCGCCAGCGCTCCCTCACCGGTGCCCTCTCCTTGCATCCCGGGCGGCGTAAAAACACGCTCCCAAGGAGCTCGGGACCGCAGGCAGGCGGTATTCACCCGGCAAAGACAAAATCCCAGGAGATGAAACTCGAAAGCTCAGAGAGACTAACAATAAAAGTCAGAGAAATTCACGCCAGGCACACCGGCACCCTGGAGCCGCCTCCATTTATCTACCACATTCTTTTAACCAGAAAAGCCTGTCTGCATAGTGTTTACGATGACACAACTACTTTCAAACTCAGCAGATGCCTAACAGCCAATAAGTATCAGAGGGAAAATTTTATTGTGATTTCTCATTGCTGGTCAGTGCAACGTTAAAACAATCACATTTACCAGTAAGCAGCACAGTTCAGATAATCACATAAATGTTTATACGAAAGGCCAATTTAACCTGATCTGCGTCTCTGCCAAAACGAGATTGGTTCCCGCATTGAACCATCAGTGCTTTTTTTTTTTCCTACCTAAATAAATTAAGTAACAGGGAAAGTTTCCAGTCAGCTACATTAGGCCAACAGACTCTTAAAAGGAAGCAGTAAAAATCCTTTTTCCTGACACCATATACACACTTAAATTACTCTGCTTCCTTCATAGTTTTAGAAAAACTACTGTGTTCCACTTTCTCAGTCTGTTCCACAGCAGCTCACATTATCTAATCGAGGCTGTCAGAACATGCTCTCCTCACCCCAGTACATTCTCCCAGTCCCTCACAAAAAACTAGCTAAAGGACCTGATTTACCCAAAAAATAAAATTGACTCTATCCTCCCACAAAAAGAAAGGTGTCCACCTGGATCAGCCCAGGGAGCAGGTTCAGAGAGCTACAGCTCACAAGCACTGCTGCTACTGCAGAGGACTGGATGAGCTTAGGAGCGGCACTATAGAGGAGCCCACGCTTAAACAGGCTCAAGACATCTCCCAACTACACTCTCATTCATCTCATAAGCTCATCAGTTCTAGTTTGTTGGTTTTGATCCAACCACATGAGAGTCAGACTCCTATTTTCTTTCAAACATCACTAGCCCTTAGCATTTTGCTCATTTTTATTGTTCCCCTCTGAGCCTCTCCATTTTTGCAAAGCAGTTATGCCCAGGATGGCTGCAGCGCCCCAGCACATCAGCTTAGCAAGCAGCACTGCTGGGGCTGCACAAGAAACAAACCTGAATGCCCTCCTCGGAGCATTGGTGCTGTGGGACTACTGGGAGTTACAGCACTATTTTTGTTTCTCAAGACAGCAAGATACAACCTGACTTCAAACATGGCATTGTTCTATTAAGAAATTATTTTTACACAGTCACTTTTGAAAGTAAAATCACATTTTTAAAAAGAAGTACCTTATTTTTTGCAAAAAGGCATTTCAGCTCAAACATGCCACTTAAGCGGGTAAAACTCTTTAGGCATTTTATGCACATATAAAAATAACAGCAATAGTCAAGGCAATATGAATTAAAAATTAATTTTCAAAAAAGTCACTCTCCCCCAAGGGCAAATGTATTTTCTAAAAGAGTTTAAAAAGTTCCCTTGCAAATGCATTCTCAACCTGTAGTAGGTATGTACCTGCCTCTGATGCAATAGCCACGCAGTGGATGGACTGATCCAGTATTAACATCCTCATGTTCCTGATTCCAATAAGATTTTGTCCTGACCTGCAAAACTGCTGCAAAGGATAGACTTTAAGTTTAAAAATGAAGTAATTTCTTCAAACTGCCAAACTATTTTTAAAGTATTCAAATTGATCAAAGATACTTTGCTTGTAGTTTTGTCAAAGCATATGTAAAACCCCACATCTGTCAGAACATGAAGAAAGATGATGGATGGAACAAGAAGTCATCTCATTTTAAGATCTTTAGCATGCCTTTCTGTCATATTATTAGCTATTACACAACACTGTCTTTATTTTGCTTTCACAATAACAATTTGCTTATTTGCAGATATAGCATTGTTTTCTTATGTATTATACTACTTTGTAAAAAAAAAAAACTTTCAAAAGTGAAAGAGTTAATACTACTACAATTACTTAAATACAAAATGTGTTTAACAAGAAAAAACTGCAGATGCCTTCAAACTAGCGACGCAGAAGGCATTCTTCCCCAGTTTGAGAACAGGAAACAAGGTCCTACCTACAGGATTGTGAGAGGTGTGTTTGCTTGTCAAACAGTGGATCTGGAGCCAGTCAGGAAATCCGCCGCAGGAAAAGGTGACAGTGCCACATGCCATGCTTCAGGGTGGAGGAGTAAAACATACCTGGTCTCCCATGAAGATCTCAACTGCCAAACACAAAAATTGGTTCTGGTGCAGACAATTATGTTTTACAGTGTTTATTGTGGATAATAATGAAATTCTGTAATTGTGAATAATAATGAAAACTATAGATAGAGGATTTTATCATATTGTTCTTTATCTCCTTGAAGAGCAAACATGCATGATTTTGTTCTTTATGCAGTGAACTGCAAGAGCAGCATACATAGGGGCCACAATTCTTTTTTCCTTTGAGAGCAATGGAAACATTATCTCTGACATAAAGGGGAGAGAGAAAAGGACTAAAGAGATCAGGTCATCATTTTGCTAACTGCTACACGAAAGAAAATCAATCAAGGATGTCAATCTTGGTATTATATAATTAATTAAAACCTAACAATTAAGATTAATTTTATAATACAATATAAAATCGAGCTTTTATAAACGGTAAAATTTATTCAAATTGTAAAATACAGAGTTAGGAACATACTAATATTAAAAAAATAGGAAAAGAAAGAATCGTAGCATTATATAAATATTCAAGCATTTAAATGCAAAACATTCTCTTACTTTGTCTCATCACTTAAAATAGTAAGCTACAATCCAAGATCCAATTTTAACTAAAGCACAATAACATTCCTCATACTCAGATTAGAAAGTGAAAGGGAAAATTTCTCACACCGACAAACTATTCCATACATTTTTTGCATTCCTCAGAATGTCATTTTTAATAATACTTTGCCAAGATAACAATCCTTACTGGTGTGGTGACATTTTAAAAAATAGTAGTGAAAAATTCATCATACTCTCACACACATTAGAAACCCAAGGCAAAAACTCTTACCCTCAGTAACTCCTAATAAATAGCACATTTCACTGAAGCCCTCTGAACCACTGGTTTCACACAAGCATGAAACAGCAAGATCAGTTAATAATTCTCCAAAAATGGCTTTTTTTCACCCTGGAAGCTCTTATTTCTTTTCTTCGGAAAGCTGAATTCACCCTGGTCATGGGCTCCCTTCAGAGCAGAGCTAATCTCCAGTTTGGTCTCCATATCTCCATTTTCTCTTCCAAATACATAGGCTTTTTGTTGGTGTGCACAGGCTTCAAGGTAGCTAACTCCTTGCCTAATACAAATTTATTTGTATAAAGAATTTTGGAAGAATATCTTTAGACTAGAACTTTGTAACCCAGCTCTCATAGCTACTGAGCCTCACCACCAAAAAGCTGGGCACCATTGCTCTGGTTGCACAGTTACTTTTTAGTAACAATTTTAAAAGCATGATACCTAGCTAAGACTGGCCAAGCAACTGGGACATCTAGCAGATAGTTTTACAACCCTTCCTACTCCTAGGAAGATCTCCTGGTAGGATCATATTCTACATATGATGGATTCAGAATTTTCCCTTCTTCTCCATCTGTCTCAGTGGAAAAGAGGAAAACTTGACTGTGTAATCATTAGAGCTTTGCTTACCTAGCAAACCTGTTTATTTCTATTGTACATGATTTGGAATGTAATTCATTAGAGCTTTTGCAACTATATAACTTGTTCAGCATCCAGTCAGAAACAAACTAATTTTTTTTTAAACTGGAAAAAGTACTTTTCTACACAACTCCATGATTAGGTTTCAGGCCTTAGGAGCTGTCTGACAGCTACTCAGATAGCAAACATGCTCCAGAAAAAAACTCAGGAAAATTACATTCATTTCTGTACAAACCACTTTCTGTCAAGACAAGCTTGTATATCTTTTTCTGTTAAGAACACAACTGCCAACAGCCTTCCCCTGAGGAGCTCCTCTGTCCGAAAGGCAGGTGCAAACCCTCAGCGAGGTCCTGTGAGCCTCTCTCCTGAAACAACACCTCACAGCTTGTTCCATCACTCTTTCTGCAGCTATTTCTCAGCCCCGATCGAACTACAGTATTCTCGGAGAGTTCACATCTCCCTTAATAACAGAAAACCACCAGCATCACAGAGAGCCGCTGACAGCTCAGGGCCTGTGTCGGCCCCCGAGCTCTTTTTTCAGAGTGCTACGCTCCGGGCCAGCGCCAGCCCGAACACACTAGGCAGCGTGATACTGAGAACACAACGGTTCTTATGTGTTTATGAGCAGCGAAGACGAAACCTCTCCGTCTCCGAAACGCGCTGTGGGGGGGGGGGGGGGGGGGGCGCCCAGCGCGGCGCGCTCGCGGCCCGGCGCCCTCAGCGCTGGCCGACGGCGGCCGCGCGCCCGCGCGCCCGAGTCTCGCGCGCCGCCGGGCGGCCGCCCCCGCGCCGCGGCCGTACGGGGGCTCACGAGGGCCAAGCCGCGCCCCGCCCCGCCCCGCCCCCCCGCGCGCGCGCGCGAGCCCCGCCCCTGCCGCTCCCGCCACGCGGAGGGCCGAGGCCCCGCCCCCTTCCGCACGACGCACCACACGCCGGCGCGCGCCGGGGTAACGAGCGCGCCCGTCACCGGCTGCCGGCAACCATGATTACTTCCGGTAGGTCAGAGGGTAACGGAAAGGAGCGGGCGGAGGCGGCCTCGCCCGCGGCCGCCGGCAGGAGCAAGGAGCGCGGCGCGGCGCGGCGCCGCGTGGGGAGGGCGGCGCGGCGCGGCCGGCGGCGAGGCGAGAGCCGCCGCTACCGCCGCGGGGCTCCGGCCGCGCTTCCGGGCGGCTGCGGCCCAGCATGCCTGGCGACCGGATGTGCCGCCATCTTTAGGCTGCCTCTCCGCCTTGTATTGACAATAACAAGCCCGGGCCGGGCTGTCCCCGCGGGAGCGCGAGCGGCCGGAGCGCGGGCCCGGGGCTGGAGCCGAGGCGGGCGGCAGCCGCGCTCGGCCCTCCCGGCTGCTGCTCGGCGGAGACGCGGCGGCCGGAGGCGGCGGGGAGCGGACGGAGCGCGCGGGGGAGCGGCGGCGAGACCCAGGCCGTGGAGAGGAGAGCGGACGGGAGCTGGCGGGTGGAGAGAGGCCGGAGCGGAGCCGCTCCCCGGGAGAGGCTTGAACGCGGAGACGAACCACGAGAAGCAGCAGTAATAAAGAAAAGGGGAAGGGAGGAAATAAAGCGATTCCTCCGCGAAAGAAGAGAGCAGAGGAGAGAGGACACGGAGAGACTCTGCTCATAAAAGGAGGAGAGAAAAAAGAGTTGACAGACTCTCCTGAAAGCCAGCAAGCAGAGACTAACTCTAAAACTCTCGTACTCCCTTTGTCACTCCACAAGGATTTGATGCCCCTCAGCCTGTTCACTTCTGTGTGTTCATGTTTCCCACAGGTTTCTCTTCCCCCAACCCCCCAGCAGCAGCTCAGGAGGTCAGACCTGCCACTGATGGTAATAGTAGCAGCAGCTCCTCCTGCAAGAAGAGAAAGTTAAATAACAGCAGCAGCAACAACTCTGAGAGAGAGGAATTTGATTCCATTTCCTCCTGCTCCTCTTCTCCTTCTAAAAGCAACTCCTCATCATCTTCCTCCATCATCACCTCCTCCTCCTCAGGAGTTGCCTCCTCCAACCATCACCTCCAGAAGAAGCTGCGTTTTGAGGATTCCTTGGATTTTATTGGACTCGATGTGAAGATGGCTGAAGAGTCGTCTTCCTCCTCCTCTCCTGCTGCCTCTTCTCAACAGCAGCACCAACAACAGCTCAAAAACAAAAGCCTTTTGATTTCTTCAGTGGCTGTGGGGCACCATGCAAATGGTCTGACCAAAGCTGCCTCTTCTACTGTTTCCAGTTTCGCCAACAGTAAACCTGGCTCTGCTAAGAAACTAGTGATCAAGAACTTTAAAGGTAACAGGCCATAATTTGTCACAACCTGTGAGGAGTTGGCACTTAACTTTGTGTTTTGTTTTCAAACAAAGTGTGTTGTGTTTTGGCTTTCAAATAGGTCTAATTTTTATGGGGAATACTTTTCTGTGGTAAACACTTCTACACATATGTAAAGGGGGAAATAATGTGTTATGACACATTATGTTAGGATGTTGCCCAGTCCTGTTCCTATCTTGAGCTAAACTGTGTTGCTTGAGATTATTTTTCACTGTTTTCACTCTTACCTTTTAAGAACGCCTTAAGTTGGATGTCAAATGAAATGTTTTACTACATAAGTGTGTAAACCACCTTTATTTGAACTTGTAAAATTTGATACGGCTTTTCTATAATCCTGATTCAGGATACAGTGTATAGTTTAGCCCAGTTTATTATGTCTTGGCAGAAGGGTTTTGTTTGTTTGTTTGTTTTGGAGGGGCCCAAAGTTATATGTCTTGCTCCCATCTGTTTTGTCTGATTATAGGTTAATTTGTGTGTGCTTAGTTAAAATGTTGAAACTAAGGTGATTATCAGGCTGTTATGGTGGGTTTTCTTTCCACTTGCCCTACTTGTTTTTAAAGTAGGTAGTTCAGAATCTTGCCGACTGTTTTCCTCACAATATTCTCAGTGCAGCTTTTACTATTTTACCTTTTTATGACCTTTTTGTGTTATAACATATTCTTACTTTTTAAAAAAAGTTGTAGCTTGTTCTGTAAACTTCTCTCAACAAGCAAGTGTTAGATCTTCTAAAGTACTGTTACTTGAAACCAACTGATATGGAAAAATGAAGCTTTCTGCTGATGCTGCTAGTGAATAAATTACAAATAAGTGTAGACAGAGAACTTAGTTTCAGGGACCTAAAATCCTGTTAGTTTGCATATAAAATGGGGTAAATTAGGAGCTTTCCTTGTTTCTTGCCTCTTACTATTTTCTACGCTAGTCTGGTAGCTTTCTTTTCTGAGTTATGTTTCTTTTCCCCTATGTGTCTGTCTTTGGGAGGGTGTGTTTTTTTTGTTTTGTTTTGTTTTGTTTTTTAGTATTTTAATATTATGGAGGTGAAAACTAATATATACATGATACAGATATGCCATAAAGATAGCACTGAAGGTAGGACTTACTTTAGCCACCGTAATGTGTTACAGCAGTGCATGGTTGCAGTGTAAGTTCTTGCTTTAAGGTGTTCCTGATTCTCAAAAATGCTCTCTCCTCCTCTTCCCATGCTCACATGTCATTATCATCACTTAACGTGACTGATTATCTTAAATTTTCTGTTGATGATGCATGAAGGTGAGGGATAAAGGCCATTCTGCTGCTGCTTGTACTCTATTATCCTTAAAGAAAGTCAGCTTTTCACGTTTAAAATATTTGTTAAATATCGTGGTTTGCATGTTGCAATGATCATCATTGCTTATGAACTGGTATTTGAATCCCTTGCTTAAAACGGAGGTCTTGAAAATCTAGCAACTGTGATTGATTTTTATTTATTCTCAGATTCTAAGCTGAATGATATTTTTAGTATGCCTTTATCTGTGATAGCGATAACATCCTTTACGACCTAATAACTTCTTGAAATCCAGAATCTTACTGTTTGTGCTTGAGCGACTTTCCTCTTTTTACTAGCGATTAAGTAGTAAGTTTTGCTTATGTTTAATTGGCTCCGCAGATTCGTGTGAGACAAGTGATGTGAGGATATTGCTAATATTGTAGGAGAACTCTTGTTTATGGGGGAGGGGGAGGAAGAAAACTTCTCTCCATTTCTTATTTCTAGAGAATCGTAACGCTTTAGATTTTATCTTAAAGTACATAAAAGGTAATTTTAATACAGTGTAAACTCTGGACCAACTCTTAACCTGTTGGTGGCATGGATGTACATGTGACTTCCCCTGCTTAAATTGTCTCCTCCTTCCCTCTGAGAAGGTGCATATCAGAACAGAAATGGCCATTTTATTTAGTTAGGATAACACAGAGAATTTTAAAATAGCCACAGTATTCTGAGAATAGCGTTTCCATGTATGTTTCTTAGAGATTTCCTTACAAGTATGAATACAGAGTAGAATTAATGAGCAGTAAATTTAAAATATCCTATACACAACTGTGTGTTGTGGAATATCGATTATATTGGTATTGTGTTCTTAATCCATCATGTTCCAACTTTTATGTCACTTTCATTTTTCTGGCTGTGTTGTTCTGGTAGTCAAAAGGACTGTAATGAAGATGCAGACTTGCAAGTCACAGTACTGTGATTTCTGTAACTCATGCATATGATTCGGGCTATAATATGCATGTGCAACGGAGTGGTATAAAAAGTAATGCTGAATATTTACAGGGCATTGCTATTTCAAATGTAAACCAGATACTACTCTTAGGCTAATGCTTTCTTATTCATACATGTATTTTAAAAAATGCAGCATCAATTTGTACTTTTTTTTTTCCTCAAAGCAATGTTTTTCATTTCTGGGAAAGGTAAAATGTTCTGCTTTCTCAAAATCTCTCTCTCTCTTTTTAAAGATAAACCCAAATTGCCTGAAAACTACACAGATGAAACCTGGCAAAAACTGAAAGAAGCTGTAGAAGCTATCCAGAACAGTACTTCAATTAAGTACAATTTAGAGGAGCTCTATCAGGTAAGTGCTTTAAATAAAAGTTAAAAAAAATTTGTCTTTTTGTTTAAAAATAGTTTTGGGATAATAAGGAAAACATGACGTTTTGCTTGACAGTTGCTTTTCTAGTTGACAAATTTCTCTTACAACAGATTCTCAGATTTTGAAATTATCCGTAAAAGACTTGAAAGACCTACACTTGAACTAAATTTTATGTTTATGGCAAATAATAAAAAAAATCCAAGGTATGGTTTCCCTTGTAACAGCTGATAAGAATTAAATAAGGCAAGGAGCTGTATTTCCTTTACTTTTGGTGTTGTGGTGTGTAGCTGCTAAAGGAGAAGTATGAACACTGGTCTTTAGGTTAAACAAAGGACAGTTTGGATTGAAATGTAATCCTCTGTCTTAAGACAAAATCTGCTTGTGCTTGACAATTGTAAATAATTGTATTCATTAAAAAATTCTTAAAAGTAAGTAAAATACCATTTTTCTTCATGAATTTTAGTATTTTGGTTTGGTTGTAATTGATTATTAGAGTTCTGTATGCTCTAACAATTGATAGTCAAAATTCATTTAACAGTGCTGATTGTTTTGCTCTAAATGTTTTAGGAAGTGATCAGGCTTTTGTACTGCATCTCAATTTCTTTATAAGCTCCCACTCTGCTCTCTCAGCTTAACATGTTAGAGAGACACCACCACCACGCCCACCGCCCCGCAGCTTTCTAGTATTTGTATTTTTAGTGGCCTAGTAACACTACTGCCTTAGCTACGTATTAAGTAGTACTTTTTTTTAACTGTAATTTTAAAGCTTTTATTACCAAATTGCTTATTGAGTTGGTTTCTGTGTGTATATATACTTCTCTTCATCTGTTTTAGTGTCTTTTCTTCCCCTCTTCCCTCCTTTTAATAAAAGTACATTTGAATGTGACTGACCTCTATGAAGAGTTGGGAAAAAATTTCTATTTGCACAATGTTTGGGGAAAGATTTGGGAAAGGACAAATTGCTCTTGGCATGGGCCAATTTCCTCTGCCCATTGCATTTTTAAGCTTAGGATATTCGTATATAATGTTCAGTTAATTTAAAAACAGCTTTTTCTGTGAGTTTGTTTTAAAATAATACATGATATTGTTTTAAAAAAATTGTTTTTGCAATACAACATGATGAAACTAATAAGTTACAGTCCACTGTAGTTGTTGATATCGGGATGCTTAGTTTCAAAGAAAAATAACAGAGCTAATAACTGTTAATCCAGTACAGGAAGAATGAACAATATCGATTAAAGATACAGTTCCATTGAAAGCTTTACTTCTACTTCCAAGTTAGCACTTATTTCTGCTCTTTTGCACTTCAACCTAATTTTATTAGTGCTTATGCTCAGAAAATAGAAGATAAGCTTTCTGTTTTAAATCTTAATTTTAACATTGCAATAGCTTAGATACTTTTCAAGGAAATAGAAAAATTTCATACTTGTTTGCATTCTGTTTATTATAAATCTAAAAAAAATCTTAATTTAAAAATAGTAATAGCAATCACTAGTGTTTTTAAACACTAACTGAACTAATGTCGTTTCTGAACAGCTGCTTGGTAAATAGATCTGATTCCAAATATTCCTTGGCAGACATCATTATCCAAGCATAGAGGGGAACAGCAAAAGAATCTGCAAGTTTCTTCTACGCACCTCAAAATAACTTTTTTTTTTTTTAATGGAGTTTAAACAGAGTTAAGCTTCTTAAGTTTGTTTATTTTTTTTTTACCTGTTGTATGTGTCAGTAGAATTCCTCTGAGGGAACACTGAGATTTTATTTCTTTGTAGATCAAGCTTTGTGCTCGTTTTTTTCCTCCCCAACAAGAGAAATAGTACACATCCAAGTAGCCGAAGCAGTAGAGAATTGAAAGCTTTTCACAAGTGCTTTTTTCTTAGAATGATTTTCCTTCCGTTAGTACCAGAAACTAAAGAGCTAGTAAGCTCTGGTGCCAGATCCCTACCTAACCCTTTTTACTTTTTTTAATCAATCATATATTTAACTACTTTTGGAAAGTTCCAATATTCTCTTAGCAGAGCTAGGTTTGTTTTTTTTCCTACTTCCCTCAACACACAAATACAGATGCAGATGTTACTATTAAAGAAACAAAATGATGTTACCTAATGGAAATGTGACACTGCCTTCAGATGTTCTGACCATCCTCTGGGCATAGTTTTTTCTGATCAGCAACCTTTATTCTACTAATTCAGAATACAATAATTTTGTGAACTACAGCTCCTGAAGTTGTCAGAAATCTTTGATATATTATAATTATCACTTTGTAATGTCAATAATTAAATTTGCACAGCATGACATTTAGTGGTGTTATGCTCCACAGAGTGAGTTTTAGTAAAAGACTTCATATTTGTGTGCTTAGACAATTTATCAATCACAAAAAAAAGTAATGCCAGTAAGTCAGGCTGAACTCACAAATTAAAGTTCAAACAATTTTTGTGGATGTTATCACTGAAGATGCAAAAGATCTGTGCTTGATGCTCAAAAACTCAGATATTAACACACACATGGTATTTAACATTTTGGAATTTCTGGCACACAAATGGAAAAGCGCAGCTGTCTATAAAAAAAGTGCATATTGGCATATGTTAATTTATTTCACTAAGTGTTAATGAGTATGTGTTTTTCCATCTACAGTGCAAAGACTAATTCTTCTAAGGATTGGAGCAGCATGATTTAAGTATTACTTGTTTTGAACTATGAAAACATGCGTGGGTAGTTGAGGTTAGAGTGACTGACCAGAAATTTTTACATACAAAGTACAGCAAAGTAGCCAGTGGTGTCCTAGTCTACTAATTAAGGTAAAATTAACTGGTGCTCTGCAGAGGGCAAGTTCTATCTAAAATATTCATCTTTTCAGCACTGTTGGCTTCTTCCAAATAAGTAGGTAAAAGGAAGAAATCTATTCATTGCACTTTAAACTTAGAGTCTGATTAGACCTCTGTGCTTTCCATCCACCTTTTCTTCTAATATCAAAATAGTATTTATTTCTTGTGTTTTGCTGCTGTTTCATTTGGAACCTGACTCTGACCAGAGCATGTCACTGACAGTGCTCAATTCTATTCTGCTGTTGTACAATGAACTGTATAAGTTTTCATTACATGATTATATTTGTTTAGGATTTCTTTTAAGACTGAGAGGTGAATTTGCTGCTATTTCCAACTATTAAGAGCTATATATTTTAGTGATAATTAAGTTCCGGCTTTCCTAATAATCACCATTCAGACCTTAAGTACTTAGCTTGTATTTGTGATATATCAGTGTTCAGACAATGCCCTTTTGGTCTTACTTGGTACCTTTATTCTCTTACTATATTTGTTTGTTTCTGCCAATAAGCTTATGCACATTTGGTTTTTTTCTGGGGTTTCTTGTTTTTGTTTTTGTGTGTGTGTGTGTGTATTTAACTCCTCTGTGTCCAAGAGCCAGTATTAGCTGTGGTGTACTTGCTTGAGTGTATTGTTACCTCCCCCCCACAGAATCATTCTTGCTGATGTCCTAGGACAAACTGGGGAACACCCTGATTAGATCTTTTGATTGTTACTCTGCTCCACTGTAGTGGTGGCTGTTCACTGTATGCTGAATGTTTCTCTATAGACTGCTGGGGGGCTTCAGAGTTACGGACTAGATACACTGTGTATGCTTCTGGATTACATTGTTACTGCATGGTTGCTCACAGCTGCTAGGAAATGAACTTGATTTTCCAGTCCGCTGTTCTTATGAGATGGTTTTACTGGCAATTGAAGTCCTTTTCATTTATAAAATAAATAAAAGCAGTAGTTGAAAATCAGCTATACCTCTCTTCTCCAGCTTGAACAGAGTGTTTTACACAATAATCACACATTGTCTGTTTCTTTCTCACCCATCCACAGAGTTAAGATTGCTACAGCGCTTTCCAAATCTGGGCATTTGATATCAATTGTGGAAAAGTCTTAAACTTACATTCTTTAAATGATTGCTTGTTTGTTTGATCACTCTCCAAGATATGACCCCGTTAAACTTTTTTGTTTCTTGCTTAAAATCACTTGTGAAGCACAGACAATTTGCCTAACATGTAATTATGATCTAGAAATAGGACATTTTGGGTTTGTCAGTCTAAATATTTGGAATACAATTGTACTGCTAAAATTGTTCGGAATTATAACAATTGTTTAGGGCAAGGAGGTAAGGAATACATACACACTCATACATGTACACACATACATATACACACACAGTTTTGGGATTGAGGAGAAGCCTAATCAAGATAAGGACTGTGAAAGGAGTAACGTGACCAGTGCGTTTCTACCAGTGTTTCAGTATGCCTGCAAAGCACAATAGTTAATAAAACTAAGAACTTAAGTGTGTGTTGTGAAGTATTAAACCCGACATGCTGCTAGAACAATATTAAACTAACATCCTTGTTCTCTGAAAGGTGAATTCTGCAGTTCTTAATTAGATATCAGTATTCCAATTGAAATTAATAAGCCTGTAGAATCTAAGCTGTTCAGAGCATGGCTCTCTTGTCTTGCTACTGTACAGCTCCAAGCATCTCCCTGGAGTTTTGCATGCAGCTGAAAAATATGTTAAAAGTTAGTAATTTTTGAATGAGAACTAGAAGAATTCAGTACCTCTTTTTTCACCCTTTTCCTTGTAAAACTACGTGTGAGAATACAAAGAGACTTCTTAGTATCTGTTTTTCTTTACTTTAGGCTGTTGAAAATCTCTGCTCCTACAAGATTTCTGCAAACTTGTATAAACAATTGAGACAGATCTGTGAAGACCACATTAAAGCACAAATTCACCAATTCAGAGAATATCCTTTTTTAACTGTTGGCAAGCCAAAATACTTTTCACCAGCAAGTATATAATAAGTTTATTTTGCTAGTTCATGACACTGGGCAGTGGTAATCTAAACTCCTAATTTTTGCATAATTGGGTCTGTTTTCATTTTTGCAATGTTCTCTCTGAGGTCCTGCCAGTTTTTTTTGTAACCATTTGAGGTTTGTGAGAAAGTTTCATTAGTATTTATGAAACAGTTTGACATGTTTTTATAGAAGCTCAAGTAAGATTCTTCGGGCCTTGAAACAGCTGTTTGCTGTATCTCTTTGTGGGGTTTTGTATGTTGAAGTTACCTTGCTGATGTAAACATCTGTCTTGGAAAAATTAGATCCTGTTTTATTTTTGGAAACTGCTAGTGGTCTGGAAGTTGGATGTTGGAGATTCTGAGGATATAAACATTTTATTTATAAAGTTTGGAGCTGGATCATACTGAAATTGTGTTAAGCTGGATATTAAAGGGACTGTTAGTATTAGATCTATGCTAGAAACTGAGTGCAAGTAAAACTTTGTGGAAAGAATGTTGGTTATCTCTAAACATGACCTGGAACTATAGTATCTGTGTAGTGGTAGACTCTTAAGTGTATTGTGGGTTGTTGGGTTTTGAGTTGTGGAGTTATCTTGGGGTTTGGGTGGGGGAGAGGGAGAGACTGGATAAAACATTCAAATGTATTTAGATCCTTTAAAAAAAATGAAAAGAAAAGAAGTTTTGCTGTTATCAGAAAGTATACTACTGTGTTAACATTGGGAACCTCATTAAAGTTAAAAAAAAAAATAAAAATAAACATATTGGTAGAAATTTAAGTGGTTCTGTTTGGTAGTAGGTGAGTTTGTGTACTCCGTTAAATGTCTTCTATTATTTAAAGAAAAGGTAATGTTGGTTCATTTTATTGTTCACACTACTAGTAATTATAACTTTCTTAATGATCTCTTCATGGATTCGCTGGATAGTGTCCTTTTTCTAAAGAAAATAGACAAATGTTGGCAAGATCACTGCAGACAAATGGTAAGTTTTTTTTTTTTTTTAAGAAAATTTGTTGCCTAGTTCAGCTAATGTTTTACTTATCTCTGTTCCTTTACAGACGTGCTGTGCTTCTGAAAGGTTTCTTTGTGAAATAAAATTGCATCTAGTTCATTAGAAATCATGCCTTGAAAATACTTATCTGTAGAGTGTTTCTAGACAAATTGATCTAATCTTGGGAGGAGGGGGAGAGGGAATCTCTTAGCTGTTGCTTCTGTGCAAACCTTTTTATAGGTATTATAGAAAGGAGCTATTCTTTTGTGCAGAAAGATGCTAGATGTTGTATTGATCATCTCACAGAGATCAGTGGAATATTTTAAACAAATCAAAACTTTCTAAGAAAGAGCTATTCAGAATCTGTCAGTGAGGTTTTTTTTTGTTTTTTTTTTTTGTTTTGTTTTGTTTTTTTTTTTTTTTTTTTTGGTGTTGTCAAGCACAAGTTGTGTTGCTCTTCAGTTTCAGGAGTAAAATGATTTTGACTTTTCCTTCTCACAACAGATCATGATTAGAAGTATCTTTTTGTTCTTGGATCGAACTTACGTACTTCAGAATTCAATGCTGCCATCTATTTGGTAAGGACATGAAAGATAAAAGTGAGAGGGGAATGTTTACATTAGCCTATACTATCTTTCTTTGTTTATATTTGTGTGTGTTTATCCATGTGTGTGTGTATCCATATGTGTGTACACATACACACACACACATATATAAATATAAAATAAATATATAAATTTAAAAATTTTTCTAATGACCAGTGAATTAGATGTTGAATACATGGCTGTATGTGGCAAAAGGATATTGTATTTTTAATCTGCTTTTAATCTACTTGCTATGAATTGCAGGATTCTTCTAGTATAGCTGTGATTACACATTTCAGCAAGTAGTTATCAGCCACCAGTTTGCACAATAAAAGGAAGGGCCATGTTCAACAACTGAAGCATCAGGGTTTGGCTTGAATGTACCTAGTTATTGAATGTTCTTTGAATATATTTGAAAGGGGGGAAAAATACTTCAAATCAGAGGAAGGTATTCCTATTTGGACTCTCTCTAATACTTTAATAATTAGCAAATGTCCTACAGTGCTCTTACCACATAGCATTTGGCCCTTCACTGGGGGGTAAACTACCTGTGTTACTTTGTTTGCCACAGATTGAAGGAGTGGTGAATGGAAGGCCTGGCTTTTCAAAAAGTGTCCAGCACCCAACAATTTCAAGTTCATGGAAGGTTTCAACTGGAATGCCCAAAGCAGAGATACTAGTCTTTCAATTTACTGAATTCTTTAAAACTCTAAGAGAATTAGAGATTAGAAAGTGATGAAAAAAAGGAGTATAGTTGAATAGCTTAAACATGGAATTGGGATCCAGGATATTATTTTCTATTCCTAGCGTAGGTTGCTGTTCATTCAGTTTCAGTCATCTAGCCAACCAGGTGAAAAATAAAAGTACTGCAAAAATTAGGTGAATATTTAGGAAAAATGTATGTGTTGGTGCTTAAAAATCTGTGGTTTAATATTGACACTTTGTCAGGGTTTACTTTAGTGTGTGTGTGTGTGTGTTGATTTGTCTTGCAAATTATTTGGCAGCAGAGGTGAATTTGAGGAATGCACGTATTTATTGGGTTCTCCATTTGATCTAGATCAAATGTTGTCAATAAGATCGCTTGGGGTTGATTTTTATGCAATTTATTGAAGAGACTTTATTTTCTTTCTAGGGATATGGGGCTAGAATTATTCAGGACTCATATAATTAGTGACCAGAAGGTTCAGAACAAAACTATTGATGGCATTCTTCTGCTGATTGAGAGGGAAAGAAATGGTGAGGCTATTGACAGGAGTTTACTGCGAAGCCTTCTAAGCATGCTTTCTGACTTGCAGGCAAGTAAATTGTTTCGCTTGCAAACAAATAAACAATTTGGATTCGTATTTAGAGCTCTATAAGCTTTACTTGAATTGCTATCATGTTATTTTCTTAGATTTATCAAGATTCTTTCGAACATAGATTCTTGGAAGAGACTAACCGTTTGTATGCAGCAGAGGGACAGAGGCTTATGCAGGAACGAGAGGTATTTTGAATGTTTAACAATATTTGTTATGCTTAGTAATAAAACATCTCTCACAGAGAGGAACTATTCTGCTGCTTTATCCAGAATATTAGCCTTACTGACTAATTCCTGTGTGCTGGTCAATTATATGACTTTGTAGTACTTTAGGAAAGCAAATTCAAATGCACTTACCTTCATGGTGTTACTGCTTTCTGCTTAAAACTGGAGCTGCTCCTGTGGTCAAACCAGTATTGTCCATATTTTTTTTTTTTTTTTTTTAACATACAAAAGTACTTTGACGTTTTCAGGTTCCAGAATATCTTCATCATGTCAACAAGCGCTTGGAAGAAGAAGCAGACAGGATAATCACTTATTTAGATCAGAGCACACAGTAAGTGCAATTTCTCATTGCTTTATATCTTTAACTGTTTGGCTCTATTTATGTTGAGGGCCATCTAATAGCTGCAATTTATTTCAGTTATTGATTGACCATCAAATGCTTCTTTCCCACAGTAAAGCACTGTCTTGGTTCACAACTTATTCTTATATTCTTATAAACTTCTACCCATTTTGACAGAGTTGGGCATTTTGTTGGAGAAATACAGGTTGCCACCCCTAGTCCAAACATCTCTCTCTTGCTAAAATGCAAATGATCAGCTGCATCTCTTTCCTACCTGGAAAAGAGAAGAGCAGGAATAGAGAATTCTCAAGTAAAAGGTTCTGAATATTTACATAAGAATATTTACATATTCTTAGTGGAGTGTGGGGAGTTATTGAATACTGTCAGTCTTCAATCCTTGCTACTTAAAGGCAGGATTTTCTCAAATAGAATCAGGTAGAATTCATGACTTGAAGGGTAGGAAAAGTTTCTCCTAATGTAAAGCCACAGCAGTCGTGGCTGAGAGGAAAAGCACATCAGTAACGTAACACAACTCTTTGAACAAGTGGTAGCAATTTCTTAAAGAGCAGATACAGAGGATCTCTCAGAGGGGAAGCTGGTTTATTGCTATCTTCTTACATTTTGATTTCCTTCCTCCTTCAGCTATTAAAAACTTTTGGCTTGTTTAGTGGCTTCCTTCTTCCACACCATCATTAGTGACCAACTCCCATTTTGTTTTGATATCTCTTGGGTCAGTAAGCTTTTTCTCCATTCCCCCCCCCCTTTTTTTCCTTCCCTCCTGGCTTTGTCTCCCAAAATATGAATCTCCTCTCACAAGGCAGGAGAGGGAATATTCTTTGACAAACTTTTTGCACAATTTCTTCTCTGATGGAATCATTGTCCAACTGCTTTGAGGTCATGTGCAACAGGTTTGATGTGTGAATTAAATCCTCAGACAGCAAACATTTAAAATAAAAAGGTTGCTTACTGGGGAGAAAAAAGTATAAATATGTATGTATTCATTTTAGGTCCGTGGCCACAGATAACTAGAACCCTCCCAATGTCAAGTGTAGTTAATGTAATCTCAGAAAAGGATTTAAAACTGTCAATAATGGAGAAAGGAAAAGTAATTCTAAACATTTTTTCTATAGGAAGCCACTAATTGCTACTGTAGAAAAGCAACTTCTAGGTGAACATTTAACAGCCATTCTTCAGAAAGGTAATCTTTCTTCTTTATAGAAATGTTTCTAATTACTGCTTCGGGGCTTTCAATTCCTGTGCTGAAAAGAAAGTGACAGATTCAGGTGCTGGGGGAGGACACAAGCTACATCATTCTTTAAAGCCCTTTGCCACTCAGTTCATGAAATAGCACTGACCGTTTTGCAAGAGGGCAAGTGCAAATCTCCTTGTCAGAGGTAAGGAGCCACAATATCTTCAGATACATAGCAAAACAAACGAAAAATTAGAAAAAGTAGAATAAGAATATCTGGATTGAATGTGCTAAATAGCATTTTGAAGAACAGAGGCAAGGGAGTAGCTTTGAATTATGGATGTACTAGAAAGAGGAAACTTCAATTACTTGCTGCTTGTAAAATGCAACTTGTTTAAAACTTAGTACGATTCAAGCAATAAAGTATGTTGCTTTAGCTCTGCAATTGTCTGTGGAGTCAAGTGACCCTTTGGTGCTCTAAGTGGTAGTCTGGAGATAAATATGGGTGCAGCAAAAATGGAAAAATAAGAAAATGATCAAGTTCTTACTAGCCAGATTCTGAATGAAACAGGTGTGTGAGCATCTCCATGTACATCTGTAACAGACTCTTTCTATTTACTGAGAGAAGTATCAAGTTAGCAATATTTACCCATCTACTTTCTTAGAACCTTACTGTGGAGCATCAGGCCTTCTTTGCCAAAAACCTAAACATGAAGATATTTCTTGGCTGCTTGAACCTGCTTGCTTTTAAACATCTGCAAAGTTTATTTTCCAGCTGGAATTGAGAGTCAGACCTCTGTCTTGCCAAGGAACGTTTCTTACTGATGAACAAGGCATAGAATTCTCAAATCTTAAGGGAAGGGTGAAGTAAAAGTAAGCGAAGGTATTGTGATAAGTCTGTTATATGAAGTGTGTGTAGCCCAATATATCCAGTCTAGTAACAGAAAGCTATTAAGGTTTGAGCTAGTTCAAATAGCCATTCTATGTTTCATTGTTGTCTTTCAGATAAATTGGATAACTTTCAAAAAAATCTAATTGCTTGATTAAAAAATACTAGCTTTGAGGAGGTCCCTTACTGTACTAATATGCCATATTCTGTTTGGATTACTGTATAAGTTCTACTGAAATTCTGTCATTTGCAGGTTTAAACCATCTCCTTGATGAAAATCGAATTCAAGACCTCTCTCTTCTGTATCAGTTGTTCAGCCGAGTGAGAGGTGGAGTGCAAGTTCTCTTGCAACACTGGATTGAATACATAAAGGTACTGTTTCTGAGACTCTTGAACAGGTATCCCTATATTAAAATAATCTCTAGACAGTGTATTGCATTTTTCTATGTGCTGAAGACTATTTCTTGCTTATAATCATAATATTTAATAGGCAGGCTTTGAAACTGTATTAGTAAAAGTACAGTAACTGTTCTAATCATATTGAAGAAAGTACTGGATTTCATGGAAATATATTTGGAAGTCCTATCTTGCTTGTAGCTGGTTGTGGGGAACAACCGGATTTCTTCCATAAATTTTTACTGGTAATGGGAGAACATTTCTGACATCTCCCTGTTAAAATTTCTTGTCAGAACAAGTGGTAGCTTAGGCTTCAGTCACCAAACAATTGAAGTTCAAAGAACGCCTGAATATCAGTTAAGACCTTTCATTTTATTATTCAGTGAAAATGTTATGAGTATTATTGTTGTGAAGAAGTGCTTTCTAATGTCATAAGATTAGTGTTAGATAAAATTTGCTTTACTGGGAACTTTACTTGTGTAAAACCTGAAGATATAGATACTTTAAAAGGACACATTAATCCTGCCACACGTAAATTTATTTCTTCTGACAGAAGTTCTCAATTTGTTCAGATATTGACAGATTGGTTTTGAATCAAAACATTAGGTCTAGTATTATCTCTAGCTCTGATTATATAGCAAACACTTTATAATGCATTTATTTCTGTTTTATTAGTAGAAAAAATATGAGATTTTTACTAATAAGACTTGAAAAAGATAATTTAGGCTTTTAGAAGTCTTGTCATTTTAATTCATTATTTTGGGGTGATGGAAGATTGGTTTTGTTTTGGTTTTTTGCAGGCATTTGGTAGCACAATAGTAATTAATCCAGAAAAAGACAAAACGATGGTCCAAGAACTACTTGATTTTAAAGATAAAGTTGACCATATTATTGATGTTTGCTTCCTCAAGAATGAGAAGTTTGTAAACGCCATGAAAGAAGCATTTGAAACATTCATTAACAAAAGACCAAATAAGCCAGCTGAGCTCATAGGTATTTTTCTTGTTTCTTCCCATATGAGAATTAGGGTGGGGGACAGGCAGTAATGGCTGATGCAGCTTAAACAGATAAGATATGATGTTGTATATTAAGACATTACACTTAATGCATCAGCAAACTGGGACTGACTGTGCTCTTATTATGCATGTGAATTATTTGATAGGACACCATTAAAAATCATGAACGACCTCTGTTCACCAGTTCACGGCCAGTGCTAAAGAATAGTGAAAAATATTAGCACTAAGATATTGAAGCAGTTAGCCAGTGTCTAATTGTGAGATGACACACAGGAGAATATTTCTAATAATTTGATTTTTCAGGAGCTTACATAACAGCTGTGCTGCTATAAGGGGATCCAGACAATCATTTGTTTTTACATATAAAAACAACGAGCAATAAGGATACACTGTACCCATAATCTCTATCATGTTATGGGAACAGAGCCTTTGTAGTTTGCAAAGAACATTGTTTACAGATTTGTGTGTTTTATGTGGCACGCTGCAATTCTGAACACCTTAATTGTTTCCCTACACAGTGAATAACACCTGTTTTGCTATCTATTATGGTGTTCGGGGTGTGGAGTGATGCTTTTTCCTCTCCCTTTTTAAATGAATTCACTAACTGTAATGTGTTTATCAAACCACTTGAAATTAAAACAAACTGTAACCTGCTGGAGAAATTGGGCAGTATATTAAGTTCAGTTAACTAAGTTTTTCTTATTTTTCTTCTAGATAACTTTTTTATTATAATCGTGTCAGTCAATAATAAAACTGACTTTTTATTTTGACATGATAATATAGATTTTTTTTTAACATTAGGTACATTAATAAAGCTAAACTGCTATAACTGCTTACTCTGAAGGGGACACTAGGCTATAGCGTTTTTCTAATTTTACATCATCTATGAACATATATCAAACTAGCTGTGGTCAAACTGATTTGACAGTAACTTCAGGATTCTTTACATTTCTGAAGGATCTATAATGGTAGGTTTAAAAACAAATAAAAAATTAAATTGCCATTTCATTTGACAATAAGCGAATATTAAAATTTTTATTCCTTTACAATTTTTAGCTAAATATGTAGATTCAAAGCTTCGTGCAGGCAACAAAGAAGCTACTGATGAAGAACTTGAAAAAATGCTGGATAAAATCATGATCATATTTAGATTCATATATGGTAAGTGATATTTTTTTTAACTGGGAACAGTTGTTTAATCAATAATAAAGGTATTTTGAAATCGTTTTTGCAATTAGTCTGCATTTTTAAGAATTCATACTCTGTCTACAGAGCCTGCTGGTGGTGTTGTGCTTTTTAACTAGTATGCGTGTTAGAATCAACAAAAACCTGACTCAACCTATTGAAATCTTAATGTGAAAGTTCTTGTTACCTTTACTGAGCTTTGAATTGCGCCTTTTGTAGGCAGTATTTCTTTAACAGTTAAAGAAGATCTATGTGATCATCATCATCAGCTCTGATCTCTTACAGGAAAAGATGTGTTTGAGGCCTTTTATAAAAAAGATCTAGCAAAGAGGCTACTAGTTGGGAAAAGTGCATCAGTAGACGCTGAAAAATCTATGCTTTCCAAACTCAAACATGGTAAATATCTATACTTCTAGCTTGCTTTTTTAAAAAAAGATTAGTTTAACTGGACTTCTCAGAAATGCTGTTTCTTTTGTTCTGTTCCTAAGAGGGCAAGAGTCTGTGTGTGCAAGTCTTGAATGACTCTGGTGTACTTGCGAAGCTTTTAGTTTAGTAATTACAGTAATAATAGGCAAAAATCTTTAGCTTTAAGTTCAGTTTGGAATAGAGTTGAGGTGCTTCTGCAGAATAAGTTGGTATGTTCAGAGAACTTGATCACTTTTTCCTCTTGTCACTTACTGTGTATGAGATCTGAAACATGAAACTGCCAGCTAGCAGTCTTCTAGTTTGGTCTTCATTGCTTCATAGTATGGAGTCTTTGGGTGATAAGAATTTCTAGAACTTGACCTTGATTCATCATCAAGAGACAAGGCTTGCTAGGAAACTGATTGTATTTAGAATTACTGTCTGAGTGACCGGTTGCCAGTGGAGTCTGACGATGTTTGAACAGTTATGCTTGTGTGGAAAAACACTGTATTGCCAAAATAGGTACCAAATTAAGACATATTTCCCCACCACCCCCCTTTTTAATGCACTTACTCTCTCTCTTAATTGGAATTTAGTCTTTTTTAAAGAATACTTGCTGAAATAGGTTTTCTTGCAACAAAGTGCATTCTGGTATTTAGAATAATGACTCTCTGGTGTTGAAAATAAGCAAGATTTAACTTTTAGCAATGAAATTTCCTCTCTCATAGAATGTGGAGCTGCTTTCACCAGCAAACTTGAAGGAATGTTTAAGGATATGGAGCTTTCAAAAGACATAATGATACAATTCAAACAGGTATTGCTGGAAAGCCTGCCATGGCTCCTTCCTTTGCTTTGTTTTTTGAATGAATTATTCTCAAAATATATGTCTAATATGAGGGTGCAGAATATATTTAATTGTCAATATTTATTGTAATTGAGTTAAATTCCTTTTGAATTACTCCTGTGTGTAATGCTCTGTCACTACAGAGAAAAGGGCTTTGTAGGTGATTGTTTTCAAAGGGAGTGGACAAAAGCGCAATTAGGAAAACAGCTACTGCTGAAAATCAGTGGGAGTTGATCACCTAATTCCTGTCTGTGCCTTACTGTATTTATTAATAGTTTTCCTGAACTGCAAAGTAGAAAACCTGGAGCAAGGAGCTGCTTCTTTTAATAATAATAGTATAAAGGTATTAAGGTAAAGGAAAAATCATAAAACATTTTAGCACTACTTTATTCTGTTGGGACTGGCTTTTAAGTTCAGTGGTTTGGCCAACCAGTGATGCTAGAAGAATGCTTCTCCTCATTATTTCTGGCAGTTACTTAATGTTTTGAATACAAGCAAAGTTTAACTTCCTTTTTTTTCATTCACACATCACATCTTATTAGGTACATCTTCACATCAGCCTGCTAGAACACTACTTCTGCTGGTAGACTTTTCCTGTAAATTGCCTTTAAGACCATCTGAAAGGCACTTTCTCTGACCCTAATTTTCTTCCATCTAACTTTAGTTTAGATAGCAAAGACATCATATGATCATTTATTTGCTGTGCAGGTAGCATTCACAATGCTTGGGTTTTTCTACTAGCTTATCAGCTGAAATAAGTTTAACAAACATTGCTTTATTGCAATTTACTTTGCTTCTTTCTGCAGTATATGCAAAATCAGAATGTACCTGGAAACATTGAACTCACAGTGAATATACTGACTATGGGTTATTGGCCAACCTATGTGCCTATGGAGGTCCATTTGCCCCCAGAGGTAATGAATATACACACATAATATATCCAGTGTTTGCATATCAGTAATGCATCTCAATATCAACTAGCAACTTGTTTTTTAAATATAGATATATGCATATAATCTTTAGGAAGAAGTATACATCTTTATGTAGAGTTTACTTCCTTTTCTTGCATTTCCCTTTATTTTTCTAAGCCTTTATTTAAGGCTTATTTATTGTAAGACAGGGAGGCATGCTTTTGAAGTATAATTTGTTTTGTTTTTAGATGGTAAAACTGCAGGAGATTTTCAAGACCTTTTACTTAGGAAAACACAGTGGTAGGAAACTTCAGTGGCAGTCAACACTAGGACACTGTGTGCTAAAAGCAGAATTTAAAGAGGTAAGTGTTTTGCTTCTCTTTTATTCCTGTTACTTTGTCAGTTCCAAGTTTCTGGATTGCATCTTAAGGATAGTTAGAAAAGCTTTTTTTGTTATAGAAAGCTTAGCACTGTTTTTGCATTTACTCTTAACTTATGACTTCTTGCTATCATCTCTGGATATGGTAGTTTCTGAAATGTGTGTTAAGGTAAAAGAAGCATCTGGTTTCTGTATTGGAAAGAAAGAAATTGTTGATTACTGCTTAGGGAAAATATCTTGCGGGTGTGGTTCCATATTAAAAATGACACTAACTTTTTTTTATACTAAAAATTGGACCTTGTTCCATAGATGACCTTGCTTCATTTGACAACATCAAGCATGTTTACTATGGGCTCTTTGCTACTTAAAGGAAAGTTTCGTATTGTACAAGAATATAACTGTTTTTAGAGGGCTTTCAGTTACTCCACTTCAGTATTTGTTCACGGACACAAGTATATTTCAAAGGAAAAAAACTCTCAGAATAGAAATACTTACCTGCATTTTCCAGAAAAATGTTAATGATAAAAACAAGTATTATCAAAACTGGTTATTTCAAAGATCCTTTAGTTCCTTATACTATGTTTTAAAAATAATGCTTATCTTAATCTTTGGATTAAACCTGTTTCAAACTGTAGTTTTAAGCACTTAGTGCATTTGAGATTGAGAGTGTTGATGCATATCTCAGTGAGTTTTGTCAGTGGTGTGATAGTCTAGCCTTCTGATCTCTAATTTACTGTGCATTTCGCTGTTAACACGAGATGACCAGTAATTTTTCTTCTTTCATATTCCCAAATGAATAAAATAGCAATCACTTTCTCCAAGTGATTTCCTCTCCCTCCATCCCCTCTCACCCCCACCCCCACCCCCCAAAAAAAGAAGCCTAGTGATGTCTGCTTATTTTCTCTGTGACAGGGCAAGAAAGAACTTCAGGTCTCCTTGTTCCAGACGCTGGTGCTGCTCATGTTTAATGAAGGAGAAGAGTTCAGTTTAGAGGAGATAAAGCAAGCCACTGGGATAGGTTGGTACTGAAAACAGCCAACTACTTCCAAATGCTCTGAACTCCAAATACTAAACAACTTGTTTCTGCTTTAGAGGATGGAGAGCTGAGAAGAACACTTCAATCTCTGGCTTGTGGCAAAGCCAGAGTACTGACTAAAAGTCCCAAAGGAAAAGATGTGGAAGATGGTGATAAATTCACATGCAATGATGACTTTAGACACAAGCTTTTCAGGATAAAGATCAATCAAATTCAGATGAAAGAAACGGTATATTCTTTTTAATCATTTGGTTTCTAGAACCTTGGGTCAAGTCTCTGCTGCCCACTCATTTACAAATATTTTTTTCCACTCAGTTGTAACATTTATATTGGTATCTTCATAAAGGATACTTTCAATGATAGCATAGACATGACAGAGGGGGATTTAAATGTGAGTTGACATATTAACTTAGATTCCAGTGGTTCTACATCTCTCTAAATAAGCTTCATTAACAGAAATTCTAAGTAGTAAATGTTTTGATGCTTGATTGTTACGTGGAACTTTACAAAATGGTCTGTAAACATAGCAACAAGTTCAAGTGAATTTTCTCTTAATATCTTGCACAGATGATACCTGCAACAATTGTTAATCTATTAACAGCTATCCGATATAAAATCTGTGCAAAGAGTTTAATCCCTTGCCTAACTTTTATTTTGATAGACCATAGGTCTTCATACTCGTGAAGAATTTAAATCAAGTATTTGACAATTCCCAAAATCTTAGCATCTATGCTACGAACAATTCTTTGAATAAAAATTGATTTGACAGTTCTGTTTTCTTAAAAACTTTCCTAAACAAATTCTCCAGGTAGAGGAACAGGCAAGCACTACAGAGAGAGTATTCCAGGACCGGCAATACCAGATTGACGCTGCAATTGTGCGAATCATGAAGATGCGCAAGACATTGAGTCATAACTTGCTTGTGTCAGAGGTTTACAACCAGCTTAAATTCCCAGTAAAGGTGGAGTACTGATTTTTTTTTTCCTTGTTCTAAAAATGTAATACTTCTTTTTAAGGTTCCCTTGCCTGTCCCCAGTTAAACAGTGTTTCTGTCTGTAACCTGAATCTTTTTACTGTTAGGAAGGGCAAATACTCCCTTTGAGGAATTTTTTGCATTGATTTATCTGAATGTTACCTCAAGCTTTTAGTAAGTTCATAAAACCTATTACCAAATGTTTTCAGAATTGGACATCTGTTGTTAGTAGTAGCTATGAAGCTAACCCTCTTTGTTTGCATGTTGCCTTAAACTGTTCTTGCATTTTGTAAGTGCTCTGGCAATGCATTCTTGTGGGGGAGGTGGAAATAGTTCAGATAAGTCATGTAGAAGTGTTTTTGATCCTAACTGCTTGGTTGACACTTTTTATAATTGAGTAAACAATAAATGTACAGTAGTTTTTTTGGACAGATTATATTAATATGGGGAGTGAAAATCAGATATTGGTGAATGTCACTAAGCCAATGCAGCTCACATTTCTGATATAAATAGCTTGGTTCTGTGTATACTTGGAAATAGATTTTCAAATGGACAGTGGTGTATGCACTTGTTTTGAGTTTAAATATACAGTGCTTTCTATCAATGGAAAAATAAAAGGTATTGCTATTTAATTCTATTTTGTTACCACGTTAAATTTCTGCAGACTTGTAAGTACTGTATAAGCTGCAGTTGGGCATGTAGGGTAATTTAACAGGTAATTTAAATATTTTTTTTTCACTCTTTAACATGCAGCATTTTTAAAGTTTTTCACTCAACAAAATCATAGGGTACCCAAGCTACTGCAAAATGTATCAAGATAAAATTTTTGTATCAAGAATTACATCAATACTTGTATCAAGATAAAATTTTACTAGATAAAAGTCAGAAACACTTCGGCCTGTAACATAAATTCCAGTTTTCAAAATAGCATTAAATTTGAAAGGGAGCAAATATTTTTCAGTGCTGTAAAAGGATTATGATAGCTGCAGGTGACAAGCTAATTTTGTAGCTTTCTCTTCAGTCAATTATTCATAGTATTTAGATTGATTCCTGTTTCCTCAGTCATCTTGAACAATGTGGATGTTTGGGTTATATGGAAAGGAAGAATTGAGGATTATTGAAAGCAAAATAATAATACTGAAAAATCTGCTTTATTTTACAGCCTGCTGACCTTAAGAAGAGAATAGAATCTTTAATTGACAGGGACTACATGGAAAGAGATAAAGAGAACCCAAATCAATACAACTATATTGCATAAACATATGTTGGCCTTTGTTTTACTGCACACTTGGTGTCATACGCAATTGCCAGTGGATAAACTAGCCTGTTGATCCCATTAATTGACTTTTTATACTACCGATGACTGAATGAAAGCAGTGTAATGGAAAAGTATAGTAGAGTGGACTTCTTTCAGTGGTTAACATGCCCATTTAAAGAGTACTATTTACATTTTACGAAGAATGCTGTTGAACTCTTTGCATGTTATTTAGTAAGATGTGCAGAAGGCTGCAAGAAAGTACCTGGTCTTCGTGATTCCATTTGTCTCTGGGTCTGAAGAGGAGTCCCTTGATATATGACAGATGTCTTTCACACCTTTAAACAGAAACAGAAGGTTAATTAATATAAGAAAATAGCCTTTAAAATGCTTAAACTGCATGCAAACTTTTAATTTACTGTACAGAATGCATTTCAATTAGCAACATACCATTGGTTTGGTGGATACCCACACTTGGATTTTTCCTTTGAGGGTGGGAAAATGGGGAATAAGCTGAGCTATACTTATGATCTGATGGAATATATTCTTAGTCACAATTAAAACAAAATTGTACCAATATAAAATGATGTATAAAGTTTGCAGTGTGGGCATATATATTATATATACAAACACCATTCTTACATAACTGTTACAACAAAACAGGTTCAGGTTTATATTTATATGGCTTGCCTATAAAACTTAGTGTTCACTTTGGGGAATTTTAAGCATAAAAGAGCCATAATGGAAAAAGCGACTTTTTTTTTTTTCCACCAGTCATGGGTAGGAGGCTTTCACCTCTTGGCAGCAATACTCTACAAAGAGAATCTATTTAAAGATATTTATGAAAAGCCACACTGTTCTTTTGGTAAAGCTATAAGAACAAAAATTACAAATGGATTTTAATACTTGTTTTGCTTTGCAACATTCTAAACTTGAACTAACCTCAAGGTTTAGACAGGGCAGCTTTTAATAAGACTGCCCTGCTTTGGATTGCTTTAACTTAAAGCTTTAAGAACTCAGCCCTAGATGTGGCAGGCCTCCTAGAACCCAGACACCTACCTCTCATATAGAAAGATAGTTAAGTATTGCTACGAGGCATCTAGAAGCTATTTCCTTAGATGACCAGAGAGCATTCCTTGCATCTTTATAAAACATGGGAGAATAAGTCACTTGAATGCAGAGCTTTGTTTCGATGGAATGATTTTTTATTGCTATAGTAGTGTCTGTCCAGAATATTGGGGGGGGGGGGAGGGGGGCAGAAGAGAAGAAAAAGTGTCAGCAGAAAATGTAACTCCTCCATGAAACTGTTCTTCCTTACCCAGCTAAGCTTTAGACCTACCATCAGCTGTGTTGCAGAGCACAATGAAAACCTCATCCTCTTTCAGGCACTGATAGTCCTGGAGAATACCAGATATTTCTTGAAAGCAAGATGTTATTTTTTTGTTCAAAGGCAATGTAACTTAAGTCCTTACAATCTATAACTTTTATCACTGTGATCCCATATTCAGGGGTGTGTGTGTGTGTGTGTTAGGGGGAGAGAGTGTGTGTGTATATTTATATATATATATATATAGTATCTGACACATCCCATCCCTACTGCTTTTTTGGTCCACTGTTTAATTCCATATTTTCTCCAGCTGTGTTTTTTTTTTCCCAAGCTCTTCTATATACAGTCCTCAGTTGACAGATGAAGCAGATGTTTTCTTCTTACTTAATTAATTGTTGCCAACCTCTACTAACTGTCGTATACAGCTCATGAAACAATCTGCAGAAAATCTACCTATTCCTTGACACTATTGCAGCATAATCACTGGTAGACATCCAGGAACACCCTTGCCTCTGTAAGAAAAATGCTACCAATAGAATTTTAGTAAGAAACTTGGACACTGCTCCTGCAAACAGAGGCAGATCTTTAAGGATTAGTTCAAATAGAGATCCACTAGGGAGGAAAGAATGCCTGAAAAAAAAGCCTTCTGTATTCTGCAGTCAATGTTCCTTTTCCTTGTATGTGTTTTCTATCTTCAGCCAATAAAAGATTACTTTTTAAAAAGGTATTTTGGAGAAGAAGCATAATACTTAACTCTTTAGAAGGCAGATGATGACGAAAATCAATACTGAACTGGTTCTGTTCAGTCTATTACAGCAAATAAAAAAAAACTTTAAAGTTTTTTTTAAAAAAAAGGCAAAAGTAAAATCCTCCCTCATTAGACAAGTGTATTACATTCAGTCAAATCACCAAAAAAGGTCCAAATGCTTATTTAATTTTTATCAGATCTATTTCAGTAATTTAGGTGCAGAAACTATAACACAGAAGATCTCATCAGACTTCAAGATCTGAGGCAGACCCTAAGCTTTTTGTTGGCAATCTAGTTAAAGCAACCCAAAGAACAACTTTGAGAATATTGGCTAGGCTGAGAAGATGGGTGAGAGGGGGCAGGGAAGAAGCCTTTCGTTCTTGTATCTTCATGGCTTTTCCCCCAAGAACTTGTTCATCTCTTCTGCTAAGGTCTTGCTCATTCCTGGTTAATGACAAAGCTGCAGCCAAGATTATTGTCCAGCTGAACAACTCCACAACTCTTTGCTGGGATCATGTGCCTGCCTATTGAGCCATATATATCTCTATATAAAAAATAATGTGGGCTTGGACCACAGCTCATCTGGCTATAACACAGCTTGTCTGTTTGGCCACACATTTTTAATCTTGACTCTTGCATGCAGTTTATAGCACCTTGTTCATAAGAAATTGCAGTTTATTCTTAGAAATATATATTTTAGGTTTTTTAATCTTTATACCCATAAATGGACTATTTTTTTGTCTTGGCTGGTTTAAAAAGTGACCATTTTGTTTAAATGCTGTAATTGCAAATGTGTTGTAAACATTGTTTTGTTCTATAGGTTACACAAAGGTGCCAAAGTAAATAGTTAATAAAAAAAAAAAAAAAAAAAAAGCAAATTGTTAAGTTGCTTTAGCTGTGGTTCATATTTTGGTCTCTTCTCCCTTTTTTTTTTTTCAGTTAGTCTTTATTTTTCCTAAACATATCATTTGCCCTAATGCTTTCTTTTTTTAAAAAAAAAAAAAAAAAAGGTGCATCTAAAGAAATGTTCAAATACCACTTTGTTTTTAGTGATTTCGTACAGTAGAAAGAGTATTTTCTTTGAAAAGTTATGCTAAAATTGTAAGAGTACAGCAGCATTCAAAAATGTAATATACTTTTTGTATAAGAATCCTTCAAGGTATGTTGGGGGGAGGGAGAGGAGGGGAGGGAGAAACAACCCTGTTACTTTTCAGAAGCCTCTTCACTCGGCTACCAGAATATACAATTGTGCTTTTTCACTGCATCAAAAAGTTATAGTTTATGCAGACTTGCAAACAGGGCATGTGTCACCATTGCATCCTTTGATGCAAAAAGCAAAACCTTTTTAATGTTTCATAACAAGTCTGGCATGGGTACAGAGAGTCTTTCTTAAGTTGGTAAATAATGTAAATACATGTCCTTTCAAAGAGTGAGTCTGTTATCTAGGTATTTTGTGTCATTTAATAAATATTAAACAGTTTTGTGTTGATAAAATTGTGTGTAAAATGCCTTCTTACTCAAACTTCTGTATGTTGGGCTTACTGATGTTTGTGGCTTCCTTGAAATCTTTAGCTTGTGCTTTCATAACAAAATACCTGTTTGCTGCTTAAATATGAGTAGTTCCTTTTTCATTCAGTCATTAAAATCCCTTGAGTTTTCTAAGTGGCTTCCATTCCTGAATCTTCTTTAAGACCTAGCTTTAAAAAAAAAAAAGAAAGAAAGAAAGAAAAAGATTGGAAGGGGAGGAAATGAGCTTCTAGAGGGATTGAGTCCAACCTTGCAAACTTTAAGTGAGGATTAGATGCAAAAGTGACAGAAATCTTAAAAATACCAAACCTGATGGTTTGGTGCTGTTACAGGAGGGTACTTGCCTGGTATGCCAGTGGCCTGAACAGGAGACAGCATTATTGGTTGTTTGCCAGTACATCTAGTAACTTTGTCATGGTTCTGTTACAATCATTAAAGTACAAAGGACAGGGTTCATCAAGTAACCTGCTTCTGGTACTGTAGATTGAGCCATCTTCATATTTTCCTTCAGCCATTTGGAATCACTGGACTAAATCTGAGTGGGATTTGTCAGGAATATCTTCCACCTGTCTTGTTTCCCTTAGTGCAACTCCTGCTCAGAGAGGGAGCACTGAGGACTTGCAGTGGAGGTGTGAGGGGGGAAGAGTCATGATTTTTTTTCTTTCTTAGTTCTGGAGAGATGATCTGGAAAGACCGACAGCTGTTGCAGAGCAAGTGCTGATTCCTCCTTAAGTTCTCTGCTGAAGACTTGCACATGCTGCAGGGAGGCTGACCTTGCACAACACTGCTATAATCATAAACTGTTCCTTGGGCATGGCATTTTGAAATGGGTCCAGTGAATGTTTCCCACTAATACTATTGCCCAGATGTCTTTTTCCACATTACAGCTTGGAGACATGTAAATGCACAAGATGTTTTCTTCACTAATAATTTTTACATAAAGATAATATTCCCTTTCCTACTTCCTATGTTCTCTGAAATTCTACAGAATTTTGTTAAAAAATTACAGACACATATTTGGAGACTGACAGATTTTTCTATCTATACTATTTCTTTTGGAAAGTATTACAGAGCAGTAAATACTTATTTCTGTTACTGTATGAAGTACCAAATGCCTTACATCATTCTTATTCTGAGAGAGAGACAGTAGCATTTTCAAGCTGAATTCTTTAAAATTTATTTTGGTGCTGACAGAAAGAGTAGACTTGGCACAGAGGGTATCTTCTGTGAAATAAGGAGTTAACTGGGAAGAGGAGCAACAGATGTTTATCTACATAAAATGATCAGAGCAGTTTCAATGTCTCTCAGAACTATCTTGTACTGCTTAAGGGAAATAATTATTAGGATGTATGCTAAAGAAATAACTTTCAAAGTTAACTCTCTAAAAATGGGTGAAGAATTGCAGCACCATAAATGGAGCCCTTTTCTTAAACCTGGAAAAAATAGTACATATTCAGCAAATACAAAACTTCTATTGATGGTTGTTCTTTAGTTTAATCCTTAAATCAGTCAGTTGTTCGTCAGCTTGAAATACTTCTGTTTTAGTTGAATGAAAACCTGTGTGTCATTCTTAATTTGCTTTTACTACCAGATTTTGTCTTTTTAAACAAGTGAAAATCTAGAGGTTCTGCTCCATTTTCAATAATAAGGATGTTGCAGTAGCTTCTCTTCTGGTAGGTCTAACATTGAGATGCTCCATGTATTTAAGGTATGCACAGCAGCATCAGGATCTTTGGTAATGTACAGACCACTGCAGAGCTTGAAGGATGCAATGTTTCTTTACAAAGCTTAGTCGTTATGACTTTGCAAATGAGGAGGGGATAGTATGCAAGGACAGTATTTTTAAGGCTATATAGGCTAGATATATATATTTATTTTTTAGTTTGGAATGGTGAATGGTTCTAATACTGCAAGAAATACCAGTGCTGGATTATTAGCAAGATGTTCAATTAATTAATATATAGCTTTTTCCCCCTCCACACCAAACCTCATATGAAATTTTTCACATAGTAACGTATGTTCTGTTTACCCTTGTGTAGTCTATACAGAAGCTGAGAATAAACATTTTGCTTTAAGAGTCAAAAACAGATAATTTGTTTCAAAAACAGTCCTTTCACTATAAAAAGAAAATTTTTCAGTAGTAATAATTTGAGGCTTGAAGCAAAACTGCTCCACTAATTTTCCCTAAAGCCTGAGCAAGACGCTGTGTCAGACCAAGTTCTATCAGATACTGTGTTGGGAAGGAGGTACAGCTTTCAGGCTGGAGGTGGGAACGAAGATTACAAAACGCAGCCTCTCCAGAGGCTGGCTGGAACCTTGTCACAGTGCGCACGCAGCTGGCTTGCAGCCTGCATGAAGGGAAGAGGTCAGGCCTGCTCCACTTGAGAGCCGGCTCTGCACCTGAACAGTTGTGATTCTGCTCCCTCACATAAAACTTGCCGTGTTCTGTATCTCCTTTGACTCAATTTCTTCCACTTTATCTCTACAGTGTCGGCTGCTGCTGCTTCAAATCTTAGCCAGGAGCAGTTACTCAAGGTGATGCTGTGCAAGGTCACCTCAAATTGGATAGAGATCATTCCTGAGAAGAGTTTTGTTAACCAGGACAATGCAGTGACTAGGCATCAACCTAGGGTCTGTGGAACCCGTTTTCCTAGCTCTGTCAGACTTCAGGTGACTGTAGGCTAATTACATGTTGTCTGCCTTACTGCCTTTGTAAGAGGGAAATAACATTATTCTATGTTACAAGGGATGCTGTAATGATAAAATCCTGCTGTAATATACCCAGGTAAGAAAATGAAAATGACTGTACAGCAAAAAGTATTCCTTACAACCTCTGTAATTTAAATACAGCTTCCTGCTAAGTTTGAAACTTCCTGCTGAAATTTCTCAGAAAAACTTACAGTCAATACATCTTTCATAAGAGTTGGAGGCAGGAGGTATCTCATGTACAAAGCTACTCATTTTCAGAAAATAATTCCTACTCAGAAGCTGACAGATGCATCTCCAGAAAGTTGACAGACAATGAATGTAGATAAAAATACAAAATTGAGTACTGGCATTTTTCCACTTTGCTGTTATAAGTGCAAAGAATGTATTGAGTTGTCAGTCAATCATCTGAAAAAAAAAATTTTACATTGAACTGAAACACTTCTAGAAGTTTGGCATAATTCACAATATGCACAGAAGTCTCTCATTTGCTATCTTTTGCTATCAAGCTGCCTGACTGCTGATTACTCTAGTACACTTAATATCCAGCAAAGGCTGAAAATGCTTCTGAACATTACAGTGGTTCACAAAACCAATGGCAACACCATCACCTGGTGTCCCTGATGTCCATAGCATTAAGGATGCCAGCAGTGGGATAGCAAAGGAGCAGCCACTGCACCAGTGCCATGTTAAAGCCTAGCTACACCTCACTTTCACCTGCCAAGGAAACCACCATACGGTTAAGTCAGGCTGCATTTATACAAGCATGTTTTTGTAATACGCTTGTGACAAAATACTGCCTCCTGTACCTCCACTCCTTCCTGCTAAGCTGGAAACATGTTTTTCCAGCTGTGTCAGTAGACTAGATTTCAGAGTGCCTTTGCAGGAAGTTTTGCAGCTGTCTCTGCTGCAACCTGATCTCTGATCTCTTCACCTCACAACAAAGGTTTCTTTTTTTGGCATTCCACGTGATTGCCCGAGTCTTGACTCAGCAGTTTCCTGGAGCAACACCATTTAATGGTTTGGTTTCCTACCACCACCTCCTCCAGAAAACCGACAGCTCAGGAACACTGCCATCTGCTTGAAACAATAATGAACCACAGTTTTCATACATTTTAGATAGCAAGCAATTGCTTTAAAGCTCCCATAACAGAGCTGTCAAGAGTCATCCCTTCTCTAACACTGAGTACACTAACATTTTCATATGCAGCATATGCACATCACATGTCATACTGTGCTGGACAAAGCGTGCTCTTCACTAAGGTGTCCAGACCACAGTAAATTTCTATTCCGCTGCACAGCACAAGTAACCAGATTACAAACTGGAGCTACATGAAAAGGAAAATTTCAGCAGCTGCAACTCCTGCAGTTGCTGCCACAGTTTCCAGAGGGCCCCTGTGGTTCACCACCTCTGCCAAGTGAATCCAGGGCCTCTCCTGCCATCATTAACCCCATATCCTCTTTCCATCAGCCTCTCCCTTGGAAGACAGAGCCAAATCCTTCCTCTGCTTCCTAGAAAGGTTCTGCTATAATCTGGACTACAAAAAAAAAAATGTACCACAGAATAACATGTTGCTTAAACAGATACCTAAAACAGTGAATTAAAAATAAATAGAATAAATTAGTAATTACTACATGCTCTAGATAGATAGTATCTCCTTTTTATTCATTTCACAACCTGTACTCTCCAGCACCAGAGATCAGAAATGTTAAATTATTCAGTGCTTTGGTAAACATTGCTGAACACTTTGCTTCTGACAATATACATCTCTTGATTTTCTCAAGTCTCAAGATTAAGAAAAATTTGAATACAGACATAATATTCAGCCAGCTGAAACTACTAGTGAAGAATATGATGTGAGTGAAAGTCATAGAACAACCTATACATCCAAAATTAGGCATGAATTAATATTCCTTGCTGAACTGTAGTTTAAAAAAGAAATCACATTGGTACTGTGTATCTGTCCTAAATACATGTCAATATGTTGTTGAAACTCCCAATATAAAGCTAAGTATACTACATAGTAAAAATGTAATGTGATACAGTGACATTACGGTCCTCATGTTCAAATCCAGCAGTAACTACAGGGAATGTCTAAGAAAAACAGGATCAGCTTTGCCATCCATCAGTGGCTCCAATAATTACGCCAAATGAAAAATCATTTCTCCCTAGTACGCAAAAGGCTAAGGCATATTTTTCTGCATCATACTAGTAATCATTTGCACTTACGTTGTGAAAGGAAAACAGCTGATCTTAAGAGTTTGATCTTATGTTATAGAACTCCCTCTCCCACATAAATGCTGCCATCTTTAAGACCACAACAATCAACAAGGAAATTACTCATGATAAATAAGATGCTATGGATATTTGTTAGAGATTGAATCTTACAAGTACTAAATATATTTGCTTTTCATGGAATTTAAGAGGAATCAGGCAACATCTGATGACAGCCAGTACAATTCTTTCTAAGAAAAGCTGGAGGATTTGTTAAACAAGGGAGAAGAACACAGATTTATTTTGTTCCTTTCAGAGCTATGAAGAGAAGACAGGCTTTGGAAACTGCCCCAAAATTGGCCTTGTAGGGAGAATACTGCCAAAACCAAGCTTCTGTCAGTAGGCTAGACAAGAGGAGAGTATTACTGTGCTAATGCAGGTGCACATTCTTTTTAAGAATCACAAACCTATCTTTCAAGAATAATCACCACATTCAGATAACTGAAGCAAATGAACAAACTTCATCCCTTATGTGAATTAAAGTGCTTGCACCCACTTACTCCAGGTACAGTTTCATCCTTTGGAGTTTCCCCAAGGACTCTTCATGCAAGGGCAGAAATGTAGATTCATTTCATGGCTGCCTCATCAGTCACCATGTTGTAGCTAGGGACAGTCTTCATGTACGTGCATCACAGAAACACCAGTCTTTCTTGTTATATTGTGACACTAAAAATAAAACAGAGATTTAGCTTATGGTTCCTGTCTTCATACAAATTCATCTTTGTATTAGTTGCTCTTACAGCCAATTTGGCACTGACTTAACAGGGAGCAAGGTTAGGCCTATACATTGTTTTTCTGTAGCTCAGTGAGAAAAACTGTCATCTTCTTTTTGACTGAAACTGCAAACAAGAAGTAAACCTCTGAATAAAAAGTGCATATGCTACAATTACAATAAAAAGACATAATACCACAAAATGCTTGTGCAATGCAATTATATGGCAGGGAGCGGAGATAACAGGAAGACAAAGTAACCCAGTAGGGGAAAAAAAGAATAACCTGTGTTCTGATATAAACAGTATTTCTAGTGCAAAATAATATATTTTACATCATGCTAAATTATATAAACTATAATAGCCTTTTAATCCCACACTAGTTGCTAATCTCACTCAGTGTTATTTATCAGGAACAGATCTGCATATTACTATATCTACCATTTGATTTCATTTCACACTTCACCAAACTTGCACAATGGAAACAAATAATCAATCTTCCTTTTAATTCTGCAGAATGTCACAGTCTATTTCTAACGTACAGGCAAGAGATTAGGGAGGTATTCAATACACTAGTGTTTAAAGTCACATCCTGAAGTAAATGTTCTAGCTGACACAAAACATGGCATTCCCGCACACAAACAGCCTAGAACATACTACCCATTTTCTCCTGTTCCCATTAGTTAAAACCTAATTCAACGTCTCTACCCTAATATTTAAATCCCTTTAATGGAATTCCTCACTCTTCAAGAACAAGACCTCTCATGACTATGTTCCATTTCACTAAAACAATGAAGCATGAGAACATGTAAAAGTACAGAAAATAGTCCTTAGACTTTTAACTGCCCTACTCTTTACCCTAGAGCTGAGAGCCCAGACTTGCTACTTTCAGAGTTAGTGCTTTCATCTATGCCACTATCTATGCCATTTCATCTATACTAGAAGCTCCCCCACAGCCTACAACAAATGATGACTCAAGTATTAAATATAAAATTTATTTCTTCAGGTAAGTTTTCAATAAATTAAGCCCAAAGGCTGAATAAAAGAGTGATTATTTCCAAGCATCTTGAAATTGCAGGAATTCTGGTATTCATGTGCAATGATGCTTATACAGATGGCTGTACAGATATGAATGTACATGATAGGTTGGTTCTAGGAGCAGTTACCAAGTACAAAAAGAAATGCAAAGAATGAGTGAATGTGTCTGACCACACAAGCACTTGTGGGTGGAACCCACATTTGTATAATTCACTGGTTACAGTGGTGTTCCAGACTTGACAGATTTTGTTTTCTGATATTCTTTGGAAAAGTACAGTATCACAAGTGTGTAACTGAGATTATTTAACTATTATTTTATCATAAATTGCATTAATTCAACTTCCTCCAGACTTTATGATCACCTTCCTGTCTACACCATCTCTACATCTTTTTAATACTCTCACTGTCTGACTATATCAGGTTGAGGTCTTTTACTGTCCTCTTCAAGAGCTTTCATTCTCTTCCCGCATCACTGGGCATGTCTCTTAGTTCCTGGTTAGTCAAATACTATTTGCCATTTTCCTACGGAAACAGACTTATCTTATTCCAGTAGGCTCCTGTTCCCTAGGTAGCTGGGAATCCTCCTGCCATTCTCTTTGCTGTCTCCTAGTCTGTATCTTCTTTGCCATCTCTTAATCATGGCTTCTGCACCAAGACAACCTTGGTTTCTGTTTCTGATCAATACTCTCCAGCCTTCAATTCAACTTTCAGCTGATTTTATACCTCCGTCAAGTCTCATATTCACTAGATTTCTTGTCCACTCTTGTCTTCTCCTCCCACCCCTTCCCATCTACCCTATCATGTCTTTTCTCCAGCACTTGTATCTGGCAGCTTCTTTCTCTCTCTTTCTTTCAGGCTAGTGTCTTGCACTTAGGCATCAGTGAAAATGCAGCAAAGCGTCCCAGTTCCTGCTGCTAGTGCCAAATTCCACCCTGCTTAACAGAACCAATTACTGGAAAGATTTCTATCCAGTCATTTAGTAGGCACAGCACATGTGAATTCTGCTCACACGCAAGAGCTAAGAAAGGGCAGGGAATGGCTCTCCTCCTGCAAAGATGGGGTATAATCTCTGATTAGCCCTGAGTAATGTGGGATGATGGCTAACAATCACAGGAATTAGAGCCTGCAGGGACACTGGGAGATCATCTAAGTCCACCCCTGCCCTAAAGCAGAATCATTTCCTGAGGGAAGTTTGTCTAATAAAAACAGGATCTTGCATGAGAATCTAGTGCAATGCTCAGCTAGTCATTCCCCACTATCTAACTTAAATATTCAATGTCATTTTAGCTCATTTCTCTGCTCTCTTATTTACTGTAAGCAGGGAAAATAGATTATTCCTTCCTTTTTTGTAGTAGTAGAAATCTCTATATTAAAAGTTTATCTTTCCTTAGGGTATCTTTTCTCAGCTTTGCCTTCTTAACCTAAAATTAGCCCAGTTAACTTTAGAATGGCTGTATGGTGTCAAAGCAAATGCCTGACAACCTGTTTCTGCAGAAGCCAGTAATGGACATGCAGGGAGGAACATAAGAAGAGAGTAAATATATAGTGCTACTTCCTTGTTATGCAATGTCAGCTGTGAACTATATGCTTAGTCAGGGGCTTCCTGAGCCACGGATGGTATTTTTGTGTTTAAAATGTCTTTCAAGTCTTCCTCTTATGTTTCTTTGTCCATAATTCTTGCTGGATTTTCTCTTATTCAACTATGCTGAAAGATGATGAAATCTTGGACGAATTTAGCCACTAAAATCTTCAAAGCTCCTCCTGAGCACGTTCAAAACAGAAATTTTCACCACTGTGAAGTCCACGAGTGGACCACCAGACAGACGGGAAAACACACGTCTTCGGCTCCAAGGGCCCCTCCTTGCCGAGTCCCTGTTGCACAACAGGGAAATGCTGCAGTTCACCAAAGGAAAAAGAGGTCAGCAGATTTTTTTCATTAGATGCAAAATATGTTCTCCCTCAGCCTTACTCTTGGAAAGGGCTCAAATATTCTGAGAGAAGGAGAGATGAGATGGAGAGATAGGAGAAGAGAAGGGAAAAGAAAGGAAAAGAAAACAAAAAAAAGAGAAACGATTTTGGCCGGGAGCAGGTCTTACAGCGGGACCCGCCGGGCACCTCGCTGCCAGCCCCGCGCGTGGCAGGAAAACGGCCCCGCCGCCCCCGGCCCCGCCGCCCCCGGCCCCGCCGCTCCCCAGCTTGCCCGCCCGAGGCCCCGCGGCGGGCGCTCTGTCCGCGAACCATCGAATCGAGCCCGCCGGGGGCGGCGCGGCGATTGGCGGAGCGCGGCCGGCACCGCCCCTCCCCTCACATGACCGACGGCGACGCTTTTGCCGCGCCCGGCCGCCTCCCCCCGCTCGCTCTCCCCTCGCCGCCTCACGGAGCCCCTCCGCCCGCCGCCGGGAGCATGGAAGCGCGCTGGTGGCCGCGGGGGCCGCTCCGCCCGCCGCGCTGCTCCGCCTGCCTCCTCCTGCTGCTCGGCACCGCCGGTGAGGGGACGCCGAGGCCTGCGGGCGGGCGCGGCTGAGGGGGCGGCGGGCCCGCGCGCTGGGGCCGTTGCGGCGCGCGCGGGGGGCGGTTGTTGTGCCCGCGGGAGCTGGCGCGTGTCTCCCCCCTCTCCCCCCGCCCGCGCGCGCTGGGCACGTGACACGGCCTCGGGCAACGGCCGTGCGCGCGGGGCGGGGGGGGGGCGCCCGCCACCCGCAGCCGGGCCGGGCCGGGCGGGGCGGGGCGGCGTCTCTGCAGCCTGGCCAAGGCCCCGCGCCGTGGGGCTGAGCGTGAGGCGCGGGCGGGAGGGCGTGCGGGCCTGGCCCCGGGGCCCTCTCCGCCGAGCCCGCCCGCTGCGCGGGGCCGGCGCGGCTGCTGGCCTGCCCGCTCTGCGGCTTCGGGCGGGGGTCTGCGGCGACCGCGGATCTGCGCGGTGGGCCCTTGTCGGCAGCCGAGCACGTTTGGAGCTACGGAGATGAGCAGTCGTAATCCCACACTGTAGAGAATGATGAAATAACTTTCTTCCTTTAAAAAAAAATAATAAAATAACTCAGAAATCAAGGAAGTGCTAGGAATACGTTTTTATTTCAACAGAGATGAGTTATATAGGTTTATGTATTTAAGTGAGGTTTGGGGCATTTCCCTTACAAAGCATTCTCAAAGCATGAAGAGCACTTTGCAGAGTAACGTTGTTCTTTAAGATCGTGGCTTTGAGAGTGATGTTGTCTGCCCCTCAGTTCACTACTATTTTCTGTTAATATTGTGTTTACTCAGCTATGAAGCCTTAAATGCTAGGTTTTGCCTCTTCTTGCCATTGCACTCAGTAGCAGTATTATAGCATAGCTCTCCTATTGCATAGGAGTTCGTAAATGCCTTTGGTAATAGTAAGGGTGAGAAAGTGGCTGTTTTGTTTTAACACATGCAGGCATACACCCCTTGTGTACCTTTAAATCCAAAGATACTGCTCCTATGAAGTGATACACTGAGTAGATGTTGCAAAAAGCCAAGCTAATTTACTTCTGATAAGTGCAGTCCCCAGTCTTACTATTTTGTTTTACTGTCTGCAGTGAGCAAAGCATGCAAGGAGGCTGGCTGATCTTTAGGTTTCATGCAGAGAATGCCTCTGTCCTGCAAATTTGTTATAAATTTAGCAGTTAACTGAATGTAGTTCTTTGTTATGCTAGCAGTTCTGACCAGCTGTGTTAGTTTTGTCACTTTTGTGCATGTGGCTTTTGAGGCTATCTAACTAATTGTTTAAGGGTAGGTCAGGTCTCTTATAGGGAGGATGTATCTTTTGACATCTGGAATAAGGTTGTACTTAAAAAAAAAATTACACTTAAGAGTTATTCACTGTTAAGTAGGTCAGGGTGTGCAAGGTGCATGTGTGTATATTGAGATTATCTGTGTTGGTCAAGTCTACTGTGTGCACTTGCTTACTGTAGCATTTCTTCAGTGTTTACTGCTGCATCTACCATAACCTATGCTGAAATATCCCTTTTGGAGAAGTTACTTGCAAGCTACTTTCTCTATAAGGAAGAGTAAGTACTAGTCAGCTTGGTACTTCTGAATCTGGACCACTTCATTCTTGAGGTGTTTTCAGCTACTCATAATAAACAACCTTTCTTCCTTTTGCTTGCACCTGCTAACTCATAGAAGAAGCAGTTTCACAGCTCAGTTATGTCTTTTTTCATCTCTTATTTTTTTTTACGAAGGTGGAAGAGATTTTCCTAATAGGTAAAACAGCACTGAGAAGCAAAGAAATTGCAGTGTTACAGAGCAAGTTAGTAGAATGTTAGTATCAATCTTCTGCTAGTTTTATACTGCTTTTCAAATTGTGGTAAAATAATTACTTCTAAGTACATTGTACTTTATGGCTTAGTCAATAGTCTTTTAACATGCCGTGTGACATGATGTGTATGTAGTGAAGTACCATGGCTATCCTGGCTAGGCTGCAGTAGTTTCCAGAAACTTAAGGCCTGGTCCAGTTCCTTCTGAAATGAGAATGGATAATAACACGCAGCTGGTACACAGGTGCAGTAATAAATAACTTCTAAGCTTAAAAAATGGAGAGTTTTTATTTAATGTTGCTGGAGCTCTAAGCCACTTCTTGGCAGTAAATTTGTATGCTTTGCTGTTGCAAGTTGCGAAACCAGTATCTTCTGGTGCACCGCAGATCTCTGCACAAACAAAAGTTATCCTAAAAAGGCATACCAAACTGGTTGTTTGTGAATGTGCAAGCAATCCTCAGTGTTTACTACCTTGCTTTGGAGGAAGATGTACTACTTGTGTCTCTAATTCTGCTAGCTGAAGGAATTCCCCTTGTAGGTATTGCCTTACTGGGCATTACAGCCACTGTGGAAGTCTTGACAGAATCTTCTGCTGCACAGAAATTAAGGTAAAAAAAGGATCTTCAACTACATAGCTGCTGTTTATGTATTCTGCTGTATTATTTTTTCCTACTGTTCAAAAACTCATGGGTCCTGAACTGTTTAGTAATTCTTATCACTGTCTTCTCCACTTATTCAATGTCAGTCCAAAGGGTTTCACTCTACCCAGAATCAGAGTTTTATTCACTGAGATGATGGAGGTGAGTAAATGATACAAAACCTTGAGAAGCAGCATGCACTATAGAAGACAGAAATAACATTCAGAACAATCTTTTGCTTTACTGGATTTTTTTTTCTTTAGTCATTTCTCTAGTTTAAGTATGACGCTCTCCAGTTAGGAGTGAGCATCTGCAAAGTTATTAAGTGGAGAACAATTTCTAGTTCCATAGAAAGGTTTTAATAGATCAGCTAGAACAGTCAGGCAGACTATTGCAGGAGGGAATGTATGTTGAAATGCATAATAGCCTCAAGTATTTTCAGGAGTAAAGACCAAACTGAATTTTCATTTCTGTTGTCTCTATGCAGCCATCCTTTCCCATGTGCTTTTTGAGGAGCTGCTTTTACTGTCTCCTCAAATCTCAGTGCTGTTTGATAAGATACATAGGTAGGAATTTCCAGCAATTTAGAAGATACAGTGAGAGAGTAGATGATTCCAGTTCTTTCAAATTGTTTTTATTTAAACTGATGGTCTGAAAGAATGATAAATTAAAATATACACACAGACACACACACACAGAAGTCGTATGTGATACAAAACATCTGCTTCAGTTTCAGTGACAGAATGATACTTCGTCCTTCTGGCATAGTTTGTTCTTTGTGAGAGCTTTGTGTATTTCTGCAGTGCTTAAACTGTACCTCTTGCTTTACTTTAACCTACTGCCTTGTCCTCAGTCCGCAAAATTTTTCCGATGTAATAGTTTCATTATGGTGATAACATTGGTAAATCACTAATGTGGCATCAAACACTATTTCCTATGCTTCAAAGTTAACACTATCAAGTTTCTCAAGCTCTGTCTTGGATACTTCTTAGAGAGGACATGACAGTTAAAACGTCTCAATTTTGACTGTCCTTTTAATTCAAAAGAGCATGAACAATGGCAAGTTATAGCTGTAGATTTTTACAGCCGGCTGTTTTGCATGCTGATATGTCTTTACTGCTGGCAGAGGAGAGAACCTCTAGTTGTCAGGGTGAAAGTCCTTAGTGCCAAGGCAAAACGTGAAACAAAATGTAAAGTACCTTGACTTGCATGTGTTAGAGATGGAGGAAATTAAATGGTCTGTGGGAGAGAACTGCATGATCATGGTGACAGTACATTTAAGGAAGGCAGCCTGATAAATCTCAAGCTTATGTTGATCAGAATTTATCTGTTCTAGGGAAGTGTGGCAGACTGATAATTTTGGACAAGGAAATGAAAGCTCACTATGGGAAAATGCCTCTCTTGAGAGTCAGACTGGGTTAAAAATCCAACACCTGTAGAAGTTCTCTTAAAACTTAAAGCGAATTCAGCATACATGTGCTTCAGGCTAGAAACTGGAAACACAATGAAGACTCACAGGTCTTGTCCTTTAGAGGTCAACTTGAGTCATGCTGCTTGATGAAACAGATAAGATAATATAGGGGCTCTTGCTCTACAAGCACTACTTTGCTTAAGTGTCGCAGAATTCCTGTGGTTTTGTTTACGCAGTTTCAGACACTGGGAAGCTAGTCCTCATTTAAGTTGTTAGTCTTCCATCAGGTAAGTAGACTACAAAACATCTTTTTCAGAATCTTTGTCAAGTCTTGATAACACTTCATGAACACACATTGTGTGCTTCTTAGTTTTAGTAGTTTTTAGAAATCTAGCAATTCTTTCGGTGTCTGGCAAATGAAATCCAGTCCAGAAATAATGTGTTCTGTCTACTACTTTGTAATGAACTATCCTTAGAAGCAGTTCAACAAAATGAAGTGAAATCAATGTATTAACAGCTAATAATCGTATCTTACAGTTTTTTTCCAGTCCTATGCTGTGGAAGTAGATGTGAAGGATGCCACTAACGCTACATGCTTATATGCACAATGGTTGATGAGGTTCTTGATAAAATATGAAACAAACAGTGGTGATTATGTAAGTATTTGGAACTAACCTCTGTTCAGAATTGGTTTAGTCTTAAACATACATTTTTTTAAAATAAAGTGTAAGAAATTCTCAGTTCACTTATTTAGATGGCTTACTTGTCAAATTTAGTGAGATTTGTTTATTGGTATAATAATGTTCTTAAAGTAAGCATTAATTACGACTCAGCACAGTTAAGACTTAAAACCAACTCAGCTTTGTAGTTTTGTACTTGAATCTGGTATGGCCGCTTTCAGAGTCAGATGTCAGGTAGCCTTTCTCATAATTCTGTAGAGTAATCTAAAATATGGAGCTAATCTTGTGCAGGGAATCATCTGTCTCTAGCAGGCTTATAATGCTGTCATGGGAAGAACTGCTGTCTGAAGATATCTAAAACTGACCCTTTCTTCTAGAAAAATGCAACTTTGAGTTTGCCATCCAACGTGACACACGATGGAAGCACCTGCGGTAATGACACACAAGCTGCACTTCTGGCAGTACAATTTGAAGAAGGTCACTCTTGGAGTGTTAACTTTACGAAAACCAATGAAACTTACCAGGCAGACTTTATCACGTTTACCTACAATACCAATGATAGTGCTGTGTTTCGTGATGCTAAAAGAAAAGGTAATGTTCAGAGCAGGATCACACTTACAAAATAGTCTCTGCTACAAGTGTAATATCTCAGGTACCCTACTGTACTTGATTATGTATATATATATATATAGCATTAGTAGAGCATTTAATGACTTCTGTGCCGTATACTGCACAACTATTGCTCATCATACTTCTCTACTGGATGAGAGTACAGACTAATTAACTTCTCTGACTCTAATGATGCCTTTAAGCGCGGTGGAAGGAGGAGGTCAGTGAAGTGCTATTAGTAGACAACAGGTATCTTGAGTCATTTTAGGGTGCACTACCTTACTTCCACAGCTTTTAACAAAACAAAGTTTTAGGCTTTCTGTGCACTAATAGACTTTCTACTAATAGTAGTTTTTTTTCCTAAAGAAAAAAAAATAAGTAAAATACTTCTCCTTTCTAAAGACTTGTCTAGTTCTTGAGGCTTTAACTTCTTTGCATTACTTAACACTTCAGAGCAAGATATATAGATAAAACATTAAAGAGGGGTAAGGGTTGTTAAACTTAATTCCCGTGATTAGTTTATTCTAATTCTTTGTTTTATGCAATTATAGAAAACATAACACCCGCTTATGAATATTCTTGCAGGTCATGAGGCGTTTCAGTGCTAATTAAATGTTTGTGCTTATTTCTAGGGCCAATTACCATTGTTGTAAAGGATACTATGCATCCAGTTGAACTGAATAATGTCTTTGTGTGTCATAATACTGACTCTATTGAAGCAGAAAATGTAACACAGTTCTTCTGGAACATCACTCTGCAGGCTTTTGTTCAGAATGGCACCATTGGGAAAAAAGGTGAGGATTTCAAACTCTGAATTGTTTTGTATTGCACCTTAGTGCAAGAAGAAAAGTCTCATAATAGAAAATCTACCAACTCTTAAGATTTGCTAATTGTGATGACTGGTACTGGTATAAATATTCTCTGGTAGGCCTTGTCTTATTCCTAAAAATGAGGATCAAACAAAAAATGGAACAGGTTTAGTAGTGTGTAGTATTTAACTGTTTTCTAAGTCAAGGCAGTAGTCTAATACAGTGTATATTCTAGTAATCAGAGCATTAAAAAACAGCCCATCAAATTTACTGTTGCTGAATAATAATATTGCTGAAATTTGAGGTTTTTAACTGATTGCTTGCTTTCTTCAGAGGTAGACTCTCTGCTTCTACCTTTAACTAGTCCAGAACCTGCTGCCTTAGCACTCAGCTCAAGCTTCTGCTAATCAAGAGACTAATGCATCATCCTGCTACATATAGCTTCAATAGGACTGTTTACTTAGCCTGCGACAAATGTATATCACACTTCTATAACTACTTCAAGTTATTTTTGTCCATATACTTCAATTCAGAGCATCAGAAATAATTAGTAGCATGTGTGCTATATAAATTAAAGGACACAACAGCATGGAATTTCTCTATTAAACAAAATTTATCAATCATAAGACTTTATTAAAGCCTCAGCAGTGAAATGGTTGTTAAAGTTTCTTCTGTTCAGAGTCTAGATGTGATGCTGATAAACCTACTTCTGCACCTACTATTCTGCCTACTGTTGCCAACATAACTACTGCGTCGACCACCACTTTATCACCTGCTCCAACCACTGCTCCTAAACCTGTGGAGAATCCAGACACAGGAAACTATTCTCTTAAAAGTGGAAATAAAACTTGTCTTCTGGCTACTGTGGGGCTGCAGCTGAATGTGTCCCAAGACAAGGTACCTCTCATCTTTTAGAAGAGTAGAAAGGTAGTTTCATATAAAAAAGCAGGTACAAGATATTTGCCTCCTACACTGTTGACTGTTCAGAAGTGCTTCTTAATATTGTGCATGTCACTTCTCTGATGTCAAAATAGTTATGTGGCATAGTATCTTGCTTCAAGATCTTATATGGATTCAGTGTAACTAGTTACTGGAAATACCTCTAACATGATTAAAAGCCTGGAACTTTCTTTGCTTTTAAGGCTATTGAGCCCTGCAGGTCCCCTCTTTTTCCTGCAGAGGGAGCCAAAGCTAAATTGTTTTATTAGGTACATAAAATAAAAGCCCTGATTCACAGATTGATGAGCATTATTATTGCTTTTCTTAGAACAAGTGGTGGTGAGACCTTGCTGAGCAATTTGTTTGCCTCAGTCTTACTAGCTTTTAAACGTAACTCAAGTGGCCTCAGTTAGACAGCCAGACTCAAGGCTCCTAGTGTCGCTTCATTCATGACAAGCTCTTTTAGTCTAAGACTGCTACTGATTGGCATACTAGATTCCTAATGACAACTGAACTGCTTTGTTATGATGTTTCTATATTTCAGCCTCTTCTGATCAACATCAATCCAAAGACCACTAGTGTTGATGGTACCTGTGGTAACACAACAGCTACTTTGAGATTGAATGATGGAAATAGCAGGTTCATTGGTTTCACATTTTTTGTTGTAAGTAACTTCTTTCAGTCTAAATGAATTTTCCACGTTAATGGCATTGTGCAATGGGTAGTCATGGTAAAACCCTTCTGTAGTTTGCTGATAACTGGTTGTTCATGTATAGGAAGTAAAACTGGGTAACTGCCATTGGGATAAAGTTCTGAGAAACAACTGTGGTAAATGTGCTTGCCGCTGGAAAGCATATGTTCTCAAAGTTAAACTGCAAAATGCAGGATTTCACACTGACAGTGGTTCTTACTTCTTAAACAGAAGAACGCAAGTGCAAATGTACGAAGATTTTATCTGAAAGAGGTGAATGTTACACTGCTCAACCATATGAATGGTTCTGGTAAGAAATGATATCTGCCTTAAAGTGTGGCCTTTTATTCTGTGTCTATATTAGCAAACACTTCTGACTCTCTTGTGCTGATTATGCCTACTTTGACTTCCTACTTTAGGCCAGTATAAGCAGAAGTAACAGAAATGGCTACCAGAGTTGCTTCAAACAGCAGTGTAGTTTTTTTTTTTTTTTTTTTTTTTTTTTTTGAGGCTTCCCCAACAGGATCTCTTATGCTCACATAATGATTAAGATGCGTAAGAGAGCTTTTTTGTTATAATTTTCAATAGCATAAGTTTTTTTTGGATATGGAATATAGTTGTACCAACTCTGAAGTTTTTTGTTTTCATAAACCAACTGTTGTTTCCTTTGCCTGAAGATGTTGCTCTATCTTCCCATCTCTCGCATTTAATCCTGACTGGGAAAAGAATGTTCCTTCTGACAGCTGAAGCATTCTTTTTTCCAAATCAAAAAGTATGCTTTTTTTAATGTGTTTGTCACAGCTGCTGCAATTAAAAGGGCACTAAAACTAAAATGCTCGCACCTCTGCAACGCTGGGATGAGTAGAGGTACAAGGATGTCATGTTCCTTTGAGGTTAGCGATAAGCACTATAAGAAGCCAGCCACTGAAGTTCTAACCGTTAAGCAGTTTGGTCTTTCTTCAGACTACCTTGTATTTCAGAGTAGCCAGTATTGAAAAGTGGCCACTCTAGATTCAAGTCTTTAGCCTTGTGAACATATTAGCATGTGTCTTAGATTTGAAGTGAGCATGCAAATTTCCGTGTTAATTTTTTCCCTTTTGTGTAGTCATTTTAAGTGCAGATAACAACAATTTCAGCAAGTGGGATGCTTCCCTCGGTAGTTCCTATATGTGCCGAAAAGAGCAAACTCTTGAGATTAATGAAGACCTTCAAATACATACTTTTAATCTAAGGATTCAGCCATTCCTCGTGAAGGAAAATAAGTTCTCTACAGGTAAGAGTAAATCTATCAAGCTGTAGGATGTTCTGTGAAAGAATTGTTACTTGCTAAAAAGCCTCTAACAGAGCTGGACATAAGCACTTTTTTTTAAAGCATTGTTTCAGTGTTTTGGGTTTTTTGTTTGTTTGTTTTGTGGGGTGTGTAATGAACTTCTGAAACTGACATTCAAGTTCAAGGAAAACTGTCAGATTTGTTCCCATTTTAAAAAAACATCTGCCAGGTATGTAGGTCCTCTTTCATAAAATGTGAAGGAGCTAGAGACACTGAAGAGAGATGAAGCATTGCTTGGCAGAATGGGTCAGAAATTCTGACATCTTCTACATACCTTTTTGTAGCTTGAATGTAAGAAAATGGGACGAAACTTCAGCAGAAATACACTTTGATAGCGTTTCTTTTCTTTTGACCTGTCAATGTAAGAAATAGGAATGCTGGGAAAAATGAGCTGACAGAGCTACTTCAAGAAACAATCTTGAATTTTGTCTGAAATTTATTTTGTTTATTTGCTATACCATCCTAATCTTATTTGAGGAAAACTAGACTGGCTTAAATTACTTCATTGTTAGCCATTAGCGTAGCGTTGTCTTCATGCTCACAGTAATACTGTCAACTTAGTCTTGGATTATGCTAATTTGTAGATAAATGGACTGGGTGCAGATTTTTAAACCTCTTTTTAGATAGATGGAGATAAGCTAATTCTGCTTATGTAAGCACAATAAACAATATTTATTATAATACTTTCTAAAGAAGTATTTAACTGTGTAGTTCAAGTTGCAGCTAATTGCTTCCTCCTCCTTCCAGTTATAGTGACTTCATCTGTTTCTAACTTACCTCCCTTGCAGTTAGCTTCTTAGTACCAGATCCATGTCACTTTATTCTTAATCAGTAAAAGCACCAGACTTCCCTTGAGCGTGAAACAGATCAACTTGCTTCTGTCCTACTCCTAAGTAGAAGAGTGCCTTCCCCCTTTTCTTCTACAGACCTTACGCATGTGAAAGCTCATATACTGGGATAGCACCTGTAGCTTACTATAGGTCATCAAATGTTCCGATTGACTAAAATGCTTAATATCTGCCAAAAGTACCTATGAAGCCTCTACATTTTTTTTCTCTTATTGTACAGATGTGATATACTTAATTTTGAGCATCTTCATATTAAGGAAAATAGTTTTTTATACCACACTTGGCAAGCATTCTGTCTTTATTTATTCCATGTTGCAACCTTTTTCTCATCTACAGCCCAGGAGTGTTCGATGGATGATGACACCATTCTAATCCCAATTGTAGTTGGTGCTGCACTTGCTGGCTTGATTGTCATTATAGTGATTGCTTACATAATTGGCAGAAGAAAAAGTTATGCTGGATATCAAACTTTGTGAATCTGAATGTGATCACTGTTCTGATTTCACTCTAAATGAAGCAAGTGCAAGTTTTGAAGTCCAACAAAAAAAAATCTTAAGAGTAAATACTAGCTGCAGCTAATTGGAGCTGAGAAACAAAGGATGTTTTTGTCAGATGAAGCAGAACTGTGTTTTAGTTTTCCTTCCCCAAGAAGATGTGGGTTTCATAGCTGTTTTGAAGATGTCGGATGTCACTATTGGATAAATTATTAGGTTAAAGATTTTATTTTGCAAAAGCACTCAAATGTTTAGGATTTATTTCTGCTTTTTACAAATTGTAATTTGAAACAAGAACACATTCTAAACTGTGCTTTGGGGAACTCCTGAAATTGCATAGAATTTGTACTTGCTTCTCTCCTTTGCATTCCTTAGTTGTTGTCATAGTTGTGGGTTAAGTTGACAGCACTAGTCACTGTGACTCATGTGGTATTTAACAAGGATTGTATGATGCCCAGTAACAACTGTTTTTTGTAGAACTAAACTTCAGGCTGGTGATTAAGTGATCTTACGAAGTGGCAGCAGTAACCTACTTAGATTTGGTGAAGCCTGAGTAGTTTACTCCTGCTTTGGTGGTTTCAGGAACCATTCCATACCCTGACTATACAAACAAAATGGGTAATCTGTTTTTGCCAGTCGATGGATAAATTGGAAGACTTCAGCGCAGTTTCCAAATGTTTTCAAAAATACTGTTAGCTGCTGAATTCTCCTCACTTATTATAGCTTGGCAATCCCCTAAAATACAAAATTGAAGCAGAGTTCTGCTAAATTAAAGCAGGCTTTTTGCTGGCACCAGTTTAAAGGGAATAATCTTTTTAAATATTCCAGAACTTAAAGTGCACTTAACTTTATATCATACTTTGCACAGAGATGGTCTATCTTGTTGCTTTGAATGACCATTATTTAAAGATGCTTTCATTTAATGAGCCAGTATAAGTTGCTGCAATTTGAGCTGTCTTTAAATCTCCATTTGAATGATTCTCTGCTAATCAAAATTTGCATTATAACTGTCCACCATTGGCATTCTGAATGTTCAATGTACTTTGTGTTTGATTTGTTTGCTATGTGGCATTTATTAATGCTGCTGTTAATAATGCAAAAGCCAAGCAAGTCTGAGACAGACCCCCCTACACCGATTTTTTTTTTTCTTGCTGTGTGGAAAGTATAACTAGCTTAAAATGCAGTGCAACTGGACTGTTGTTAAACTGCAGCTCTGTAGAAACTAACTCTTGCTGCATAACTCTTCTCTGGCCTCCTTATGCTGTAATACGTGGTTCTTATTGCATGGAGGGTAGAAAAGGTCTTTTCTAAAAGATAAGTGCAACTCTTATGCAGCTCATGTCATGAGATATGCAAAAGCTAGTCACATAATGAAGATAACTTCATTCCCACATTTAGAATGAGTTTAGCCTGCATCAATGCTGGTTTAATGTTTTATTAGTGTTTTCTAAGGTTGTAGAGATGTCTGTGGCATGTTTGTATACAAATCATAAGATACTCTTCCGTTCTTACAGTAATAAGGGTTTTTCTGTAAAAGCAGTTTAATCTTGACACTGGCTAAGGAAGCAAGAATGGGTGGATAATGCTTACTATAGCATGTAGTCTACAGCTTGAATTTTGTGTTGGTTACTAAAATTCATTTTAATGAAAGTGGAGAACTACTATAATCCTGGAATAGGCTTCAACACTTTCCATTTTAATTGGGGGAAAAAGTGGTTCTAAGGACTTTCATATTAAAATATCCTTAAATGCGGAAGTTCGTACAGATTTTTTTTAGCGTTTTAGTGACTGATGTTTAAAGGCACCAGTTACCTGTGCATCTCTGTTAAAGAAAACGTATAATTACCACACTTGCATTCCTCTGACTATATGAATTTTTGAACTGTGCACAGTTTCCAAGTGGCAAAATAAAAAGATTGATGCAAATTCTCCTGAAACTCAACACAACACAACTAAATGTATCTTTGTAAAAACTTGCGATTTAATCTTCATTTATAAGTATATTTGTTCAGAGATAAAAGTACTCATAGACTGATGTGCAGATAACTGGTTCAGAAAACATCTAAACTTTACATGACTGCCTATTGTTATAAAACCACTAGTTTTCTGTATGTATTGTTCCATAGGGAATTGTCAACCTGCTCAACATGTGCTCTAAACAATAAAGATTGTTCTATTTCTTAAGGAAACTTGTTCACATTTTTTAACTGTTTGGAAAGAGGTATCTTGTATTGTCTTTTTTAATTTTAGAAAATAAACTAAATGAGTAAGGTCAACTTTAACCAGCCTATATATGAGATTCTGTTACCTAACTTGTGAAGGTGCTCTTTGAGGAGTCTTCTGTTGTCTGGGTCTTAATGCTATGTTTTGCAGCATGTTCTGAAATGTGCTTGGCTAGAATTCACTAGCCGAAGACAGTTTGAGAACTAATTGAGATACGAGATATCCGATTCACCGTTAGAAGATTGCTTACAAAGTTTCAGTCAGTTGTAGTTCTATTCATACAAGATGTTTTTATCACTCTGATTTTGCTACCAGTTTAACCTGGATTACAGCTGTGAATAGTTCAGTTTATCTTCCTGTAGTGCTCCTGGAAAGTGAAAACAGTCTCTGTTTAGCAAGAGTGGGAAAGCTTTAGGGAGCCTGTTGAGATCTGGTTAGTAGTTTCATCCTCTAAGGCAGAAGCTGCATAGATTCTCCCTGCACTGCCAGCGTATTTGTTAACAGTACTATCACAAGACTTCTTTCTGTTTCCAAAGAGACACTAGTCTCCCCTTTGCCATACCTCTTGTTAGTCTATTGTGTGTCTTGTGTGGTCTGTAGGTCTCATGACAGGAGGAGCATGTGCAATCTAATACAGTAATGATAAATGTACATTAATTAATATGCTAATTCATACTCTTCAGCAAAATCATCATAGAATGAAGAGTCTGTTAGTTACAATGCTTGGGAAGGTGGAATATTACTATTGTATTTTGGGGGGGGGAGGACAAGGTTTTATGGATGACTGTCTAGTGTCCTGTTGGGGAAAGGCATAACTGTTTTAAATAACTAGAGGGAGACTGTAGTATTAAATATTTATATTTAAATGGATTTCTTTTTCAAACTTACCCTTTTTCTATTTAGCTGAAGACTGCAGCCCAGAGGTGGACAACTTCATTGTACCTATAGCAGTAGGAGCAGCTTTGGGAGGATTAGTTGTCCTAGTACTAATGGCTTACTTTTTTGGTCACAAGAAGCACCGTAATGCTGGATATGAGCAGTTCTAAAATGAGAAAGTTTTATTTAAAAATGAGCTCAAAACACAGATCAGCAACTTGCATGCTGAGTCAGGCAAACTCTTAAAACTAGCACCTGATTAAGAAGTGATGCAGACTTTAATGTTGTCATTTATATTTGAGCCTAACGACTTGCACTGAGCATGTCCCACTTCATAATCAATTGATAAATTTTCAATTCTTCTGAAGTACTACACTTTGAATTTTATAATCTTGAGAATGCATAGTGGCATTATGTGAATAAACATGGTTTTGTTTCAGTGTGTGGGAATAGCACTTAACCAATGCTGTATGTGTTTGGGTGTTGAATATCAATGTATATAATCAATCATACACTGCAGTTTGTTTTGATTTTTGACTGTGCCTTATATACAGTTTGCTAAATATTAAATCTATGCTCTAAGATATCCAGACTGCTGGTCTCTTTAGCTTTTTGTGCTAATAGTCTTCAAGAGATTTTTTTTTTCAGTTAATGAATACATTTAACTTTTTCTGATTTACCAGAATGTCTCTCTTGTAGAACAGATAGCCCAAATACTACTGTTCTTTTGGTATCGGTTGCATCTTATGATTGGAGTTAAAAGGGAAGATGACTTTTATATTGGGGCTAAAAATTTTGGGGCCAAATTTCCAGGTTATTTGGAACTGATAATCGTTCAGTCGAATCTGCCTAGAAAGTTTGGCTCTTGCTCCTGTTGGCCTGAACAGGAATTCTTTGTCATGGCGTGCATTTAGCAAGTTCCCCATCTGAAGACGTGCCTCTGAAGCTCCTCACCACTGCTCAGTAGTGATGTGTGGATAGAGGAGTGGCAAACTTGAGAGAGGTAAAGGATGGAACGATCATAGTACTAAGCTTTACCCTTTTTAATCTGGAAATTACTTGTGACTATGCCATATTATAATACATACTGCAGCAATCTTCTTCCTTTAAAGAAGGCAAAAAGAAAATTCTTGTTGCTGCTTGCCTTTCATCCTTAGCAAAATAATTCGTGTGAAGTGTAAATGACCCAATAGCCACCATTAATGAATCAGTATATGTTGATCTTTAGTGGTCAAAGCTGGCTAAAAGTACAATGCAATTCAAACAAAGCTGCATCTTTTGAGAAGCGTGAATGCTTGTCACATTCTAGTAATGTTCTGAAATGGCTCGCTGTATAAGGTACATGCTTCCTTTCCTCTTCCTCCCAAGTGTTGCTCAACTTGACAGTAGGTGTCTTCAGACTGCCTGAGTTTTGTATTTTCAGGTGTTTAGTATTTTCAGGTGTTGAACTTCTATGTATTCTTGGTTTCCTTCCTCTTTGCTGACCAAGGGCTTTGCATAGCTTTTAATGAAAAGGTAGTGGTAAGTGTTTACCAGACTATATCTGAGCTAAATCAGACTGTAAATTCCCCATAACTAAGACCAATTCAGTTAGAGGCTCAAACGGTTTAAATATGAACATAAAGTAGCAACTGAAATTTTAACGTAGCATTGAATATGTGCATAATAGTTACTCTATTCTAGTAAGAAATCAAGCAAAAAAAATCTAAGGAGTTAGGCTTTTTTTAAAAGCACATAAAAGTCAAACACCCTTACTAGAGCTTACTTGTGCATCTTAAGAAATGTTTTATCCTGGCATCACCTGGATGGAGCTGCTCTCTTATTACAAATGGGGGAAGAATATTAGGTTTTGCTCCATGTATGCTTTAAGGTGTATCATTGGTTTTGAAATTGGCTCCGAGTGCTTGTCCTGGAAAGGCCTATGCTAATTCTTGCATGAGTATTTGTATCAGAAAAGCATTAATGGCATATTTTCCAAACTGTATATTGAAAACCACTGTAGCATTACAGCTGTCTCTCCTCTTTTTTTATATGCTCTGTTGATTTCAGTAAGATGTGCATAATTCTTAATTGAAATGATAAACTTTTTCTTGTATTTGGATTAAAATAAATAAAGCTACCCACCCAAAAGAGTCTATCAGTGTTTTTGGTTCAGTGCTTTCAGCATGTATATCTTTGGATACCAGTCTGTCTTTTATGTTGCTTTTTTGCCAGTTTACCATCTCTGTGAGAGGTGCTCAGCTAAAGTGCTCTCAGATAGCTGTTCTAGTTTGACGTGTCTACTGTGCCTGTGGGTGAACTGCACATTAGAGGAAGGTGAAGGTTCATGCACAAATGAAGTGTTTTACTAGTACAAATTACATGTGTAGTGCATATATTTGAAGAAGTCAATCTTTGTATCAGTTCTTTGCTCGCTGCTGTTTTCACTTCAGGTGTACTTTCATTGTATACAATGCAGTGATATGTTTTTAAATTTGTAAACATGTTTGTTCCTTGCTTTACTTGGTTTCTAATGCTTATTTTCCTTTACTAATTTATTCTCCCTTGCTTTTTTTGTTTTTCTTCTTTCTGCAGCTGAAGAATGCTTTGCTGATTCTGACCTCAACTTTCTTATTCCCATCGCAGTGGGCATGGCACTTGGCTTCCTTATAATTCTTGTCTTTGTATCTTATATCATTGGAAGAAGAAAAAGTCGTACTGGCTATCAGTCTGTATAGCCTCTTAATTCCACCTCTACTGCCACCCTTCCTGGTCTTCTTTTCCCAGACTCCCTGCTCTTCCCCCTTTAAAAAGAAGTATAAACAAATGAGTTCATAATTTATTTAAAAAAAAGAAAAATAACAACACATCACAACAGAATAATATGTCATAAGTCTGAAGATGAATTGCAGAATTATTTGAAACTACTGTATGATTTTGGAGAAAGTGTTTTGGGGGTGATAGATTTGAGTAGAGCTGATGTGTGTCCATTTGAGAATTGCGATTATTTTGACTAAAGAACACATCTAAGAGACTTTATTTGCATTACTAATCTTTTTATAAGAAAATATTTCCAGTTGTGTATAGCTTAACTCAGATAATGCAGATGCTTAAAACCATAATTAAAGGTGTGAATGCATATGCCATAGGAAAATAATACCAAACTCTTACAAACTTCTATTTGAGAAGTTGGCTGTTGTCTTTTTCATCATTTACCAGCTTGTTCCTGTGAGTTGGTCTGAATTTCCTGTTCCTTCTGAATGTAACGGTACTACCTGACCTCACTAATGTATTGACATGGGAGGAATATTTGATTCTTCTAGTAACGAATGTGTTGTAACATCAGTATGGAGAAGCTGACCGCTAATGTATGCAAAATTGCTTTGCACTAGCATGATGTCTTTAATGTCTGTTCCATAAGATAAGTCTTTCCATAAGATAAGAACTTCCGCTACTCAGAAGAGCGAACAGCCTGCTAAAGGAAATGTATCGTATTTTGTTTGACACTTTTTTTTTTTTGAGGCTAGTTGTAAAGTGAGAGAAGGGTGGAATTTCAGTGGCTTCAGTGAGTTTCAGCTTTGATTCTGTGGATATGAGAGGAACTACACCAGTGTTTCAGCACTGGATACAGTGAGGCTCAAGAGTGTTTGGAAGAGTCTGAGATAGTGACTAAGAGCACAGACTGTTTAAAGAGATTCCTGCAGTTCCATTGGAAAGCTTTCATGGATTTACAAAGGGTCATTGAAAAGCTGTGTTCTAGGCATGCAAGCCAAGAGGTAAAAATAGTTTGTTTTGCTAGGATTAATCAGCCTTTAACATCCTAATGACTCCCTCAAACAGTATTGAGAATGCAAGAGCACAGAGTTTCTAGCATGAAAAATGCTGACCGTAAAGCGGAAATTTAAGCCAAAAAGACATGACTTCCAAAGGAATAAGAGCATCTGACTTCTTGAAAGTTGCTTTCTTTAATATATACCTTTTACAATCTTGTGTTCCATATCTAAACTGAAGCAAGATAGAAACTAGTTGTTTGCAGCTGAATTCTGCCTCATTCCTAAATAGGTTCACGTTGGTAAGATGAAAGAAGCCTCTTGTTCTTTTCAGCTCTTTGATCCAGCTTGGCAAAAGCCTTTCACAACAAGCGAACTCTGTTTTTCATCTGTGCGATGGTGAGAGATGCCAATTCCACAAACAGCTGGTGGTAGCAGGCAGTGGAAGGAGTGTTTCCTTTACAGCAGGTGTTTGGTAAAGCTACTTAATACTTCATCTGCCTGTGTGTTGAGCCTGCATCTACACCCTTAGGAGGGCACCTTCAGTAATTCACGTGCGTAAAGGAGATAGTCAACAATGATGTTTAAATCACATTAGCATTAAATTTGGGGAAGGGAGATTTCTAAAGAGTTAGCTTTGACGTTAGAGAAATACGTCTGCTTTCAATTATTCTCTCCTTGCTGTGACCAAATTTAAGGTTTGCTGGAATCTAATATAACTGACTTTAACTGCAAATGGGTTCTTGAACCAAGTCCTCTTATTTAGGGGATGTAATTTAATGCTGCTGGACTGGATTGTGTGTTTCAGTTTTGGCTGTCTTGGCCTTTTGTGTTGTACCTTTGCTCTCACAATACTTGATATTCCTGCAAGAGAGATGAATGGCAGATTATTTTGACACTGGCAATTTCTGAATCACAGCTGTCTGTCAAAGCGTGTTGCTTCTGCGCTGCCAGCAGATGGATTCCATCCATGATTTCATGCTCAGGTTCTAGATCAAAGTGTCTTGCATCACTTTGGCAGATTATTTTAGTAAAATGTGGCAATTTCCTAAGTGCATATATATATAAAAAATGTACTAGTTTGGGCTTCAATAGAAGTCAAAAATTGAACCAGCACTTTAGGGTTGTGGCATGAAGAATGGTATATACAGTTCTCTGAATTTGCAAATGACTGTACAAATCTGCTGGAAGCAGCATATGTGTATTACACAATAAAGTTAACTATGATGTTTATGAAGCTTTGTTTAGTGTAAGTAGACATGCATGCAGTTTCTCAAAGCTTTTCCAGTGGGGCTGTCAGCATGACTTGTCTGGGTGTTGGTGTGGAAACCAAAGCTTTTGCTTCTAAATTGCTCATGCTCTTACTTTCCAATTAGTTGATCTTTCTTTACTCATTGGATCAAAGCAGAGGTCCGGTATCTGATAACGCATAGTACTAGCTGCTTCACAGATCCTGCTAATAGGCAGCTGCGGAATAGATACAAATAGAGTTTTGTCCTGTTGTCAGCTGGATAGTTGTTAATTTCATGGCCTGAAGCACGGACATTTTTGTTTCTGTTCAGAATCCTACAGAAATAAAAATGTAGATCCTTGTTTTAAAATAGCTAAAACAGTCGGCAGACTAGGAAACATCTGTGGTTTTAACTCCTTTCTGATGTCAAAGGAAGAGACACTGCAACCACTGCAGTGTCTTCATGGCAAAAGCCAGTTTCTGTTGATCGGAATGTGCCCTTTTGGGTAAGTTGTGTCAATAGAATAATAACATTGCCCAATGCCCGTCAGGAAAAATCGTTCATAAATATCCTCTGTTTCGTATTTTTAATATTTCTTAAAAAGCAGCTTTTGCCAGGCAGTTGTTTCCTGTACCTGCCATATAGTGAAGCTTATTGTATTCAGCTTCTGATCTCTTCAGGCCTAGAAAGTTAATCAAATGTTCAAAATTCAAGGATCAAATTACATGCATCTTTGAAATCCATCCCCTGAGCGGCCAGCGAAGAGGACAAAAATTACCAATTATATCTGTTACACTAGTGGCTTAAGAATGAGAGCATACAGTTGGTTTTACTGTTGTCAGCTTTATTTTTAATACAAAAATTACTTCTTAGAGACTTTAATATAGATACAGAAATTATGGCATATTAAGTATCTGAGCTGGGATGTGGGACAAACACCATAAAGCTCTTGTTTAGTCAGTAAGCAGTATTAGTGAATGTGCTTTCCAATGAATGCAGTATCCTGAAGTGTCCTGCTGTGTTCTCATAACTAACAACACAGAGTATGTTTCATCTGTGGCTCAAATATTTCTTTTTATAAAGAATCAAAACTACTTTAGACTGTCCATAGCTTAAAGGTCTAGAAGTTGAGAATTTTACTGTAGTAGGTGCTGAAATCACTGTAGTGCTTTGCTCTTCTAGAGAATTTTCAAACAAAGGTAGCAAAGGATTTTATAGATAACTGATGACAAATTAAGCCTTGTGACCCCTTTCTGAAATAACCCAACTGAGGAGAGGGAAGAAGGGAGCAAAGCAATGGCTTCCCTGGGGGGCAAGGAGGAAGCCCCAGCTAGAGCACGAGTTTTCTGGCTTTCCGGCCTCTGCTTCAGCCATACGCTTGACCTGCTCTCGACAACAATTCCTCTGTTGCCTGAAATGCTGCCGTCCTGGACGGTTTTCGCTGCTCTTGTTCGTTAGCCTGTCACTTCCACCCAGGGCAGCGGGAATATCTGCTTGGCACAAAGCTGAGGAAGGGCCCAGGAGGGATCCTCCGGGGAGAGATCACTCGAGCGAACATGCTTCATAGACCTTCCGGGCTGATAAACCGATGACCTACACCAAGATCTGCGCTGACCGCCTTAACGATAGAACGATCACGCGTTTTCCTGCGGCTTTCTCGAGCGTTACAACTGTGGCCTCTGCCTTTGGGAAGACCAGCCTTAAAATGCTTGGTGGGGCCTGACAAGCTCCACAGGCACTTCTGTGTCTGAGCGGGGGCCGGAGGCGTCTCCGGCCAGGGAGCGGGGCCAGGGAGAGCACAGCTCCCTTCAGGCCGCCCGGACTGGGGAGCAGAGATTTGCTGAAGTGAGGAGGAGGGAGAGATGCAGTAATCCTCCCAGTTCAGAGGGGAACAGCTGGAAAGATGCTAAAGCAAATGTTTAACACCTTACATGTACTGAACAAGCTGTGTACAATGTTGCAGTCAAAGGTGTCTCTGGTGCTGAAGATCTTAGGAGGGTTTTTCAAGAATTGCCATTTTGTTTTATTTTTTTTTTTAACTATTGCAGGCATAATCCAGAATTTTTGCTGTTTATTTTTTTTAACAAAAATAGTATTAATAAACTACCACCTTGTTAGCTTTTGCCTAAGAAAGGTACATGAGACTATGGCAAAAATTAAAATATAAAGCCAGGAAAAGTGTGTGCCCTTTTGAAATGACCTTATGAAAATAGCATTCATATACTAGGGCTTATATTGAATTAAAACTGAAATGGTATAGCAGGTTCTCTGCCTAGGATATATCTTTAAACTTTTGCTAGTAATAATTTACATTAGATCTTTTAAAATGTGGTTCCTTGCTCAATTACATCTCATTTGTTTCCTAAATATGAACAAAAATAAGTTAACAAATTTCCATGTGTCTCGTTTTCCTAACAGAAGAAATGCTGGCTTTTAGGCTTTAAGAAGGGAAAAGCCTCTGGCTGACGTAAGCTAAGTGCCCAGTGGTCGCAGTGGCTACTTTCCGATGCTGAGTGTGAAGATGATTCGGCCCAGGAAGCGGTCGTTATTGACGTTGTTGACGATACCTTCCCCTTTCAGACTGCACTGGATAGGGACCAAGTTATTCTTCCTCACGTCTGTGAAGTGCATAGCCACCAGTGGGGATGTGTAGTTGACCTGAAAAGAAGGGAGGTCTATTAAGTATAATTTTTAGGGATCAGAAAAGCAGGCAGTGCTCTATCGTGTTCAGTAAGAAGGGGAGTATCTGGTTCACAGTTCTCAGGCATCTGAGCGTGTTGTCTCGCTGCTGTCGGCGTTGCTCCAGACACTGAGGCCGGGCTGTTTTGTGCCTGTCGGAGTGACCGGGGTTTGGACACTTGGGTCTGGCACTGGAACATGCCCCTTGGGGCGTTTGCCAGGAGAAGTACCGCTGGATAACAAGAGTCACAAATACTTTCTTTTTGCCCATTTGAAAAGTTGAGTTAACAGCTTGTGATTAAAAAAAAAAAGAAGTCGTCGTCCGTGGAGTTCCTTCAGATCAGTGCGTCTAAACGACAGGCAGACCTAGCGTTAGGGTGCTGCGGCTCACGCTCAGCCTGCAGCGGCTGCTCTCGCACTAGGAGGCGAAAGGCTGCTGCGTCTTTCGTTTCGGCTTTTGCTGTGAATGTGCGTTACCTCCCACCCCTACAGACTGCTGTTTTGTTTGTTGTACGGAGCTGTACAAACCAGCTCGGACCAAACCAGCATGTTAGATGTGTTAGACTGATGTTAGACAACTCTGTTTCAAGCCACCCAACCTGAAGTGCTTTGGTTCTATGTTTGAAAACAGCCCCATGTTTTTCTTCTCTCACATAACCATCAACTTCCCTAGCACCCCGGGAACATGCTGGTGTTGAGACCATCTTGAGGGAATCAGCAAAATCAGTCTTCGTTTCTAGAAGAAAAATGTCGTTGTTCCTGTGCCAGCAAGAGGCAAGCAGAGTCCCTAAGGAGCTCCCGCAGCTTGTTGGAGACAGAAATAGAGCCCTGGAAGCATCGTGCCCCGCTGCCTTGCTCACTCCTTGTTCGTGTGGCCTCCCTGCCGCCTCCCGAGCTGGCCAGAAATCGCGGCCATACCCTGCGCGGTGACTCCTGCCCGCCTGTCCCCAAGGAGACGTAGCACAGAGCTGCTGCGATGTGGGCTCTTACTTACGTGCGTGATCTTGCCATAGTAGGGGTAGTACATGAGATCAAACGTCCCATTTCCAGGATAGAAGTCCACTGATCTAAGATCACTCTCATTGCCTTTCTGTGATAAAAACAATATATACATACATATATATGTATGTATGTATGTATATTCACATACAGCGCATGGGACACTAGATCTCCTTTGGGGGTAACGCAAAGGAGCTTTATTACCGCCATGCCCGTGTGCAAGCCCACAGCACAGCTGAGCTGCTGCTGCCTCCTTGCGCACAGGGTTTGCTGTGAGAACCAGCTGCTGCCGGAATGAGTCAAAAAGTACCCGTGCTACGATGGTGCAGGCCAGCCTTACAGAATTTGCTGTCCATAAATCTGTCTCGATGCTAAACTGCTTCTCTATCGCTGTCTAAGGGCACCACGTGGCCATAGCCCCAGGCAAGAGGAGTCCTTCCTCGACCGCGCTGCAGACAGCCTGCTGGGCGCTCCGCAGGCAAAGAGGGTCTTGCTGGCTGGGCGCACGTGGCCGTGGGCAGCTCCTGCCCCAGGGCCCCAGCTCCGGGGGCTGCAGCTGCAAGGCCAGCAGAGCCAGCAGCTCCCGCCAGCCTGCATCCGCTGGGCAGCGCTCGAGGGCCAGGCCCTCGGCAGAAACGGGGAGGCGCGTGGCCTCCTTCGCCGTCTCAGCAGAGCAGCTCTCACCGGGGCCTTGGGGCGCTCGTAGCGTTGGGGCTCGTAAGCGCCCCGGGCTAAAACGAGGCCGGATGCCAGAGGGGTTTGTTGGAGGAGGATATTTGAATTTTCTACCCTCCAAACAGGAAGAGAAGCAGTACCTGCACTTTACAGTCCACGCTGACGGGGACCCCAGCACCCGGTCTGTAGCCGATGATCTGCAAAACACAGGACATTCACGCGAATTCACTCGAAACGCGAAGCTGGGCGTGTGGTGCCAAGCATGTGCTGCCTCCCTTCTCCAGGGCTTGTGCTCTTGTGCGCGCCAGTCCCGGTCCTCAGGGCGAAAGTTTGTGCTTCTGGCAAGGGGGCTGCTGCTGGACGGGAGCCTCGAAGGCGGGCAGAGCGCAGGCTCCCCGGGAGAACCGCAGCCAAGACCAGCTGATTCCCAAAATCCCCCTTACATTTATTTTCCAGCAGCATGCACTGAGCTGCCAGGATATTAGACTATTTCAGACTGTTTCTGTTCTATAAATGTACCTGTTACAAAGAGACTGGAGTCGAGGATGCAGCCTCTAAGCTCGGTTCCTCTGGGAGAAGTGGCTGGCACAGGACCTGCCGAGCACTCAGGCCTTTATCAAACCAAACTGAGCAAGTTTTGTAAACATGCATTGCTTGTATTTTCTAGCAGATTTTCTAGCCAGCAGGTTTTGAATCTATAGTTCCCCTTCTCTGGGTCTGAGAATTAGAGTGTCAATGCACAGTCTTAATTTGTTAAGATGTCTGGATTTTTCCGTACCCGGTTCATCTTTAGCAAGATGCAGGGCTGGCCTTTCGAGTAGCCGAACGTCGGATCCCCGATTCCAGAGCAGTTCTGCAGCAGGGAGCGCTTGAACTGGCAGGCCTTCTTCTCCTGGCTCTCGTGGCCCCCCTGGATGAAGTATCGCCCCGCCACACACTTGATATTCTTTTCTTCTTGAACTTTGTCATCGTAAGCTGATGGGAACCAAGAAACTGTCAGTGTTGCTGGGGACTTGCCTGGATCTGTGCTCTCCGAGCACGCCGTCGCGTCAAGGCAGTTGGAAACTCCCGTCTCGACAGCGTCGCGGGGCAGGAGCTCCCGGGATTGCCCTACGAGCCTCGCTCCCCGGACGGGGGTGCTGAGAGCTGACTCGTGCCCCGTGAGGAGACCCACACGCTGCAGGGCTCCTGCGGCTGGCCGCGACCCCCCGCTCGGTGCCCTCGGGGCAGCCCGCGGCGCCGCAGCTCCTCCGGAGACCCCCGCGAGGCTCGGCGGCCCGGCGCCCGCCTGCAGCGCGAAAAGCGCCTCGCAGGGGCTGCGCGGGATCGCGCCGCCGCTCCGCAGCAGCTCACCTTCCAGGAAGCGGTGCATGCTGTCCACGTAGGGCTGCCACGTGCTGCGCTTGGACGCGTTGAAGGCAATGGCGAAGCCGTGCAGGTACGGTCTGATCATGACTCCTGGAAGAGGAGACAGAGCGGGCGCTGGCCCCGACAGCGGCAGAGAGCTGCTCTGGGTTGCAGTTTATTTTGAAGATAGAAGGTACGAAGGGGCAGCGCTCGAAATGGTTGCCCACAGGCTATGAAAAGCCGAAGCCTGCGCATCGACACCGAGGCTGCTGAGACGGAGTGATGAGAGCAGCGGCGAGAACGAGCGCGTGGGGCGGGCGCGCACCCACCTGGCGGGGAGACGCGGTCCCGGTAGGTGGGCGTGTAGGGGCTCAGGGTGAGCAGCATCACGTACATGCAGAAGGCGAACATCCCCGCCAGGCACGTGTAGAAAACCAGGTAGAACAGCAGGATCAAGCCTGCACGGCGGAGAGGGCGCGTTGCAGGCGGTGCGGCCCCGGCCCCGGCGCAGCCGCTCCCGCGGGGCAGCACCGGCCCCGGGAAGCGGGGACGCGGCGGCCCGTGGGCTGGGGCCGCCGGCTGCGGCCCAAGCCCCGTGTCCAGGCCACGGTGTTTATTTTTCCTCTGGCTCCACCCGAGGGCCTAGGTGGTCTCCGGAGAGCGCGGTCCGTGACTAACAGCCAGCGGCTCCGCCAGCGAAGCGAAGCCCTAACGCAAACATTTCCCAGGAGAAAGGCGGCGGCGGGAGCCCTGAGAACGCAGCTGCACGGCCCCGCGCGGCGCTCCCCGGGGCGGCGGCGCTGGGAACCACGGCGCTGGGAACCGTGCGCGGCCGCCACCGCCCCTCCGGACCCGGCTCCTCCGCCGCCATCCCCTGCGCCGCCATCCCCTGCACCGCCATCCCCTCCGCAACCATCCCTTCCACCACCATCCCCTGCACCGCCATCCCCTCCACCACCATCCCCTGCACCACCATCCCCTGCACCACCATCCCCTCCGCAACCATCCCTTCCACCACCATCCCCTGCACCACCATCCCCTCCACCACCATCCCTTCCACCACCATCCCCTCCACCACCATCCCCTGCACCACCATCCCCTGCACCACCATCCCTTCCACCACCATCCCCTGCACCACCATCCCCTCCGCAACCATCCCTTCCACCACCATCCCCTGCACCGCCATCCCCTCCACCACCATCCCCTCCACCACCATCCCCTGCACCGCCATCCCCTGCACCACCATCCCCTCCACCACCACCCCTTCCACCACCACCCCTTCCACCACCATCCCCTGCACCACCATCCCCTCTGCCACCATCCCTTCCACCACCATCCCCTGCACCACCATCCCCTGCACCACCATCCCTTCCACCACCATCCCTTCCACCACCATCACCTCCACCACCATCCCCTGCAGCATCATCCCCTCCACCACCATCCCTTCCACCACCATCCCCTGCACCACCATCCCCTCCGCCACTATCCCTTCCACCACCATCCCCTCCGCCACTATCCCTTCCACCACCATCCCCTCCACCACCATCCCCTGCAGCATCATCCCCTCCACCACCATCCCTTCCACCACCATCCCCTGCACCGCCATCCCCTCCACCACCATCCCTTCCACCACCATCCCCTCCACCACCATCCCCTCCGCCACCATCCCTCCCACCACCATCCCCTCCGCCACCATCCCCTCCGCCACCATCCCCTTCGCCACCATCCCTCCCACCACCATCCCCTCCGCCACCATCCCCTCCGCCACCATCCCCTTCGCCACCATCCCTCCCACCACCATCCCCTCCACCACCATCCCCTCCGCCACCATCCCTTCCACCACCATCCCCTCCGCCACCATCCCCTTCCACCACCATCCCCTCCGCCACCATCCCCTCCACCACCATCCCCTCCGCCACCATCCCTTCCACCACCGTCCCCTCCACCGCCATTTGCTCCCCACAGCACCGGCACAGGGCTGCATGGGCCACTGCTGTTCCTAGCTGCCACCATCACCCCCACAGCCACATGCATCCCCAGCTACCACATGCATCCCCGGCCACCGCCACACTGCAGACTTGGTGCCACCTCCCTCTGAGGCCACCATGCCGCCAGGGCTTGGGGCCTCGCACGATGGACGCTCGCTGCCGGCGGGGGGTGCTGGCCTCCCCCCGGCCCTTTTGGGGAGCCCTTTGGGAGCGCTGCAGCCGCCGGGCCGGCCCAGCCAGCCCGGCCCGTGTGGGCAGCTTTCGCAGGGCCGCGTTGTGCCCCATTAGAAACGCAACTCAAACCGCTGGCGGGAGCGACGGGCGCAAGGATGCTCGCAGGCAGGCGCCTCCGTTGGGGCAAGAAGCGGCAGCGGCCCCAGGAGGAGACCCCTCGAGGCACCTACCCCAGCTGGTGGCTGTCCTCCCCAGGCAGGTCCTCTCCTCCCGGTTCCACAGGAACCGCCTCAGCTCCCCCACCAGCTCCCTCCACGTTTTGCTCCCCATCGCAGCCTGGGGCTCTTCCTTGCCGCCGTGGGGATCCTCTGCTCTCTCCTCACCCTTGGTTTCCTGGAAGAGTTACAGAACACAGCCCCCCGCACGCAAGCTGAACGACTCAGCAGCCAAAAATAAATGCAAAAGCACTTAAGAGCTGGAGATGTTTCAATTTTCCACTTTCCCATCGTCACTCTTGAGTTGGAGAGAGGCAGGTTTTGGCCGCGCTGCCTCGGGACCGTGCAGACCCCGCGGGTCGTCTTTGCCTGGCGCGTGCGTCACTGCAGTCGCGCCAGGTGCTGCCTCCTGCTCCCGGCGGGTGCGGAAACTCCTCGCGTCTCACCTGCGAGAGCAGGGCTGAAAGAAAACCTGCAAGCCGGAGAGTCGTAGCTGTTCCCACACTTCCGCAACGCCTCTTAGCTCGAGCGCACCATTTTCTGCGTTACAGTAGATGACACCAGGTGGCATTATTTAAGAAGTCGTCCAAGTTATTTTTCTTGGCATGTGAGCAAATGTTTAGTCTTTGGAGAAATGCCTGTGCAGTTATTTTTCAATTGCGCCGAGCTCCAGGGAAAGGCATGTCCCCAGCCCGCGAGGGAGCCTGCTTTTGGCCTCGGCCCCAGCGCTGAACACCGGTTTGAACGGAGGCCACGAACACAAGATTCTCAGTACCTGAGTCCTGGCCAAGAGTCGCTCGAGGTGAGGTATGGCAACCGTCCCTAACGGAGCCCCGGAGCCTGGGAAAGCTCTGCGCCGCTCACAGCCGACCGGGCCGCGGGACGGGGCGCAACCCGCGCCCTCGCCAGGGCAGAGCTCCGCGGGCGCCGGCGGCAGGGCTGCGGCGCCCGCGCGCCTCTCCCCGCGGACCCGGCCCGGGACCGGCGCAGAGCCAGGCTTAGGCTCAAGGTCGGATTGTGGGAGAATTAGGTCTGAGTTATCAGAAGGGACGAAAAGCTACAAAATCCGGGCACCTCGCTTCTGACAGCAGCCTGCGCCAAACACAGGCCCCCGCCTGCATCCTGCTTGTGGGTCTGAATGTGAACGGGGTAAAACGTCAGGGAGCAGCAGGAGGCAAGAGCCGAGGGAGCTGAAGCCAGAAGGATGATTTCCTAGGGCTCTCCCAGAACAAACCCATCAATTCAGACAGCTTTCACTCAGGATCTTCTTAATTTTTTTTATTATTATTTTATTATTATTTATTTTAACACCAAAACCCCAAGCAAACCTCATTCCCTAGCTAGACAGAGGGCCCGCAGTGCTGACAGTGCCAAGGTTCGGGCAGGCGGGCTCCACTGGGACCGGACCCTCTCCCTGCCGCCCGAGCTGCGGATCCCAGCTCCCCGGCGCCGGGCAGCAGTGCTGCCCATTGCCCATTGCCAGTGGGTTGCTGGGTCCAGCACTGCCAGGGATAAGGCTTGAGAACGGGATTTGGGTCTTCGTCTCCCCCTTGCCCTAAAGCAAAGGCCCTCACTACAGCCCTGACAAGGTCTCTGCCCCGGGCTCAGGCAGGGAGAGGTGCCTTGCAGTGCCCGTGCGGAGCCTTGCTAGTGCCGAGGGCCCGGGGAACCGGCTGTCTGCAGGCACCTGTTGGTGCTAGCAGTCACAAATGATATATTAATCCCTCACAGCTTGAGGACTGCCCTGGGGGACTCCAAGAAGCAGCCAACAGCTTTGCAGAAACTCTGATTTAAAGGTACCTCTGAATCAAGGGGGGTTTACACTCTGCTCAGATGCACAAATACTCCGAGTAGTGAGCAATGGGGGAAGACTACAGCTTCCAAAGCCTAAAGCAATCTTTCTGCCCCAAATTTGCACCTTGGAGAGCTTAGGCTGGACCTAGAAATGGCATAACCCTGCACCACCCCACTGATCTCCCCAGCGAGAGCAGCCAGCGGCCCCGCCAGCTCTCCAGGGAGCCGCGTGTCTCCTGCAGCTGTTGCCAGAGAAACTCCAGAGCCTCTTGCAGCAAAGCCACAGCCTGGCACCGGGGACCTGCCCGGCACGGACACAGCCTGCGCTCGGGGCCGACGAAACCAGGGCGCTCGGAAAGACTTGGGAGATGGTTAATGGAAAGGACAGAGGATAGTGCGGGTGCCTGGGTTGGCCCGGAAGACCTTCCCGAGAGCCTTTCGAAAGGGTTAAATTAGCTAGATCTGGCCCGCAAGCCCCTCCAGGTGCGTTATCTCTGGCGCTGCCGACTCGTGGAAAGCGCTTGCGCTCTGCCAAAGGACCGAGCAGCACGTCCCAAAGCGAAGCGGCTCTGCCCACCGGGCATGAAGGGAGATACCTGGCAGCATCTCCAGGGGTGGCCAGCGGCCCCCAAAGACTTACGGGCGCCTGGTGGGGGCTCCCGCGCTGGCCCTCTGCTCCGCGGGCGGCGGCGTTCACTTCCATGCCTTGGTGCGAAACGCAGGGAGACACGAGCGTTAGCACCGTCCCCCCGGGCCGCGGCGGGCTCGCGAGCGGAGCCCGCGCCCCGCACACCCCGCCGCCGCCGCCGCACAGAGACCTGCGCTCGTCCGCCGCGGTCGGGACCGGCTCGCACGCGCCGCGTTTCCACCCCAGCCCAGAAGACTTCAGCGTTGAGGAGCGGGTCAAAAAATAACCCGCTCTCGTCGAATCGGCGAGCCCGACGCAACAGGATCCCGCGCCGGGCACGAGGCCCCCGCCACCCGGTGCCCTTTGCAGCGCTCTCGCGGCGTGCCATGCGGCACGGCCGCCCTGCGGAAACCTGCTGACGTCCTACACGGGGAATCTCCGGGCTCGCTGCCGCGCTGGGACCGTGCGTCTGTTATAAAACGCTAGCAAACCGCGAGGCTTTCGCTGGCCGCAGGCAGGGGCCAACGTGTGCTTGTCAGTCACTGCGGGCCCTTGCTCGGCGCTTGCAAAATCTCTTTTGCAGGGAACGGGCAGTGCGAGGGGCAGGTCTATATTTATCGCCTGGAGCTGGGACAGCAGCCAGGGCGGTGCAGGGCCGCTTCGCCAGGCACGGCTGCGTGAGCCGGCCACGGCAGCGAGGGAAAACCCGGCAGGCCCGGCTCACCCGGCCGGCACAAACTCCGCGGGGCCGGCGCCGTGCTCCGTTCGGCTCGCTGCGGTCCGGTGCCGCCGTGCTCTGGGCCGGGGAGGGGGCTGTCAGCGGAAGGGGGGTTTGGGGGTGCCCGTGACGCGGGGGGACGGGGCACGTGCTGGCCCTGCTGCCGGCGGGACGCAGTGTGAGCCAGGACCTCCTCCGGTTCATCTGAGGTGAAGAACCGGCTTCCCCTGGAGGCAGAGTGTTCCTCGGCGTTAATTGATCTGGGCGTTTGTAACCTGCCTCCTGCAACTTTTCCCAGCGTACGCTCTCTCTTTTTTTCCCAGGAGATGCTGGTAATTAGGCTATTACCCCATAAAAGTGTGCATTTCTTTGGAAGTCGAGATAGAATTAGTTTCTTTTGCCTTGATGAAATATGCTTTGGCTTGAAATAATTACATGATTTGCACTTAGCACCTCTCCTACCAGGGCATTACAGTGATTTACAGGCAATTTCGAAGCCTGCTGGGAAGATGCTTTTACCCCCATTTTACAGATGCCACAGGGAGAAACCAGGCGGTTGAGGGCCTGCCTCGGCCGACGGGCGCTTCCGCAACAGCGACACGGGGAGCGGCAGGCGTTAGCGTGCGAGCAGGGGCCCCAGGGCACCGAGAAGCCGGCAGCGGGGCCGGTTTCCCCAGCGGCGTAACCGGAGCTATGGGACCCGCAGGGACGAGGGCTGCCGCTCCGCTGGGCGAGCCGGACAGGCACCACCTCGGCTCCGCCAGGCGCCAGGAGGGCCGCAGGGTCCCCGCGGCCGCCGAGCCGGGCTCGGGCGGGTGGCTGGTGCGGCCTGGGCGAGCGGCAGGCGCCGCGGGGGGACCCGCCGCCGGGGCCGCCGGCCTCCGCCGCCTCTGTGCGGGCTGCGGGGGGCCGCGGAGCCTCTCGCACTCCCCGCGCCCGCCTGGCTCCGGGGCCAAATCCCTGCCCCGATCCGCGGCTCATCCCCGCGCCCGCGCTCGCCAGCCCCGCCTCGTCGCCACGGCCGCTGCGGCGGCGGCGCCCCGCGCCCGCCCCGCCGCCCTCCCCCGGCGCGGCGGCAGCAGCGCCCCCGGCGGGGGCCGCCCCCAGGGCCCGGCGCCGCCCGCAGGGGCGGGCCGGGGCGGGCCGGGCCGTCACCGCCGCCGCCGCCTCAGCGCCCGCCCGCCGCGCGCAGGCGCCGCCGCCGTGGCCTGGCCGTGGCCCGGCGGGCTGCGGCGGGAGCGGGCGCGGGCTGAGGCAGGGGCGGGAGCGGGAGCGGGCGCGGCGGCCGGCGCCATGCGGCAGTCCCTGACTCAGCAGCGCCCGGGCGGCATCGCCCTGCCCGACTCCGTGGGTAAGCCGGGGCGGCGGGAGGGCCGCGGGCCCGGGGGAAGGGGCGCGGGCTGCCGGCCGGGGCCGCCATTTTGGGTGGGCGCCGCGTCGCTGCCGGGGCGCGGCCGCGGGGCAGCGGCGTCCCCCGCGGGTGGCGGCGCCGCCGCCGCGAGCCCGCGCCGCCGGCCGGCTCCCGCCCGCGGCCGCTGGGGCGCCTGCGGCGGCGGCGGCGGCGGCGGCGGCGGCGGCGGCGAGGCGCGTCCCGCGGGCGGGGTGCGAGCGGGGCTGGCGCGGCCGCGGGCGCGGTGCCTCGCGCGGGGCTCCCGCCGCCGGGCTCGGCGGAGAAGCCCGCGGTGTCCGCGTGTGCTCCTGGCTTCCTGTCTCCTCGTAGTGGGAACGAAGCGCAGTTAAACCTGGGGCAGAGCAAAGGATCCGCTCTCCCAAACCTCTGAAGTCTTCTGGAAAACAGAAGTGCCGCAGCCTGGGTTTTGGAGGGGGTTGCGCACGGCAGCTGTAGCAGGCTTGAAGTGGAAGTGGTCTGTGGGACGCCCGCACGCAGTTCGCGTGCCGCTGTGGTGAAGTAACCAGCCGGATTAACCGCAGAGCTGCCGCCCGTGACCCTGCCCCGCAGGGCGAAAGGCCGCTCTGCGGAGCGCCCGGCGCGCTCGCGCTCGCGCTGGGGCGGGCGCCCCGAGCCCCGGCGCCGGCCGCCGGCGGAGGGCCGCTCGCGTCGCGTAAGCGCAGAGGCGGCAGAAGCCGCAGCCTCCTGGAAGCGTCGCTCGGCTTTTCCTTCGTGCGAAAAGCGACGCCGGGCTGAGAACCGGAGAGGAGCGCTGCCGAGTCGGTGGGGAATGCTTTCGGGCACAAATCAGTGTTGAGGTGGATGACTTTCGAGGGTGGCTGTTCAGCACGTTATTTAAAGCGGTTATGAGCGGACACACTGAGTAAGACCCAGGGTACGCTGAACAGCTGCAGGATCCCGTGCGGAAGCGCAAAAAGCACTTTCTTAACATACACGTAATAAAAAGCACGTTTTCCAAGAAAAGCAATGATACGGTTAGTGTCCAGATACGGAGACGAAGTGGAGGTAATCACATTTTACATTATTTTTTTTTATTTGTTCAGATCTGCAATAAAAAAAAAATTAATCTCTCCTTGTAAGATAAAAAAAAAAAAAAAAAGCTCTCATCAATTTTCTATATGAAAACCTTTGTTTCACTTCTTAATTGTATGTTGGTATGTGTCAGTTATGAGCTAAGAAATAATACAGAAGTTAGGAATGTGGAAAACATGATTGTTCTGAAACAAGTACAGAATACATAAATAGCATTTTGAGTTTCTTATTTTGAAGCATTTTCCTGCAGAAATATTGTTAGAAAATTTACATTTTACTGAAAGCTAATTCTGAGAAAAACAGCATTTCTTGTAGTTACTCATTGCAATTTTTAAAGCATCTCTCATGGAAAATGAAAAAATATCAGTTTATATGTGTGAAGTCAGTGCTCATGTATACTTTACACTCATTCAGACTTGTTCTGCAGGGTTATTTTACATAGTACACAAACATCTGCACACCCACGTAGCCTAACTGTAAGGAATTCAAGCCGTGCAAGGAACATATGGCTGTTTTTTTCTTATTTTCTGCTCATTTTCCAGCCAGACTGCTCCAGTAACCAGAATTTAGGTCATCTGTGTAAGCAAGACTTGCTCTTTCTTTCTTTCCCTTTAAAACTGATCTAAAGAGTGACAACTTTTTTCCCCCGATTGCCTGAATTTTGCTCAGCTAAACCTTAAGTTTTAACGCTTTGGAACTTAAGACATTTATGAGACATTTTCTGGAGAATTGCACAAACCATATTTTAGTGTTTGGGAAGTAATACATGCAGAACAGTCTGTTGTTTTGATGAATTAAGTACTTTAAAAGTTTATCTTTAATATTATTAACTTACTTGACAGATTTAACAGAATGAAAGGATTAACCCCAAATGCAACCTTAAGTATCGTTAAACAATTCGGTACATTCATCTCCATCCTGTAAAACAAAAAGTTACATGAAGAACTAAGGAGTGCTGATGCAATATATGGCCTAGATTTTAAGGGTACTCTAGCAGTTGTTTGAAATAATTTTTTTATTTGAAATTAATAACTCGCTATTACCGATTCCAGATGAGAACTGACTAAGCAGTTGCAGACTCTGTCTTTAGATCTTGTGGTATCCTTGAACTGCAGTTACAGCTGTGCTCAAGAACATAAGCAAAAGGTTTATAGGTGGAGAACCTTCCTTCTAAAGATACTGGTCAGTCTAAAAGGATGTTACTTTTATCTACAAGCCTTCTCTTGCCTTTTATCCTCTCGTGGTGGGTTGTTTGGGTTTTAAGCTTGTTTAGGACCTGTCTGTGTTTCCAAGCTCTTCCGCTTCATGCAGGTCAGATGACCCAGCCTCACGCTGATTGCCAGCCCGGTTCATCACCGGCACGGCGAGGGAGCGCTCCTGCGAGCGGCACAGCTGGCAGGCCGGAGAGGCTGTGGAAGCAGGAGTGTTTGTGCTTTATCCTGGGAGAGTTGTCCCTGTAGAGGAAGGGAAATATTTTGCACCATGTGTGTCCGTATGACTGTGTCAGTGTAGCTATTACAGTGAAAATAAAAGCTCTCTATATAGCTTTACTGCAAATGTGTGCAGACCCTAAAGAAAAGCCTGTGAGCCGCTGGGATGTACATCTTCAAGACAGAAAGCTGCCTAGTAGGGCCTGACATGTCTTCTTTTGGGGAAATTTGGAGAAGGCGATGATCTTTGACTTGGCCTAATCTTTCATGCTTGCCTTGCAAAGTTAGCAGTTTCTTTGTACTGATGTTTTGTCTTGCCACATATAGACTGTCAACCCTTGGATGCCTCAAATGGGGGTTCCCCAATATAGTTTGCCTTAGGGAATGTGCTAAACAGCAGTGGAAGCATCTCCTACTGTTGGACCACAGCTGTGCACTGCTTTGAAATAGCCTGGTAGTGTGCACGCCACTTGGGAACTCCTGGGCTGGGAATCACCTTTGCTGTTTGGATGCTTTGGAGAACCACGAACTGCGGGCTGGGATTCAGAATAGCCCTGGCAGCTCACAGGGAGCATGCACAACCCCAGGAGTGTTAGAGGGACCATTCCAGTCTGTTATTCTGCCGGCTGCACTTGCTTGTGCTGGGCTGTGTTTACATAGTGTGTGAAATAAAATCAAAAGGATTGTTTCACAAAGTGATTTAAAGATCACAAAATATCCACTGAACAAACACCTCTAAAGATATTGCTAAGTGTAACATCACAGCCAGCTTCCCTTCTGGGCTGATGGAATTGCTACTTTATATTTATGCTCATTTGGGAGATCTATAAATAGATTTTTAGAAAAGCTAGAATTGGGCATCTGTATATCAGCTTCACTAATCCACAAGTTAATTATTCAGAGAGTGTATAAAAATACTTAGTCCTTGCTGTAAGTAGAGATTGATGCCATAGGAGGAGGAGAAGTGATTGTTAGTGGTGGTGTCTTATTTACACAGAAAAATATGGATGTCATATGATATAGTTAAAGCCAAAGTTTCCCCCTCAAAACAAGTTGTGTGTAGTGTGGCTGTTTAGCTTGATGTAAGCAGACAGATCAGAAAAGTAGTAAGTGCCTAGGTAATACTTCTTATTGGCTTAATTGTCCCAGACAGGAGGGGCCTGGGAGGCTCCTTTGTAACCAAATGAGCTTTGCAGATTTACAGTTCTTGAGGCTCTCTTATTCCGTATCAGAGCAATGATAAATAATTTGGAATTCAGATGCCCTGACAGAGGTTGATAAAACATATAAGTAAAGGTGAGAAGTGGGAGCCAAACAAAAAAATATTCTCAGATTACAAGAAAGGAAATTCAACATCATGTGGTTGGCGGTGGGAGAAGAATTTTGAGATACCGTGACTGACCCCAGATGGAATTAGCAAATTGTGTTGTGTATGTGTGTTTTTAGGGTCGTTCAATAGAAGAAAGAGAAATTCCCTCTACGTAACTGTGACTCTCCTCATTGTGTCAGTATTAATTCTAACGGTGGGCCTAGCTGCTACAACAAGAACCCAAAATGTGACTGTTGGAGGTTATTACCCAGGGGTTATTGTAAGTATAGAACTCCTAGGTAGGTCTAGAAAACTTATTGCCTACAAAGTCCCTTGTAATGCTGCAAATGTTATAAAGGATGATCGTGTCCTGAATATTAACATCTGCTCAGCTACTTCATTGCCATTTGATTTATTTGATTTATTATTATTTTGCACCTGCTGCTCATTCCCATGCAAAAATCCCATTCAGTCAAGTGGCAGTTTCCTCTGAGCTTGGTCATGCTAGCAGTGAGGCAGATAAATTGATTTAATGTCAGCCAAAACAACCTTAGAACATTTTGTTTTCACAAATCAGACTAAGCCTAGAAGTAAGGAGAAGAAAGATCATAGATGCCAAGAACAGTTGGGAACCCAGGTCTTGAAATGCAGCCTGTATGAGTTCATGGTCATAAAGTTTACTTACAGAAATACTTAATGATTCGGGGTCTCTGAGGAGGACTACATTAATAAAAGCTTTGGCAACTTGCTGAAAGAGACTGCATAGCAAAGCTACTGTCACATCGATTTTTATTAACAAGTGAAAATGGGAAAGGAAGATCTTGTAGCTTCAAATGACTTTAAATTAGAGAAGACAACTGGTGCCCAGCCATCCTGCCGTTGGACATACAACCTTCTGCAGAAGCACTTGGAGAAAGTACATTATGCCTTTCCCCCAGCCCAGAACCAGCCCTTCTGCACATGTGCACTGCTGTACTTCTGCATTAGCAGAGATCTAACACAAGCTGGAAAGCAAGTCCTGGTCTGAGGAGTCCTCAGAAGGAACCACAACAAGGACCGACTGCAGGCCAGATTAGCTGTCTTAGCAGGTTGGCTGTAACTGCAGCCTGCAGGATAGAGGCTCCTGTTTAACAGCCATGGAGTATTGTGCACGTAGGTTTGCAGTCTGGAAGTTGGAGGTTTAAAGCCAGTCCAAGTCACTAGGTGGAAGGTTTTCCTGTCTTACATTTGTCCAATTTATTTACCATGGATTGCTCATCTCAAGGAGGTTTATAATTGTCTGTGGATAAGGTCTTCTGTGACTGAAGACAGGCACTTTACAGCCATTAGTTTGGAAGCTTCGTTATGGACTGTTTTGTCTGTGGCCAGAGGATTGCTTTTCTGGCTTGTCACAGTACCTCCTGCATTTAGGGTATATGTGGTTTCTTTTTTTTTTTCTTTAAGAGAAAATACAGAAGGAAGGTGTTGAGAAGGATGACAAGCTGTCTTCAAACTCTCACTACTTATCCTATGCCTCGCCAACCTCGGCTGAATCTCATGTTTCAGAGCAGATCCCACAGACTGATGCAGATGGGTAGAGCCTGTTGTTCACATCCTCTTGACATCTCACTAGCTATTTATACTCTGAGAACGTCAGCATCGCTTACGGTTTTGTAAGAGACAGAATCGGCTCAAGGAATTCATGAATTTGTGGACTCAGGAACAGTGTTGATTTGCTTACTTTTTTTCAGAGTCAGCCTGACTATTTGCGATTGTAGGCTTGTCACCAAATTACTTCTCGCAATTAGTTTGTTAGTCTGCTGGGTGGAAATCTGTGATGACCTCATCTGCCTCCCTGCACAGGAAAAAAATTCAGTCTGCTGCTGGATGCTTCAGCAGGTACTTAAAATAGCTGATGTTTTGTAACAAACTGGGATTTCTCCCTTTACTGTGGAAGAAGAGCCTGCTGTGAGACACGAGTACACAGTTGTGCCTGAACACAGGAACAGCCCCAGAGAAGCAACTCCATTTGAGTATTGTCACCCAAAAGTTTGCATGAATGTCAGGCCACCAATGATTTTTTAGTGATGTTACTGTTAGTACCCCATATTAGTAAGGAAAAGATTTCTTCTTGCGTGGAGTAGACTCACAGAACAGGATAGTCTCGTAGAATTTCAGTTGTTCTTGTGGAGGGATTGTGGTCCTGTTCTGCCATTCTGCATGTTGGTTTCTGTAGGATGGTATGAAACTCTACTGATCTCATGTTCTCCAGAGGGAGTATTATTTTCATATAATTCTCTAGGAAGTTCAGAAATTCCCCTGAAGCTACTCTAGTATTACCCATTAAGAGACCTGCTCAGCCCTTCCTATAGCTTAGTGCCTCTCAGCCAAGGGTCTCAAAGTGTTTTGAGTAAACAGGGCAATAGGCTCTGTACAGATCACTACCCAAAGCTGGAAGGGGCATAGTGGTCTGTGGTCCTGTGGCAGATCTGTGGCAATCTGGATTATATGCAGATTAGCCTGCACGTGATGCCGCCTTGCATAGGTGCTCTGTGTTGCACACCTAGCTGGCATGGGCCCATCTTGGGGGGAATAGCAGATCCGTACTGGGCCATGAAACCTCCAGGATGTCTTATAGCTGTCGTGCCTAGTGCACCATTGTTTCTTCCTCCGACTTGCATGCTTTGGGTGAACACCTACTAGCAACGGCATGCAAGGAGGAAACATGCAGAAATAGTTGCCTGATGCTGGGGATCATCTTCCCAGGATGTTGCTGAGGATGAACAGAAAAGATTTAGCAATCTAATTTAGAACTGGTCCTGGAGACCTTCCACAGATTATTTATTTATTTATTTATCTGTACAAACAGTGCAGGGAGACCTTCACCCCCTGACTGCTGGCTGACACCTTCACAACTACTTCTGTGGGCACCTAAGTTGCACTTCCATGAGAAATAACATATCTATGGCAGGATAGATGACCTGGGCCTGGAAGTGCAGGCTGCAACAGTGATGCTTTGCAGACAAAAGTAACAGGCGCAGAGGTCAAACACCCCTATGGGAGTGAGGCTCACAGACTGAGAGATTAATTTGAAAATCTTGCTTCTTTTTAAGTAATAACTTAAAAGTTCTTTCCTTCTGTTGTGAGTCTAAGAAAAACATTCTTCAATACTTTTCCTCATAGCTTTGGGCTTCAATAACTCTTTTCTTGCTGTATATAATGGAAGTAGAGCTTCCAGCTGCTGCAGAGACTACCAGATTTTGTGCAGGTCTGTGCAGTACAGACAGATGCAGAAATGGGACAGGGCCTCTCTGGAGGCCCCAGACAGAACAAGGCTCACAGTGAAGTCTCCTCTGCGTTGTCTTGTGAAAGGCTGTTCATGAGAAGTGTGTGCTGCCTCCAGGTTCAGCTTCCCGCATCAGTATAAATGACTGACCTTTCTTAGGCTGTGGCTGGCAAAGCTCTTCTGTAATGATTCCTTATTAAATGTATCAGCCTGAGGCTTTACTGTGGAAAAGCACATTCAGTTGGATCCTCTGCGTCTTTTGACGGACTTCTCAGGGGATCATCTCCACCAACAGATAGCAGCGATACAAGTGGTGCAGATAACAAAGGTCCCTTTGTCCCATCAGTGAAAAAACACATGTTTTTTTCCCTTTAATGCAGGATGATTCCACTGATGTATTTGGTCTTTTCCTGTTGGATGTATAGTTTCACTCCAGTTCTTTTATCTTGAATTATCTGTCTTTCACCTTTTGATTTGTGCTGCTCTGAATCACTATGTGGAAGTTTCTCCAAATGTGTTGGATCAAGCTCAAAAGGCACAAAATAGTTTTCTTCAATGTTTGCCTTAGATGCATTTGTAGCCAAACAGCTTTTCTGCTACTAAACACCACCGGGCTAAAAATAGTACCTGGATCCATGTTGCTGTTAATGCCTGGATCTCCGAGGTTTTGGTCTGTAAAAATCCCATAACCTGTGGAAGGTGGGGATAGTTGCTTGTCCAAGCTGAGCAAAAGAATAATAATGGAAGATCAGCCATATTAATAAGGGTCTTGCCCAGAAGCATTGGCAGATTAATCTGAGACTGTTCAGCAATGCCGCCAGCTCTCTGCACCTGTCTGCCTGCTGCCACAGTGTTGAGCAGTGTCTGGCTTCATTGCTATGCTGCACACCACGGTGGTTAAACAGCCCCTGGTGTGGGGACAGCGGTGTCTGAGAGGAGTGCAAGGCAAGCAGCTGGGAAGCAGCAGCTCCGATGGGCTGCTCTGCTTTGATCCTGTGCTGTTTGAGTCAACACCCATTACTGCTTTTGGCACTAGCACCAGATATCACAGAGCTTAAGCAGAGTGGGAGAAGATTTAAGTCCAGCTTCTCACGGTGTCTGTGTCTGCTAATCTGTGTGTGTTTTTGCTTGTTAATACTGGATTTGTTAAACCTTTGTTTCCCATTCCTGGATCTTAGCACATCGATTCCAGGTTAGCTGGCCCATTCTTGAATCACTGCAGCTTGTTTTCTGCCTTATTCTGCTGCTTTAGAAGTGGCCAGTTATTTAGCATCCTCATCCAGATCTTCTTCACCTCTACTGGTTTATCAAATGGATGTGTAGGCTGCTTAATGTGAACAACAGCAATTGTAGGACTTCTTCAGCATTTCTCAGTTTGCTGACCCATGGAAGCAGAGATGCATATCCTATATGCTTATCAAAGACCTTTCTAGTTGTGACAGTTACAGAAGTACTTCCAGAGCTTCCCTTGTGGTCAATGATTCCTGGTTAAAATCCTTGTTTCTGGCCTGATTGAGGTCTACTCTGTCCTAGAAACATCTCCAGTGTAGCTAATAGTTTAAGATTTTGGAGATAGAGAATGGGAAATTGCGCTCCTAACTGACTTCACTGAGCTGAAATAAAAACAGAATTGCTAGTTACAGCAGCAAGAAAAGATGCTTTTGCTGGACAAGATCATTCTGTTCAGTGGACTAGTGTGAATCCTTCCGGTAAAAGACCCTGATGGTAGGACTTCCCCTCCCTGTAAATGCAAGGAGGGTGGAAGAGGCAAGTGATTGCTAAATCTTTTCCCATTAAGAAATTTTCTTGAGCTGGACATTAAGTGGTTGTGCATGCCCTTGGTGTGGTCACTAGTGGCTGGTCCTGCAAACACTAGTGCTATGGTACAGCTAGGTTCACATGCAGAAGCTTCTGAGTGTTTGTGGAGTTGTTCCAAAACAGCAACACACATTTTCATCCATCACTCATTTCTCAGCATTAATGGGGAGGGGAGTGAATTAAAGTTTATCCTTTTGGTTTTTGCACATGCTTTTAGTGTCATATAAGTGATACACTTGGCAGTTCTAGCTAGTGAGAGACTCCACTGATTTTCTTGCTGAAGGAAGAGTGCTCACACATTCACAATATGTTCTTTTGCTGCTTCTGGATTTAATTGTGTTCTGTCTGCATGTGAACTATGTTGGATATCTTCCTGATTTAAATGCTAACAATATGTTGTTTTTCAGCTTGGTTTTGGGTCATTTCTTGGAATAATTGGATCAAACTTGATAGAAAACAAAAGGCAAATGGTAAGTTCATTAATTATGTAGACTTTTTGAAAAAAACCTTGACCATAACTCAAAGAGATTTTTTTTATAAAGAAGGAGTGTTGTTCTTTCTCCTAATCCTTCCAGGCTGATGTGATATAGTTCTTGAGAAGTAGAGATGGTTTCTGACAGCCCAAAGAGAACAAGATTGTTAACCTTGACATTTAAGTTTTGAAAAACATTCACGTACAAAGTGACTATACGCAGTCTCATTGAACTCAGTGGGATCTTTCAGGGGTTCAAGTTAGAGTGTTTGAGATTCCCAGAGTACTCAGCACTTCATAGGCTTGTGCCAAGTTCTTTTTGTGTAGAGCTGTTACAGCATGAGATACATAATATGTTAAATAAGATTAATATTTTTATTTTTAAATCCTTTTAAGTAAGTTTCTGGCTGTTTGATGCTCTGCAAAAATTGCTTTTGGCTACTTTCTACTTGAAGAAAGGGTAGGAAAAAAGATCTAGCAGGTGGTGTAAAAATCAGTCCCACAGAGTGGAGGTGAAAGTCCGTACAGGGCCCAGCAGAAAGCCACTTGTGTACTTAAAGGGGTCTCTGCTTTAGACGTGTCTAGAGAATAAGTCACTGAGGTATTAACATGATGAAAAGGCTGAAGCATGGTGTAATTGGGAGGCAACAAAGTTCCTCAGCACTGCTGATAAGCGTGTGTGTTCCTGGTCCTTGTTTCCAAACACCTCTTGAAATGGGAAGCAAGACCTAGAGACTGTGTGCTGTAATGCAGCAGTTGTGAGTGTGAAAAGCATAGAAGATGGTGGCTAGAAAAGATACTTTTATCGTAACTCTCATAGCAGCCCTAGGGCAAAGAAACATCTTGTTGCTTCAGTGTTCTTGCTTTGACGGCACCTCTGCACTCGTTCTTCCCCCAGCATGCTTCTGCCTATGCACCAGTTACAGTTAGCAGGTCGTATTTGGAAGGAGTTGGCAGCACACATGGTGGGTGCTACGTGCATGACCTGCCGTGGCCTTGGCTGCGCCCTGCTCATCACCAGGAAGGGGCCCGGGGGCTCCGCGTGGGTGGCTTCAGTTACTGCCTTGTCCCCGCCTCCCTGCCCAGCTGCCAGGCAGGCATGGGACAGAGCCCAGCTCTCTGTCCAGAGCTCACAGGAGGGTGCTGGCACCCTTTACTCCAGCCCAAGGGTGCCAGAACGACCGCCTGGCGTTGTCACCGCTGCCTGCGGACGTCCCTGCCCCTGCCTCTGGTTCTCTCCTCAGCCTGTGAGGAGGGTTTCACACGATGGAGCTGGGCAGCAGCTGTCTAGGCAGCTCTGTGTGGAGTCACGCAGGACTCTGCTGTCCCGTCCCATGGGGGCTGGCTCTGGGTTGTGACCAGCAACATTCAGGAGGGGAGCAGGTGGTCAGTGGATGTATGATATCACAGAAAATAGATGAGACCAGCACTGTTGACTTGATTTAATCATAACTGAGCTTGTGCTGAGGTGTGAGGGACAGAGCTGGCCCAGGTTAATGCTTTTGGCAAGCACAGAGGATGTGTGGACATGGCTAGGTCTTTGATGAATCCAGAAACATCTTGCAGATGTTTCACAACCCCCTCCTCTTCCTGCCCATGCCTGAACTTAGTGGCTTGAGGGTGTTGGTAACAGGGCTCAGTGTGGGGGAAAGCTTTTGAGGGAAAACTATTAAAAAAAAAAAAAAAAAAAAAAAAAAGGTGTGGGCAGAGAGAGCTCGAAAGAGGCTGGTAGCTAGCAGTTACCACAGGCTGTTGAACTTATGCTTTCGTAGCCAGTCTTCTCTGCTCAGCTGGCTGGAGGCAGTGTGTAGGGATGTTCAGTCCCGCTCCTGGAGAGCTGTGTGGACCTGCCTGGCTCCTGTCTTGACGTGGCTCACCCCTGAACAGCAGCTGCCATCTTCCTCCCCAGTGATTACCCTGTCCTTTGGTACAAAGATTCTTGAAGCCTGCCTGGTATGAAGGTTGCTCAGGGGCAAGGTGGGGGACCGTAGTGCAGCTGCCTGTCCCTCCAGCCTGTCCAGCTCCCCCAGCACTGCTACATGCTTTTGCAGCAGTGGAGCTGCCTTCGTGGAAAGGCTCAGGGATCAAATAGCAGGCTGTGCTGCCAACCGAGGCTAAGACAAATTGGCTGAGCTGCAGAGGTTGTCTGGATAAATTCCTGCTTCTGCTAAAGCAGAGGCTGGGCAGTGCTGTGCTGCTCTGCCCTTTGCTTTTCAAATAATGTGCTGCCTGCAGAGCAGAGCAATGGCAGGAGGGAGGGGGTGAGGCAGACTCGGAAGGAGAGGAAGACTTCTCTTCTCATGGTCAGGCAGGGCCCAGGGTGGGGGGGGTCCTTTTTTTTTATTATTATTAGTTTTTTCTTCCCTGGCTGTGCAACGGCTGTTTGTCCCATTTCTTCTGTCTTAGCAGGATTTCCAGGCCTCTTGCTCATCATGTACTAGCAGCATATCGGTCAGATTGCGAAGTGATCTTATTATGCCAATCCTGCGTCCTTCACAGGACTGCCTGTAAATGACAGCGTGACTTGGACCTGACTTGTTTGCTTTCTAAAAAGCCCTGGGTATCTAGAGTTTATTCTTTTCATCTCTGTATCATTTTGTGCCCCTTCCTGCAGAGCACGCATGATGAGCTTTGCGAGGATTGCATCACAGCCTTCTAGGATTGCAGGCTAGCGTGTCTCTGCACTGACAGCAGAGAGGGCATCGAATAGCCATCGCTGACTGTCTCCTCACTTTATTCTTGTCTCCTTCTTACCCAGGAGCACTCAGTTTTGCAGTGGCATTTTTTTCTCCATTACATGTTTCTATAATACCACTGGCAGTACAGAATTCTCTTTTAATTCCTGTGAGCTTCCCAGTGCACTAGTTCGGTAAATGGATGTTGCTTGTTACTCAGTCACCCCTTAGTGATGGCAGGAGGAGCTAGATGCAACTTGTGCAGCTGTGCTCTCATGCACGTTTTCCCCATAACCTGGCTGAGGAATCAACTGAGCCCGTTTGGCTAAAGTGTGAAATAACCTGAACTGCCGCCTCTTAATTCTCTCCTGTCTGCTGACAGAAATAGACCTCTCTCCTTTCCCCACCCCAGTGTATTGGCTTTCACGCCATGCGTCTGCACTTCCCATTTGTCAAAGCCAGGGAAAGTTTTCAGCGGAGTTTGTTCCTCCAGAGACGCTGGCTGCCCGCGCAGACACAACCCAGACTGTGTGCCGGCGTTGCAGGCGGTTGTGATTTATACGGGAGCTACGTGGTCAGCAGTTTTCACATGACAAGTCAGCGTTTTGCGTGGCTTCGGAACAGTCATCCCTGCCATGGAAAAGTAATTACCAACAGCTTCACAGCCCAGGTATTACTGGAGTGTGGCCCAAAGGGAACTTCTGACCAGAACACTTCTGTTTTATGGTTCTTATGTTATCCAAACCAATTTGTCTTTTTGTGTCTCAATTCTGTGCTGAGTAACTGATTTTGGTGGGAATTACATGCATTAAGACAAATAGCTAGTATAACATGGCTTTTAAAAGGAACTTGTGCTTGTAGCAACAGTTTTGTCAACTCCAAGTCAAAAATCAGGTTGACAAATCATGAGATTAGTTGAAAAATATGGGATTTTTAACATGTGTTTGTATGTTTTAATTTGCCTTCTCATTTTCTTTAATGTCTTGTAAATTTTCAGTGTTTGATTGGTTCTCAGGCTTTTTTTTTTCCTCCGAGATTGAGAAAATCTTGCTTATGTAAAGTTTGCAAACCCATTTCTGACACCAGATCCTTAGATTCTAGTGCAGGTAAAGCCGTTATGAAAATATCATCGTTAACTTTGTTTCTTTTTATGCAATCATATCCTCAGCTCATGTCTACAGGGGGGTAAACAGAACAGATAACCTGGCGTATATCCTTGGTGTTTAGCTCACTTCCCACCTCCAGGAGTCATGCTACTTAGGGAGAAGACCCTTTTTCGAGCATGTATAAGACAAAGAAGTACAGAGGAAGGCCGAAATTTGTACAGAATAACTGAGGCCATAAAAGCCATTCCTTGCGCAGAGACTGTAAGAAGCTGTGCTTTCTCCCATTTTGTGGTTTCACTGGTTGTGGCAGTGGATTGGTGCAACTGTTATAATTGATAGTGCAATTTGTATTCCAGACAAGGGCATGAAATGGATCTGAGCGGGGAGGAAATGCTAGCGTTGATAGCTAATAGAAACAGCAGATTCCCAGCACAGGACCTGATACTCTGCAATAGCAGCTTGTTGCTAGTGACAGTAACTTGTTTATATGCTCACCGGATTAATGTTACAGTCTGCTCTAACTGCTGCTGCAGTTTTTATTTGCAGTGGGGCAGTGGAAGTCTTGGATACTTTGCTTCATCTAGAAAACTGCTTTATTTTCTCCTTTTTTGAAGCTAATGGAAATGAGCGATTGTACGGGGGCTGTTCCCATTGCCCCAGGTGAGCCCTCCTGCACCTCCACTGCTGCTGCTCCAGTTGGCCTGGTCTGTACGTGGATGTTGCTGGAGGCTGGCAGGGGCTGCCCTTGGTTCCTCGGGTGCTGACTGTGGGATGCAGAAACATCCCCTTTCCCCTCTCTTCCCCCTCTGCCTTGCGCTCGTTTGAGCCCCTTTGTTCAGTTTCTTTGGCTCCTCTCCTTGTCTTACACTCTTGTTCCATCTCACGCCTCTCTGCCTCATTACCTTCCGTTTTTCTCTTAAATTGTCCTCTCTGATCTTGTATCATTCAAATGTGTGGTAGCACCTCGAGTCAGCTGCAGGTCCTGCCTTTGCCAGTCTCCTGCCTTACGGGTTTTGATGCTGGCCTTGCTCAGGCTGCTCCACTTGCAAGTTTGGCTAACAAGGCATCTGGCGGGGCGTGCTCATTACTCCGCTCGCAGGCAGCGGCTCCCCGGAGCAGGGCTGCGTCCTGGGAGTAGAGGGGTGACAGCTGCCTGCCCTCGCCTTTGTGCGCGCCCTGCCTGCGGAGCTGTCTCGGCGGCGTGATCAAAGCGAACCGAGCGGCGCTTCCCTGTTCTGCTGCCGTCAGAGTCCCCTGCGGTGCAGCCTGAGCGCCTTGATCTGTGGCTGGCTGCCTGTTCGCTGGCTCGCGGATCTCTCCACCGCAGCCATTTGCATCATCTTGCTGCTTTCTTCCAGATCAAGGAAGCACTGGTTATGGTGCAAGCTGTTATTTGGTAATATTGGTCCAGCAGATGGACAAATTCTGGCTCTTGGTCTGCTTTCATGTGGGCAGGATGGACACAAATGTGTCCAGACCCCAGCCTGGGTTTTTGCTCCCCACGGTGCTGCTTCCTCAGTTTCTGTAGTTGATCATGCCTCTATGAGACAACCTCCTGCGGCTGGTTCACATCATCTGCAGAGAGGGAAAAAGAAACCCCTGCTTCACCCCTGCCTTCTCTAGGGCCTTTGAGGATCTTCTGTTCTCCTTGTGAGCCACTTCAGCCAGTAGGAAAAAAAAAAAAAAAAACGGTGTTTCAGATAGAGAAATATCCTGTTTTTCTTCAGGATCATATTGACAGGCAGGGGCTTGCTGAGCCACTGCCTGCAAGTGCACAGCTGACCAGGGGGCCCGCAGCAAGGGGAGGAAGATAATGATGTAAGGTGATTTGGGTGAAAATGGTGTGGTTAACTTCAAATCCTGAGATACTTTAAAAATGCATTTAGATCCTTTCTGGCGTGTGTTTGCCAAGGGTTTTGGTTTGTCTTCCTGAGGACTTGATCTTTGTGTAGTGAAAGAAAATGAGATTTTTGGAGTGGCCTCGTAACTTCAGCACCTGGATTTCTGTAACAAATATGCCCCATACCAGGAGATGCAAGGTATCTGTCAGTGCTGGCCAGGCTAGTTGTTAGTGTGGTGTTTATATTATTATTTTTTACTATTGCTTGAAGCTCCTTTTTTTTAAAAAAAAAAAAATCACTTTTTTTGTTTGTGGAGAAGCCATTTTTAACAGCTGCCAGAGATCAGCAATTGAAGGCTGCATCACTAGAGTGAAAAACCACAGGGGGAAAACTCACTAAAGCTTTCAAGGGGAAGCTTCTCCTTTAAAGGAGATGCTGCTGTTCCCAAGCCATGTCCTTGTGAACCTGTTTATGGGGCTGCATTGTCTGAAAGGCAAAAGCTGGCTGCTGACAAAGTAATTCTGTCGCCCCGCAGTGACCCCCTTTTTTTGGTCTCCCTGTTCAGTGTCTCCCTTCTGTTCAGTTCCGGCAAACCCCTGATATTTAGCGCCCGGGACATAACACCGATGTTTTGTAGAGGACATTCATTCCTAGCACAAGGTGCAGTACCACAGTGGCTGATGCCAAGGAGGCCTCGCAGACGCTGGAAGTGAGTCACATTTGAATGCCACACTTACCTTCCCTCCACGAGCCTGTTAATACCCTCGGCAACGTTTTGGCAGGGTGGTGATGGGCACTGAGCTCTGCGCGTGAAGAGAGGTGGTCTGAAGTGTTTTGGCAGAGGCTGAGCTGCAGCGCAGGAGCAAGGAGAGGTCACATCAGCATTCATATGTGGTTCCTCCAACTGAAGGCTGCTGCTTACGTGGTGGTGGTGGGGTGTTTAGAGCAGGGAAGTGGGAGTAGAGGCTTCTCATTTCTTCTCATTTTGCATGTCTGGGTTGCAGATTGAGTACTCCTGTTTTTTTTTTTTTTTTTGGATGCTTTAGCCCTAATTTTACAAACTGGTAGGATGGGACTAGCAAAGGAGGATCAGGCACATCTGAATTTACTGCTTGAGCTAAAGATAGAGAGCTCTGTTCTTGCAGTCCCTCCGCGTTGGTAAGCCCTGTGGTCTGTCCCTGCAGCAACCCTTCAGGGCCTGGCTGTAGTTAAGCAGCACAGAGGAGCCTAGCTGGGCTGCAGCGAGGGTGTAGGCTGGCTTACGTTTCTGTGCATACAGCTGCATAAAAGCATTCTTTCCTGAATGTCCAGTCCCACCACAGGGGTTCCCATGCAACAAGGTCCTGTGTTCGTACAGCATGACCTATAGATGAGGAAGGGCACGAGAGAGAGAGAACATATTTTAGTCTGCTTGTCATGGGAATAAAACATGAGAGCCAGCTCTATAAATTCATGTTTGGCTGTTGAGGCAAACCCCTCTTATGGTATGACGGCTGTGCGCTCACCTCTTTCCCTGCCAGCTGAAGAAGTTCCTGCCCTTAATCCATCGTTGTGCTAGAGCTCAGCCCTAACAGTCCCTGAGGTTTTGTGGCCCTTGCTGGCTTCAGCAGAAGCTAGTGTGGCTCGTGGGCTGAGATAGTGAGCAGCTCTCGTGGCAGCTCTTTGAAGTGGAGGGAGAAGAGAAAAATCCTCCTTTTCAGGGAAGAGTTAAGCACAGCAGCAGCCGGGAGAGGAGGTATATCCACGGCCTAAGGTTAGCACCTGGGAATCATAAGTAAATTTATGTTACAGAATCAGTTCTCCAGAGATCCTGTCTGGCAAGATGCTGCTACTTCTGCTGCAATGCCTCTACCTCCACTTAAGGACAGACTTTCCTTTGAGACACAGATCCCATTGATGTCAATGAGACAAGTCTGTGCAGCCTGGGCAAACATTTGGGCCATTGATTGCTTGAGGGCTTATTGACTGTGGTTTATAAATCCTTGTGGAAAGGGCATGAAACACTTGGTTGTGGAGAGGCAGATGATACTTTGCTTTGTTTTCCTTTCTCAGCTCGTTGCATCGATTGTCTTCATCAGCTTTGGCGTCATTGCTGCTTTCTGCTGTGCCATAGTAGATGGAGTCTTTGCTGCCAGGCACATAGTAAGTGCTCCCAGGAGAACAAGGGTCCTGCAATACTTTTACTCGAGGAAGACAAGCATTGTGTCTGCATTCTACATCAGACCACATTACAGTTTACAAATATATGTCATATGCTGAATGCGGTTATAAATCAAAAACTTTAGAGCAATGTATCAGCTTTACAGAAAGATTTTTAAATAAGCAATTAAGCATTAAGATGTTAACCCTTTGTTACACACAGTATTTTTGTGTATGTTTTATGTTAGTAAATCTCAAAACTGCAACATATACTGTGATTTATGAGTATTGCAAAATGACAGTGTACAAACAAACATTCATCTTATTTTTGGTAGAAGTGGTTCTTAATGCTAATTGAACCACTGTATGTTGTAGTAGAGTAACACTTTCAGTCAGTTCCGAGTTTCCATTCAATGACTTAAAAAACCCAAAAAACTACTGCTTTGATGACGAGAACAGTGACATGCAAAAACCTCAGACTGTTAATATAAAAATAAAAAAAATCATAATTCCATTTCAAGTTTTAAATTGAAATGTGTAACTGCAAACATTTTTTTTTTCCTCCACATTTCTGCTGTTTGGTTTCTATTGTTTTATGAATTTTTAGTGAAATGGTATTAAAAAATAGATTTGAGGTTTATTTATAGTCAGAATGGAAAGGAATTTTGAAAAGTCAGTTACCCCTTCCATATGTCAGCTAGCTCTTTATTCTTCTGAGTAAAAGAGACTCCTCTTTCTTGCCTCTGAGTGTCCAAATGGTAGAAGGATGGACTTGAAGGCAGAATTTGCTGACAGGGGAAAGGGTAGCTCTGCTCAGCTGCGTGGTAGGTCGCCATCTGTCTGGGTGTGATGAGCAGGTCTTGGCCATTTCTGTCCCCCATTTCAAGGACATGTGAAACATTAGCTTTGATAAAAATGGGAAACTTTTTTTGACTCCTGGCTGATCCTGGCCATGAGTATGAGCTCTGCAGACTTGCTCTGTGATTTTAGATGCTGACCTCATGGGCTGGGTATCGGCATGAATTGGCACTTCCTCCCTGCCAGCCGCAGGGATGTTTGTGTGTCTGCAGCAGCGAGAGCTGTGCAGTTGGAATGACAAGGGCTCTGGTTTCTGCCTCTTGCTTAACGAACAGAATTTGGCCTCGCTTCACCTCCTAACCGTCCAAGAATGTCATCTCACTCGAGATGTGCTCCTGCCACACCAGCACATAGTGTTCCCTTTTGCCTGCTGCTGCTGTGGCTTGCCACCGTAAGTTTTGGATCAGGCACCCACAGAGCAAGTCTCACAGCTCACAGGAAGGGCCTTGAGCAAGGGTTTGTCCCCATGATGCATTAACCAGTGTGCCTAGGACAAGGGCAGCTACCACTGTCCTTGCTGATGCTGATACAAATTTAGTGTTGCTTTCTCTGAGGTTTTGGCCTGGGGTACACGTTTCCCCTAAGTGAGATTTTAATGCACGTTGTTTTGCAGGCTGAACTATTGATAATCTCCCAGAGATTTCCCATAATTTCCTCAAGAGCCCAGAAAGACAAATTTACCAACAATTTAATGACAGGTTGTTATGAGTCAGCATAAAGGACCCCCAGGAACATGTTGGCCAGCTCTGGGATGTGCCCGGGGAATGAGGAAAGGATAAATCAGTTCAGGGTAGCTGCTGTCACCCAAAGGAGGCCAGCCTGTTCCTCCCATGTTAACTTCAGTAAACATGTGTCTCAAAAGACCAGAGTTAAAAATTATCTGAGGCTGGGGGGGGAAGGAAGGGGCTGCCAGGTTACTGAAAAGTCACTGCATTCAGGTGCTGGTGTGAGAGCAGGGCGCTTCTGACTCTGACCCATCTCCGTTAGACGGACTGGCTGGCAGCATGGTTGCCCTTTCTGGTTTTGATCATAATGCAACGCTAAGTCTGGTACTTCTTCTTTGGCAGGACCTGAGGCCGCTCTACGCAGGACGATGTCAGTATTATTCCAAGAGTACAACCCCACCGGAGGTAAGAGCAGGTTTTACTACTCTGTCTCCTTGAAGAGCCTGGCTTTGTGTTGCTGGTGGAGAAACCAGCTGCTGGGCTGTTGCTGTAGTTCCCCAAAGTTCTGCGGATCAAGGAGATGGTGGGAAGCAGGGCCTGGGAGGGAGGGAGTGCTAGGAAAGTCAGTGTGGGTCTTGCTCCATATTTGGCACAACCATCCTAATGAAGGAGCTGGTAGAGAGGAGGCGATGGGAGAGGGGAAAATGCACCAATTTATATAGATCTTCAGCAATCCATACATTACAAGAGCAGCAGGATGGTGAATTGAGAGTCCAGACAACAGTAATTTCTAAGTGTATAAAGAGCATGCATCTTCATCCACACCTCTGCTGTCTTAATGGCTTCCCTAAAGAAGACAGGCAGGGGCAGCCATTCCTGACAGGTAGTGATAATGCATCTGTGGACATCTTTGACCGTCTTTGCTCTGTTCTGGGAGTTCCTCTGAGATTTTTCTCTCAGGTTTTGAATAACCACTATATTTCAAATTAAAATGTCTGTTTGAGGTGCAAAATAAGTACTGTCCAATGACATGGGTGGGGTCCGTTCTCTTTTGGGCCCTCCCACGTATACCTGAGCAGTACTACCCACAGGCAGACAACTGATCTCTTTACTTCAGCTGTTTGCCAACATGGGAATTTTTCTCTCAGGTAGCATCATCCTAGATCTGGTCTGTTTGTAAAAGTTGCACAACCCCCTTCCTATGCAAGTACATGCTTATTTGCATCTTCTCCATGGTGGGAGGAAGGGTGGGAAAAAGTGTCTTTATTCCTATGTAAATGTGTACTTCATAGGAGCTATATTGCCAGGTAAGGAAAGAAAAATCTGCCTGGGGCTAGTCTTGATACCAGTGCAAAATCTATACATCGAGCAGGCCAAATAGCAGCAGAAACTGTGTGGTGGTTGTATCCTCATGTGTATTCCCTATGTGTTTCTTCTGAATTCACACAGGCAATCTGTCACCCACAACGCCGTGCACCCTGCACACCCAAAATAAAAACCAACACCTGCTTCTGTTGTGACCTGTACAACTGTGGAAAGTGAGTAAGCTGAAAATACCATTCCTAGCCATGGGAAGAGCAAGCAGTGGTCATGCTGGTTTGCAGATGTTTGAATGGACAGGATAAGGCCCAAACAAAGTATTTATTAATAACAGCTGTTGTAGGAAGAGGATTTACATTGTGGTTGCTTGCTGCAAGACTCCCAGTCAAAGCGTGAGAAAGTAAGAGTAAAGGGGTCTATGAAGTACACTGAATTCACTCCAGCTGCATGTGAGCATGCTACAGGCCAGCCTAGCTGGAAGGGTGAAGAGGGCAGGAGTTCCTGGTACTTCTATTCTTGTTGTTTTCCCCAGCTTTTCCCCTGCTGAGAGTCCCTTGTTCTAACACTTTCCTTCTCTGTTGGCACCACTATTTCATTGAGGTTTATTTTGTTTCAGAAGATTGAAGGTATAAAAACTGGGATACTCTTCCTCATCTACATCACTGTATCGTCCCCCACCTCTGGTAGCAGGAAGGAAGGTCCCCAGGCTACTACTTACTGTACTTGATACATATTGATACTTATTATTATGACCTGCGTGTTCATAATCAGTTTCCTCTCTGCCCCATCAACGTCTTTCATGGTCACAAAAGGGTGAAAAGTGCACCAGTGCTTTGCAGAGGTGTCAGGAGGGTCATTACCAGTAGAACACCACAGCATGGTGATCACACTATCATTGAATCTGCCTGATGTGCCTAAGCTAACTGAGCTTGGAGCATGCACTGCAGCATGTCATTTGGAGGTTCTAATGTGTGTCAGCAGCCAATTAGTAAATTGATTTTCTTAGTGTTGTCTTTTGCCTAGAGCTGCTTAAGCCTTAATATCTCTGATAGCACTTGGTTTGACTGGCCCCACCACTGACTGTGGTGGAGGCTAGATCAAAGAATGCTGCTGGGGCAGGATAGTTTGCTGCACTGAGAAGAGCAATCCATGGTTTCTGGCCTGTAGGACTTTATTTCTGTGCTAACCACTACAGAGAGGTAAAGCTCATAGGTACCTTGGACAGTTTACAGAACACATTCCTGTTTACTATGTGAAGGGAGTAATGCACAGAGAAGTTACAGGAGTGACAGGAGTGGAAATACTTGTAACTGTTCCATATTGATCCTCTTTTGTTAATCAGGTTGGTTCATGGTTCTGCCTCTCACTTTCTCCTCTCTTACATCAGTTGTTATAATCTTAATTTTACCTGGTGCTACACAAATGATACAAAAAAAAAAAAGAAAGAAAAAAAAACCTGAAATTTAGTAATGACGAAAGGAAAATGGCTCTTGTGAAACGATGCAGGTTCCTGCAGGCCTTTCAGGGAGTCTGCTGGGGAGCTGAGCCTGGATCTCTTGGTTTCCAGGCTCCTACTTCTTGACCTTAAATATGAGCCAATTGTTCTCAGTTTTCTCAAAGGTCTTGTGTGGTTTGAGCCTCACTCCAAATGTGAGCTGAGAGATAAGTCATTCGTAAGCCCTTAGAATTGTTTGTTCCTGAGATGTATGTTTTCTGAAGGTGTATTTGCTGTAGTCCACTACATCTGATATATTACACTAAAAGCCAGCCTGTTTCCCCAAGTGGCAATCAGAGAGAAGTCATTAGTGAAGAATCCAGCTTTTAAGACTCTGGCCCACATATTGGCAAGAGCTACTCTCCCTATTCCAGAATAATGATTCATTTCTAAATATGATTCAGCTGAGTTTCTCTGTCTCTTTTCTTCATATGGAAAAGTTTAAAAGTGTGAGCAGAGGAACCTCTACCAGGGTCCCAAAGGTCCTGCAGTCCATGCCGTTATAGAGTTGCAAAGGGTGAATACTGGGAGCACGGAGGGCCAAGAAGGCCGTGTTTCGTGGCCATGTCCTGCTGCACCAGAAGACCAGCTGTGCTTTCCTGTACTCTTGTCGCACTCGGCTGCTGATGTCACTGTAAGAAGCTGCCAGTGTTGTGCCCCTAAGGGACAGCTGCTGTTTCTCTGGACATGGACTGGTTTCCCTGGATAATTCCCGGACTGATTTGTTAAACACCTAGGAAGCCTCTAGGATGAAGGCCTGGCTCTAAGGAGATTTCAGATAATAGAAATAAGGCAGATGCAGACTCAAGAGCATTTTGGCATTTGGAGGGCTTGCAGGACTAGTTTGTTTTGCAGATCAAGCTCTTCTACCACAGTCATGCAAGGAGATCTCAGATGCCTCAAGGATGTAATCTAGTAGGATCTAATCCCTTTTTCTCAGAAGCTAGGCCCAGGCTATCACTAAATTACAGAATGCATTTTACTGTCCAGTGCAATTGCTTAGATGTTACTGCGTGATGCATTTTTTTTTACTGTTACTGTTTCCAAATCCAGCAGAGTAGAGATCTCTGGAGGCTACTATGAATATATTGATGTCAGCAGCTGCCAGGACATCATCCACCTTTACCACTTGCTTTGGTCCGCAACAATTTTGAACATAGTGGGGCTATTTCTAGGGATCATTACAGCAGCGATACTTGGAGGCTTTAAAGACATGGTAAGATGGTACCAGTTTCTCTGTACATTAAAGGAAACAAAATAGGCAAATTAGTTGTTTTTTGTTTTTTGTTTTTGTTTTTTTTAAAGAGGACTCATGAAAACAGCTTTTGGTATTTCAAAGTAAATCATTTATGCATCACTGCAATCAGGCCAGGAAGAAGGACATGAAGTAACTGTAAGGAGAAAGTGAAGATGAGTCAGTTTTCTGATCTGATGTCAGCACTTGAACACAGTTAGGAAAGATGAATAGAAATGGGAAATTGCATTTTCAAAAGGAATTTTCTCAGAGGTGTTGGCAATGCCAGGATTAAAAATGAGCTGTTTCTTAAAAAATGATCTTCCTTTTCATGGCATTGACCTTTTGAAAGAAAATGACTGGCAGTGGTGGGTGCTCATGAGTTGATGATTTTATGGCAGTGGTAGAGTTCTGAGTTTTACAGTATTCTTAAACAGCCCTGTTTGGCTGAAACTCTCCATCTAGTTTCCTCATGGTGCAAAATCTGAGGAATTGAACTGGGGCTGAAACCAGATAAGTGATTTCGAGCTTCAGATGATGAAAGAAATGCTGTACTGACAACATGAGTTTTGAAATACTCTCACTCAGCCAGACTGTCTGTTACCTTCCATACGTTTTTGTTCAGCAGAGGACAAATCCAGGGGAAAATTGAGTATTCAATAGACAAATTTTGGGTTTCCAGTCAGTTCCCTTTGACTCATTTGGAATAATAAGATGCCCAGAAAAGGACATTTGTTGTCCTGATAATATATTTTTCTTACAAATAAAATCTGGACTCTTTGGCAAATGTGCCTTATTTCATAATTCTGAACTTTTCTACCTTTTTTTTCAAACCTCCCAAAATCTTCCCAAACAAAATAGGAGACATGTTCCCAGCAGTACATTGTGTTCTTTGAGATTTGGTCCACACCAGATAGCCTGTGAAACTGCAAAAAGGTGGACAGAAGTGTCTGTGTTCAAAAGGAGTTGAAATATGCTGATCTCAAAATTCAGTAAATAACAGAGTAATCAAAATCAATTGTTTCCTTCTGCTATTTTTGAAAATTCACTCTATAAACAGTCATTTTGTTTCAGTACTAGCATGCAGTGGGCTATTGCCAGGCTTGTTCTGGAGAGTCTAAAAGGGAACAACGGATGGCTAAAGAATAAATGACCTCAGGACTTGCCTGCTGCCTAAGGGGAGACTGGATTGCCCGTTGTTAATTCCGCAGAATTGGGCCCTAAAGAAACACACTGCTCCTTTAAATCATTTCTGCTTTCATTCAGCTGTCAGTTTTCTGTGACTCTGAAGAGGTCCTGTTTAGCAAGCTCAGATTCTCTTTTTGTTTTGACAGACTCCCTCCCTTCCTACACTGAACTGTACGGTTGAAAATGCACATCCTTCAGTATCTTACTATTCAAGGCCACAGGTGACATCTTACAACACCTACTACCACAGCACTCCTCATCTGCCTCCTTATTCCGCATACGACTTTCAGGTATGGAACAATGCAGGTTGTTTTCTTATTTAGCTACAGGGTTAAGCATAGCCTGGTCTGCAGATTCCAGAGGGCTAACTTCCCTTGTCGTTTACATAGCTAATTCTTCTGTTCGTGCAGAGAATACCAAATCTTTCCTACTAGCCACTGATCCTTGGCTGCATTCCCTCTTACTAAGAAAATGTTTTCCTGAGAGCTCATCTCTGAGGAGGAGGCAACAGAATATGCCACCTGCCTTCCTTGTCATTCACTGGTAGAGGCCACATTAAAAATAGGAAGTGCTTGTGGTACCCATGGCACTCTGAGGGCAGAGACAAAGCAAGATGTTCAGGTTCTAGTTTCTTTGAGACCAACTGCTCTGCTGCTGTGTCTGAGAGACAGACAAGCTTTTGGAATTAGGGTCTTTGAGTTTCTGAAGACATGTATGTGATTGAGAAGTTCTGTTTTTTCCACATACTTCAGCTGGTCTAAGAAAAGATCCAGTAGCAACCTGCAAATCTAACCTCAACTGTAATTCACACCTTTCTCATCTGAGTTATGGAGCAGTGCAGTTAGAAACAGTGTGATTTGAACTTTGCTGTCAGCTTCTGAGATTTTGCTTTTTGAAGCAGATGGCAAGTTCCTACATCAGCTTTTCTGCCAGGTGGATGTTATGGTGGTAACAGTGATTTAACACATCATACCTTTTCTTTACAACCATTGTGGCTGGAGATTCTTGGACATCAGCTGAAAGATCTCTAAGAGCCACAGAGCTGTAAACTAATAAGCTCCTTCCTCAGAGCCATGCCCTATGGGTAACTTGGATCTAAACCTTTCTGTCTTCACTGATAGTGGCTCAGGACAACACTGTTGTCAGGGTCTCCTGGAAAGGTTTGAACATTTCCAATGTCAGAATTTCCAGGACTTGTTTATACAGGTTCGTGACCTATCTTTGATATTAGTGTAGCCTGGGACTATCAAGTGTGTTGTATAACTTTATACAGTTACAAAGAAGCCAACCATAGAGTGTACCAAAACAAGCTCTACTGCTAAGCTCTCTTGTCAGACACTCAGCTTATAATAACCACTGTTTAACTCTGAGTTTGTCTGTACTGAACCAGCAGAGAGCTCAGCATGAGTGGATCTGCTCTGCTTTTCAACTAAACGGACTACTAGGGCTCCCCTAGTGCTTATATCTCAGCTGGCCGGATAAAAGGTAGTTGACTCTCACTGTTCTCTCTGCAGTGGTAACAGACAGGTTTGGGCTTGGGAATTGGCACAAAAGCTGGGTGTAATGCAAGGTAATCAAAATTTAAAGTAGCCAACTTCCACTTTCAAAGCCAGTTGCAGTCTGAGCCCTACTGATGCTCCAGGAAGCATGAAGGCCTGCATGAAAGCGTTAACTGAGTGTCGGGGCACAGAGAATTCCCCCCCTCTCCCCGCCTTTGATGTTGGCGCAGTTAGAGGCTGTAGCTGCCTGAGTCCAAGGGCAGAGTCTTTGCTGGTAACAGCTGTTGTGAAGAAAGGTAGAAGAAAGCACTTGCCGTTCCTTGCTCTTGGGAACTGCTTTTAAGCTGAGCTTCACTGCTGGTCCCCACATGCACTGCATTGTAGCTGTGCAGCAGCTACATCTGTGCTTGGTCCTGCCTCCATGAGTCTGACCCTGACCTGGACCTACCAGCTTGGCTTCCTGGCCTAACCTCAGACTTGCATCATTACTATGAACTTGCTGGGTGATCAGTGGACTGTGTCTGACCCTGACCCCTGACTCTGGCCCTGATCTTGACCCAAACTTGCCGCTCTGCATCTCAACTCCTTGTTGGCGGTGTCGCTGCTTGTTGCCTTATTGTACTCTGCTCCCAGCTCACCTTCTCTTGTGGAGCTGCTGGGCCTCACCACTCCCTGATGGTTAACACAGGTGGGGGCCAGCAGTAATGCTTGAGTGTAAAAGCAATTCCCAAGGGCAAGGAAAACCAGCCCTTGCATTTAGCTGTCTTCACAACAGCTCTTATCGGCAAAGGAGCTGACCTTGGTCTCAGCTGGCTAAACTCCTCAACTTAGCCAACTCCTAGATGGGGGTTGTGCTCTGAGTGCTGACACAGAGGCCTCTGGAAGGGAAACTCTTTTCTTAGCCTTACTCTGTGATCTTAGCAATGTCTGAACCGCCCTGACCACCTTCTCATGTGTTGCTTCCCGTGTCTTATTGAGTGGAACCAACCTTTTAAAGGTTGCATTCCCTCTTGCAAGAGCTTAGCCAGTTCACACCGCTCCCCAGTCATTCTACTCATCTGTCCCAGGGGAAAACAAAAAAAAACTGAAAAACTCCAGAATTCCTAGGAATATTTGTACTTGTGCAAAATCTTTGCTTTCACACAACTTCAAAATGACAGAGCCAACCGTGTGGGTTTGGAGGCACACAAGCCGGCTGGTGTTGGAAAAAGAGTCGGACACCGTTAGTGTTTGTGCGGTACCTGGATTCTCGTGGCTGATGACGTGGCACCTCGCTGAACAGAACCGTTCGTGGTGCCAAAGGCAGCAAGCCTTTCCAGTGGGCCTAGACGGGGACGTGGCAGGTGGTTCTGGTGAACGTAGTGGCCCGTATATTATTTCTTGCTCTGTCTGCGTGGTTTGGTGGCCAGGGGACAATCAGCTGAAAAAGTTTTGGTCCTCGAACATTTTGACTTCTGCAGGTAGTGAGCAAAGTTTGGCACTGCAAAGTGAATTCGGGTGAGTGGCTTCATCACAGCAGTGGCCTCTTCTGCCTTTTATTCCCTTTGGTAAGAGAAGAATTCGGGCGCAGCCTTTCCCGCGGCCAGCTTCATTAATAAACCAGGCTGCCATCCGAAGCCAAAGCAAGTCTGGCCTGCTCTGCCGCGGCGACAAAGCCGGCTCTCGGCGAAGGCTCGCGGCTGTTGCTAGGCAGCGACACACGGGCGCCTTGTAGCGTTTCAAACCCAAGGCTGCGTTCGCTACCTGCTGTCGAAAGCTGAGCCCGCTGCGGCGATACCGTTCCAGACGCCTTCGCTGTCTGGAGGCTCTCGGCGACGGGGCTTGGCGGGAGTTGGGGGATGAGGGAAGGCTGCTGTTATCTAAATGGGAGCGAGAACGATTTCTAAGGCTTTCTTTCTGTTGGACTCCTACGTGACCAAGCCAGGCCTTCACTGATTAGGTATCTGCTTATTAAACTGTAACAGATCAGCTTTAGAGAAGTGACATATTTAAAAAAACACAAATGCTGTTTGAAAACAGTCTGTTATTACTGCAGAATCAGTCATTCCCCATCCCCCCGGACAGAACTGCGGAGTCACCTCCCACCCCCTGCGCTGCCTGCAGCTCAGCCTCGCGCGTGCGGACGCCCCGCTCCGGCGCCGATCCCGCGGCGTGCGCTCCCACGCGCTCGGCGGCGCAGCGCGGATCCTCCTCGCCGCTGCGTTTCTGTCAAGGCTTTATGCTGGGCGCGTTGCGGGTCCGCGGTCCGTGCCCGCAGCGCGGGAGGTGGACGAGTCCGAGGGGGGCGCGGAAGCCGCGCGGCGCGCCGGCGGTGGGACCGAGTGCCTTCCAGACGCCGTTCCGCAGGCGGCCCCTCGGCGCGGCCGCGTGCCGCAGCGGGGAGCGCGCCGTGGCTCGGGCGGGTGATCGTCAGGAGTGAAAATACAGCTGTAGCGGTCAGAGGAGTGAATGAGGCCGTGTCTCCTTATGTATGCAGAGCTCATTAGTCTGGCCTGTTTCTGGACAGCGTACAACGTGTTCACAGGTTTCTGATAGCGCCGGTGTCGTATGGCTTAAGACTTCAGACCTAGGGTGTTTTTGATAGCGAAGATATTTCGGAGAGCTGACATTAATTTTCAGGCATACACAAATTTTATTTCTCCATCTTTTGAAGCTTTTTGCTAACTGAAGGAATACATTATTTTGTTGTCGTTAACTTGCATTTTTTTAAATTAGTGATAAAGAGAAAAGGTGGTACAAAAATAAATTATCTGCAGCTTAATCATTGTTGCCACAGGCTGATATGTGAAACCCAAGATGTGAAACTAATCTGCATTCAATTGTCCAGCCTCTATGAAATGCAGCAGGTAAACAGCAGAAGTGTAAGGAATCCTGTGCAAAACTGTTACCTACAGACTGTGCTTACCTCAAATACAGCAAGATATTTGTAAACTTATTTGTATGTGCATATGTTTTCCAGAATTGAATCTTGAAATGTTAATAAAATTTTACTGCTTGGAAATGAAGTATTGATTTACCACTGTCCTTTTAAATTAAGCAAAACCTAATGCTTTTAAGGCTCTTCTTCAAATGTGGTGTTGACAACAGTCATCTTGCTTTCTCCCTGCAGCATTCCAGTGTGTTTCCAGCTTCTACTCCTTCTGGCCTTTCAGATGACCCTCAGTCAGTGTCACCATCTCCCAGCTATATGTGGTCCTCTAATGCACCGCCTCGTTATTCACCACCATATTTTCCACCTTTTGAAAAGCCACCACCTTATACACCATAAAGAATGGAGAAAAGAAGAAGGAAATATTTGCCATTGAAATAATTGCGAACATTTTGTATTTATATTTCACTGTGGGAGGGAACGGGAGGATAGATAAAGAAGAGAATTGCAGATGTGGATACCAGATTGGACTGCTCTTTCTGCAAGACTTATTTTAGAGGTTTAACAGCTGGATATGGGGAAGGAGACATATTGCTGATGTTTCAGTGTTGATGAGTAACGAGTGACCTAAATTCCAGACTCCGTGTTCTACAGTGAGGTTCTCGTTTTTTAATAAAGTGATACAATGTACATGATATATTGTGGTCTGCCTTGCTCCATCTTGAGCCAAGCTGAGGTAAGGGTAGCCAGGATCAAATAGTTGCCCTGCTTAAGGTGATGGTGCTTGCAGACAGCTCAGTTTGATGCTTGCTTCATTTGACCTTTGGCTTTCAGTTGTTGAGGGGGCTGCAGGACCTAGCTCAGGTCGCTTGTTGGTTGCAGGCTGCGCACACACACAGGGAGGTTCTAGTAGGAGCCAGGACAGTTTCTCAAACTGTAGCACTATTACTGACAGAAAGAGGTAACGTCATGGGATATTTTCATGTGTATCAGAGCAGGACAGTTGGAATATTGCTTTTTTGAGGGGTAAACATTAATAGGAAATCTGGTTTATTTCAGGATGCTTCCTAAGATGGGAGGTGAAATGCGGTTAGATGTCCTCCTCAGAATTCTTGTATAAATAATGCTGAAGTCAAATGTTTTGGGTGGTTGCACTGCCTAAATTTTCCTTGTATTGCTATAAAGAGCATCAGGAACTGCACAGGTCACTGAAACACAATGCAGTGAAGACACTTTATTTTTCCTTCTATTTGGTTGGGAATTTTTTTTAAGACTAATTTTAACTTTTTTAATGGATTGAATCAGCATCCTGAATAAGCACTGTTTTTGTAGCTATATTATGGGCTGCACATAGGGAACTCCCACTGCTAGTTCTCCAGGATGCAAGTCTCACATGGATAAAATTCAATACCATGTAATGTAGGATGAAGCTGATAGGAATTTGCAATTATTGTTGTGACTTTCATTTAATCTTCAGCTGATGACTGCGCTGACTGGTCTAGATTCGAACGGATTTTGCATGCATCCTGCGTAACAAAAAAGAGGTCAGCTTTGTTACATGACACGGTGTCCTGTAAAGTGTGGTGCTGCTCCAGGAAGTGATTTCAGATGACAGCTTTCAGATCTGAGCTGCTCAGCCTGAGCATTCTCAACTCTGCTTACTTCAGGGCTAAAAATTGGTATTTCACTCATTTCCAGAAGATTTGATTTCCTTTGCATCAGATCGTTGACTCTAATGCTAAATGTCTACATTTACATTCGACCTTGATACAGACAAAAAGGTACCTAAGAACTAAGTGGCTTTTGGAGTCTAAAAATGGTTTACATGCTAGGAAAAAAACAGCTGGATTCTAAAAATGGTTTACATGCTAGGAAAAAAACAGCTGGATTTTGAATTGCAATCTCTCTGTACTTGTAATCCTAACAAATTTGAGATTCTGTCAGAATGAAAAATAAGCACTGCAGTCCCTGATCTCACTTTTCAAAGTACACCCACACTTTACAATGCTGTTTTTAATCCTGTGCATTTGCAAGCCTTTATGTTATGTGTTAACCTTATCATTCCACTGTCAAATACAAATCAGTGTATTAATAAAGGATGACACTGTTTATCCAGAAGCAAACGTGTAACGTTTCTCCAACAATGAAGACAAATAAATGGCTGGAGACAGTAATACAACTCACAGGATTTAAAGCAGTAACGTATGCAGAACATCCTAGTAGCTTTTTTTTTTTTTTTTTTTTTTGATTGTTGAAGTACAGTGCCTATAAATTTGGGTACTGGAAATAATTAATATACTAGAACTTCATCCTTTTTATATTACGTTTGCCTGAGTTAGATCTTGTTAAGAAGATTATGTGCTATTTAAAATAGGCAACACTTCTCTTGATAAATCTCCCCACAAAAACTAGAATTTGGAGGGCACATTAATTTCTTAGTAACAGAAAGCCTTTTATTGGTATATCTTGGAAGTAACAGTCCTGTCTCACTTCTGACAAACACACACTAAACTATTTGTGCCTGTCTATTAAATAGGGCTGGAAGGACAGGAGGACACCACAGGACAGGACTTGCAGCATACTGGTGAGAAGCCGAGTAGAATTTCTGAGGGGAGCACAACTTAGTGGCAAGGAAATAATAAGGAAATGGTTTTGTCATTGTTTTTCACTTGACAGAAGTACTAACCTTAGGAAGTTACACAAATTCTTTTTTTCTTCTCTCTAATCAATCTAATCTAAGGCATTCTAAGGACTCTTTAAGCAAACATTACATTGCTGCTTTAAATTCAAAGGACAATTCCATTTTTACGTTTAAAATAATACGGGGGGGGGTGTCTGTTCAATGACCTGTTTCCTTCTGCTTGAGTAAAACTAAACATTTAGTGTAAATGCAATATTCTGCACTGTATCCATTATTTCTTATGAGCATATAAAGATTGTGACTCATGTACCCTTTTATTACTTTACCAAAGTTAAATAAATTGTGTGAATTTTGTAAACATTTACAAATTGCATTTTACATCTTAGCAACTTTCCTATGTTTTTACAAGCATTTTTAGTGGCAGTTGCAGAATTTCAGTGTAATAATGGCATGCATTAAAAACAATCAAAAAAAAAGCTGTATTTGCTATATTGGAAACCAGTGCTTCTCCTAGGAATAGTTACAAAGACATGCTGCTCTGAGTTGTGTTTCACAAAGCCCCAGCTGCCCCCGCACTTCGCAGTTCGGCAGGCTTCCCCGCAGAGCGGGCACCTCGCTCCAGCCAGGCGGTCCACGCACTGCTGCTCTGCAACAGCGAGGCCCTGCTTTAGCCCCAACCACAAAACACAATCTCACGGTTTTCTTTATTCAGTGCTGCCACTGCAGATTTTTACTGCTCAATTTCTGCTTAACGCTGGCGCGTCTCGTTTACTTACTTTCACGTTGACTGTATTACTTTGGGTGTATTTTTGTCTTGACCTTCTCAACTGCTATTTGATGTTAGCAGAAGTAGGTGGAAGCCCCAGGCCAGGGAACTAAACATATCCAAAATATCATTTGTATATGTTACTCATTAAACTGTATTCCCTACCTATAATCATATCCCTAGTTGTGATCAGAAGTAACCTAAGTTTCTATGTGTTAGTCAAGGTTCAACAGAATTTAACCATTCCAAGTCATAACCAGTTACCGACCCAATTAAGAATATGAACCGTAACAATGAGTTAGTGGAAATACATTCCGCTGGTCACTATACATGTTACTCTTAATTTTTAGGCCACTTACAACCCCATTAGTGGTTGGACAGACTAGTCCACAGCAGCTCCAGCTATTCTGAGAATAAGCAGGTATCACAAAACTCTGTTCACTTTATGCAGTGGATTTTTCCAGCTAATTCACTTCCTTGCGGAAAAAAGTGCTCAGCTGCAAAAAGTACCTAACGTCAGAGCTCATTACTATTTTAATAGACTGTCAAAGTTGACTGCCATTGAAAAGAAACATGTTACACATCTTTAGAATTAAACCTTTTATTTTTGCCATAGAAAGCTCTAAGAACTAATATCAAGTATTTATTAATGAAAAGTAGAACACAATTTTAAAAAGTGTGTTAAGGAAAGACTGTACAATTATATACATTAGAGACCTGGTAAAAATGATCAGTGTTTCACACAGAACCATTCATAGGTAACAGTTGTAGACCCAATGTTCAATGCATACAGTTGTCAGCTTTTGCATCATTTTATACACTGCATGCCTTAACAGTACAAAATAAATAAGTAATCTATCAATTTTGTTATCGCAATATTTGTTTCATTCATATACTGGAATGCTGTGGTATGAATCCCAAAAGAAACCATACAGTGAGGATGCAGTCATCATTAATATGTTTTGTAGCAGATCAGGTAATGTTTTCATATGTATATAAATGATTGTTAGCTTTGCTACCAATCTCTGTTGACGTTTTTAATTTTTAGCTAATTGCTTTTTTGGATTCAGTCTTTTTATTTTCATTATCTCAAAGCCAATTTCTTAATATTTACATAACAATTATCATTAAAATGGAAATAAAATGTTTACAAAAAAAACAAAAAACAACTATAAGTGCAATAGCCAGAAATCTAAATACAAAAGCTCATGGCCCCATAAAAAGTTTAAAAAGAAGGGATATAACATGTTCCAACTCAATAAATATTGGAAGTGACATTAAAAAATGCTTTACATGATCTCTGGACTTTGGATATCAAAAATCACTTCCAAGGAAAATTGAAGACCCTGAGACACATGCAAGCACGAGTCTTCTAGCAAAGATACAATTACAGTTACAAAGCCCTAATTTTCCAGTTTTCCTGCAAAAAGAGACCTTTAGTAGGCACAGTTTAATTTAAAGTTTTAAATATATCAGCAGCAAATACGATAGCTGTTATTTTTCATTATTAATGAATGTATATTTTGCAATGTACGCTTAATTCCAGATATGTCACAATGTCAGTAACAAAAAACCTTGTGTTTTTCATGACAAAAAGTCTAAGAAGTTTCTACGTAGCACACAGCTAGTTAAGTCAGAGCAACCTGTGCTAATACAGGCAATGAATATTCATTCCTTGTGAGGATTATGTTAAGTGCCAAAACGCCATCTCAGACAACAGCCAACCTGTAACATTTGAAAGCATACCCCTTTATATTCAAAGCAGTTTGCAACATGATCTGAAAATAACCATGTCTATCACATTCTTTGCCTAAAAAAAATAAGTGCTGAGTACTACATACAGAAGGTAAACAAATTCTCCTTTTTTTCTCCCATCATTACAAATACTGATCTCTGGTACCCTTTTTTATAGCTCAAGCTACATTTGAATCATTTACCATTTAAATAGCCTTCTGTCAAGAATACTGGATGTCTAAAACCTTAAGATTGAAGGTCATAGGATTAAGATGTTTACTTAAAACATGAGAAGAGGAGAAAAACCTTTTAACTGCAATTTAAGTAATGAAAGGTTACCAATAACTAACTAGTTCTATGCACAACAATCTTTCTCAGTCATTTCTAAAACGTCTGTGCAATTTTCATATTACCATTTACAAAAATTAAGTAAGTCACTAAATCTGAAATGCTAAACTATGACTCCAGTGAACAGTTGTTGTGTTTTTTTTCTTCGTATTTACTATACCTTGTTCAAGTTGGACTTTTACTAACTATTTTCTAAGTGTCTAAACATGTACCAGTTGCAAGAAGAAAAAAGGGGCCATATAATAAACTGAAAATAGATGTCTCTGCTATGGGAAATGTACAGAAATTATACCATATATTATGGGAAATGGGGGGGGTTATTTTTTTGATTGTTGGTTTACTCTTCATGATTGCACCCCCTTTAAATGGGAGGAGAAATATCCAAATTCCTGTTTCACTTAAAGATCAAGCTAAATAGTCATAAAAGATCCAGAGTAGTCTCACTGCTGAGCTGATACAGCACTTCCATTACGTCTCAGTTTTAGGAAGTAAATTTCAAAGCCTTCCGCTAGAAAATGTATCATAAGGATTCTTTTTTAAATATCAAATTGAAGCATTTCTCCAGATTCACCAGGCTGAGCATTTTGCTCATAAAGAGCAAAAAAAGGAATAGCAATTTATTCCAAATTACAGGCATATTTTCCAGCAGTAAAAAAAACTTAACATTATTCTCCAAGATTTTAACATGCAAAATTATCTCCTTCCTAAATGTTCTAAACTTCTTCACTATTAAGCTTAGTTTTTTTTCCCCTCTGCAAAAAGAATAAAATATAATGGCCCAGCCACTGAATACTCTCTGCTCACCATATTGCCAAGTATAAATAAAGTTTGTTCAAGTTAGCCCAAACTGAATGTTTCTTGTTGGCAAGAATATTTGTATGAAGATAACTGATTCATTCATATTGATTATAAAAGCAGAACTAAGATGCTAGTTCAAAAAATATACTACTCCAAACTATTGGATCAGTTATTTTGGACCCTTGCAGTAAAGCATTGTTCACAGAAAGACCACGAGCTGTGGGATTTCCATATTCAATAGACTACAGTGAAAAATCTTATTGTCTTATTGTTGTCATGGTTAATGTCTAAACACAATTAAACATTAAAGTGCTAACATGAAAGAAAGGGTTTACATAATAAATGTGGGTACAGGAAATACCTCAATTACTTTAGAAGCCTTTTTTTTCTAGTTCTTTAGAAGAAACTGTACCTTTCCAAGCTACAAAGCCCTATGTTTTGATCAAAATTAATGTACTAGAAAACACTGCCAGCTCCTTGGAAATGTCTTACTCTGTATTCAAGTAAACTTTCAGATGAATTTCTCCTACAAATTACTTGCAGCTAATCCATCTGAGTATTACCATTTGATGGCTTGGCAGAACAAGTTAACTTATTTTCACTTTAACAATTTGTTTTACAATGATTTTAACAGTTCATTGAAAACAGCTGCAGTTTTTCTCTACTGAAGCTTTTGTCCCCCAGCATTTAATGCATCTCAGTAAGACTCTGGTATTACAAACTCAAATTCAGTACTTCCCTCTGATGGATTTTGTTTAAAAATTGCTTCATTTCCTTGCGGAATGAAAATATCATCCCAGGTCATTTGTTTCGCTGGAGGATTAGACGTTGTTCCTTCAGCACCATCCTTTCCTGCGTCAACATGATAAACAATTCCATCCTCGTTTATTACAGGTATACTGCTGGAGCGATCAGTAATGTATGCATATTGTCTGATCTGCAGAGACCTGCAAGGATGTAAACGATAAAGCTTGGCATCTCCAGAAGGGTCTTGACTGTGAACTGATCTTATGTGCGAGGCCATAACTTGATAGTTGATGAACGACTTGCCACATGTCAAGCACTGGTACCTTCGCTCCCCAGTGTGGTGAATTTCATGCTTTGTACGGTATTCTGCCAGAGGGAAAACTTTGTCACAGTATCGACACGGATACTTCTTCTCCCAGGAATGAACATTAAAATGTCTCCGTAAACTTGTCAGACATACGTATGATCTTTTACATACAATACAAATGTAGTAGACCCTTCCATCCACTATAAGCTCGTAGTGGTCATCGTGCTTTACTTTCATGCGTTTCCTGCTTGGAGAATCATCGCCAGATGTTCTGGGCGTTTCATCGAGTTTGGCCTCTCCTTCCTCAGGATCATCCTTCACAGGAATGACTATGTCATATGTATCCTCACCAATATTTGCATAAACTTTACAACCTGTGGATAAGCCTTCTATTTCAGTTGCTGTATCTAAGGTTATGATTTTCTGCCCTTCCGCCACATGTTTTGATGCTATACCTGCATTAAATTCCTTGTTGTTTCCAGTAAGAACATCTGAGATTTTTATTTTGAATTCTCCAGGTTTAGAAGATGGCTCTTGTGAAAATGTAACAACTTGTTTTTTCTGTACACCTGAACCTTCAGAGGGTGCTACTTTGGGTGTAGAAGGTTGCTGAACCAAAGAGTTACTGCTGACTGAACCAGGACTAGAAGAGCTAATGATTTCATCATCATCTTCAACATCTTCCTCATCATCATCAACTGCAGTTGTGTCCACTTCAGTTACAGAATCTTTCTTAGATGGCTGCTGATTCTCCTCAAGCAAATTAATTGTAGGGGGCACATTTGTTTGATGTGAGGAACTGACACTGGGTGATGAATTGAGTGGAGCCTGGTTTAGCAAAATGATATCGGGAGTCAAATGCTGTGGTGTCGAAGCGACAGGTGATTCGGCACTTGATTGTGTTTGGTTTGGACTTGGTTGATTGGCGGATGAAGTGAGTTTTTGCGTTGCTGTGGTGTTGGTCAGAAGAGGAGAGCCACCACTGCCACCCGATTTTTGGTCAGAAACTCCAGGAGCGCTTGGGCAAAGCTGGTTCTGGGTTGCAGCATTGGTATCTTTAATACATTCTTTTGGGGGAACAATCTCGGAGCAAAAGATGACATCATCATCATCATCTGAATCACTTACTGTAATTTTTGTAGTCTCATACTGTATGCCATGCAAGGAGAATGATTCTGTTATAACCGGCATCCCACCTGTTACCTCTCGACTCTCTTGCCGTGTTGCAGGTACTTGTGTTTGAGCATCCTTTTGACCTGGGCTAGAAGTTACAGTTTCTGAAGCACTATCTTTGGCCTCACTTGGCATGCTTTTTCCTTCTGATGGCAGTACACCCAGATCAGCTATGAATTTAACTCCCAAGAGTTGCCCTGATTTAATCAGTTCATCAAGCAAATCTGATCGAACACGGATTATTTTGGAGCTATAAATATAGTTAAGTATTTCTGCAAAAATCTCTGCTCTTACAAAGCTCAATTCTACTACTTGCCCAGCCACTGAGAAAAGCTGGTGAAAATATGTGCTTGAGGCAGAAAGGATGTTTCTGTGAGCTCGAAATTTCCGGTCCTCTACAATGACAGTAACATCACAAAAAAGTCCATGGCCACGTTGTTCATTCAAAGACTGAAGGAGCACACTAGAATATTGTGTATCTGTTGCAGAAATCAATTTCTTGTCCTCCATTCCTACAGACAGGAAATAAAAGGTATCAAGTTAGTAAAAATACAGATTTACAGTTTAAATTGCATGACAGAATTCCCACCTTTTTGGGTTTGCTCCTTTTTTTGGAAAAAAGGAATCTCAGCCTGAGCTATTATTCATAAGCTTATATGCTACAGCACTCCATATACTTGCTTTTTTTATTATTTGCCCCTTCACCTTCTGCATGAAATATGTGCAATTCCAAATACAGCCTCTGTTCTTAACAGATGAGATAGCCAGGTGAGGAACAGAGAAAAAAAATATCAGTGTAATTCAACAGCAAATAAGGTAAATTTGAAAACAAAGAAGATGTAAGATTTAGGTTCCTCAATATTCCTGTTTTAAAATATTAATAACTTTTTTTAAATTGTCAGAATATTCCAGATATAGTTACGAGCAGCCAGACAACATCACAATTACACGTTAGCCAGATAACAAAACGTGTGCACCCGTGTTTTACCATTCTGTGAGGTTAATGAGAACACTACGGATATTTCACTTCCTTGCCCATAAAAAAGGAAGGAGAGAAACTTTTTACCCCTCCTCCTATTTCTGCAAGGCCGGTTGGTGTCTGCAGCGCGGACGCTGAGGCAGCACGTTCATAACGAAGCTGTGAACGGCCAAACCGATGGATCTGCGGTCGCTTCCAGCTCAGCGTGCCCCAGCAAAACGCAAAACGCATCAAAATGCGTGACTTGGCAATCAGCGCTCAGAAGGTCTTCCTCTTCCTCACGAAAGTTTCCTTGGCGTAGCAAATGCTACTTGGAGGCAGCCTGGATCGGCAGGGCGGCAGCCAGAGAGCCACACGGTGACCCAGTGCCGGCGGCGGGGATCCCGCTACGGCCAGGTAGCGGCCGAAAGCACGGCAGGCAAACCGCACCTCGCTCCGCGCTGCCGACGCCGGCCGGCTCCGGCACGGCACGGCACGGCACGGCACGGCCCGGCCCGGCACGGCGCGGCACGGCGCGGCACGGCGCGGCCCAGCGCGCGGAGAGGCGGCGCGGCCCGGCCCGGCCGCGCGCTCCGCCGTTAAACGGCCGCGGCGGGGCTCCGCCGAGGGCAGCGCCCGGGCGGCCCTGCCTCAGCGCCGCGGCGCCCGCGCTGAGAGGCGGCGGCGGCCCCGGGCAGGGACACACCCGGCCCCGGCCCCGGCCCCGGCCCCGGCCCCGGCCCCGGCGCTGACGGGCGGCCCCGCGCCGCCGCGCGGCCAGGCCGTGCCCGCCGCCGCTCCCTGCTCCAGGGGGGAGGGCGGAGGGCGGCCGCCCGCGGCGCCGAGGCGGGCAAGCGCCCGCGTTACCTGTGCTCCGGCCGCTGGAACCCGCCGCCCTTCCGCGCACAACGGGCACCGGCCGCCGCCGCTCGCCGGCCTCGGGCGCCGCCCCCGCCGCGCGGCCGCCAGGGGGCGCTGCGCCGCGCTGCCCTCCCCTGCGGGCCGCGGCGCCCCGCCCGAGCGCGCTCGGCACCCTTCGGCCGCGCGACCCGAGCGCGCTCGGCACCCTTCGGCCGCGCGACCCGAGCGGCCTCGGCACCCTTCGGCCGAGCGCGCTCGGCACCCTTCGGCCGAGCGCGACCCGAGCGCGCTCGGCACCCTTCGGCCGCGCGACCCGAGCGGCCTCGGCACCCTTCGGCCGCGCTCGGGGCCGCCCGCCGGCGGCCGGGCGGGGCGGGGGCGGGAAGGGGCGGGGCGGGGCCTGGCGTTGCCCCACGGCCGGCGCGGCGGCCGGGGGGGGGGGCGGCGGGAGCCCCCGGGCGCGGCCCCGGCGGCGCGGCCCTGCCTGGGGCAGCCAAGGGCCGAGCGAGGCGGGAGCAGCAGGCAGCTCGCCGCCGCGCTCCGAGCCGAGCCAGCAGCTCGCGCCTGCAGCCGGGAGCAGCGGCAGGGCGCGGGCCCGTCGCGCTCGCTGGCGGGACCCGCGTCCCGCGCTGTCCGCCGCGCGGCGGCACGTGTCAGGCTCGGCTCTGCGAGGGGCTGCAGGGACCCGAGCACGCTGACAAACCGCCCCGGCACCTCCCGGCACCTTTGACTTCTGGTCATCAGCGACACGCGTCTCCGAAACGTCGCTGCTCACGAACCCTCGAAGGGCTGCAACATCTTAAATTTTTTCCCGTCTTTGGTTACTGATCAGCGTTTCCTTTCTGCAGACTTTGTGAATTTGAATCACAGAGGTTCTTGCTCAAGACTGAAAAATCTTCGCGAAGACCAAGTGTCCTTCTGTCAAGTTCAACCAGCAACATCAGCAGGCCACCACAGACACTGGCGCAGACGACTGCAGCTCCCTTAGCGCATGTATCAGCAATAAAATGGTCCTGCCCAGCTTTTAGAGCCTCTCTAGCAGGAAAACCACCTGCAATGCTCCCTGCATTTGTGCAGCTGGTAGCAGAAGAGGCCCTTTGAAGAGAGCTCTCAGATCTGAATGTGACAGAGCTGATTGCTGTTTATTTATAGGCTCTTTCCGAGGGCTGAGTGAGGAAGAGTAAATACTAAAAAGGGATGATCAGAGGGGAAAAAAAAAGTCCTTTTTTTCCTTTTATAACCCTTCAACTGAATTTTGTTCTTTGATAAATATTCTTAGCAATTTTTACATAGGAGCTTATCTTAAATCAAAATAATACTATAATTATTTTAATTCTTAACATATCATCTGCTGTTCTTCTTTTCTTCCTCCAAAAATGTCCAGTGGTTGAAATTAGACCATTTCTTTGCCTTTCACACTTCTGCTTTAAGGAATTTCCTTCTCCCCACTGCCGATCTCATTCCTGAAATTAATGGGAAATTCTACAGACGAAGATGAGCACTGATTTGGAAAGAGTCCTGCTCCTGAAGCATCATCAGCTCTCAAAAGTCAGGTTCAAACTGCTTTACCTCAGGCACAAAACTGTTGGCCAAATTAAGACACGTTGGCCTAGCTGTGAGAGCTGCACCATCTCCATGACTTTTCCCTTTTTGTTGAAGCTTCTTGCCATGGCAACTTCATATTTCAGTATAAAATCGGAACATCACTGTCATCTTGCTATGACCAGGACAGAGTTAATGCTCTGGCTAACTTGAAAAATTTAAGTGAAGCTGCCACTCATTCCTTCTTCACCTGACTGCAGAATTTCAACGTGAGTATTTTTTATCCAGCCCATACCTTTTGTTTTTTTTTCTCATCTTTTACTTTCAGATAGGCCTAGAAAGTGGGGATTTGGTTCATACAAAAACTCATACAGTGACTAATTAAAAGAACCATTGGCTCTTTTCTGCATTGGCAGAATGCAGGCTAGAACGTAGAACTAAGTATGGAAATGATTTGTTTCATTTCATTGGAAATGAAAAAGTAAATAAAAGATACAACAGGAACTTTTATTTTGATGCATAGAAGTGACTCAAGGAAACTCTGGGACAGAGGCTCTGAGAATGCAAAGTAAAGGTGTAAAGAAGCAGTGTTTGGGGAGAAGACAAAAAATGTGACTCAGCAACAAGTTTACAGTTAAGCAATTTGAAGAGCTCTTTCCCTCCCTTTTTTTTTAAAAAAAAGACAATTTATGGGAACAGAAAACTCTTTTAAAGTCTTTACAGATCCAAGAGAGAGAGAAATGTTCCCAGTCATGAAAAAAAGTGTTTTATTTTAAAATGAGTAAAACTTATTAAACAGGCCATTTAGGAAATGGGCCCTCAGTAACAATCAAAACTCAAGTTATCTTGCCTAAAACTGCTTCTAGGCACAGAAATATTATTTGGTAGAGGAATGCTTAAAACACCACTGCTTCTGAAGGATTCAAAAATATTAATTTCCACCATTCATGCCTTGAAGTATTTTCAGGCAGTATTTTTTTTTTTGTCAGTCCCATTACATAAATCCTGATATAACTGAATTTAAACGCCAGAGAAGCTTTTTTTGACATCAGCAGTTGATACGGATGCCGGTACCTGCCATGTATATACGGATTGTATAACTTGTGCGTAAAAGCGCTTCAAAGCGCTTCAAGAATTACGCAGCGACGGCTCGGAAAGCTCCTGCGAGGCAGGCGGTCTGGCCGGGGTTTGCCGGCCCGGGCGCTGGGGCGCAGAGGTGAGCGGCCACGCGCCAGGGCCTTCGAGGCAGCCGAGCAGCCTGGGGGCCGCGTGCGCGGCGCGCGCAGGCCGCAGGCCGCAGGCGCGCCCGGGGGCGAGCCCCGAGCCCCGCGGGCCCCCCGGGCGCCCCAAGCTGCGCTGGCTCAGCGCCGGGACGGGCCCCCCGCCTCGCGTCCGGCCCGGCGGCTCCCGTGCGTCTGCTCGGGAGGTGACACGACCTCACGCAGCCCGCGCCGGGGGAACGCCGCGGCCTGCACCGCTCCCGGCGGTGCCGTACCGCGGCGGTGCCGCGCTCGGGCCGCCCGCCCGGCTGGCGCGGGCACAGCGAGCCACGTCTCCCGGTCGCGGGCTCCCCTTGGGCGCGACGCTCGGGGAGGCAGTCGCCGAGCCTTAACGCATGCGGTACTGATTGAGCTGGCAAAAGTACAGCCGCTGCAGGCTTCCGCCTGTCTCATTCAAATGACCCTACCGCCGATCAAAACAACACTGCTTGAAAGGACGCCCTGATCGAAATTAATAGGAGGTCAGCAACGAGCAGCAGGCAAGCGGCGCTCCCTGCTACTGGAAATATTACCAAACCGCGCGTTGCAGGGATGCCAGGCTGTCCCCCGCCGGGCACCGGGCGCAGCCACACCGCGCGCACACGCAAGCCTCCGGTGACATCTCCTCGTCCCCGTTCTGCGCGTGGCTGCCCGCGCCGAGCGCGGACGCAATTCAAACAGCCTTCCCGCTACTTACAGATGTTTTTGCGCCGTGCACGATAGCTTTGGGGACTGAAATACGGGTTTGCTTGTTAAAATAAAGACCGACACTCTCGCACATCTTTCACGCCGTACGCGGAGAAGCAGAGCCCCCCGGGCGGGTCCGCCGCCCGAGCCGCGCAGCGTCTCGCCGCACTTCCCCGGGCAGCGCGGAAACTTGCGCCCTCGGCGACGGGAGCGGCTCTTTCAAGACGGCGCCGCCGAAGGGTGCTCAAACATGGCACCGCGAGGGAAGGGGCGCTCCGACGCGGGCACCGGGGCACATCACACACGGAATTTGCGTAGCCTCCCCCCAGATTACCGCTGTTTCGGTTCTCCCAGCTTGCCGCTACCGTGGCGGCGGCGAGCACCAGCGGAGCGGCCGCGGGGGCGCCGAGTTCTTGAACCTTCGGGGCGGAGGCGCCCGCGGCGGCGCCCTGAGCTGTCCGCCGGGCAGTGCTGCTCCGGCCGCCCTGGACAGCTCCCGGCCCCGCCGCCCCGCCAGGCTCCCCCCGCCGCCGCCGCCGCCGCCCGGCCGCGGCCCCCGCGCGCCGCCGTTACCTGGCACCGCCTCCGCCCGCTCCTCCATGCCGCCGCCGCCGCCGCCGCGGCCCCCGGGGACACGCAGCGGCCGGCTCCGGGAACCCGCCGCCGCGGCGCCTTGTTGCCACCCGGGAGGGCTGGCGCGGGGCGCTGCGCTGCGCTGCGCCGCCGGCGCTGCCGCTTCCGCTGCGGCCGGACGGCGTCGGCCGGGGCACGCGGCCCTGGCCCCGCCCCCGCCCGGCCCCGCCCCCGCCCGGCCCCGCCCCCGCCCGGCCCTGGCCCCGCCCCGCCCCGCCGGCCCCGCCCCGCCCCGCCGGAAGCCGGAAGCGGCCGGGGCCCCGCGGCGCCGCCATGGCGCCCGTGTCGCGCTCCCGCAGCCCGCCCGAGTCGCCGGCGTCGCGGCGCCGCCGCAGCGGCAGCCGCGGCTCCTCCGCCAGCCCGTCGCTGCCGCGGGCGAGCCGGGCGCCGCGGGCCGCCAGCCCCGAGCGGCGCGGCCGCCGCTCCCGGTCCCGGTCCCGCGAGCGCGGCGGCCCCAAGCGCGCGGGCCCGCGGCGGAGCCGCAGCTGGTCGCGCTCCCGCGAGCGCAGCCCCGGCGGGCCGCGCGCCGCCGCCCACCACGGCCACCACCACGGCGGCAAGGCCTGGCCCGACTACTACGAGAAGGAGAAGGAGGAGATCCTGCGGCAGAGGCGAGCGCCCCGCGGGCCCCGGGCCCCCCCCCGGCCGGGCCGCCGGCCGCTCCCCGCTTCCTCTCCCTGACGAGCGGGGCTGAGGCCGGAGAGGCGCCAAACGGTGGCAGCTCGGGCTCCAGCGACGGTGTTTTCCTTTACAGGAGGCTGAACGAGAGGGAGAGGATCGGAGAGCTCGGGGCGCCCGAGGTCTGGGGGCTCTCGCCAAAGGTTCCTGACCCGGAGTAAGGGCTGGTCTTGGTTCTTCCCCTCCTCTTCCTCTGATACTGGCTGTACCTCAAGTTAACTTGCAACACTGTCTCATCCCCACACTACTCTTTTCCACACTTCATGTTGTGTCAGAAGGTCACTTCTGAGTTGTCATAACCAGATTATGAATTCTTCTAAATAATTCTAACGTAATGACTATGTAAGATTTAAGCATATTGCTAACCAGGTGAACTCCCCTTTGTGCTGTGATTCGCAAAGCAGTTCTCAAGCTACGGATTGGCTATTTAATAGTTAATTGCAAATATTGACTCAAAATATGTGCAAGCATGTGTTTGTCAGTTATGTATATCTGACCTTGAATTACTAAATATTATAAAATATGTTTTGAATAATAAGCTTCTTATTTTTACTCAGTTCTGATGAACATACTCCTGTAGAAGATGAAGAGGCAAAATCTAAGAGTAGTTCTTCGGATTCCAGTTCAGAAGGTATTTAGTTTTGCCTGCACAGCTTTTTTTTCAAAACTTGGAGGTCCCTAAAACTGCTGTCTGCTGTTGTGACTTGCAAGGATTAACTCACTTTGTTAGGATGAAGTGAGCATGATGGGCTCCATTTCAGATGAGAACGCTGCCATAGTAAGATCTTAAAATACATGTAGAGCAAGATAATCTATATCTCTCTAATGTTGTCTTTTTAAAACATTCTAGAAGAGAAAAAGAAGAAGAAGAAGAAAAGAAAGAAGAAAAAGCAAAAGGCATCCAAAAGAAAACGCAGAAAACATTCTGAGGACAGTGACAGTGAGTCGGAGTCAGACTCTAGTGGTAAGAAAGACAGTTGCTGTTGATCTGCATGGTCTGAGAGCTCCCCTTGCACTCCTCAGAACACAAAGCTTCCAGCTTCTGGTACCTTGAAACTCCAGAGCTTCCGCGTCAGCCATATGCACTTTTCTTTTGCTATCTTAATGGATTTGCAATGTTTTTTCCTTGATGAGTGCTTACAGTCCTACATCAGGAAACAGGATCTCTGTTAGGCACCTCGTGCCATATGACTCACGAGTATATTGAACAATAATGCAAGTAGTTTCCTATTAATATTTTCTCCATAATGTTTGGTACTGAAGCAAATTATGTTCAAGAACCTCTGAACTAAAACATTCTGGTGGAGGCAATGTTTACCTGTTCAGAGTGCAATAAATCAATTTTTGTTCAGATTAGTCATTTCTTTTTAGTGATTTATACTTTAATTTTTCAGAAGAAGATAAGAAGAAAAGCAAAAAGAAGAAAAGGAAGCACAGAAAGTAAGTTTCTGAAATGTTATGTGTAGTTGTACCTGCTTGTCACTAGAGGGTATCACCACTCTCTTGGCAGGCAAAGAGGAAGACTGCATTCTCTTGAAATTAAAACTATAAATACTATCAGTCTTAATGTGACCTATCAGCTTTAAATGTACAGAATCCTGGATCAAAGAGGACTCAGGAAAGCTGGGGAGCCAGCTTTTAATGCTACATGGAAAGCATAACGGTGGATTTATTGTTTTTGTTTTGACATAAGGTATTTCCTATCAAAGGAGAGCAACTTGTATCTATATAATCAATCCTTCCATAGGTGAGATTTGCCTTGAGAAACAAATTAGTTGAGCTTGATTCCTAGTGCTTTCATTCCTCTTAAATTTTTGTGAGCAGCATGTCTGTCTTTGACTTTATCACAGAAAGAAGTATAAGAAAAAGAAAAATAAAAAGAGCAGGAAGGAATCTAGTGATTCAAGTAGTGAAGATTCTGATGATGAAACATTTCAAGGAGAAGATCTCTGGATTGAGAGATCAAGTAGGTTCACATGTCTTTAAAACTTACATTGAAAGTCCTTGGTGCTATTTTCATTAATTTGTTTGCTGGGTGTTGCTGACCTGTGTATCTAATCTGATAACAAAGAATAAAGGGCAAGGTATTAATCTTCCTCACTATTTGGTTGTTGCAGAAAATACAGAAGCTGATAGCCTCATTGGCCCAGAAGCTCCTAAAACACATGCGTCCCAAGATGACAGACCTCTTAAGTGAGTAGCCAGTTCTGATATTACTTAGATCAAATCAGGTAAATCAGCCATGAAGATTTCTGTCCAAAGGGACTGTTACAATAATATGACATGTATCATAGAAAGGTGCTGTACCAGAAATTTAAAGACAGAAGAGTTAGTGATACTAGTCTTTACCTTGACCTGAATTCAGCTAAAAGAGTCTGTTTTACACTTTTTAGCCTTAATTCTTGGATAAATTAATTCTTCTTTTCTTTAGTAGGGTACCCATGATACACTTTATTCTAATGCTGTCTATATTCTGACTTTGTACAGCCTTCATTACTGCTAACAAGTTTGATCAAACCAGTAACTTAAGCTGTTGTTACTAGGGATTGCCATGAATCCCTAGCAGCCAGTCTGTGGGAAAGAATTGGGAAATGCTTAAAAGTGTGGCTGTAGCAAGTAGTGAACAGGGAAGTTAGATATTTTAGCTCAGGCTTTCTCTCCCTCTTTGAAACTGATTAAAATACTTCCTTTTTTTTTTAAAGCTATGGACATGCCCTGCTGCCTGGTGAAGGCGCAGCAATGGCAGAGTATGTAAAAGCAGGGAAACGTATACCCCGGAGAGGTGAAATCGGTTTGACCAGTGAAGAGATTGCATCGTTTGAGAGCTCTGGCTATGTAATGAGCGGTAGCAGGTATGGTTTTCATGATGATAATGGTTCAGTGAATTCAGTAATGTTTCTGAAACTGCTTCCTCTGTTAGACAGTGGAAAAACTGCTTCCAAACTCTAGCTGAAAGTACAGACAAAAAGGTGCTCTGGGTTTTTGCAATAATCTGTGCTAAACTCCCTATTGCTACAGCTATATGGTGAGTTTGTTAAAGGTGCTAAATTAAAGGTTTGTTAAAGAGTGCTTTTTTAAAAAAAAAAAACAAAAAACAGCTAACCCAAGTTCTAATTACATTGTATTTCCAAGAGAAATGCTGCTCAAGTCAGATGACTCAAAGCCTGTGTCTTTGAGTACAGCAGTGTACAGCAGTGGTGATGTGCTGGCTCTTCAGTGAGACAAATCAAAATGCCAGAGATTGGCCGTGCTTTTTCCATGTTCACTTATGTTTTGGAGAGCCAACAGCTAGCATCTTTGGGGCAGAAGGGGCTCCCTCCTGACTACCTGAGGGCAGACACCTCAGAAATCAGTTTCTAACTACCATACTCCTTCCTGAAGAGGCTTGTGTGCAGTGATTAGCTATCTTCCTTATAAGCTGAAAACGTTTGGGTCAGTTGTTGGATTGATGCAGAGGGGGCCTTGAATCCCTCTGCCCATACTGAGGAACACAATGTTCTCCTCCACAGACATCGCCGAATGGAAGCTGTGCGTCTGCGTAAAGAGAACCAGATTTACAGCGCAGATGAGAAGAGAGCTCTGGCATCCTTCAACCAGGAGGAGAGAAGGAAACGAGAGAATAAGATCCTTGCCAGCTTTCGAGAGATGGTCTATAGGAAGACTAAGGGCAAAGAAGACAAATAATTATTTTTTGAACTATACAGCTTGGATTCTAGCAAGGAGCAGCTAACCTGTTCCAGTCGTGATTTGAAAACAGCTGCAAGTGCTGCAGTGCCTTTCACCCAATGGGGCCAAGCCTCAGGAATGGATTACTTGTACCAAGGAAACAGTTATCTTTATCAGATTTTCTTGAGCAGTTTGTTCACCGTCTCCAGAGAATCCCTGTAAAGTGAAAGGCTGCAAGGCTCAGGAACAGGCAGGGAAGGTTTAAGGTCAGAATGCTCTGTGTTTGCTTTGAATTGGACATGCAGAAGGATGCCATGGGAGGTTTTTTACCTGCTGCTGATACGTGCTATTTTCCATTTATTTTGACTAATAAGCATAGACTGGCCATCACAAACAAGCTACTAGTAATAATAGTAGCAGTTAAGGAATTCCTGTATAGGCTTCAAGACTGTCCACTTATGTATTTTTTTCATTAAGTCCTTTACAGTTTTTTCTCAAAACAGATGAGTCGTTTTGTGGTTCCAAATATGTTTGTAAATAGAAATGAGTTTGTAATTTAATACAGACTAGCTTCAATTGCTTTAAAGCAAGCAGACTGCAATTGGGGTATAAAATTACAGTAGTAATGGCAGGGTCTGATCTAGAATCTACCAGAGCCTATGCTGAAGAACTAAGTTGCTTGCTTCTTTTTCTACTATGTTATACATAGGTATCGGAGCAGTGGGCTGCAGTGACTGGAACCCCTGGATGTACGCAGGTGGTAACAAGGATGTATCAACTTATTTTAATTTTGTTATTTTGTCTATTGAAGTGCTCTAGATTAAAACCTCGTTTTAACTCTTGTAGTACTTAAAATTGGTCTTTTTCAGTAGTATTACACAGCTTCTTTTAAACTCTGTTCCTGGAGACCTACTCCACTTAATGCTTATGTGACTGTTATCTTTGAGTGAACTGCATATTCTCAAAAAGTAACTCCCTCTGACTTTCTTCAAATGCTTTAAAAAAAATTTTTTTTGTTGAGATTTTTTTTTCAGTCCAGATCTCAGTGTTGTAATTTTAGCATTTTAGAGCAAACATACTGTATTTTTGTATTTAAAAGAAAAAATGAAAAACCCTAGGACATTTATGATGATTGTCTTGGAGTTCTGCAAACCTGGTTCTGACAAACAGCAAGTCCAGCCCAGCTGCCTCTTCATGTTTGCACTCTATAGAACCTGGTGCTGTCTTGTCTCACCTGACCATACCTGCAAGGGACTGCCATGTAAAAGCAGCCACCAGGTCGGGCCTTCGTTGATTTTTTGTTAATTTGCCACAGATTTAATGCTTGTTATGTATCCATGCAGCTAGAAAAACTCTTAAGGAAGCAAGTGCCATGCTTTCTTTTTAATGTGTATTTCATTATCCATAAAATACTGATAGATATCACATTGGTGACGGTGAGTTAGAGCTGTTCCTTAGAAAGTAAGGCTTTCCATGAGGATGATTTTATTTTCAATGATGTCCTTAAGCCATTTTTCTCTAAATCGACACTGTTCTGGCCTGGGGGAGGGAATAATAATAGAGTAAATGGTAAGAACACTATTGAATTCAAGCTTCTAGACCTGCATAAATCCAATGCAAATTCATTATGTAGAAGGCAAGTGCTCATGGGGTGGCTGTCAATCCTATGGTTGGAGTAAAGCTAGTAATAGGTTTTGCTTAGCAAAGTTTAGATTAGAAGCTCAGAATCTTGCTAAGCAAGATTTTGATTATGAACCTCTGTCGTAAACATTTTATTTACATCAAGCTCCCTGGGTGGTTTTTTTTTTTTTTTTTTTTTGGCATGGGGAAGCTTGCTAGAACTCCTGAGTCATGTCAGTGATGGAATAGAATTAATATGTACCTGTGAATCAGCCTGCTCGATTCCAGAATGAAGAATACCTCCACAGGCAAGGTCTGCAAGAGAAGGACAGGGCAGAGTTCACACGTTGAACTACAGGACCTCAAAAAGCAGACATTTAAATTGGGTGAGAACTCCTATTCACTTCTTAAGAAACTATCTGTGTATTTGTGCAACACTTCTGATAAAGGTTGGAATAGTTTTGTTTTAAAGCATCTGTGAATATTCTGATATGAAGAGAATGCTACAACCTTAATAGTTTATTCTAGGATGTGATTTATGAACCAGTGGCTGTGAGACTGCTACTCAGGGAATCATAGCCAGTAAGTAGAAAAACTAAGGTTCAGTATGACCAAGTGTCAATTCTGGAGGAAAAAAAAATGCTTACAATTTTTACTTTCCCCTGGAGCTGCAAAATATTGTTGCACAGATGAATATTGGAACTCTGGATGCATAGACTGTATGACTAATTATTTCAGTAGCAAGTGCAGTAGAAACTTAAGCAAAAGTGAAAAGGAGGAGATATCTGTAGGATAGGATGTCTTGTGCATTAGTATTCCCAAGGCTTTTCTGGAGCATAACACTACATATGCTTGGTAATAGAGGCAAAGATTTGAAACATCAATGTGAACTTGATGATAAAATTAGTCCCTTTGGAGTATAGTTATGGACTTTAACTCTCAATGTCAACTGCTATGGGCTACAACTGCTGAAATTATTGCTTTCTATGATTCAAGGTAAGTGAAACAGGAGTTTTACTATTGTACCTTGGAGGATTGCTGTGTGCCATTTCTGAATACTTACAGCTGGTTTGATTTTGGAGACCTCTATAATGAAATAGATGCTTGCTGTGGCTCGTGGGATAGGTTTTCTGCGTGTTGGGACGCTCCAGCAAACTCTGTAGTGGTACCTCTTGCTATACTTCAGTTCCTCTTCCTGGAGAAATTCCAGATAGTGAAGCCAGCTCTCATGAAACTCCCATGTCTGCTGAACACATATCACACAGTAAGATTCCTTCTCTCTAGCAGAGAGCACTTCAGGGAGTTGCTAAAAACAATTTGAGTTGCTCTCATGTAATTTTTCACATTAATCAACGGTGAGAGGGTGTGATCTAACTGAAGTTTTCGAAAGGTTCATATTTATAGCTGCAGTGAAATGAGCAGATGGAACTATTACTTACAGAAATGTATTCTTCAATCTGCTGCTGTCCTCTCTCCACTGTGAAGTTCTTGCATGTGGTCCACTGAATATTTTTGATTGCATATTCAGCTTCTGAAAACAGATAAAATGCTGAAAAAGCCTTCTGGGAAGGCTCTGACAGATGCCAAGACATTGCAAATAAAGCAAGCTCACTACCTTTTTTTGGCAAACCTAGAAGATGTTCTTTTGCATTGCTTATCACATTTTCAATGAAAACGCGTGCTGCTTCCTTGATGGCAGCATCTTCCTCTCCCTTGTCCATTGTCGTCACCTTTAGAAAGAGAAACACACAGACTGGCTGAGAGAGGGCTGCTCTTCAGAGCTGAGGAAGGGACGTACGGTAGTTCTGATCCTTCCCACAAGCTTTGGGCTGGTCTGGAGAGGGGTGCTGAAACAGCCTGACCAGCAACGGGCCAGGCTGCTCATCTGCTGCTCCCGTGTTTCCTGAACGCAGCTCCCCTCAAATCTGACTTGAGCAGTCTCGCAGCTGCAGAAGATGGTTAGCGCTGTGCGCCGAACGCCCTCCTCGGGAAGCAGCGTCTGGGGATGGTAGTGGGGAGGAGCCCGGCGATGAGGGCGGCCAGCGCGATCTCGGGGCGCTCTGTCAGGGCCCCGGCCGCGCCGCGGCGTTCGTCCTTCCCTAGCGGTCTGTGCAGCGCAGGCGTCCCGCGGCCCTCCCTGCGCCTTCCCTGGGCAAGCAGCGAAGCGCTCGGCTGCCCTTGCCCAGCTCCGCAGGGAGTGTTTGCGCCGGCGCTGCCATGGCAACCCGGATGCCCGGCGTCCGTGGGAGCACCAACACAACTGGCGAGAGCACCCGCCACCGGGCTGGGGGGCCTCTGGGCAGATCCCTCGCCGCAGGGATAGGCTCTCAGAAGGGATATTAGCAGGAAAGCTGATGCGGGATCCTGCCTGTTTTTCTGATTATAACATCTCAAGAATTTGGGAATTAACCCTGCCTTTGGTTTCGTTCTCTGTAAAACCCAGGCTCGGTTCCAGCTGTTGCAGAGGTGCTGTAAGAGAGCTCTGTGCGTGGGACGCAGCCTTGCGGAGGGCAGGTCTAGAGAAAGGCCCGCTGATGCTAACTGAAAGAGGCCGGAGATGTTTTAGCAGCATGTGGGTGCTAACCCCCAGCAGATGCTGTTCCAAGGAGGACAAGAGGACATTACAGTAATTCAGCTACAGGAGTAACTTGGCATAGTATAGATCCTACTCCTCATGGTCTGACAGAGATGCTTACTGCTTGAAGTTACATGGAAGAAGGTAGCGAGACCCATGGGAAGCTGGTTTGGGTTGAGTCCAGCTGACACTCTGGACTCAAAGTGTCCCCAGAGAAGTGTCAGATTTCTCTGTCTCTGCTCAGTGACACAAAGTGTGTCTTCTGGTTCAAGATCAGTGATAGCCCAGTTGGAATCACTTGGTCATAGCCCTGTTGATCAAGGGAGAAATTCAGATGCAAATTTTTGGGTCTGAATTTGCTGTTACTCATATTATGGAAATCTGGAATAATTCTGGTTATTTTTCTGCAGCATTGCTACTTTTTCAATACCTGTACAAGGAATTAGAGGAAGATACTAAGACCTGAGCAGTGTCTACCACCCTACAGCATAGCACAAAGTAAGGCAAGTAATTCTATTCAAAGTTTATGGGCAATACAAATACAAGTTAAATACATGTATTTATCTTTATTAGAGAGTTCGATCATTTTGTAGAGATATAGGAATTCTTCAGACAGCATTCTTCTTAGTCTATGTTCTCCAAACCCTGAAAAACAAACAACACAATATACACAACGCTTCTCATCGGGGGCAAGCATTTCCCTCGCCCCCCTGCCGCGAGGCACATACCGTCCCCCTGGCCACGTATCGCTCCCCGCAAGCCACATGTAATGACCCCGGCCTTCTTTTGCAAGAACGCGTAGCCCAATGCAGTTTTTCAAACTACAGTCCTTAAATGCCTCGGACGCAGCCAGGCGACCCGTGTCCCCGAGCACCTGCCTTGGACACGTAGTACTTGTTGACGCCCGACAGCCGCCTGTCTCTCTCCATCAGGGTCCACTGGAAGGGGTAGCGGGCAATCCTCTTCTCCTGCACACAGGCACGGGGGGGGGGCTGCTAGGTACCGGGAGGAGCCCGTGGGGGGCTGGGGGGTGTCCCGGGGCAAGGGGGCATCGGGGGGAGGGAGGGAGGGGGAGATGTCCTGGGGTCAAGGGAGGATCCGGGGAGGAAGGAGGGGGATCCCGGGGGGAGGGAGGGAAGAGGAGATGTCCTGGGGTCAAGGGAGGATCCCGGGGGGAGGGAGGGAAGAGGAGATGTCCTGGGGTCAAGGGAGGATCCCGGGGGGAGGGAGGGAAGAGGAGATGTCCTGGGGTCAAGGGAGGATCCCGGGGGGAGGGAGGGAGGGGGAGATGTCCTGGGGTTAAGGGAGGATCCGGGGAGGGAAGAGGAGATGTCCCGGGGTCAAGGGAGGATCCCGGGGGGAGGGAGGGAAGAGGAGATGTCCCGGGGTCAAGGGAGGATCCCGGGGGGAGGGAGGGAAGAGGAGATGTCCCGGGGTCAAGGGAGGATCCCGGGGGGAGGGAGGGAAGAGGAGATGTCCCGGGGTCAAGGGAGGATCCCGGGGGAGGGAGGGAAGAGGAGATGTCCCGGGGTCAAGGGAGGATCCCGCGGGGAGGGAGGGAAGAGGAGATGTCCCGGGGTCAAGGGAGGATCCCGGGGAGAGGGAGGGAAGAGGAGATGTCCCGGGGTCAAGGGAGGATCCCGGGGGAGGGAGGGAAGAGGAGATGTCCCGGGGTCAAGGGAGGATCTCGGGGGGAGGGAGGGAAGAGGAGATGTCCCGGGGTCAAGGGAGGATCCCGGGGGAGGGAGGGAAGAGGAGATGTCCCGGGGTCAAGGGAGGATCCCGGGGGAGGGAGGGAAGAGGAGATGTCCCGGGGTCAAGGGAGGATCCCGGGGGGAGGGAGGGAAGAGGAGGTGTCCTGGGGTCAAGGGAGGATCCCGGGGGGAGGGAGGGAAGAGGAGATGTCCCGGGGTCAAGGGAGGATCGGGGGGAAGGCAGGCTCTTGGGGGGGGGGTGTTCCGGGGGCCCCGGGGCGGGGCCCGGCGGAGCGCTGACCTTGCCGCCGTTGCACCTGCGGTGCATGTACATGGTGGAGAGCCCGGGGATGCTGAGGCAGATGCCCATGATGGCCATGCCGGGCAGGATCTCGTACCACATCCCGGCGGCGCCGCGCTCCCCGCCGTCCCCGGCCCCGACCCGCGCCCCGGGACACTCCCGCCCTGCCCCGCGCGCCTCCCCGCCCTGCCCCGCGCGCGCCTTCCCGCCCTGCCCCGCGCCGGCCGCCATTGCTACCGAGGCAAACGGGGGTGTGGGAGGTGGAAGCGGCAGGCGGCGGGCGCGCAGCCGCAGTCGCGGGGGAGGCGGTGGCGGCGACCAATGGGCGCGCGGGGGCGCGGCGCGCTGCCCCGCCGCCGCCGCCGCCGCGATGAAGGAGGACAAGGAAAACACCAGGCCCAAGGAGCGGCGCGGGGCCGCCGCCGGCCCGGGGCTGGGCGCGCCGCCGCCGCCGGGGCCCGCCGCCGGCCCGGACGGCCGCGGGGGCGGCGGCGAGGCCGACCGCCTGGAGCGGCCCAAGGACAAGAAGGAGACGCTGAGCAAGGTGGGGCGGGCGGCGGCGGCGGGCCTGGCGCGGCCGTTGGGCGGGGAGCGGGGCGCGGGGCGCGGGCGGGCCGGGCCGGGCCGGGCCGGTGCGGCCGCCCTGACCGCCCGGCCGCGCCGCGCCGTGCCGCGCCGTGCCGTGCCGCAGGTGGTGATCCGGCGGCTGCCGCCCAGCCTCACCAAGGAGCAGCTGGAGGAGCACCTGCAGCCGCTGCCCGAGCACGACTACTTCGAGTTCTTCGCCAACGACTCCAGGTAGGGCCCCGCCGCCCCGCGGGCCGCGCCCGGCGCCGCGCCAGCCCTGCTTCCCCGCTGATCTTCTCTTCCTGCAGCCTGTACCCTCACATGTTTTCGAGAGCCTATATCAACTTCAAAAACCAGGAGGACATCGTCCTGTTCAGGGACCGCTTCGACGGCTACGTATTCGTCGATCACAAAGGCAAGTGAACCGCGCTGAGCCCTACGCTTGATCGCTGGTGTGCGCGTATGCGGGGCGTTAGCCGGGTTTCAGAGGGACGCGTACGAGCTGCCTAGCGCTCTGCTTGTGGCGTTAGCGTCTTAACTGGCCGCGATGCGGGTATCGCTGTTAGAACTGGTTTCCACATTGCGGAAACAAATCTGTGTTAATCTTCAGCATTATATTGGAGACTTCAGGTAAGCATAGTTAAGACAATGCTGCTAGAAACGTGACAATCATAGTTGTGCTTCTGAAGTCAATAATTTTATCATGCCCTGTCCTGCCTGAGTATAGTCTGAAAAGTGAAAGTGTCCAGACGAATGAAGTTGAGGTTAATGACTCCCAGCTCCTGCAGCTCCCCCCATGTTATACATTCCTAACAATGAGACTCACTTTTTTTTTAGTCCTATTCAGACTTGTTCTACTTCATAAGTGAGCAAGCCATCTTAAAACAGCACATATTTTAGTATGAGCTTGTTTCTTGCAGTCCAAGTTGTGGAAGTGGCCGTTCTGAAGACATTAATCTGTAGGAAACAAATATTTTGTTTAATTCACTTGTTTAAGAACTATGTGCTTAATTACTGCTCATCTTTTCTCTAAACACATATTGGGTGTTCAGTATACCTTATGTTTTTTCATTCGTATTTCAAAACTGTTTACATTGGTAGCACTAAGACTTGCTAGTCTCTCGCTCATAGTCCTTAGAAATTGCATATTTAATAAAAGTCATAAAAGGTGTCATCTTGTTGGCTTCAATAAGCCAAAAATGTCACGCTGAACCTTGTTTCAAGTACACTTGTTTTAGTTTCTTCCATTCAGATGTTTTTGTGATGTAAAGCTCTGCCCACAAAGGATTTCCTTAGTTAGGAGGGTTGCATGGCCAGGTTCTAATAATGCCTAGATTCTCTAAAGCTGCTGGCTTACAGTGTAACAGCACACTGTGTTTCCATACTTTCTCACTGCATTAGACTTGCACAGCTGTAGCTGCAGTCTTCTTGTCAGATGATAACTTGAAAGCCTGCCTGTGATGCATGGATGTTGCATTCTACTGCATTTTGCCAAAAACTGGGATTTGCCTCAGTATCTTTAGCTTAAAATATTCTCTTGTACTTGCCCGATGAATACATAGTCTGTAGGATGAGGATACTCTATGGCACTATACAACTGATTGTTATTGATGATCTTAACTCTTATTACTTCCTTCTTGTGCCTGGTCTGTGAATCTCACAGTTGGTTAAAAGAGTGAGAGAGTTTATTCCATGAAATCTGCTATCTCTAAAATACTTCCTGATAAAACAGCTTTCAAAATGTAAAAAATGTTGTTTATGCTGTCTGAGTAGCCTTTTCTAGTATTGCATATTTCCTATGAGGTTCATCTTCATGTTTTAGAGATGCACATTATGTGCTATTTTATATTCCCTTCGTCTATAACTTATTTTTTCCCTCTCTTTTTGACAGGTCAGGAATATGCTGCCATAGTAGAGTTTGCACCTTTCCAAAAAGCTGCAAAAAAGAAGAGTAAGAAAAAGGATGCCAAAACTGGGACTATCGAAGATGGTATAACAGCTAGCTAGTTTGTTTGTGTTAGAGTGCGTGCACAGAGACTTGATAGGCCATGTCCTAACAATAGTTTGAATGTAATGTTTTTGCTGTGGTACTAAAGCATTTCAATAGAATATCTGCTTAATTATATATGAAGCTTATTAGCTGTGCTTTCCCAGTTGCAATATAACCAATCTGTTAAATGTTATTCTCCAAGATAAACATGATGCAGCAACTCATTTGAGGATTATGTTGTTTATATGTTGCCTTTTCATAAGTTGAAAGCTTATGCAAATTTTTGGCTCTACTGGAAGCTTGTACAATGTGAATCCTTTTTTCATGCTATAGCACATCTTTCTGGCTTTTTTTTTTTTTTTTTTTTTTTTTTGTAGATCCTGAGTACAAGAAGTTTCTGGAAAGTTACAGTGCAGATGATGAAAAATTAACCTCAACTCCTGAAACTTTGTTGGAGGAAATAGAGGCAAGAAACAAAGAGCTAATAGGTATGGAAACTTGTGTACTATAGTTAGGTTTTTCCCAGAGCACAAAGAGAAATTTTTGTAGTATGATTTCAAATTATGTTTTCAGGACTTCATACAGAAGAATGCATATTCCTCAAAGTTCGATATTTGATATTGTTAAACCTTTAGACTAATATTACTCCGTATTCTTTATTTTGCCTCCCGTGCTCTCCCATTCCTTTCTTGGTTTAAATTTGTTATGGTATTCTTCTCTCCTGTTTCAAACTTGAATAGTTGTTAGCCAGACTAGGCCATGCAGTGGCTCCTTTTCCATGATAGCACTGATACTTAATACAAAATGCTGTGGGCAGCAAAATTGCATACAGGCAGAAGTTAAACTGTATTTTGACTGGCTAAAATAGATGAGAATATTCTTTTTAAGCACGTAAAAGGTATCTGTTTCAAAGAGAGGAAAGCTAAGAAAAGCATAATGCAGACTGACTGTTCCTTTACACATAGATGTACTGGATACCATAATAGCACCCTAAATAAATGGAATTTAGCATTATGGAATGCTAATTGTTACCATCATTTCTAGATGGGATTGGAATACTTGCTTTATTGCCCTATTGCTGGTTGTGTGAGGAGATAGGACAGATAATCTCATAAAGCCGTTTCATTTCATGTAAGGGTTTAGCTCTAGGTATTACAGTACTGAGTAAGACAAAATATTAACATTTGTTTTCATGTATCCTTTAGCTAAAAAGACTACTCCCTTACTGAACTTCCTGAAAAATAAACAGGTGAGATTTTTCTCTAGAATCTTCTTGTTACTTATACGTGCAATAATTTGCTCATATAGAGCATGGGTTAGGTATATTGTAGCTTGTATATTGATATGTTTCTGCTTTTCTTTTTGAAGAGATTGTGGACTCTACTGTTAGGCATGGGGGGGGAGGGTTTATTATTTTGTATATTTTTTCTCTAAGCTGTCTCAGTATTCGTATCGTTTCCCTCATTTTTTTCCCTTAAAAACAAAGGTAACTATGAATGTAGAAAGGAAAAATCTACTGCTCTTTACTATTGGATTTAAGAGAATCACAAGATGTTTTGAGCGACAAAATAGACCTTCTATGGTGTGCTTGGTGTTACTTAGAGAAATGTAAAAAATGTACCCTCAGGCTATTCATGAGCCTTAGAATGTTTTTTTGTTTTTTTGGTTTTTTTTGAGGTTTTGACCTAACTTTCTTGTTTAAAAATGTGTATTCACATTTATTAAACTAGTAGAAAAGTGGCCTGAGTTATAGTAATCCAGATGCTTTATGTGCTTTCTGCTCACATCTAGCACCATGCTAGACATCTGTGGCACTGACAAAACAGATTTTGCTTTAATGCTTTCATTTTAATGCAGTTATGGCAGAGATTCTTGTAGATGATCTCTGTTCTTAATCCTTCTCCTAAAACAAGATTATGTTCTAACTTTTAGCAATGGGAAAATCACAGAAGAGGCAGACTTGATTAAAATTAGAATGAGATAGGCTAAGGTTAGTGGGTTTTTTTCTCACTTTCATAAACCTGAGCTTGCACAACCTAAAAAAAAAATGTACTGAAATTGTGCTGGAGTGTGTTCAGGTTCATAACAGTACGTAGAGGCAACAGGACAATTTTTTTAAACAATAGTGGTGATTTTGAGATGGGTTATTTTGTGATGGCATATTGCATCGCTTTGTAGCAGGGTACCCTGTCAGGCTTAAAGGGATAATCTTTAGTATGGGAATATACTATTTCTCTTTTGCTTTTGCGCACACAGAGGCTGAGAGAAGAAAAAAGAGAGGAGAGGAGGAGGAGAGAATTGGAAAGAAAAAGACAAAGGGAAGAAGAAAGAAGAAAATGGAAAGAGGAGGAGAGAAGGAAGAGAAAAGAAGCGGAAAAACTGAAGAAGGTAGACAGATGTCCAGAAAAAGAAAGGGACAGATCAAAAGAAGAGCCAAAGATTAAGGTCTAGAACAGTTCTTTATTATAAGATGTTACGCTCCCTTTTCCTGTTACTTGTATATAAGTATTTCAAAATGTGCTATGAATATTGCTTGAAGAATCACGTGAGTTTGATGTTAGTAAATTGCACTTTTTTTGTAATATTCAGCATTAGGCATTATAAAGGTTTGCATATTGTAGTGCTTCATAGTATTATGTAAAGCTTCTGTCATTTGACTTTTGTACATGCTGTGGAGAACAGAATTATGAATTTACTATGTAATGGAGACTATTTTTAAGCTTTCTAACATGGCCTGTTATAGGAGAAATATCCTAGTCTGCAGTGTGGATTATGCTTACTCATACACTCCAGCTTTTAGAAGTATTAATATTTGCAGTAATTTAATGTTTATTTCTTATTGGATCCTGGTTCCCTTGATTTGATGCAATTTCGGTGTTGTGCCAGACAATATGTGTTAGAGTGAGCTTTTTAGTTGAGACTTCTGTTTTCTTTGTAGCTGCTTAAGAAGCCTGAAAAAGATGAAAAAGACTTGGAGAAAAAGGAAAAATCCAAGAAAGTGGAAAAAGAGACTCTAAGGGAGGAAAAAAGTGCGAGTAGTGCATCTGCCAAACGCTCTGATGGGGAGACAAAAGAAGAGAAGGCAAAAAAGTATTCTAGTACTTGCTATAAATATATATATATATATATTTGTATGTGTAACTTGTTTCCTGAACATGCTGAGGCTCAAGCTGCTCTGCCATGACCATATTTTGAAATTCTTTTCAAATTCTTTTTCTGATACAATGCATGGGGAGTGTTGTCTGTGGCAGTGCACATCCTGTGATAACAAGAAGCTGTGTGAATTTTCTGATACTTCTTCACAAATGGATAAATCTTAATATTTTTGCAGCTCACTGTAGGAGCTTTACAGTGGAAGCCCGGGTGTAGGTGACCTACAGTGGGCTGTGGGCACTACCTTTGCAATTGGAGAATTCTAACTGTGGCATGAGGAAAAGAATACTCCGGTTACTAGTCACTTTAAGTCTTGTGACGGGTTGAAGTGGAAAGTCTAATTCTCAACAGCTCTGTGATCTACTCAAGGCTCAGTTCTGCCTCGTGACAAACAGATGAGGCAGAGAAATTTAGGTGCTTTCCAAAGCTGCAGGAGACTCGGCCAAATCTGTGAGTAGAAGGCTAAGAAGTGCTAGCACCCAGTGTCATCTCTAGTTATCGTGCATGGCTCTGGTTAGGACAGCTTCCTGAAAGCTCCCTAGAACCCAGCAGTTGCTCATCTTCATATTGCAGATTTGCAGTGGTATTACGTTGATCTCCCGGCTCTGTTTGATGAATCTTTTGAGCTTAATTTTCAGTTTTGTTTTCATACAGGTCAGAAGATGAGTGTGTAAAGGACTACAGGGACCGAGATAGAGATTTTGAAAGAGACAAAGAATATGAGCGAGCACAGAGGGAGAAACTGAGACGCCAGGAAGAGGAGCGTCGGAGGCAGAAAGAGCGCTTTGAGAAAGAGAAGGTTTTTAGAAGAAAAGAAGAAGAGATGAAAAAGGAGAGAGACTTGCTCAGAGAAAAGGGGAAGAAAAGTGATCTTACAGACTTTACCAGCAACACAGACAAACCTGAGAAAGTAACCAAAGACGATAAAAAAGAGGATACAATTAAGAGGGATCGTATCAGAAACAAGGTGCTGGTTCTCTTTAATATGTTAATTAATAAGGACCAATTTGTGGGGTTTTAGGATAAACACACCTTAAGGAAAGGACCGTGTGACTTTTCTCTTAAAACCTCTCCTCTCTTTAGTAACAAGCTTTAACATTACTACAAAGTTTGTCCCTTTGACTACTAAACTTGCCAAACTGTTTATTTGCGATAATTTTTTTTACTGTATAGGATTTACGTTGAGATAGCATAGACCAAACTGTAAGCACTCTAGCTCCTTTTTATTTGCTGACTTATACCCATAGCCTGTACCTTAAATTTGTCAGTAGAGCTTGAGTAGTCTCTTGGTGCAGCTCTGATGCTCTGCCTGAAAGTACATCTCTAAATGGCAGAGTGATTGAACAAAATCCTCCAAAACATGCTCTGCTACATGGAGAGTATGTTAGAGGATCTGCCATGTAGAGTCATGGTGTGATGTCCTGAGTTCACTTTTATGCACTTTGCAAATAATGCATTTTTGCAGCATTACTGTAAAAGTTTTCCATGTCACTTAGAAGATATTATTGGATACAAATGATACTCAGACATTTTGAGGAAGCTTTGAAGTAGGCCTCTATTTTGAGAGAGAGTGAACTGAGTTAGTGTCTCAAAAACAAACCTTTCTAAGAATGGTTTCAAATATGTGCAGTACTCTTTGTGGCTTGAACAGGGACATTGCATTGTGACAGAGATGACCTTGGTTCAAGCCAGTTAGTTTCATTGTTGCTGTGGTGAAATAATTTAGCTTAGGACATTTTGAAAAAAATAGGATTTGAGCAGTTTTTAATGTCACTGATGCCACAATAAGTGTGCTGGCGTTAGGGCTATCAGAGTCTAAGTAGTTTTGATTTATTTCAGGATCGTCCAGCAATGCAATTGTACCAACCAGGAGCCCGAAGCCGAAGCAGATTGTGTCAGTATGAAGACAGTGCTGCAAAGCCCACAGATCAGGGAGCAGATAAGAAACCAGAGAGTGAGACCAGTAGTACAAAGGAAGAGGAGTGACTAGCACGCATGCCTTATGTGTTCTGACTGTCTGTGCAGCCAAAGAGCATGTACTACGCAATCCAGAAGTGCCTTCGAAGCGAAGAAGGAACAAAGGAAGAAAAGGGGGCATTGTGCTGTTGGATGTTTCTGGCTAAAGAACCTCAGTTGTAGATTCAGAATTTGAAATGTGTTCTCATTGTATTTTCAGTTTATTGAATTTATTTTCCCAGCAAATAACTACAACAGAGAAGAGAATTTTTGCAAAGCAGAAAGACTTTGTGGCCTTAAGTATGATAATAAATGAGTCATGCAGTCAGGAGGAGATGACACCTGGATCTAAAGCGAGAGCTTTAAAGAAATCATGAGCCAGTATTTGATGCACTTGAGCAGGGCAAGCTTGAAGTTGCACAGATTTAACGTGGGTATTGCTATGTTTTGCCGTGCTCCTGCCTGAAGCAGTGAGAGTTACATTGTATCACCCTAGCACTGAGAGGGATAAGCAGGCTGTGGTTGCTGTGTACCAGTGAACTAGGGCGTCCTCTGTGATTGTGCGAGGAGGAGAATTGCAGCAAATCTTGAAGTAAATGTGGGTAGGCAGAGACCCATCCTCTTGAGAAGTGGTTCTCTGGATGAGGTGATCAAGTTGGAGTGTATGAATAAGCTGGCTAATATTGGATACTTCTTGACAAATTGTCATGTAAAGTCTACCTACACTGAAATGTCTGTTTGATTCAAACGTAGCTGTATTGAGCTGTATTGATTCTTTTCCAGCGTTCTCCCTCGTTCACTCTGGACTGTTTCCTGCCTTCTGCCCTCTCAGTACCCGCTTCACCTTCCCTCATAATCTGGAATGTTGTTTTGCAGCCCAGAAAGAGACTTCACCAATAGCAGCTCCTTTCAGCTAGCGAATTTTAGCCATAGCTCTTTTGTACTAAACCCAATAAACTCGCAAACTCTGGGAGCCGCTGTGAGTCGCTGAGCGCCGCCGGGGCCGCCGCGCCGCCAGGGGCCGCTGCGGCGCCGCCGCCGCGCCGCGCCCGCCGCCGCCGCCCGCCCCTTCCGCCTCTGCCGCCGCCGCCATCGCCGCGCCGCCCGCTCCGCCGCGCCATGGTGAGGCCATCGGCCGCCATCGGCCGCCGCGGGGGCCCGGCGGGCGGGCGGGCGGGGCCGGGGGGCGGCAGGGGGCCCGGGGGCGGCCGGGCGCGGGGCTGAGGGGGCCCGGCGGGCGGGCGGGCGGGCGGGGCCGGCGGGCGGCAGGGGGCCCGGCGGGCGGCCGGGCGCGGGGCCGGGCCGTAACGGCCGCTGTCTCTTGCAGTCGTCCCACAAGACGTTCAAGATCAAGCGCTTCCTCGCCAAGAAGCAGAAGCAGAACCGGCCCATCCCGCAGTGGATCCGCATGAAAACCGGCAACAAGATCAGGTAGCGCACGGCGCGGTTCCGCCCCGGCCGCGCAGCCGGCCGGTGCTTCGAGCCTGCCGGGCGGGCCGCTCCCGACCCGGCGGGCCGCTCCCGACCCGGCGAGGCGGCGCGGAGGGGCCGGGCCCGTTCCCGGCGCTCCTGCTGCCTGGCTCCCTGCTGTGCAAGCAGCGCGCCGCGGGCCCCGGCGGCAGCCGCCGCCTCCGCGTCCCGACCGCGGAAGCAGTTCAGGTTTAGCTCAGTTGCAGTGCTTCGCGTACTGCAGTGCTTCACCTGCTACGGGAGTACTTCATTATGGGGCAAAATCATTAATTTTCGTCTTGCAGCACTTCAGGTTTGGGGTTTTGGTTTCACCCCGCACTGTGCGAAAGCAGGCTGCAATTACAGTGCTTCGCTCGTTCCGTGGGAGTACTGTCATTTTCCTGCTGAGAGCAATTCTGTTAATGTCGTCTGGTTTTACCTGCCTGTCGGTGAAACCGTTTGTCCTTAACATGTACAAGTATTAAGCTTGTGGCTCACAAATGGATATATCTTCTGGATTAGGCCCCTTTTCATACATAGCTCTTCTATTGCATTCTCAGCAAAAATACTGTTTAAGCTTTTTGTGCTGCTTAAATACTATTATGAATTACATTCACGTGGTAGCTTCCTTTTGTTATCATAGGACAGTGCCAGATCGCAGGTCTTTCCTCCAAGGGAGGAGTTAGGGTGTTCATCTGCTGAGTGGTAGTGCATTGCTCTGTAGGCATTTTTACCTCTTCAAGGTTATGGTTTTGTTGCTGCAACAAGCCAGTATGTTAGTGAATGAAGAAAGTAAGCTGGAGATTTTTTAAAAAATAAAAAAAAGAGTATGAATTTGATTATTGTTGACAGTTTACCAGTACAACATATAAGGAAGACTGCAGTCTTGCTCATTTACACTGCTTTTGTCCTAGGTACAACTCCAAAAGGAGACACTGGAGAAGGACCAAACTGGGCTTGTAAGAGAGACTGTCTGCTGGGAACTCTAATAACACTTGTCTTTCTGCATCAGATTGGTACATCCCTCACACTGTTCAGTGGCTTTCATAGCAATTCCTTCTGTCGTGTTGGACTGCAGTGTCCATTTCTTAACATCTGAGGCCAGCTTATGATGCTAAGAGAAAATTGTAAAGTAATTTTGTATCTGAAACAAGAAGACTGTGTTCTATTAGTGTTCTTTTGTACAGGGCTCATATGTATTGACAGTATGCAGGCTTGTTAATAAATATGCACCTGAATGATCTAATTGAAATTACTTCATAACTATATGGTGGGATAGCAACATGGAGAATAACAACTAATGTTAATGTGAACATACCTAGTGTGAGAAACTTGGCTCTCTGCAAATAGAGAGTAGGCCGTGTCTTCCTTTTCACTTTTTGTAATTTGTTGAGAGCAAAGCTTATCAGATTTTTTAAAGAAAACATAACTAATTTTAGAGCAGAGTTTGCTAACAGAAAAATTGTTTATTAGACAAACTCAGATAGTAAAGACACAGTCTCTCAGAGGCACAAGGCATTTTCAGGTTTGAAAAAGAAGGGACAGTCTTCACTTTATGATCTTCGTAGACCACCATGGCTACAGTTAACTTTTCAGAGCAATGATTGTCAGCTTTTGGTTAGTTAGTCCTAGGGAAGAATCTAGAAGTTATTTACTCAGCAAGCAGCATTGTCAGAATTTGCTGAAGAGGTGTCTGTCTGTCTTTGACTTGGGAGACTGTGTGAAGCCTTGCCTTGCTCAGCTGAGGAGAAGAGTCTTACTGCTGTAGCCCTTGTGACTGCAGTGCTGGGCTCTGCTCTCGGGTAGGACAGGAGCACGGCAGCTTGTGATGTTTGGGATTACAATCCCATCTGAGGAGCGGATGCAGCGGAATAATGGGATGAAAGAAAGTTTCGCTTATGAAGTTGGAAAAGAAGAAGGGAGGGAAGAGTATGATGAGGATAGGTGGATGGATTTATTCCCCAGAAAGTAAAATAGTCAGGTAGGCTATACAATACATCATCCGCATATTCGAGGAGAATATGTAACAGCCTGCTTCTAAGCTTTGTTTGGAGCTCTTTGTTGGCTGAAGTTGTTCCTGATGCCAGCCACAGGTGCAGTTTAGTTTAAAGCATTTTCGGCAGAAGGGCAATAACAGGATGCTGCTCAAAGGAAGACTTTGCAGCTATTTAGAAAAGAGGAGGTTAAAGGAGTTAAATTGAACTGAGTAGTCCACACTCCAGCTCCCCAACGCCTGCATTTTCTGCTAGAGCCTGTAAAACATGGCCTGTCCTTACAAGAGGGAACTAGAGAAGGAGGCTATGGCTCAGCATTGAGCCTGGTGCCGCTACTCCTTTGCCTTTCCCAGTGCAGGCCTCAGATAGATGCTCTAGTTAGCAGGAAATAAAGTGCGTGGCTGCTCTCGGATGTGGCTGCGGCAAAGCCTTTCCTGACAGTGAGTGCTGCAAAGTGCTCTGGGGCTATCTCCTAGGTTCAGCCTGCAGTGGTGGCTCAGGTCCTGGGGCAGCTTCCTGAGGAAGTTCAGGCTGCCACACCTACAGAAGAGCTTGTCGTGTTGAAGGTAAATAGATTTATCACCTTCATTCTGCAACTTGTAGCAAATGATGCTGGACAGCAGCATGTGCCAAGTATGTGTAAGTGCACGTTGAAAAGGTGCCTTACCAATCCTGTCCATTGTGATGGTCTCTTCCCCCCAAAGGTATGCTAGATATTTCTGAGAGCACAAGAAAACAAGGCTGGGATTTTTACAAGCCTCAAGACACTTCAGGGGTGTCTTGCAGTTTCTTTTCCTGTGTGGTACGAGATTAGTTTCTGCTTCATTATCAGGGGAAGCAGTAAGTCACTGCAACAGGAAAGCAGCATAAGAGCATTGCCAGAGATGTTTCAAAATGCTTCAGAGATGTCTCAACAGAGGTACATGTGCTCCAAACACTCTTACCCCATGCTTTTAAAATTGCTTTTTTCTATTTAAAAGCCCTGCAATGAAAGCCCCCTCTCCCCCAAATATTTGACTGGCTTTGATGGCTTTGCATTCGTTTATTTGCTCTGGAATTTGTTCAGCCTCTGAGTTTTATTGCTGTATTTACGTTTCCTGAAGGATGTGCTCTTCTCTTTGAAGCAAGCATTTAGAAGGTAGGTCACTGAGGAAGGTGGGAGATGAGCCCTGCAAGGCCTGCTAGTCTCCCATAGCTGCTGCTGGCAGGCAAAGCTGCTTGCAGGGGTTCTCTGATTGCGACCATTAGGACTGGGCTGAGGAGGGAAAAAGTCATTTTTACGATCTTGAAAGTGGAACAAAATAGTCTATCTAGATAATATTTATGGGAAAGCTTTCCTGGGCAATAGCTTAAACTACTGGCTGGTATATCACTATCATTACTGTGCTGTTTTTATCAAATGATAGAAGCTTCTACCAAGGAGCTGCTTTGACTGAATTTGCATTTCAAATTAGACATTAAGGGGCAACGTGAGGAACATCTGGTTAAACTCAAACTTCTGCAGAACCCTAACCAACAAACAGCTCTGGGTTTAGAACGATTCCTGTTGTTCCTGTAGCAGCTCTCCTTGCCCTTCTCTTCCCTGTGAGATTTGGAGGGATCAGAAATCTCTGCAGAACTGTGCTAACCAAAATACCCACAGAGGCTTTAAGGAAAAGAATTCCAAAGAGCTTAGATACTCTGTTTCATTAATTTTCATTGAGAGTAAGTGTTCGATTCTTCCAGATGTCTCTGAAGAGCTATGTCTGAGGGGCCAGAAACTGGCTGTGCATTCTTTTCCAAGTGAGAAGCACACCTAAAGCTGATTGTATACGTGAGGATTTTTTGTTTTTAACGTTCCTGTTTTTACAAAGCAACTACCTCTCTATAGGTGTCAGAATAAACCACACAAAAGGGGTGGGCCCCTGCAAGTGGTGCGGTGTTTTGGGCAAACAAATAGGAGAAAGTGCACTGTGGTATGAAGATCTTTTTTTTCTTTCCTTTTTTTTTCTTTTTTTCCCCTGTGGTGAGGAACGCTTGCAGGTTAGGCAAGGCCAAGGTTTGGCAACAACACGTATGTTGTATCACTGAGAGCAAACAGAGCTCTGGTCTTGTTCCTTTTGAAAGCCATGAGTAATACAGTCGGAGCAGAACAGAGCTACAACTAGAAGAGAGGGGAGAAGCTGCCTTTAGAGAGTTTTGGTTAGCTGTCAAGGAGAGACAAATATAAGAAATCATTTAGTTGGATTTAGCTGTTGCATTTGCTGGTTAAATTTTAATTTTAGTAGAATCCAAGTCCAGGTTTCCTGGTGGCGTGTGACTAAGCTGCAGTCACAGGTGCCAAGAAAACGGCTCTGTCAAGGGCATTCACAGTAATTCCACTGTTTACTCTGTGACTTAGTCAGGGCGGACGTAAGAGCAATCTCATGTCCTCTGCCCAGCGGCACGCTGCTGTGAAAGGATGGTGACAGAGGACTAAGGTCAGAAAGTACTTCATCAGACACGCACCCACCGATCCTGTCGACAACGCTTCAGTTACTGGAACAGCTTGTGCTCGTTTTGCTGGAGCTTGTGGAAAGCCAGGCTGCAGCCCCGTCGCACGGACATGACCGGGGCAGCGATGGAAGGAGCTGTGTTGCCATATTCTTTTATGGAGCTAAAAACACTTTATTGGAGCTGAAGCGTTACCAGACCTGTGTAGATCAGGCGTTGAATCTGTTCCCAGTGCGTTTGGTACGTCTCGGCTGCTGGCTTCAAAAGATGTCCAGGCGCGTCTGAGAGAGAGTCACTGGAGCCATCTCCGCACGCCATCCGCTGCGGACCGCGTCGTTGCAGGCAGCGAGGCGCGTTTCCGAGCATAGCCTGAGGACGCGGGGGCTTCGCACAGGGCCTGGGAAACCACGGCCTGAGGTGTCCCCCCCCCCCCCCCCCCCGGGGCTGCGTGCAGGGCGGCCATCCGCGGGCCACCAGGCGTGCCGGGGGCTCACTTGCCGCGGCGGCCCGGCCCCGGAGAGCGTGAGGAGGAACCGAAACTCCCTGCCTCTGCGAGTTTAGAATCACTTCTCAAAACAGGCTCTCTCTTTCAGGGGTAGAAACAGCCTCGTGCTTTTGAAAAAGAGGAAGGAGCAGCTGTTTTTCTGAGGAGGCCATGAAGAAGGCAAGAGGCAAGCCGCTGCGGGTCCCCGGGGAGCGGGACACGCTAGCAGCAGCCCGGCAGTGGTGGCCTCTTCCACTTTTCCAGGCAATGCATCACCTTCCCGGAGCAGGCTCTGGATTCAATCCCTACGTGGGACCGGGCCCGGCGGCCCCCGCCCTGCGCCTGGCGATGGGGAAGCACGTGCAGTCTGCGAGCCGGTCTGCTTTTCCGTGCCTGCTCTCCCTGCCGGCGGAGACGCGTGTGGGAAAAGAAAAGCAAGGGGAGGCTGTGCTGAAGCCTCACTTGCTTCTCCCTCTCCAGCCCGGAAAGCGCTCCCCACGGCCCAGCGCACCCCCACAGGCGCTTGCAGCCGTGCCGGCCCCGGCGCCCCGTGCCGGGGGTTAATCCTGGCTCGGCTCGGCTGGTGGCCGCAGGCGCCAGCCCTCGCCGGTTCAGCGCAGGGTTTCCAGGCAACGTGGGCCGGGGACGCTTCAGCGCTCTTGGAAGAAAGCAAACGCCTGTCTGACAAAGTCCCGGAGGGTCAACAGACGCCGGCGCTGCCGGTTTTTCCCCTCAGCCCTGGCGTCCCCGCGGCCCCCTGCGCCAGCCTGGGCCTCCCGGGATGACTTACAGTTGTTGTTGGTGTTGCAGGTGCCCAGCTGCACCAAGTCCTCCTCCAAGGCCCCCGCCAGCTCCTTCAGCTCCCGGGAGGCGGCCGCCGGCAGGTACTGCCAGGCCTTGCGCCCGCTGTGGTCCCTGCGGCTGCTGTCCGCCCCGTAAGCCCCGACGAGCACTTTGACGAACATCTCGTGCCCCTGCAGGGCGGCCAGGTGCAGCGGGGTGAGCCCACCGCTGGCCGCGGGGATGTTCACGTCCACCGCGTAGCCCTTCTTCTGCGCGTGGGAGACGACTCGGATGAAGCTTTCGTGGTGGCCGTGCTTGGCCAGCCAGTGGAGAGCGGTGAAGCCCGTCACAAAGTCTTTCCGGGCGAGCAGGCTGGGGTCCTGGTCCAGCAGCCGGAGGATGCTCTCCGCGTCGCCCTGGGCTGCCGTCAGGAGCCACTCGTGCTCCAGGGGGTCCAGGGCCAGCGACAGGACCTCGGGGCTGCGCTCGGGCTGCGGCTCCTGCTGCGGCCCCCCGAGGAGGCCGCCGTCGGAGAGCTTCTGCGCGGCCGCGAGCCACGCGGCGCTGCCGGGGCCGTTGCTCTGCAGGAGGATTTCCTTCAGCCCCTTCCTCCGGGCGCCGCCGGGGCCCACGGAGAGCCGGCCCGAGGCACCGGCCCAGCTGCCCGGGCCTCGGCTGCCACGGCTGGCGCTCCTGCCGGGGTCTGTTGCCTGCGGCTGGCGGAGCCCCGCGCTGCCGGCAGCGGGCCGGAGCCGGGGGCTGGGCGCCGGGCTGCCGGGCCGGGCGCCTTCCAGGGAGGCGAGCGCCTCGGCGACGCCGGCCCCGCGCTCCCGCTCGGCCGCGCGGGCGTCCTGCCGGGCCATGCCGGCGGCTGTGGCGCGGTTTCCTGCCTGCGCGGCGCCGGGGAGCGGCGCTGGGCGGCTCTGCCGGGGGAGGGCCGCGCCGGGGCGGCGCAGCCCGGCGGCTCCGCGCTGCCCGCTGGCTCCCGCCCCGCCGGCAGCCGGCATCGCCCGGGCCGAGCGGGGCTGCGCGAAGCCGCCGGGGGGCCGCGGGGACCCGAGCCGTCCGCAGCCGGTCTCGCGGCCGTCGGAAGGTGGCATCGGCTCCTCCTGGGGGCTTTGCCTCAGCCCCCGGAGCTCCGGTTCCCGCGGCCCAAACGCGGCAGCGCCGGGCTGCTCCCGCCGCCGGGTCCGTTCCGCGCTCGGAGCGCAGCGCGCTAAGCGCGGGCGGGAAGCCGCAGAGCGGCCCCGGGCGGAGGAGCGCGGGCTGGGAGAGCCCGCCCGGCCCGCCGGCCGCGCTGCGCGGGCACGGGGGGAGCGCCCAGCGCCGCGGCGGTGATCCGGGTCCTAGGAAAGCCGCGCTCGTCCGGCCGGGGGAAGCGTGCGAAAGGCGCAAACGTTTTATTCGAGGGGCAGGTCGCGTGCCGACGCCCGGAGCCGCGAGGTCCTTCGGCGCGGGGCGCAGCCGCCGGCCGGGCCCGGCGAGGCCGGTTCCCCGCTCCCGCGGCCGCGCGCAGCCCGCGCGCCCCGGCTGAGCCGCCCGAAACGGGGCCCGGCCGGTGCCTCCGCTCGGCCGGCGCCCGGCGGCGAGGCCCCCGCGCCGCCCCGCGAAGCCCGGCGGGTTTGCGCGGGCCCCCGCGACGGGCGACGCTGGGGCCGGTACTGGGGAGAAACCCCCGGTAACAGCCGCCCCCCCCCGGTAACAGCTCCCCCCGGTAACAGCCGCCCCCCCCGTAACAGCCGCGCCGCCCCGGCCGCCGCCGCCCGCAGCGCGGGCCGCACCATCGCGAGGGGCCGCGGGGGGGGCGGGCGCTCCACGCGCCGCTGGGGAGGGGGCGGGCGCGGGCGGCGCAGGGAAGGGGGGGGCGCGGGCGGGGCGCGGCGGCGTGGGCGGGGCGCGGCTCCCCCCGCGCGGCCGCGGCGATGGGCGCGGCCCGGTGCGGCACCGCCCGGCCGGGGCGGGCGCTGCTGGCGGGCTCGCAGCGATGGCGGCGGCCGAGGTGGCGCGGCAGGTGGGAGCGGGCGGGCCGGGGCCGGGGCCGGGGCCGGGGCCGCGCCGGGCGGGCCTCGGGGAGCGGGGCGGCGGCCGCGGCGGGCTTGGGGCGGTTTGGGCGGCGGAGGCCGCCGGGGCGCAGGGGGCCGGAGCGGGGCCCGGCCGGCGGCCCTGGGGGCCCTCGCCCCGCCGCCCGGGCGCCGCGGCCGAGGCGGGGGCAGAGGCCGCCGTGGCGCCCGGCTCTCCCGGGGCGCCGGGTTCCCCTCCCCACGCGCGTCCCGCTCACCCGCGCGTGTCCCGCCCCCCACGCGTGTCCCCGGGCGGGCGGGGCGCGCCGCCCGGCCGCCGGGAGCGCGCGGGGGGGCCCAGCCGCCTCGGCCCTCGGCAGGGCCCCCGAGGCGGGCCCGGGGGCGCTTGGGCCTCCCGCTGCGGCGCTTGGTGGGTTTCCGTGTGTGCGCGCAGCCGTAGCGCTTGGGACGGGCGCTTGTGGTCTCGTTTTCAGAGCGAGGGCTTTTCGCGTGGACCAGGTCTTGCGGCGCGGGTGGGTGTAGCCGTGCCTGGGCAGTTCGTGGTGTGGTTTCCTCCACCCGCTAGCCTGTGAGTTGCTGCCCAGGTGTATCGAGCAACCCGCTTGTTCCCCCGTCTGCTAAAGAAAACCGAGCGCCCGGCTTCCCCGAGACCGCGTACGGGGCTCGCAGCCATCTGCTAGTACTTTGGTGTGAGCTGTGATACAGCAGAGCCTCTCTGCGGAGGCGAAAGTGGAAACCAGTGGCAGGATGGACAAGAAATAACCACGCCACAAATCGCAAACGTCTTTGTGCAGACGGGCGACTTGTGGGCGCGGGTCCTGGGCATCCGCTCGCGTCCGTGGGTCGCAGCGCCCGGGCGGCACGGAGGGCTGCTGCGCGCATGCCGGCGGGGGCACCCGCATGCGAGAAACGGGGGCCTGGCTGCCCGGGGGGCGTTGGGGCCGCCGCTGAGCGCCCGGGCCGTGGAGGGGAGACCCTCGCCGCCCAGGCGCCTCTCCTGTCCTCCCGGGTGGCTTGGAGGGGACAAGTTTTAAATGAACGTGGTCTCAGCTGCTCCCCACGCTGCTGTGGGTCTGTGGGTGGAAGACGGATATGGCGGTAGATTGATCAGCTTGCAGAGCAGGATCTAGCTCTCGATCTTTGTGGTATGAGCTAGAAAAATCATGAAGAATGCTGAGCGCATATATATTTTTTTAATTGCTTGAGGAGACTTCTCCTGGGAACACGTCCAAACAGCTTGGTGTTTCTGTAACCCTTTGGCAAGGGCATAAAGAAACATAATCTTAAGAGCTGTCAGAGTTTGAGATTTCGGAAGCACTTGAGCGTTTCTGAATGTTGAATGGCTGCATGATGCAACGTGCCTGAAGGGAGAGGGGTCAATGGTTGCAGTTGGGGTGAGATTTTTCTTGCTTTCGCTGGTAGCTGATTCAAAACTATTTCTCTTCCTCTTCTCTTGCTTTTCTTGTAAATTAATGCTGCTGATTTGTTATCAACTGAGCAAGAAAAGGAAATACAAAGTATCTATGATTTACATTCTTGCATTGCGTTTGTTTCATATAAGATGTTTATGCCGTCTACTGGATAACTCATTGCATAGGCAGATTACACACTTTTACATGTGCAAAGTAATTGCTACAAGCATTGCTCTAAATCGTTGTTTAATCAGAGCCAAATGCAGTCCGGGGAAGTGGGTGCCAGGGCGCCGAGGTCAGGATGAGGGATCTGAGGATATTCTAGCTTAAAGATCGTCTAAAAAACTGTAGTGCAGAAATCTGAATTGAGGGTTTGGCTTGCTTTCTGGTTTGACACTTGATGTCTCGTGAACAGTTGTTTCAGGTGCAGGAATTAACCGCCTGGGTCTTGGCTTTACCGGGTGACAGAGGGTCGGGGGTGGCTGTGGCAAGCGCCAGCAGCTCTGTGAACGTAGCTTGGTGCGTTTTCATCGGGTGGCTTTGCTGTTATATTCATTCTGGCTGTTTAGAAGTCCTCCAAAGGGGGTCTCCAAGGCCTCAGAGTCTGAAATGATTCTCACTCGGGGCAGATGAGAAACCATAGCGGAAGTACTAATGTCAGTTGTCGGTATCCTAAATAGAAATGCTCTTTTAAATTAGATGCAGAAGAAAGGATTGTATTGCTTCCTCTAGAACAGCAGTTTTTTGAATTCTTTCATGGTTATGCAGGCCTCGTTTGGACACCAGCTCCTCTGGGTTCAGAGCTTTATTTTTTTTATTATTTTTTTTAATTGCTATGCTCTGCCTAAGTATTGCCAAGCGGAGGCTTTCTCTTGCCACAGTGTCATTTGTCAGTGATCCTGTTAGCCCAAGCCTCCAGAAAGTGCTGTGAACATGGCGCACTGACGTTTGCACAGAGCAGCGGCGTTGCTCGTTTCAGAGATGAGGCTCCACTTCATCTCCACGAAGCAGTAACCACCCTTCGGTGCTCGAAGGTCATCTCAGGAGCCAGCAGCACTGTACCTACTTCTCATGTAGAGAAGATAAAGGCAGAGATGCACATTCAACAAGATTTTTCTTTTGGCCCAGTTTAACTAAACTAATATTTAATGTGCAGTGCTTTCAGATTTGAGATTATTTATTTTAACACTTGTATAATTTTCAAATCTTTCTATGTGAGAATTAAGGTAGACAGCGCTGTTTGTGGCATGGAGAAGGCCTAAGAAAAGGTCTGTAAATCCCCCAAAGATATGGAAAAAAAAAAGCAACAGCCCCAAGTGGCTATGCCATACTTTTGCTCTGAAATAGCCCCACCTGGCAATGCCGCAAGGCAGTGTGTTGCTCTTTTTGTTCTTTTAATCTTGTTTGTGGCAAACACGCTTTGCTTCTTCCCCAGTAACAACAGCTCATTCTATCCTAGGGGGTCACTCTGCATATATGGGGAAAAAAAAAGGCATCTGGTAGCTTGGTATATTGCCAGTATTCACGCTGGCTTCCAAGATACTCCCAGCTTTGTCTTTTTTCCGAGAAGATGCTAACTTTGAAACAGAGAACACGAAAGGACACTCAGACATTGAGTATTCGGTGATGTTAGTGGAAAAGCCTTCACATGGGCAATCAACATTATCTGCCTTGGGATCTCTCTATGCATTTGACCCCAAAAATTGCTGTTGATGATAAACAGTGGTGAACAGCTCTTGAACGCTCTTTTCTAGCACCATTTGCTGCAGAGGCTTTTGAACAAGGTAATCCAAATCTGCATTTAATGTATAGGCAGTATGACTAATGTGTTCATATGTTGTTTATGATGAAGCTATTTATATACAGCATCATTATGCCTATAGGGACACCACTTGGCGTGTGAAGACTTATTTGCAACATTTCTTAGTCAATCAGGTAGAAAATCTTTTTTTTTTCTCACTATAGCTTTGTTAGTTGGTGATAACTTGCTGATGTGCATCAAAACCAGTCTGAGCTTAAAACATAGTTTCATATTTTTTCACCACATCTGATCTCTCAGTTATTTGGCTGCGCAGGCTTTGGACTTCTAGGCAGTATAGCACAATACACCTTATGGCTGCTTATTTAACATAGAGGTTCAGCTGTTGTGACTGAAAATCAGATTTTGCAGTACTTGTTTCCTGGCCCGTAACAAATGTGAAGTGTGGTTTAACTGCATTATAAAACCACAGGTGACTAGAAAAAGGAGGCTACAGGAAATGACTTGTAGACTGAATTCTCTGTGTTGGCAAATGCCTCCTCTAGCCTACCATGACTTAACTTTTCATTTTATTCCATCTGGATCACGCTTATATTTAGGGCTGAGGAGAAGATTTGTTCTTAATGAGAGCCTACACTACCACCCACACTTCCTGGAGAGAGTAGTGTTCAAACAGTGTTCCAACAGTGCAGTTTTAAGGCTTCGTATTAAAAATACACTTGATATTTCTCCTTCCCTGGGAAGAATTTGGTCTGTGGTTCTGTGTCTTGTGTTTGCTGACACTGTCCATCCATCTGTTTTTTCTGAGGACGGGAGTGCTCTCTCATGGGAGATTGGACAGTGCCATAGGATATTCCATTGCTGGGTTTTCGTTTTGGTGAAAGCAGTTTAGGAGAGTTGAGACGTGTCCTTGCAAAATCTGTGTGTTACAGCTTTGGTTCTCCTGTTTTTCTACTTTGTATAGAAAGTATTGCTTTCTACTTAGTTGTCCTTGAATTACTGGGCCTGGGAGAAGCATCCTCAGGAGGCAGAAGCAGAATCTGCTGGGTGAGTGGAGCGCATTCCTGATTAACGTCGTTTGGAGGCAAGGTGCTTTGGAATTAATAAAGCACCATATTTGGTGAACATCTTGGCAGGAAGAATCAGATTGATACACAAAATATGGCTAAGAGGAAACATATTTACACATCACAGGGCTGTAAATATGATTAATGGCTGAAGTGTTTTTGGATCCTCACATTCAGAGAAAAAAGACTCGCACCCACAAAACAATAACAGCACAAGTAATCATAGTCTGACAGACTGTTGTAGTAAATGCAGTCTGCAAGGATGTTTGCCTAGTCTAAAATACAAGTTTCCTCAACAGGAGAGGAAAAACAGGATGTCCTTATAACAGGTTTTCAGCGTATAAGAAAACATTGTTCTGAAAAAATATGATAAAGATTACACCCTTATAAACTGGGACCTATTGCCTTTTTGCTGCAGTATTTCTTGCAAACTGATGATGCACCTAAAAAGCCAGAGGCGAATTTTCTGCATTTGGCACCAAAATGTATTATTAAGGAAAGCCTTTGATACAGAGAAATATCTTCTTAGGGTGCTGTGGGAGGAGAACTGTTCCTAGCTCTAGTACACGCAAAAACACAACGTTAGTACCAACTCTGCATTTTTCTTGACTCTTTCTTTCCAAGTATGAACCTCTATGTGTAGTCTGTTGCTATCTGTTGTGCAAGTTCCTCATTTGCATCCGAAGTGGCACGTCCTTTGTGCAGTGGCCAGGTGGAAGTTTCTGAAACCCTTTCCAAGAGGCAGGCAGATGCTGCCTTGCGTGATCTGGCCACCTGCCCCTGTGAATATCCTCCTTGCAGTTTCCTCTGATGATTCCTGTTTTTTCTGGTGCTGATGACCATTATATAGATCTGGGCAGACCCCGGTTTGTGATCTGCGACTTTCGTCTTTGCAGCAACATGGGAGATGCTGCTGCATTTGGTAACTCTAAAGACTCTGCCGTTTCTGTGCCTACTATACTTGAGCTTTGCAGATGCAGCATGCTTGGGTTGTTCAGTTACTAGGTGTAGTCAGTTTTCCTAATCGTTTCTATGTAGTTTCCATCACTGACGCTTTAACATGACTTGGATTAGGCATATAGGAGGTAACTTTTTGTTTTCAATATAAAGTGAGATGAGTGTCTAAATAATTTCCCAAGAAATAAATGCTTTACCACCTCTTTATTTCAGCAGCTGTGTTTGTGTATGTGTTTTGCACAGTTTAATGATTTTGGTCACCCAGGCTACCCTCTAATGTGAGGCAAATAGTTTGTGCTGTCTGGGTTTATCTTGGAGAAGAGGGAAGTATGCTGACAAGATTTACACTCTATGTACAGATCAGTGCTTGGACAGTGTATTTGATTCTACTTGGGAGGTCTTAAGGGTTTATACAGATAAGTGTATTTTGTTTGCACATAACACAAGCTGTATATTTTTCATGATGTTTCAGGGTGAAGGCTGTCGCACTGTCCCCCTTTCTGGACATGTAGGATTTGACAGTTTGCCGGACCAGCTGGTTAATAAGTCAGTTAATCATGGTTTTTGCTTCAACATCCTGTGTGTGGGTGAGTATTTCCATTTTGGGAAGTTTTGTTGCTGAACAGAGTTTCTTTGCAGCTGGATGTAGCTTATAGGTAATAGAGTTAACAAGGTTGTTAGCTTTGATTTAAATTTTTTCCCTCCATTCTGTCTACTTTCAGTAATATGATTTACTGGTGTCCTGGGAAATCTCTGCTGGGGTTATGCAGTATGGCATTCTACCAACCAGTGAACCACAGAAATAAAATGCCTGAAATCCCAGGCTTTTATTATGATTTTTATTTTCCTAGTATGTTTCAATTTAATGTTTTTAAAAGAAAACAGGTATTCATGCCAGAGAGCTTTATTCGGAGATTTTGTTTGATTAGATATTGAATGACTATTATTACTGTTATTTAAACAAAATACCAGTCATGTTCCTCTTGAAGCACTAAAAGCTATTTTTTTCCTACTCCCTTCTGTGCATACTTGAATTAAAATAGTATCTGGCCAAGCTGTAGCTGGTCAGGCGGTTATCCAGGCTGCCATGTGGTAGTGCGTCTCAGGGGGGGCCCTGGCGCTGCAGTAGGACTTGCTGTCTGTCCCCACCGCATTTGCCAGTCTCTCAGGTCTTTCCCAGGATTAGGATCCCAAATGGTCCCTCCTCAGAGCCACTCCCGGGTAATTGCAGTATGATTTTGCATGATATCTTGGTAAGATGGATAAGGGAATCTAACAGGATGATGACTTTGGTTTGCTGATGCCTGCACCCTGTCCCTGGGAGCAGAAGGTTGTTGTGTGGCTGAGGCTGCTCGGAGTAAGTCACGTCTGCAGATGCTCCCAGCGGTGCCTGATGTGAAGGAGCGGCAGCGGCTGATGCCTCCCAGGGGCTCATCTCACCTGGGGGTCAGCTCTCCAGCTGCAGAGAAGTTACACTTCCCTTTCCATGAGAGATGCAGCACGTGGTGCGGACCTGGCGCTCGCCCAGGACGGGGTTAAGTCTGAGACAAGAGGAGGAGAGCAAGGAAAACTGAGCCCTGTTAAATGGAGCTGAGAGGAAAACTTTCCCTCACGACAGCATTCCTGTGAGATGATAAACTTTGTTGACAAGTAGAGGTCACTGTCAGGCTGAGTCGCTAGGTGATTTCCACAGTACGTGAATGTGATAAGACCTAGTGAAACTCTCCTGTCCTAAAGATTGAAGTCTTACAGTATTTCCTTCTGTGCTTATTGAGCTGCTATGTTTTTTGTTTTTTTTTTCCCCAGAAGTTACACATGCAGCAGCACACACCTCTTGTGGTTATATGTTCACCTTAATGTGTAGAAAGCAGTTGAATACCTCTACTTTCCTCTCTTCAGAATAGAAGAGGAATGTGTTAATCATGTGTTAGTGTGCATAACCAAAGCTCACCAGGATTAATGTGCATTCATCATTAATGTCAGACTTTTATGAATGGTAACAACCTAGACATGGTTGATCTTGAAATAAAGAAACTTTGTAGAAAATCTTAGTAAGTTTCGTTAGAAAAAGATCTCCAAATCTTTGGTTGAAGGCATCAGGCTTTAAAATGTCTTCTCTGGTGCCTCTGTTACTTTCTGGTAAGAAAGTCGAACTCTTAAACATCCTGGAGAAAGAAAACAAGACCACAAATCCATCTGCCATTTGGTCTGTTGGATCTCACTTGTACAAGAGGTGTTAGAAGCCATCAAAACAGCAAACAAGTGAATTGATCCTGTAGTCAGGCCACTGAACGTTATAGAAATGCACTTCAGTTTTCCCCATTTTTCAGCTATGCGTGGCATTTGTTGGAGGAAAAATCCAGTGGCAACTTTACTCTGCACCATACTGGATCTGAGCCACTAATTCCTCTGGTTCCTGGCAGCAGAGCCAAGGAAAGCTTCAGAAATGGCTCAGCGGTATGTCCAGATTAGAGCAATTTTTAGCTGTTCTCATGCTGAAAGCTGTCTCCCCTTTGAGACAGGAGCCAAGGATGGAGTAAATGAACAAACCTCCCAGAATAAGTCAGGGATTGTGAATGGTTTCTTTTATATTTTATCCCTCAGCATAATTGTTTTATCCTAAAGCTTCAGTGCTAAGTGTTAGTTGCCTCTTAGTTCGGTATAAAGGCTGGAGAAGTATTTAATGGCTGAGACAGTGCTTGTGCTGTCTGCATTGCTCAGCGAGATGGAGGAAGGAGAGGTAGAGTAGGCTGAGAATTTTTTTGTGAACTTTCTCAGTTTTGGTCAAGGTAGATTATAGCTGTATTAGACTGGTATTCCATTATAAGCAGGAATTTCCCTCTTCCTTCCTCCAGGATTTGCAGGGGATTTGTCCTAAGCAGCCTATTCAGCGCAATGAAAAACCGCTTTTTTGCTGCAGTGCCTTCCCTTTTGCTGGAGGCTGTACCAAATCTGCTTGAGGACTCTCACAAAGAATGGCCTCTGTTTTGGGGGAGAAGGGGGGAATATTTTTTTTCCCACATGTATTCAGCAGCTCCCAAACTGTACCCAAAGGTTTTTGGCTTTTCAGCGTTCAGTTTGTACTGGAATACCCTGGATTCAGTGATGATGGGAATAAATTTTGAGGTATTATACCAACTGGGTTGTTGTAAAGATGCAAGTAAGCTTAGCCTCGTGCTGGGCTCCAGATGAGGGAGCTGCTTGGCATGCAGGAGCTCTCATCGGCTGGGGAAAGGAAGGATGGGTACAGGTTTCCTCGTGCAGAGCTGCCGTCTGCCCTCCAGCCGGCTGCCTTCAGTGGGGTGATGAACTGTAGTGCCTGGAAGCTGCCGGGTGATCGGTTTCATGGTCACTGGTGCGGCCAGTCGAGGAGGGAATGTGGATTCTCCAACCAAAAAGCCATCTGTCTCTGCAGTCCCTTTGCCGCTGGTCCCCGTGGAGGGTGGCAGCGGTACGTCTGCTCAGAGGCCGAGAGGATGTCTAGTCCTCCAAGGCACTTAAGCATCTCCTGTGAACCCTCGTTCCTCTTCTTGCCGTCCGAAGCCCAGCCTTTGCCTTGTGATGGGCGAATCACAAGCGTCTCTGTACACCTGTCAGATGAAAGGAGCTATTTTTCCCTCTCTCCATAAGAGACAGCCTTATCAGGCTGCGCTGCCTCAGGGCTTGCCTTGACAAACCTGCTACATTGGATTATCTCCGATTTCTTCACATGAAAGGGCTGTGCATGCATATACATTTTATTTAAGTTTGAGTTGTTTGATAGCTGGAGCCATGGGTTGTTAATCTCCTGAAGGACAGGTGTTGCTCCCTCTTGCAATGACTCCCTTCAAGAACTGCTCCCTGCCTCTGAACATCTAAATATACCAAGCCCTACCCTGTCCTTTTAAAGAGTCAGTTAAGGATGGTTTGATTGGGACCTCTTAAATCCTGAGTGATGTGGAGAAGCTAGCCAGCGAGCAGTTGTTTGTTATTCTACATAACATATATGAGGGAATAGCAAATCAAATCACCAGGCTTGAAAATAAAAAGGAAGTACTGCTTTCACAGTGTATAATTCAGCTTACTGCCATGAGATGCTTTGAGTGCCAAAACTTCTGTGGAAGGAAGAAACCGTTGAGGTATATTAAACACCAAGATACCTCTTTGGGCTTGGGACAGTGGGGAATGCAGTGAGAGAGAATACACTACTTGTGCAGCTGCTTCTGTTCCTCCTTTGCCTGAGCTGGTGCCCAGGGCCAGCAGCAGGCTATGGTAACGGGACAGCGGGGCCTTTCCATCTCACCCAGAATGGTCAGCTTATGTAGCCCTCTTGGTGCTTGCCCACACACCTTGCGTGTGCCTCCTTGCAATACCAGCCGATGGCAAGGATCGCTCGTTCCTGCAGCAGCGATGCTCAGCATGTTTTGGTGCGGACTCTGCGTCGTCCCCAGTTTTGGAGAGCCCATCGAGAGAGACCTGGAGAGTGGAGCAAGGTCCTGGCTAGGCAGCCAAGGGTAGGCAGTCAGGTCCCAAAGCAGAGGCAGAACAGAGGACCTCCACATGCATTAGCTGAGGGGAAGAGAGCGGGGCTCCCCCAACCCTTACTGCATGTGCTTGAGTTGAGTGTTCACAAATGATGCCACCACTCCACCAAAAAGTAATCTGATGAACCATTTCCATAGAGCAAGTGCAGCGTGAGCAGGGAGCACATCTTGGGAAGCTGTGAGGAGGTGCAGGGAGCCCGGTATAGCCTCTAGACCCTGGTAGGCTGTGAGGTGTTAAGAGTAGATGGTGCTTTCAGGACACTGGCTTAGTATTGCCGCATATCCAGAGTCTCACTGATGTAGTGTTTCTTACTATTTTTTTCCACATCTCCAAAAAGCAGGAGATTTAAAAGCAAAAATCCGTCTCATGCTCTAAGACACAATGCTATTGCATTTCAATAGCTGTCTGAGCTTCCTGGTGCAGAAATCTAACAATAAAGGTCTCTGTTCCTACCTTGTCCTCTCTATGGCACATTGTCATCCCTGCTTCCAGGGAGCCGACCACTGCAGAGTTGCATAATCCTTAAATACAGTTTTGGAGATTAAATCACGTGTGTGCATATAAGCCTTACATCAGGAAATAATCTCCCTGCCAAGGACGCCTCTCATTCAATTTGTGTACACCACTGCTTTTTCCATGGCAATTCTGCCTCCCTTAATCCCCATTCATGTTTCTGCTTTTTGGAGAAGATTCCAGTGCTGTCGGCACTGATGTCCTTTTCATCAGACCGTCTGTTCCGTCTGGACCACTGTCCTTACAAGAAGCAGTTGGCACCATTTACATCTTCTAGCCAGCAGAAAGTTGCCTGTGTCAGGCAAAAACTCCTTGGAGATTCAGAAATTCACCCTTGTATTATTTGGCCCTTCAAAGTAGCACTGCTCCCTAGCTCTGGTCATATTTAACACAGCAAAGCACTTAATTAACGCCTTCAATCTGTGACCATTTGAAGTCATTCCATTAGTGTTAATACCATATTTCTTTGAGCTGAAACAGTCGTTTCATGCTCCTCCATTGTCCTTTTCCCTTTAGGCTATAATGCCTGGTACGTCAGGGCATTGAAACGATGCAGAGGATGGTTTATACGCTGGCCAAATCTATTTTTTATGTGCAAACTTCAGATTTGTGATGCTGTGTTAGTGGCTGTGTTTTCTTTTCTTTATGCATATAATTGTAGATATTTGGATGGGAAATTCTCACCTATGGAGTCAAGTCTAATCAGGTTAGATCTTTTTTTCAAAAAGAAAATCCTAGTGTGTGAATTCGAAGTTGTCTTTAGTGGCCCTTTGTAGCTTCCATTAGAGGCGGTATAAAAGCATGCCCTGTGGTAACAAATTGCCTGCATCTCCTTGGCTCTTCTCCCCTGCTCTTCTGGGGCGGGCTGTGGGGTGGAGAACGCGGGTGAGTGGCGCAGGAGGGTGCTTGCAGCCTGGCGAGCTGCTGCCGCTCCCTGCACCCAGGGCTGCCTGTCCCAAAACGTCCCGTTGGGGGTCCTGGCATTGCAGCCGATTCCCTGCCTCGTCCTACCCATCCAGGCAGTAACCCTTGGCAGGGGCTCTGGAAATGCTGCAGCCTTCTCAGGCTGTTTAGATTTTTGTCTTTTTTTAAACCGCCGTGTTCCTGGAATCCCTGAGAAAGGCCTGGCGGGTCGTGGCAGGCTTTCTGCCACGGCTCGCCTTAACTCTTGCTGTCCCGTCCGAGCCGTGATGGTGCTCTGGTCTGCTATGCTCTGTGCACCTGCTCCCTGTTTGGGGCAGGTGGTACCCAACCAGCCTGTGCTGCAGGAGTCCAAGTTAATAAACGGCTTGTCTGTAATGAGCCATCAGTCTTGTAGATGCTCCTACCCCCTCTCCCAGTCGGTCTGATTTGTCTCCTCATTGACAGGGATAAGTGTGTGCCCCCTCCCTTCCTCTCCAGCTGGCAGGCTCCGATCCGTGGTGGTATAAACATGGCTGATGTATTAACGTAGCACAGAGGACTGTAGCAATGCCAGCTCACGGTGCTGACTCTCTTCTCCCCCTCAGGTCACAGACAACGTTTGGCACAAAGATTGGTGTGAAAAGCAACTCATTTTGTGGCTGTTCTGTCTCTGGCTGGCATTTCTTAATGATAGGGCACAAGCTAGTAGCTGGCTTCCCATGCCGCTTCGCAGCTCAAGGTGTACATTGACTTTCAAATGTTAGCAAATCTTGCTGACTTCTGGAAAGATACTTGATATATGATCCTGGCAACCAGAGACTGCTCTGTCCCCCAGGGCAGTACATGCTTGCCCTGCTCTGCCTGCTGTGTACTTCAGCCTTGAGGTGGGGAAGTCTCCTCCAGGGCCAAGAAAGAGGAATTTGCCTGCTTGTAGGGGTGAGGCACAAAAATTTGGAAGGGGGAGGAAAGGGAGGAGTTTCCCCTTATTGAATTGGGCATTTCATGCAAGTTTGGATCTGTTGCAGTGCTCTAAGCTTAGAAAAATCAGAAGCTCTTTTCTTCTGAGCAAAGTAGGAAAAGATGAAGTTGTCTTGGCTGGGAGCTGAGGGAGGAGGAGGCCACTCCAGCAAGACACAGTCTCCTTGTGGTCCTGGAGTGCTCTGGCCAGGCAGCCTTTGCGATGGGTGCGGTTCAGCCGGCTGCTGAAGCTTCAGCAAAAGCCAGCTGGGCAGCTCCGAAATCTCCATTTCCCCAAAATACAGCAGTCCTTGCAGGGTAGCAAAGCAGACTGCTTACAGATTTAACATGAAGTCAGATCTTCCGAGTTTAGAAAGCTAGCTCTGTTGTCAGCCTGACCTATGAAATAAGTGCATGGAGGATTTTGTTTTGTTCTCCCTGGGACGTATCTAAAACAAACTTAAGATTGGTCTCTGAGATTTGTCTCTTCCTTCCAGATGAGGAAATACAGCCTCAGCCTCTCATTGATAGATGGAATCTGAACAGTAGTTCAATGCTACAAAACTATTGGAAGCAGATTTGGGGGTTTTATACAACTTCTGAAACTGCTAACATGTAGAAACCAGATATTGCAGAAAAAGTCCCTTCCCAGACTAGAAAACTGATCTCCAACTCTATGTGGTGTAGGTACCAGAAACCAAATGCACAACTTGTTGTAGAACTGGAACCACATTGCAGTGTTCCTGCATGGAAGGAAGCTCTTTCAGTGACTGTTTATCAGAGAAAAGTTCATCTGGATCATATTTTTATGAATATGGCGATGAACCCCCCCATTTTAATGGAAACAGCTTCTTCTGTAGTGTAGTGATGGGTTTGTGCAGGATCTGAATGAGGCCTTCCCATTTGCCTTTTCGCCTCTTTCTTTCCATCTCTATTTTGTAACGATATTAATGGCCATTAGACTGTGTAATGTAATTTGCCCGGAATACAGACCTCCCATTGTACATGGCTTTCTGCTTGCCAGACGATCTCTTTGGAGCATGAGATCTGCTTTCCTCTGCTACAATTTTACCCATGTTAAAGTCTGTATGGTGAAAAGCCAAGCTATATTAATATTCAACAAAACATTTTGACTGTCTTTTTCTCTAATAGGGGAAACTGGCCTTGGTAAGTCCACCCTCATGGACACACTTTTTAACACCAAGTTTGAAGGTGACCTAGCATCTCACTCACAGCCCGGGGTCCAGCTGAAATCTAATACCTATGACCTGCAGGAGAGCAATGTCAACCTCAAACTGACTATTGTGAGCACAGTGGGCTTTGGGGATCAGATCAACAAAGAGGACAGGTGAGTGAAGGTGGAGAGGGGATATATCATGACCTGATTTTCTGTTACAGGTCTCCTCTTGTGCCCTAGCTGGCCCAGACTATGTTTATAATAAAGTTCTCCTCTCCCCTTCTTATGAATCGTCTTTTTGGGGAATGGGTCAGAGAGAAGAGAGGAGCAAGCCCATGGTGTCAGCACTGCCCCAGCTCAAACCAGTTTTCCTCATGTGATCAGGGCAGTATCTGCCCTACTGGCAGCCTGCTTCCCAAATTCATCTGATGGGGAGAGCAGAGAGCTCCAGGGTACTTCTGTGCTTGTTTCCTTGTGCTGTGCTGACCACAAGCTGCTCACCAAACCACTAGTGTGGTCTAGTGACCGTTTTGCTTAACAACTGCTTTTTGGCATGGCTCTTCTGTCTTGCCAAAGGAAGCAGAAGCACGATAAATGCTTAATGAAATACCCTGGGGAAACGTTTCTGGCAGCTCAAGTCCCAGTGTGGCTGGAGTGTGGTGTGGGGCAGGCAAGAGTGTGTGATTACACCAGACCCTCTGCACCAGACCCCCCCACAGCTTCACAGAGGCATTGCAGATGGGGTTTACTTTGTTGCAAACCTTTTAGATTTATTTTAAGACACACTGATGTGCTTTACATTGTGAGTCTGACAGTCTCTATTTCAAATTGCCCTGCAAGGGACTTGCAAGTATTTGCTGTCCCGGAGCGCTGGGCAAAGGTAGCGCTGAATGGAGGTGCATCTTCACTGGCATGACGTATGGCTGTGAGGGCAGCAAGCTGTTCGCTCCCTGAAAGGAAGCAAGGGTTACTCACTGCTGTGAATGAGACTGACTTATCTTTTCTTTTAAAAACCTCTCACTCTCATGTTTCAAAGTATCAGTGGCCACTTTTCCCTGGAAGAGATTACTCTGTAGCTAGGTCTTTTGATGGTGTTTCTCTTATCCTCCGCTGAATCTCCAATAATGTGTTTTGTCGGACAGGCTGCTAGAAGTTGATGTAGGACCACATCTTCTTGTCACTAGAGCAACATTTAAATTTCTTACAATGGAGGAGTGGGGGAGATTCGGAGGAGAACTGGTCCTGGGAAGTGAGATCTAACAAGCAATTCATTTCTAAAAAGCAAGCTAGGAGTATTGTCTGTTTACCTCTCTGATTGTGAGATGTATAACTTTTTTTCTGTTCCCTAAAGCTATAAGCCCATTGTCGAGTTCATTGATGCTCAGTTTGAAGCCTATTTGCAAGAAGAACTGAAGATAAAGAGAGTCTTGCACAACTACCATGACACCCGGATCCACGCTTGTTTGTATTTCATTGCTCCGACAGGCCACTCACTGAAATCTCTGGACTTGGTAACAATGAAGAAGCTTGACAGCAAGGTAGGAATGTTTAACTGTTACTGTGCAGGTCCTCTCGCATGTGGTGGAAATGCCGCTGCTTTTCTAGAGTGCACCTGTACGCGCTGTGTACCCCTTATGCTAGGGGGGATGACAGTTGCCAGATAAATCCTGTAGATTTACTGAGCACTTTAAGTTTTCATAAGTTGCAATGCAAACTTGGAAAAGCTGCCTGGAGCAAAGCTCAAGACTTTTTATGATTCTGTTTCTTTCTAGGTCAACATCATTCCTATCATTGCCAAATCTGATGCCATTTCCAAGAGTGAGCTGACCAAATTTAAAATTAAAATCACAAGTGAACTGGTCAGTAACGGGGTTCAGATCTACCAGTTCCCAACAGATGATGAATCCGTGGCAGAGATAAATGGGACAATGAATGTAAGTGATTTGGTGCTTCCTCCTCTCTGTCACTGTGGAGTTTGTGGCTCATTTGGGGGTGTTTCATTCAATCCACTTTCCTGTTTATTCTGCTTCTTAAAAACAGGATTTTTCAGAGATATCGATCTACTAGGATGTAATATCATCCTAGACTAGCAGAGATTTGCTGTAGGCTACTGCCTCTTTAATAGGCTTTCCTAGTCAGAAAACAGACTGTCTTTTAACAATCTTTTAACCCATTCCTTCTCCTAAGGCATATGTACTGAGGGACCTGCAGGAAATTGGGCAGATGGTGAGGTCTCATTGTGCAAAGCCAGGGCAGTCCTGGGTTATGAACTAATCAGATGAGTGTTAACTGTCCAGCGTGAGGGGCAGGTTGTCTATGGACACATAGATTTCTACTTCTCTCCCTGTGTTTCACCAAGCAGTTTTGCTCTCCTAGGCTGATGTTGCTTGTGAAGCTGTCTCCTCTTCTCTGTGGCTGTCCGCTGGGGGTCCCCTCTTGTGTGTGGCTGTCCTTGCAGCAGAGCCCTAGCTGGCTCTGGTACTCTTCTCTGTATTGTATTGCTGTAGCCTGATTTAACTAGTTAGGTAGCTGGGTCCTTGGGCTGGCATTGGCCAGAAGGGCTGGGCTGGGCAGTCTAACAAGGCTGGTTAGAGCGGTAACTTCCTTTCCCACAAAACACTTTGACTATGTCCAAGTGCTGATGTGGAAAATATGTACTATAGCTGTAGAACACAAGGGTTGGGCCAGAGGTCCATGCAGGTCAGTGGCACCTGTCTTTGCCCAGCGTCTTGTTCGTTGCACAGCCTAACCACCAGTGTGTGAAAAAGAAGACGCACATCTTGGGGGGCCTGTGGGGGCACTTTCTGGCTTGAGTGATCCAGCACCAGGAGTGCCCGTCTGTGGCTCCCTGCAAATGGAACAAGCTGTCCCTTGGCCCTCTGGGAGTGTATTCTGCCCCCATATTTGAAAAGACCTTTTACAGGAGAGGAAACAGAGGAAGTTGCTGTTTTAAGTGCTACTGCTGAAGTACAGGTCCTGGTCTAGGTGCTTTCATCTTCTCGTTAGATCTAATATTAATAGTTGCACAGTGTTGTGGAGAGGTCTAAATGAAATGTTAAGTTTGTCCTACTGTAAGAGCTTTGTGGGGTGGTTTCCTGGTCAGGGTGATTTTGTGATGGCGTCTTACTCAGTGCTTAACACTCTCACTACATAAGATTAAAAAATATGTCTGGAAATGAAGGTACAACATTCCCTGGTTCCCAAGAAACTGAAAGGATGTGATGGCAAAGAAGAAATGATCTCTCCCCTTCGCCCTTCTGAAGGTGGACATAAGCCTCTGCTCATCTCCTTTCAGCCATTTCCTCCTCTCCTGTGCAGGAATTGCTGTCTCAGGTTGTAGACACTTTGGGTTGTGTCAACCACTGAACAGAGAGATCGTCTTTTTAAATCCTCTATTGAACTGATATAAATCATAATTATCAGGCTTATAGGAACCAAGCAGGCAGGAATCTGAATCTGATTGAGGCTGTTTTGTGGACCTAGAGAACTTGTATCCAAATATTGGTTTTATTAGCAACATAAGAAAAATCTCCTTATGCTTCAGGTCAGAGATTAGTTTGTGGAGGGACTGAGACCAGAAGAGTCAGGATGATCCCATACCCAGGAGTGGAAACAGCCCATGTGCTGGCTGGCCTGAGCCTGAAAGGGCTAGTAGCATCTCATAGTGCATCCTGTAGCAAGGAGCCCTATCTATGGTAGCTGAAGAGCCTGGTGGTCGGCAGCCCTCCTCAAGTCCCTGTGGTGGGATGTCTCCAGTTCCTCGCAGAGCAGCCGAAGGCAGAGTACAGTACATGAGGTCTCCCCTTGCCCTCTCTCCCATGAGGATGTCTGGGAGCAGCTGGACAAGAGAACACCATGGGACACACAAGTCCTGTTTGCAGCTCAAGGAGGGCCAGTGGCCTGCTCCGTGGGCACCAGCCAGCCAACCGATGGTGCTGCTTGACACTGTGAGCAGAGATGTTTGTGGATAATGCTGCTGCTTGTTTTCATTCACTCTTTGAAGGCAGGAAAAGCTACAAGTTGTTGAAAAGAGGGAGCAAATTCTTTCTTTGAAAGCTGGCTAGGGGTTTTCCCTCAAGGCTTATGCATGTGTGGAGGAATGTTATTTGGGTCAGGTTTGTTTTCTTCTCCTCAAGCAATTTTTACTCCCTGCCCTTTGCAATTAGACAGCCCTCTGCTGAAGATCAGATTCCTTCTAACTGGGAGACCACTTTTCTATTTTTGCTGCTTGGCCTCTCCTGCAGGGAACTAATCCTGAGCAGAATAGGCCCAGCTCTGTGTTGACACACGTCTCTCTGGCACGTAGGCATCATGGCAAAGGTAGCTCTGCATGTAGAATGATCCAGGAGGCCTCTGTGTTCAGAGCCTCGGCACGGCCCAGCACAGCCCCCTCTGACACCATCCCTGCTTGATCTGATGTGTCCATGCAGAGCTGGGAAGCCTTGGAGTAGAAGCTGAGAAGCTGCTCTTTGAGTGCTTGTAAGCAGTTTTGCTGTATTCCCAGTTTGGCTATATGAGCTGCACTCTGAAACTGGAAAACATCATATTTGAAAACCAACTGTCACCCATTCACCCAGATGGAATTAAAATTTCACTACCTGTTCCTGTGAGCAATCCAGGGGCATCCTGGAGCTGTTTTAATTGCCCAGAACTCAGTGCGATTTAAAGGTTCTAGTAGACAAATGTTAGCATAAGGGGTGGGTGTAGGGAGCTTGTGACCTCATTTTTAAGTGTTGAAACCTTGCATTTGACTTCTTTGCAGCTTGGCAGAACACAGTATAGTTCCTGGGAGCAAGCAGAGGTGGGGAGAGATCTCACTTGTTGCACAGCAGATAAATGCAGCAAAGTAAGATAGCAGCATCTGAGAGGTTTGCTTGGCTGCTTGAATTTGTGGGGTGGGGGGAGTACAAGGTGAAGTGTGAGCTCGGAGGGGTGTCAGGAGCATCACTGTTCCAACTCTGCTCAGCTTGCATTGGGCAAATCTCTTAGTCTCTCTGCAGAAGGCAAAAAGTACCTTCTTTACTAAGAAGTAACTATTTTGCTTTTCTGGATTTTGGAAAAGTAAATGCTTCCTGTTCTTGGTTATCCTTCAGGTACTTGTAACAACTGCACTTTGTGGAGTGTGTGTCTAGATTTGAAGAGCACAGCGAGATGGTGGCATAGTTGAGCTAGCAGTACCAGCTATGCTCTGCTTTCCCTAAGACCCTCCTTGTGGATGTGTGCCTAAATTTTGCCTTTTTTGTCCTCTTGCTGTGCAGCCATCCATGCTTAGCATCACCATCATGAGGATTTTGTAAAGCCATCAAGGTCCCTTTGGGTCTTTTCTCTGGTTCTGAGAAGTTCAGTTTTGATAAAGGATTGCTGTTGGGATTGGGAGAGGGGGTGTCGCAGGTGAACCCCAACATAAGCCATGGGATGCATGAGGAACTGTGAAGCGGTAGCACAGGGCAGTCTCAGCGCAGCCCCTGCCCAGCCTGGGGCAGACATCAGGGCACATGTGGATGTGGAGGCTGGCCTGCTGCAGGGACGTGTTTAGCCCTTCCTCACCAGGGCCGAAGCAAGCGAAAGAGGAAAGAACCATTACTCTGGGGGTGAAGAAGGGACTTTGGTCTCTTGATGTGATAGTGCAAGCTGTCTTGTGCTCCTGTGTGAGCTGAGGGGTGGAGAGGGTAAAACTGAAGAAGACTCAAAGACCTCTTTTACAGCTTCTGTGCTTGTGCAGATGTTCTCCTCAGCCCTGGCAAGTCCCTGGGACACCATCACAGTCACAGCCACGCAGCGTGTTGTTCGAGCTGTCTTTCTGATGCTAGTATTGCACTGGCTCATCTCACCTGAGACCCTGTGGCTGGAAGGATCAGCCAGGTAGAGGATATAGAGTGGTAGTGCTAAAAAGGTTTCCAAAAAGGATCCTTCCTTCTCCTCCTATGCTTTGTCTTGGGCTAGTGATCAGTGACTAGACTCCCTGAGATTAGCATGTGCATAATGACTGTCTTGCTAAGTGGCTGTGCTAATCTCTGTGTGCCATCCAGTCAGCCAGAGTTGAGAGGGACTAACGAGGGTTGCATTAAATGTGTTCCAGGCCCACTTGCCATTTGCAGTGATCGGCAGCACGGAGGAGCTGAAAATAGGAAACAAAATGATGAAGGCTCGTCAGTACCCCTGGGGCACAGTGCAGGGTGAGTTGAGCCCATGGCATAATGGTGACGCTTCTGCAAGGAGGCAGTAGGCCCTCATAAAAGGAGCAAGGGATGCCTTGATCCTGTTTATGGCACTGCTGTTGACTTGGGTCCTGCTGTACTTCAGTTTCTCCACATTAAATCTTTGTGTCAGACCTATACTAATAGTTACCTCTGGTTGTAAGAGCTATTAAACCTTCTGTAGGAATAGACAGGTGAAGAGTGTGGGGAGAGACTTTTGTCTCTGCCTCCATCTCACTCTTTATTGTGTCATCTTACAGTGGAGAATGAGACTCACTGTGACTTTGTGAAACTACGGGAGATGCTGATCCGTGTGAACATGGAAGACCTTCGTGAACAAACCCACACACGCCACTATGAGCTGTACAGACGATGTAAACTGGAAGAGATGGGTTTCAAGGACACCGATCCAGACAGCAAGCCCTTCAGGTGGGATCTCTGGAGGAGACAGAAAAGCTCAAGGGAGGCATTGTTGGATGCACTGTGCACGTGTGTGTGTCCTTGGGAGGGCATGTAAAGAACCAATGCAGCAAGAAAACCTGCCAGGTCAGATAAATCCAGACTTCAGCAAAGGTGCAGGCTGGATGAGAGAAGGTGAAAGCACAGAGACTATGTGCAGGATTGATTATGAAAAGGCAGGTACAGGAGGAGAAATGTGCTTCAGAGATACAGCAGAGTCCCTCTGAACTGCTGTTTGTTGACAGTTGGTCTCTTTGAATTGTCCAACATTTAACATACAGGAAAAGTGCAATAGTTCACAGACCTCAGAAATGAATGGTTATAGAAGCCATTGGGGACACATGACTGGGTAAGTGGCAAGTCTGCTGTGGGCAAGAGGTTTTTGTATTGAGGGCCTGATTTGAAATAACTCCCGTTAATGTTGTTACAGGCCATGAGATACAACTTATTTGGACAGGGGGAAATGAGAATGGGAATGAGGAGGAACAAGCCACATGAGCTGCTTCAGAAGCCCTCCATGAATCACCATGGTTCTATCTGGTTTTGAGCAGCCCTGGTGAGCCCAAATGGAGGAGGAGGCAACAGGGATGTCAATTTTGAATATTTGTTCCAAGCCTATCAAACAAGATGGGCTAAAGCTAAAAATGATGGTGCTGGAGCTGAGCTTCTTTGGGATTCAAAGCACTGGGGGACTCAGCTGGTCTCCTTCCATGAGCACTAAAGCAGGACTGTTAAATTCACTCATTCACACATGGACACTCCATGCTTTCATTAGGAAAGAGATGCATAGGGAAAGCAAATTTTGTTACAAGTCACATCGTTTGACTTTCCTTTCTCTTTAGCTTACAGGAAACTTATGAGGCCAAAAGAAATGAGTTTCTGGGGGAACTGCAGAAAAAGGAAGAGGCAATGAGGCAAATGTTTGTCCAGAGGGTCAAGGAAAAGGAAGCAGAGCTGAAGGAGGCCGAAAAAGAGGTGAAGACTGCAGTTCTTGTCTCTTCATGGTTGTGAGTTATAGATTCACCTCCAAGTAGGTGGCTGCTGCTGAAGCACTTTCTGCAGAGTATGGTTTAGGCATTTCTCATCAGAGTCAAACATTTAACTCTGGATCATGGGGACATTAAGATGTACATCCTGTAGTTCAGAACTAGACTGCAGTGCTTTCAGGCTGTACAACTTACTGCAGCAGGAAAGTGCCACATTCTTTGATTTTGTTGGACGGCTGCAGTATGCCAAAACTCAAGGAAAGAAACAGAGTCTGTCATGTAAGCTTATTGTATGAAAAATATACACATGCAACTTCCCTGGCATTGTGAAGGGAAGTAAATCCTGTGATGTAAGATTAAAGGCATGATACAGCTGCAATCCAGTTGCTGGCATTTGCACCAAAATCCAGTAATTTACTGACCTCTTAAGGAGGAATAAGGTGGAGACCCCCTGGAAAGAACAATAGATGGATTAAAATGTTTTTCTACTATTTCAATTGCCTACTCCTCCACCCTCAGTCTGTGCAATGATGCATTATTCAAACATTACCTGGTTTGTAAGCTTCTTTGGAAGGAGGCTGTTTCCTCCCCTTTGTCTACGCAATGTCACCCTGGGGTGGGGGGCCTAGCATCAGTATAGAGATCAACAGAGACTCTTTCCAGGCCACAGATCTTATGGAATCCTTCCACCTCTCTTTTCCTGAAAACAGAGTATCTGGTAGTGCTTGGTCCTGCTCACCTTTCTCCTTTCCCTCCAGCTGCACGAGAAGTTTGATCGTCTGAAGAAGTTACATCAGGATGAAAAAAAGAAGCTAGAGGACAAGAAGAAGTCTCTGGATGATGAAGTAAATGCATTTAAACAAAGGAAGACAGCAGCTGAATTGCTCCAATCTCAGGCTCAGCAGGCTGGAGGATCGCAAACTCTTAAAAGAGACAAGGAGAGAAAAAAGTAAGTTGCTAACGTACTGGTGTTTGCTTCTCAGTAGTGGTTCTCTTTTACTATTTTCCTGGTTGTCCATAGCTCTCTCCCAGCCTAGCCAGTCCTCATCAGGGGGAGTTTTGCAGGCAGATTCAATCCCTAGTAACGCTGAGCAGGAGCTGGAGGCATTTTACCTCTATCTGTCATCCTGAAGAGCAGGGAACAGTGTGCTAACCTCCCTTATTGCTCACTGGCAGCATGGGAGAGGGTGAACCCATTTCTTTTCCCTGAGATTCCCTGTTCCTCCCTTTATGTCTCAGTGCTGGTAGGGGACTGGGACAAAATTAGTTGCTTGGGAATGCTGCACCTCAAGGACAGTGTGTGAGTAACAGGGGTGTCCAACTCCCCACAGAGCAGCATCTATTTTCTCAGGATCTTACTTGTGTAAGTTAGGAGAAAGCTTATCCTGTGGAAAGTATCCAGGAAACCCAATAACCTTGAATTATGGCAGGGGAGGTAATGCAGGGCATAAGTCTCAGTTTCTTGTTAGTGCTCTCTCCAGGCCTAAATCAGATTTTGCCCTGCACAGAAACAGTGAGAGTTGAAGCGTAGTTTTAGTGGGGGCTCCCCATGGCTGTGACGGATGAGACAGGATCCAGCCCCTCATTGGGATCCTGTGATCTGGGCTATCTGCAGTGCCCACACCAGGCTCTTACTGCTGCATAGTCACTAAAGAGCAACCAGCCATACATGCTGAGGCAGTTTCACCTAGTGATGAGCAGTTCCTCTTCTTCTCATTGCGGTTATGTTATCTGCAACAGAGTCCTGTGCCACCTTAGCATGTGTACAAACAGCATTGTACAGATAAGCTAGGGTCTATTTTTATTCTGCTGGCACAATCCCCTGTCTGCACAACCCTGGAGCAAATGCAAAATAAATCTGGTCCACACTAGGCAGTCTTAGGTACAAGGAGGAGTGCTGTTGATATGGACAATATGGCAAGTGCCCAAAGAGGTGACAGGACTGTTTTTCAGGAAAAATAGCTGATGACTGTTAAGCTTGCAGTCAAATGAATCAGGAGAAGAAAACCCAGTAGCTAGAATCAGAACCCATTTTAGTATTTTTACTTTAGAGCTGGAATTGTTTCCACGTCAAAATTCTTTTGTGATGAGCAATTAGCGCTCCTGCTCTTATTTTGCTTGTCCGTTCCTTTTTCCACTGCATGTTTTGATTTGCTCTTTTGAATCACGTTCAGGGGATTTTTAGTATCTTTTCATGCTGAGGAGCCTGAGTCTGACTGAGGACAGATTTCTCTCCCCAGCCTGCACTGTTGAGGAATACACAGCTGAGCTCCTTTCATGCTTAGAGCCTGCAGACATCTGCACACTGAGAACTGCAGACTTTTGCCCCAAGATTAGTCGGGGTCAGGAATGAAGAAAGAGAGATGATATGCCCTGCAGTCAGTAGCTATGGCCCAAGTCACACTCTTGTTCCCAAAAGCAGTTCTGATCTCAGAAGCACTCCTTGACACTGAGCACATTTGTGTGGAAAAACACTTTGTCAGTTAAGTTTGGGGCACAAAAAACTCCATGAAAGCTGTAGGTCAGTGCTTAAACAGGCTTAGGAAGAATAGGAGGCCTCTGTCTCCTCCAGTGAAACAACTGTGATGAGTGATGTTCGCCTTGCTCCGTAACTTCTCCTGTTGTCCTTAATAATGCCTTTCAATATTTAGATCATAAATCTCTGTAACAATCCATGAATTTCATAAGCTGTAGCTTAATTGTATCTTGTTTAATACTGACTGGCGGTAAACTAGCCTTTTTCTTTCATAGATGACTCTTTTAAACCCAAGTTCTATAATTTGAACTAATCATGACTTGATTTCTTTTTTTATTGTCATATTATCATCACCATCACCATCATCGTCATTAGTTCTTACATGTATGCTATTTTACAGTTAACTGCTGTTTGGCTGCATGGTGCATGAAGCACATTGTCCTGGTAAGCGTCATTAACTAATATAGACCTCACAGTGGGATCAGTCACAGTTCTGAAAAAAGGCAGACCCCATGCAAGGCCTGAAGCCCATGAGTGTTGTCTCTACCTGCTGCTTTCACCCTTACTATAGATGCTCCACCAGTCTGTCCCTACTACACCTGTAGTTGTAGAAGGATGCAGTGAAGTGTGTCTTTAAAGATTCTGTGAAGTAAATTGCATGGAGATTCAATATTTGGACATTAAACAGATAAAATAATGATTAGGGCCTCTTCCTTTTAAACCTTTTCTGCACTTTGTTGGCTCTGCCTTCTTTATTCCACTCGCTTAGAAGTAAATGATGTTCTTTAACCACGTAGGCCATGCTGGTACTATGGCAACAATTGCTATGGTAATGTGGTGGTGATGACAGAAACCAGCTAGCTGATGGAAAATTAAGTTCTTTTCTCTTTCTCTTCTTCCCCTCTCACTGCAAGTTGTAGTGTTAAATAGAGATTTCAGTGTAGGTGAAAGATATAAGACTAGTTTATCTCTCCCATTAACAAACTAATGGATGGTAAAACCTGCCAAACCTGGAGCTTTCATTTGCCCCAAAGCACCAGAGAATCGTAAAATGTTGTGCGTGTGTGTGTGCATGCATGCGAGCGTGTGTGTGTGTATGGGGAGACAGCGTCCCCGAGCCAAGAGACACACAGGCCTCTGAGAGCGGGCCTGATGGAACAGCAGCCCTTAGCTGTAAATCACCCTAAATACTCAGGCTCTAGGCCAGCCTTCCCAGCAGACAAACCTCATAGGATTTACATTCTTTCTAGGATTCGATTTCAAAATAACTTACAGCCTGCCGCTAAATAGGGAAAGAAAAGCCGATTCTAGGATTCCTTCCTTAGCCCCACCAAGGGAAATGGAAAAGCAAGTAAACGTTAATGCTGTCAGCGAGAAGCATTTGAATTTAATTTCAATGGGACATTCCACTTAACACAAGAGCTTCAGAAGGGTCTTGCACTGACTCGAGCTGGAGCTCGCAGTTGTCCTGAGCAGTCTGGTAGAATGAATATCTCTACTGCTAACGGTAACTGTAAAACAATGGAAAGAACAATCCTTCGCTTTTCAGGGCCCGAATGTGGAAAATAAGCTCAAAGAATAACAGTGTTCATTCTGGTGCTGAGTACAAAGGCGCTGCTAAAGTGCAGTTAGAGTGAACATTACTGATTTTTGTTGGTTTTGGATTGCTTTTGGCAATCCTTGTAACTGTACACTCTTGTGTGCTGGGCTTTGAATCGAATAAAGTTCTTTGTTCCCAGTATACAAATGCAGACAGTGCCTTTTCAATGGGCATTTGTCCTTGCTAAACTAAACATGTATATGTGGTACTTTTTCAGAATTTAGAAAAAAATCTCTCAATATTGTTCCATAAAGTATTCCAGGGCTTCACTGTTTTGCAAATATATATATAACTCACAGTTGATGAATCTTGTAGCTTGCAAAACTGTGAAGGGATTGTTTTAAAAACGAAGTTTGGTTCATCCCACTGCTGAGCGTGTGTGCGAGTTTGCATGCGTGTGCCTGCATAAAGCATGTTTTGTAGGAAAATTAAACTTTATTAACACTTAGCAACACTTCCTTTTTTGTGTGTGTTAGGAAACATATTTATGTTCTTGTTTTATTTTGTTGTCATTAATCCATAAAGCCATTAATCTGCCTTTTTCTTTCATTTTCAGTTCGGGTTTCCTGTAGAACCCTTCCCTTCACAGCAGAAGCGAGTGCCCCCGCGTTCGGTTAACACGCAGCTATGCCACTGTGCCTGTTTGCTCGCTTTACTCATTACTCCCTTACTCTGCTCACCATTTTTTTTAAGCAAGAGCCTGCACTGCCGGCTGTTCTGGGTTATTACTTTTTGTGAAGAACTCTCAGCAGTAACCCACATGGAACTGGCAACAGATGCTAGTTGCTAATGTCTCTTCTCTTTTGGTCAGTAGCAGGCTGCCCAGTGCTTGTAGTACTAGTGTCCCCTCTTCTAAATTGTTACGACTTTCTGGCCCTCCCCGCCGTTCGGTGTGAGGGGTGCGTGACAAGAGAGCGCGGCTGCTCGGTGCGCCTCGTGCCTGCGGAGGGTCCGCGGCGAGGGCCACCCGGTGCCGCGCTGCGGCGGGGCGTGCTGTCCGTCTCCGCAGAGCCGCTGCCCCCCTCGCCTTTTGAGCTCGCCCTGTCTAACCCATCGCTACCCAGCTGTGCTGTTAGGTGTGTGACTCAAATAGTGTTAAAGGACTTTTTGCAAAACTTGACACCCTCCAAGGCGTGGGCCTGAGTCCTCCCCTCCCCGGGCTTGGGGGATTTTCAGACACGGATCCATGGTTTGCAGCTAAGCTCTCCCTGAATGCTGCGGGAGTCCCCGGGGGTCTCTTGCCCTGGCTCTCTGTCACTGTGCTGGGCTCGATGCGTATCCTGGATCCGATCTCAGGGAAGACTGATCACCTTGCTCAAAGTATCAGTGTTTGTGAAGAAAGATGATGATGTTTCTTTAGCTTTCTTCTCAGTAAATCCAACAATTTCAGGTTTAATGCAAAAAGTATCATCTAATTCTTTTATTATTATTATTATTTGACATCTGTTTAGAAATGTACAGATGTTTCTAGGTTGCTTTTTACTTTTTCTATTCGCCAAAATACTTTTTTTTTAAATGCAAGATTTGCACTAAAAGGGAGGGTGTTTTGCTCTGTGTTTCACTGGAGCCAGGAATTTGCTCTGTGGCCAGGTACAACTGTGGTCTGTCTGCAGGTGTCTTCTCTGTATTTCTGGATGAGGAAATTCTTAAAAAAAATAAAAAAAGAAAATAAAAATTAAAAAAATAAAGTCTTCCTCAGACAGTGAATTCTGGTTAACATTTACTTCTTTTGTTTTTTGTTTTCTTTGCCCTTCTTTTACAGTAACCCATGGCTCTGTACTGAGTAATTACCCCTGAATACAATGGGCTGGAATGGACCTTCATTTACTTGTTAAATCGGAGGGTCTAATAAAACGTGACAGCATTTCAGCTGTGACCTTTCCATGGTGTTACCCTTGCTATATCCAGTATTCTCATTGTGAATCTGTCTTTGTACTACTATGTACTGGCGGTTATTGCTTTTGTTAAACAATGTAAAGTAAGTCCGTAATGAGATTTTGAACACTGCAACTTTAAATCTAATTTTTTTCCCTGCAATTAATGGATTCCCCTTTCTCCTGGCCCCTCTCCACCCAGATAAATAAGGGATGTGGAAATAAGTTCTGTGAGTTATTTTTGCTGGCAAAATAACGATGCAGCTTGAATGTATTTATTGGTGACGTTAAGATGACAACACCACCTTAGTTTAATTATGGCATAGTTGAGAGATTAAAAACCCTTTTCTCTTTATACTTGGTGTCATTTTGTGACATCATCTATCTTTTTTTAATTTGCTTTTTTTTCCCTTTGCTTATTCATGCTACCTGAAAACCAGCATTTAATTCTTGTTGCCATCTCAGCCTTGCTTGTTTTGGCCCTGATGCTTCAGTTGCACTGTGTGCGGGCTAAGCTGTCCCTGCGTGGAGGTGGAGGAATCCTCCTGTCCCGACCCTGCTGAAAGGTCAGGATGTCCTGGCAAGTAGTTTCAACAAGGCTCCTCAAGTCCTAGGTTTTTGGAGGATGAGCATACCTCAGACTTTAGCATGTTGCCTAGAGAGGTAGTCTGGATAATGCTCAAACCTCATGAACAGCTTCTCCCCTCCTCCCTGTCTGCAAACCAACACCCTGTAAATCACCGGCGGGCTGGGGTGATCAGACAAGCTCTGACCACCAGAACATTTATTGTGAGTGTAGGACAATATTTCCCAGGCAGGTGAACTTTTCATTGCCTTGCAAAATTTGATATTTAGGGACATGGTTTTCGGGCAGCTCCCTGGCCCACATCTGCTGGTAAATTTTGCTTCAGACCCTCTACTTCTGAAGTATTTTCATTTGCACTGATAGATGGCATTCAGAGCAGCTTGGCTCAGTGCTACAAAATGAAAACTTTGTATTCCGTGGTACACATTGTAACATAAATGAAGAGCAAAGTTCAAAACAGTTCTCAGCTCTTCTGGTCCACGCACTGTTAGTCCCGTTGGCTGCTCATACCAGCAGCAAACCTTGTGCAGTAACTCCTGTCAAACTGAGGTGTGACTTCCATCTCCAGCAATCCAGGTAGTTAAAACTCTTGATTGCAATGTATATATATGATCTCAGGTATCCTGTTTCACTGTAAATGCAATTTTATTTCCCTTAAAATGCTTTGGCTCTTTTTTCTTTTCTTTTTTTCCTTTTTTTTTTTTTTTATGCGATTTAAAATAACTTGAGTATTTACTTCCCTTGTTACCGTTGAAGGCAGGCCTGCTCCCCAAAACCAATCAATATCAATTTCTCAGTGTTTTCTAGGTTACTTGTTAAAAGGAGCATTTAATCTGGCTTTTGTTTCCCATGCTGCAGGTCACTGACCATCTTTCTTAACCATATGCCTTATTAGAATGTTATTAAAAGTCAAAAAAAAAAAAAAAAAAAAAAAAGAGGAGGGGGTAGTTATGTGATTTCCTTGAGGTACTAGACACCACAAGATACACAGCCTCACAGAAGAGGTTCCATCTCTTCTCTGTCAGCTGTTTTCGTGTTGCATCCCTTTTTTCCTGCTTTTTGAACGTCTTTCTCTTTTTTGATAATCTTCTGTTTTTTTCTCTTTTTCCCCTTTCTCTCTCTGTAGCTTTTTTTAATCTGTCTTCGCCAGCTGCACTGGGTCTGAGGGAGAAGACTGCCACTTCTAGAAGAGTTTAGGGATCTTATGTCTGGGGAGGGAGGGGAAACAAATCTTCAGTGTTAGTGTCTTGGAAAGAAGCTCTTTTACTGACTTGCATGGTATTTAAAATTGAAGTGTCTTGTAATTTGTGTGACAAGACAGAATAATATAGGGAGAAACTGATTGTTTACCTAAAATTTTGAAGAGCAACAGAAATGTGATGTCTGGACTAATGATGTAGCGAATACATTTTCAAATATTGTTATGAGTATTTTTTTTTCTAATTTTGTCTTTAATGATAAAAATGTCATGGGCTTCCATAAGGTTTGAAGCCTAAGGAATATTTTCAATATGCTGTTGTTTGATTGGTTTTGGAAACTGTTACATTCAAAGGAAGTATAAACACGGTGCAATTTGCTATGTTGGCAGCCACGAAATATTTAATTTTAACAAAGAAATAAAGTAAGATGTGTGTTTTCATTGGTGTCCTCCTGTGTCTCATCACCTTACTAAACAAGCTCCATTGCCTGATCAACGTGGGTCGAGTGGTACTTTTTTCTTCTTTAACTAGACTATCAATTGCATTAAAAACATGCAGATAGTTTCATCGCCTCCTGTTCTTTAAAATTAGAAAATAGTCTTATTCTTAGCAGTATCAGGAGGGAGAGGCGATGTTGACAGCTGGTATAGTATTAACAGTACTCCATCCAAATCTCATGTGAGGAGAGTGCAGTGTCCTTAAAACGCGCTGAAGCCAGTCCCAGCACTTCTTGCTCGTCTCGTCCTGCCCTCGGACATTCACTGCATGTTTTTCCGAGCTGTGTTCTGCTGTCTCCCCTCTTAGTTCTGTTCCCTTTTTACAAATGGAAGTGTGTAAGTACTGCACTGAGTTATAATATTTACATGACGAACATTGAAGAACCAGCACTGTTTAGCCTGATACCTTTCTAACTTTAATGTAAATTTTAAATAAAAAATATAAAGGCCTGTGCGTGTGCTGTCGTGTTTTCTGCTCAAGTATCTGGCCTGGCGCTGAGGAAACTTGCCCAGCCCTCGAGGTGCGCCCCGCCGGGGCTGGCGCGCCCGCGGTCGCTGAAGGAAACGCCGCCGGGGCTGGCGCGCCGCGCCGCCGCGCCGGAGGAGCTTCTCCCCGTCTCGCCGAGAAGACGTCCCGGAGGTGCGGTCTGCCGCCCCGGCGCTGCTCAGGCAGCTCCTGGCCCCTCCGAAGCTCGCCCTGAGGCGCCGGGGGGCTGAGCTCGCCCTGGGGGAGGCCCCGCTGCCCGGGCCGGGGCGCCCTGCGCCGGGGCCGGGCCGCTGGAGGGGCGCGGGGCGGCTGGGGCCGGAGCGCCGGGGCGAGGCCGGGGGCTCCTTCACCGCCAGCCCGGAGCGGCTCGCCCGCCGCGCCGCCGCCATCGGGCCCCGCCCCGCCCCGCCCCGCGCCCCGCGCCCCGCCCCGCCCCGCCGCGGGCCCCGCCGCGGGCCCCGCCCCCACCCCCAAGCTCCGCCCCCGCCAGGCGCGGCGCGGCGCGGGCGCTGGCCGCCAGGTGGCGCCGCGGGGCGCGGGCGCCGCGCGCGGGGCGGGGGACGGCGGCGTCTCGCGGTGTCTCGCGCGCTCGTGACGCGGCGGCCACGTGAGGCGGCGGCCGCCGGGGCGCTCCGCGCGAGCGGGGCGAAGGGGGGGAGGGCGCGGCGGCGGCGCGGGCGGCGGGCGCGGAGGGGGCGCGCGGCGGCGGCGGGCGGGAGCGGCGGCGGCGGCGGCGTTGCTGCTGCTGCTGCTGCCCGGCGGCGCGCCCCGAGCCGCGGCCTGGGCCGCACGTGGGGCCTGCTGCCCGGCGGGGCTCGCGCCGCCTCCGCCGCGCCCATGCCCGGCGGCGGCGGGGCCTCCCCCGCGGCGGCGCCCAAGCGCGAGGAGCGGCGGCAGCGGCGGTCGCCGCCGCTGCCCCAGGATCGGCCGCCGGCGATGCCGCCGCCGCCGGCGGAGCCGGAGGCGGTGCCCGAGGCGGTGCTGGAGCAGTGGCGGCAGTACAACGAGAGCGAGCGGCACTGGGCGCTGCGCCGCCGCTTCATCCTGCGCCACCTGCACGGCTACCCCGGCGCCGCCATCGACCGGCTCCTCTCGCTCTCCGTGCTCTGGACCAACCACGTCTTCATGGGCTGCAGGTGAGCGGGACCCGCCGCCGCCGTGGGCCGGGGTCGCGCGCGGGCCGTTGCCGGGCGACGGGGGGGGGGGGGCGGCGCCGTTGGGGGGGGTCTGAGAGGGGGAGGCCGGGGGGGCCTGAGGGGTGTGGGGGGGCTGCGGGCTTGGGGGGCCCTGAGGTGGGTCCTGAGGGGTGAGGGGGGGCTGCGGGCTTGGGGTGCCCTGAGGTGGGTCCTGAGGGGTGGGGAGGGGCTGCGGGCTTGGGGGGCCCTGAGGTGGGTCCTGAGGGGTGAGGGGGGGCTGCGGGCTTGGGGGACGCTGAGGTGGGTCCTGAGGGGTGTGGGGGGGCTGCGGGCTTGGGGGGCCCTGAGGTGGGTCCTGAGGGGTGGGGGGGCTGCGGTCTTGGGGTGCCCTGAGGTGGGTCCTGAGGGGTGTGGGGGGGCTGCGGGCTTGGGGGACGCTGAGGTGGGTCCTGAGGGGTGGGGGGGCTGCGGGCTTAGGGGGCCCTGAGGTGGGTCCTGAGGGGTGAGGGGGGGCTGTGGGCTTGGGGGGCCCTGAGGTGGGTCCTGAGGGGTGTGGGGGGGCTGCGGGCTTGGGGGGCCCTGAGGTGGGTCCTGAGGGGTGGGGGGGCTGCGGTCTTGGGGTGCCCTGAGGTGGGTCCTGAGGGGTGAGGGGGGGCTGTGGGCTTGGGGGGCCCTGAGGTGGGTCCTGAGGGGTGGGGGGGCTGCGGTCTTGGGGTGCCCTGAGGTGGGTCCTGAGGGGTGTGGGGGGGCTGCGGTCTTGGGGTGCCCTGAGGTGGGTCCTGAGGGGTGTGGGGGGGCTGCGGTCTTGGGGGGCCCTGAGGTGGGTCCTGAGGGGTGTGGGGGGGCTGCGGTCTTGGGGAGCCCTGAGGTGGGTCCTGAGGGGTGGGGAGGGGGGGCTGAGCTCGCCCTGAGGCACCGGGGGGCAGAGGGGGGCCCTGGGGGAGACGCCGGGGGGCCCTGGGGGAGGCCCCGCTGCCCGGGCCGGGGCGTCCTGCGCCGGAGCCAGGCCGCTGGAGGGGCGCAGGGCGGCTGGGGCCGGCCTGGGCCTGGGCCTGGGCCTGGCCGGGGAGGCCCGGCGCTGGCATCCTCGTCCCGGCGCGTTGTGCTGAGCCTCGGCCAGAGCCGCCCCCGAGAAATCGCCCCAGGAGCGTTAGGAGCGGGGGCTGAGGCAGGTGGCCGTCGGTGCTGGGCTGTTCTTCCTCCCGTGTGAATGTGGCAAGGGCCGCAGGAAAGGGGAGCGTGGTGCTGAAATAGGGAATGTTTTTGGAAAGCAGCTCTTGGTGCCGTGCCCTGAGCACGTGCTACGGTACTCTGCAATTTTTTTTAAGAAGCAGGTATCTCTTTAGCCATAAAGCAGCCTTTACGATCCCTTTAAAGCTCAGTTTGGGAGTTCTGTTGGAAAATAGGGCCCAGTGAATGGAAGAGGTTTCCCTACCTCCTCAGGGCTACTGTTAACATGTGGAAAACTCAGTGCCAAAACTATCAAGATTGTGGAGACCTGCAAACATAATGCGCGTCCCAACTATGATCTTTTTTTTTTTTTTTTCAAATTATTGTGATTATTTTTTTTAACTGGATGTAAGCCTTTAAAGGCGGAAGCAACTACTTAATGACTTACTTCAGTAAATTGTACAGTGATGAAAGAGGAACTTGTGAACGCTGAAGGGCATATGGTTTGATCTTTTCCGTAATATTACTGTCCCAAAGTCTTACTGGGGAATATTTTCTGTCATTTGTGTCCAAATGCTAAATGTTTTCACCAAGCATCAAAACTGAACATAACATTTGAAGCTGTCTGAAAACTATATTGTGACTAGTCTGTTAAAGTTGTGTGTGTCATTTTAAAGCATAGTTTTTATGGCTTTTTATCTTATCATCTTATGTCTTTATCTTTGGTTTTATATGATGAGTCTTCGTAACTGGGCCGTTAGGAACTGCAATGCAATAATATGGTCTCGAGGTGCTGGTAACAGAAGTGAAGAACCATGTGGCAAAATCTCAAATCCTAAAAAATGATGCACCTTAAGCCTGTAGGCGTACATACCTTCCCTGGTGAACACACATCTTTACTAGCAGCTCTCAGGGGAAATGCAGGCAATGATTTTTTGCATGATGTGGCACAGAGACGATACTTGTGAGGAGGTTTTCAAAAGCTCACATTGGGCATGGATGTGAACACTCTGCACCATGAGAGAGCAATTCAGAAGCTTTACCTGCTGTGGTTTGGGGAAGGGAGAGGACCCACAGCTCTCTCTGGAACTGCCTTTTTGTGCTTAGGAAGAGCTGTTGTTGTATCAAGTGATTAGCATTGAAGTTTGGGAGTTTTTGTTGTTTCTTTTTTGAAGTCCATGTTTTTGACATCTGTCACTTGCTAGCTGAAGACAACCTCTTTGGCAGAAATAATTCAGTCTTTGCTGATGTAACTCATGGGGGAGTTCTGGTGGAGGATCCTCTGGAGAGAGTCCAGAGGGATAGAAAACATGGCCTGTGAAAAAGGAGTTAAGTAGCAGAGTTTTTTTTTTTTTTTTTTTTTTTTTAAGTCTAGAGGTGGCTGAGAGAGGATGTGTGTGTTCTCAGATATATTAAAGGTACCTGTAAAATGGGGGAAAATGCATTATTCTCCACAACTGCTGAGATCAGATTGCAAGAGGTAACAAACATAAATCACACGGGGGAGATGTAAGTTAGGCATTTGGAGGCATGGGATTCTTCTTCCTCCATGTACAGTCTCCACCACTGGAGGTTTCGAAGGCCAGGTTGGACAAATGCACATTGGGGCTGGTTGATCTGCCCCTTGGGCAGAGATCTGAGCCCTTAACATGTCTCAGCATATTCTTCTCGCTGTAAGGCAGAGAGAAGAGCAGAGATTCCCTTCCCCTCCTGTCTGGCTGCGGGGGGAAGAGAGGTGCCACTGCTTTCCGTTTCCCTTTGGCCCTTTGGCGTGTTTTTCCCATGTGTCTCTCTTCCCACTGCCATCTCCTGTAAGCTGAGCTGGCCTATCTGCAGGTGAAGCAAGGACCACATTAGTATGTGTTCAGAGCTCTCTGTGTTTTAAATAGGGGCTAATTTCTGCTTGGCCCTCTAGATCAGGAAGAGGACGTTTCTTTTGTGAAGAGTGAGTAATTTCCAAAGCCCTTGTAGCAGCAGTATTTAAAAGCTAATTCAAGTTACTCTATCACTAGCGGTTGTGACAGTCTTAGACTCTAGTCTGTGAGCAGTGACCTGATCCTCTCTGTCTTTTGAAGATGAGCACATCATGGAATGTTTTACAAATCCTCATTTTTTTCCCTGTTTCCTGAGCCAAAGTGCAAAGCTGTCAGTGTCTAGTTTCAAGCCATGTTTGTAGGTTATTCTTGGTTAGAAAGGCTTCTTTTTTCTCCTTCGTTCAGCTTTGGCCTTGCAAATGGATTGAAAAGATGTACCAGATCCCAGGACCAGTGGAAAACTGGGGCTATATAGTCCATGTCTTGCTTATGTGGAACTACAAGCTGCAGCAGGGTCCAGGGTTTGCACAGAGCTAATTACAGTCACCTCATCTCCCTCATTACTCTGATATTTGAACTGTTCAATTATGGCTACCGTGCTAAAAATAAGTACAGCTTTCTGAAGAGTAATCAATAAAGGCTGTAGAGTGCTGTTGTCCTCTGAGGTCTGTGATTTCAGTATTGGTGATGTATGGTTGGTGGCTGCTGACCCAGACGAGAAGTTTGGTGCCAATGAGTCATTCCTGTGCTTATTTCATCACTGCTGTAATGCCTGCGGAGACTCCTCCTTCTCCTCACCCCTGGATTACTTGGTGTTCCTAGTAGCTGTTATCAAATTGTAGATTGTAACAGCAAATGCATTTAAATTTAAGTTTTAACCTCCATCAGTGTGGTGGCTGCACTAGTTGTTGCTTACAGACAGGTTTGTTCTGAGCCAGGTAACTTGTCCGCTGGCATCCAGCCCCAGTCTTGCAGTCCAGGCTGTGCCAGCACCAGGGGCTGCTGCAGCCCACGTGTGCTGATCTAGCTAAGGGAAGAGCTTTGGTCTGTGGTCAGAGCCTGTGTTAATATTCTAGTAAAACCGGTGTGGGGTTTCCCTTGGACACAGACTAGGCCTCCTTGGGGCTAACATTTTATTTACTTTGTCTCAGGCAGCTTTAGTCCTTGTTTTGAGTAACGAAAGCTACCGTTGATCGTATAGTCTGTTTTTGAAAGGCCTTTATTGTTCCTGTGGGGTGTTTGAGGCTGAACTGTCCACTTGGGGGTAAATAAGGGGAGATCCTAGCTGACAAAAAGACTGTGTGTGTGATGTTAGGTGTGGGAGTGGGTGCAGGAAGGGTTTGGTCGTCTGGCCTCATGCCCCTGCAGGACCAGTTCTATCTCTGTCTGCCCTTGAACTCAACACAGATACAACTCGCAGATCATGGAGAAGGTTCTCGAGATGGCCGAAGGCATTGATATTGGGGAGATGCGGACATTCGAGTTGGTCCCTACTAGGAAACTAAAAAGACATCTCTCTCCGTCTGACAGTGAGTATATTTGCCTGTGTGTCAAGAGAAGCACCTTTCTCTGTTGCTGTTTGACTTCTGATGTTCTGGGTGTCTGGGGAGAGCACGTACACCACAGGGCCACCTCTGACCAGCTGCAGCACAGGGCTGGCTGTTGAGCAGCTCCATCCACTGGCTCCTCTGCAGAGCTTCAGGGCTGGCTGCTGTGTCTCGGGAGTGGGTGAGGGAATCATTCACGTGTGCAGGTTGTATGCATGAGTGTGCAGGACCTTTGTGAGGCACACTCACAGTGTTAATCACATCAGTTAATAGTTTGGCAGTTAAAAACAAATGGTCAGACAGCACAGGAGTCCTCTCTAGGCCTAGGTGTAATCCCTGTTTCTCCTGCTGTTTCTCTTACTTTCATACTCAGTAATCTTTCCAAGCTCCTATGTCATGTTTGCAAAGTTGGGAAAAATACTACTTTTCTCCTATGCTTTGGCTGTCTTCTTTAGACAGCAGCTCTGTGGGAAAGGGCTTTCTATTGCATGCTATACAAGCATTGTGAAGAGCTCTTCTCCTGGTGAGAACTTTTAGGTCCTGCTGCAGTGCAATCATCAAAATAGCAAAACTGAGAAGGAAATGTAAACCTTGCCATAATTATCAAAACTGTGATGACTGAAGGATTTAACCCACGCGCAAGAGCGTTGTCACCAGATTTAAATATCAATGCCTGCTTATGCTGTAATTGAAGTGCTTTTTTCATCTGCAGTGAAGTAGGTTATGATGAATATGCTACAGCAGTATGATGTCTAGACAGATGTAGTTACCTGACCTATATTACAATTCCACACATTGGCATTGGATTAGGCAGTTCATTCTAAGGTGTTGTGTGGCCTTTTGCTTCCCTGATGAAATCACATGCATGTAGTACTTTGCCATGTGTGAGCTAAATTTTTGTCAAAGTTTAAGTAGAAGTCTTGTATAGCCATCTTTTAGATGTAGCATATATGCTTATCAGCTGATTTTTTGAAGTAGTGGTATATATCAGAATATTATGCTTAGTGCCTTATTTGCATATCCTCTGGTTAAGAAACAGGGTTTACCAGTAATGAGGCCTACCCTCAGCCACTGCAGCTGTCTCTGGGGTTCAGCTGGATTTCTCCGTGTTTTGTATTTTTTTAGTCAAGACTCGTTGCTTTTACAGAAAATATGCTTCTGTTAATGCTTTCATTAACAGCCCTGTGCTCTCTGTTGTGCAGAGTCAACAGCTCTGTGGTGGAGCCAGAACTGAGGCTCTTGTCCTGCTTGAGTGTTCTGTCTGCTTAGCCATGTTTTTTTCTTGTTTTAGCCACTTTTAATGGATTTGCTTCAGGAAGGACTGAAGGAGTGCAGTGGGCAATGTTGGAAGACAGAGCAGGTGATTCAGACCTGAAGTCTTCATTACTAGTTATGCAGAGATTTTTGCATGGCAATTGTGGAGTCAGACATTTCTCTGTAGTAACTTTTACAGGCATGAATGCTCTATCTGATCAATGGCAAGTATCTTCAGAAAGAAGCCTTTCATTTTGTGGCTAAGAAGTGGGAATCCTGTGTTCAAAGCCTGCAGGCTCCTCCTGGAGATCGTTCTGAAGGCATTGTCTCCCTATCATAGTGTGTATTGGTAATCTTGTAATTTTCCTCCATCCACAGGTCCAGACCCAGAAGAGATTCCCGAGCCTCCCAAAAAGATGGTCCCCAAGTTTCGGGTGCGACCACGTTTTGAACCCATACACTTTGTAACCAGTGCTGAGAGGGATGACAAAAAAGAAGATCCTTCTGATAACCAAATGCAGGAGGTGAACCAGGAGGCAAATGCGAACAGCGTAGCACCGCCAGCTGAAAATTGTACAAGTTCTCCTTTTGAGAGCACCCAAGAGGTAGATCCCCAGCTCTCCAACTCAGCTGGGCTGGGCTTTTCAGGCCAAGCAGCAACAGCCAATAAGGCTATGAACAATATGGACACTACCATAGGTGGCGGGGTACAACCTTCTGTTTCCCCTTCTACTGTCCAGTCTTCGTCGGAGACTTTTCCCCCATCAGCTATAGTACTGAAGCAGGCTTTTATTGAGAAACTCTCAGCAGCTATCTGGAAAAATCTTGCTAACCCAGATGCAAACACTGGGACTGATAAGATTAACTATACATATCTACTGACACGTTCCATTCAGGCGTGCAAGACAAATCCTGAATATATTTATGCTCCTCTCAAAGAAATTGCCCCTGCTGACCTCCCCAAGAGTAAGAAGCTCTTAACAGATGGCTTTGCTTGTGAAGTGCGATGTCAGAACGTCTACTTGACCACTGGTTATGCTGGCAGCAAAAATGGATCCAGGGATCGAGCCACGGAGTTGGCGGTCAAGCTGCTCCAGAAGTCTGTGGAAGTTAGAGTTATTCAGCGGAAGTTCAAACACACCTATCACGAAGACTTGGTGGTGTGTGAGGCAGGTGTGAGTCGCCCAGATTTCCCTCCTGCTCTCAAACTTCATGATGAGTTTGTAGCTGCCAACAGGGACTGCGTCCCAGTGCAGCCTGGTGCTGAAACCGTGAAAACTTCTACTAATACCAGCAAACACTGGACTAGTTTTGTCCTCACAGAGAATGCTAGCGATTCAATAGGGATACTTAACAATTCTGCTTCATATAACAAAATGTCTGTTGAATATAAATATGACTTAATGCCTAACCGCACGTGGCGCTGCCAAGTGTATCTACAGGATCACTGCTTGGCAGAGGGATTTGGCACTAAGAAGACCAGCAAGCATGCGGCAGCTGATGAGGCATTGAAAATTCTGCAGAAGACACAGTCGAACATGACAGCCATCAAAGTGACCCAGGTTCAGAAGGTGGGTTGCTCGTCACGGGGCTCTGGAAGGAAGAAGGACCTGAAGGACCTTGTGGTTTATGAGAACTCCAACAATCCTGTGTGTACACTAAATGACACTGCTCAGTTCAACAAGATGACGGTGGAGTATGTCTTTGAAAGGATGACTGGTATGCGATGGAAATGCAAGGTGCTGCTTGAAAATGAATTCATTGCAGAAGCAGTTGGAGTGAAAAAATCCGTCAAGCATGAGGCAGCAGAGGAAGCTGTGAAAATCCTCAAAAAGACTCAGCCAACTGTTGTTAATAACCTGAAGAAAGGCACCATTGAAGATGTCATCTCCAGAAATGAGATTCAGGGTCGATCAGCAGAAGAGGCCTTCAAACAGAAGATCAAAGAAGACAACATTGGGAATCAAATTTTAAGAAAGATGGGCTGGACAGGTGGTGGCTTAGGGAAAGATGGCGAAGGAATTAGAGAGCCTATTTCAGTGAAGGAGCAGTTCAAAAGGGAAGGACTTGGGCTTGATGTAGAAAGGGTGAACAAAATCGCTAAAAGAGATATTGAACAGATCATTCGAAACTATGCACGCTCTGAAAGTCATATTGACTTGACTTTCTCTACAGAACTTACCAATGATGAGCGGAAGCAGATACATCAGATTGCCCAAAAATACGGTCTTAAAAGTAAATCTCATGGGCAGGGCCATGATAGATACTTGGTGGTAAGCAGGAAGCGGCGCAAGGAAGATCTGTTAGACCAGCTGAAGCAAGAAGGCCAGGTTGGGCATTATGAGCTTATTATGCCTCAAGCAAACTGAGGTTATCGTGTCCAATTCTACAGGTGAAAGTATGATGAGTCTGAACTTCCTAGATCCCTAATTAAAGGAGGAGATGCTGCATTTTCTTGTTGTGGGATATATTAACATTAAGATGTTTTACTTTGCTCATGTAATTTCTAAAATGTTACTAGACAATTAGAACTGACAAAGTTCTGCTCAAGTATTGTAGCACAGCCCAAAAAACAATAGTGTTGTTACTGTATGTGTCTTTGATATTACTTTTTCCTTCACATTTTAATAGTTTTGTAATACCAAAAACACATGTCCAAACAGAAAGCATTTGACACCATTTAAAATTATAGATCCCTTATTCTTTTTGATCAGGGAAGGAAAAAAAAAGTCTTAAAAAAAAAAAAAGAAAAGAAAAAGAAGAAAGGCAAAGGAAATGCAGTTTGGAGGAATAAACCTGTATGTAAAATGGGTATTAATGACAATAAAAATACAGTTTTATTTCTGGAAAAAAAAACAGGATTTGTCACATTTTGTACAAATTTTGTGTGAAACTGTATTTACTCTTGAGAAATATATAGCAAGCTCTCATCTCTGCTGTGCATATATGTAGAGAGATGTCCTTAACCAATTTAACAATACAGTTTTATTCATAATTTCTACTTTGAATCTCCCATACTGAGAATTACAGAATGCGCCTTAATCATCAGTGTATTGGACTTAGGTAATTCCAGTGGATTTTCACCTTGAAGCGCTGCTTGACATGTGCAAATAACACAGTGGAGTGTGAAATATAAAAACTGGAGGTAAATGCAGAACCCACGCGTCAAAGATGCTTGTGTAGCTTGTGGGGACTGTTACGTAACTTATTTTTTTACTTTGAATATAAGCTCTTTAATCACTAGCAAAATCCAATCTGTGCCTAATTATTTCTCTGCTCCGTTAATGTACCTGTGTTGTGTGTGCCAAGGGAGATTCACAAGTGAACTCTCTGCTCTTGCTCTGACCTGCAGCGTGAGTGTGGCGTCTCTCCAGGACTGGCGCGCTGCCGGAGGCCTGGACCAGTCCTCTCGCCCTGGGACGCGAAAGCCGGCTCTGTGCCTGTGCCGTTCCGTCGGCGGTGCCACGGGAAGGGCTGACCCTCGTGGGCCTTGCAGGAAAGCTGGCTTCCTGCTTCGAAAATGCGGAGGTCAGGAATCAACCTTGGAAGAGACAAGTGGAAAACTTGGATGTTAGGGGTTTTCTCTGTCACTGCTAGGGCCTGCTAATGAATCTTTAGCACAAAGCCAACCGTGAAGTCAACCTTGATGAAATGTTCTTCTGTTCTCCTGCTGGCCTGTATCCCAGCTATTGCTTTTGTTCAGTTGTTTCCACCTCCTGTACTGCTTTTTATATATATATATATATATATATACTCTTTGCTTTGAAGAGAGGGTAAATGACCCTTTACTCACGAACCAGAAGATCCTGGTGATGTGCAGTGGCAGCCATTTTCATCCCACCAGTGTGAAAAGGAAGAGGATGTCCTGGAAGAATTGCAGTTACAGGTAAGACTTGCTCCAGAAGGAACAAACATTCCCTCCTCTCTAATTAGATGGCTTCTGCACAGCTTCTGCTTTGCTTGATCCTCTCAAATAGAAGCAAGCTGATACTGTCTCTGGAGAGAAATAATCTGGCAGTAATTTTGGAAGCATTTTCTGTTTATTTGTGCACTATTCCCTCTCTGAGCTTCTGAATTCTGCTCTTGGGGGCTCTGGACAATAGCAGATGGTAACGTAGGAGTAGAAGAACCTGGTACTTTTATATCTATGCAGCTATTCCTGCAAGTAGGATTGTCACTTCCCTTCCCTCACTGCTGTGTTTTCAGTGTGTCTTCAAAACTTGGTGGCTCCAAGGAAGGTAGTAAGAACACCGCTGCAGTGTCTGAAAGGTAGCTGGCCTCCACAAGTTCGCAAGAGGAATGAGAAACACCACGTTCCTCTGACAGCGGTGGGGCTGGGTAAACGTAATGATACCTCAGCAGAGGTGGTGAGCCGTGCTGGGGGTTGTTTCCGTGTCCTGGGTAGCAGCCTTGATGCTTGTCCATAAATCTTTGCCCAGTGTGGTACCTTAGTGTGCGTGGTTCTTGTGTCACCCTCCTAGCTCATTGGTGGTTGTGGGTTTGGATGATTGGGTGCTATCTGCCAGAACTAAACAATTGCTGTTCTCTTGGGCACCTGCACCTTTATATAAACTATATAGTCAGCACTATATGGCTTGAAATTAAGTCAGTGGATGAAGGTGTAAGGACAGGATTTTTGCATCTCTCTGCTGCTCTTGTTTTTGGCTGGTTTACATCCCACTCCATTTATTTATTTATTTATTTATTTATTTTTTTTGTAGCTGTTAGCAGATACGTAAAAATGGAGGGATCGATGCTAAGTCCTTCCTGTGCTGCTAGGATCAGTTCATTGAGAAAGGCTCGTTTGTAATAACGTGCAGGAATAGTAACATGGCACAGGGGAAATGGGTAAGAGCCGTAGTGTTTTGTTGCCTTTCAGTCCTCTGTAGCAATGCAGACCTTGGGCGGAGGTTGCTGCCGGAAGGCCCAGTGCTGGACTGTAACCTGTGCGTGCACCTGAGCGCTCGAGGTGGGCTGGAAGCAGAGGACTAGCTGCACGGGTGGACCCTTGCCCAGGGCCTCCATAAGGAACGAGAAAGGTAATCGCTTGAACTAGGAGTGCTCTGTCCTGTCCTGAGGCTAAGCCTAGCCACAGGCACCAAGCTCCTGTAGTCAGCTTTTTTGTGGGTGACATAAGCGGCTGTTATGAGCCACCAATTGAAACGCTCTGTCCTTGAGGAAAAGGAGCAAGTATAACTTAGGCAAGTCTTCAAGGGTAAAAACCTGTGCTGGCCGCAAGTCTCCCAGAGCCTGTTCGCAGGCCTTCAGCAGTAAAGGAACAGGTCGCACTTTAAAGGCTGTGGTGGCTTCTACCCATGTAGTAGAGTTAGGGGGCGGTACCAGCTCCTGTTAAGCACCAGTCATCTTAAAGCATAGGACAGGAGGAAAGTAGAAATGATACCTGTATCTGCTATGTATCCAAGCCATACCAGTGCCACCGCATCACTGTCCTGAGCTTCCTCCAAGTGTTTTCCTTGCTAAAGCCATGTTCGTTTTTTCCATTTCTCTAGTAGTTAGTTGTCCTGGCCTTTCCTTCCTTCCTCCCCATCCCCCAAGCCACCTTCAGGCTTTGGAATGATTTAACACACACAGACACACACACAGACACACACACAGACACACACACAGACACACACACAGACACACACACAGACACACACACAGACACACACACAGACACACACACAGACTATAGCTTGCCCCAGCTACACTACCACCCACCTGGAAGGAAGGATTTCCCAATCCTGCCTTAAACAGTTACAGGGCACTTAATGCCTGAAGATATCTTTTTAAGCTGTCTACCATCCAAGTTAAAATAACCACAGTTATACATCTCTTGCCTATTTATACAATAAGCATTTAAGGTTACACTTTATTTACAAGTTTTGAAAAATGTACAGTTTCTTACATGGGTTACTTGTGCAAAGTTATACTTCTCAACTAACAGACCAATGTGCACACAAGACACTGGAACAGTGGACAATACAATTGTAGGTCTCATCCCACGCTGTTGCTGCTTAAGGTACTGTATCCAAATGTACAAACTTAGCCTTACAAAAAAAGTGAGTCTGGACTTACAAATGTTTTTTTTCAGGGCTGAAAAAATACTTTCATAAAATTGAAGGAAAATAACTGAAGCATGCAGCAGTAGCTCACACAAACCACAGAGTAATCTACAAAGAGCAGGAACTGCAGAGACTCTAGTGCCTACCCCATACTTTTTTATTCAGACTTCCAAGAAGCAAAGTTGGATCCCAACAAACTTATCTTTTGCAGATAAAGATAAGGGGAGGGAGGGAGAAAGACACCAAAAGTTATTCCATCTTTGGAACACTTTAGGTTTTACTTCTTCCTTAATTTGGAAGGTCTTTTACTCAGAGTACCACAGTTCTACCTGGTTTTGACCTGTAATGCCTCAGTGACAGGACTATAGAAACTTCCTGAAGCAATCTCTATGGGCATGTGCTTTAACATGCTAATTAAAATTAAAAAAAAAAAAGGGGGGGGGGGTTGTTTCTCACCCTAAGCAAAGATCAAAGTACCATAACTGTAGTGATTTATGTATAGCTATACATAAATCTTGCACGCTAAGTGCAGAAGTGACTAGCATCCCATGGTCTTACTGCTCAGTTGAACTGGAATCAATTTTGGAGTTTAAGAAGTTTCCATGGGTAAGGAGTTGATAAACCAGTATAGATGGGAAACAAGAAGGTGTTTCTTTACTCACTACTTACAAATGCAGTGGGGTCTAAACCAATAGTAGAGGTAAATGACCAGCCTGGACAGATCAGCACTTTAGTAATATCAGTTAAAAAAAGTATGTATATAAACATCCCTTTTGTCAAGCTACACATAAGCATCACTGTGTATAACACAATTACACTTAAAAGCTTAGTGTACACTACAGAAATGCACAATACTGCCCTAAGACTGGAGAGGGACCACAGAAATGAATTCAGCATCAGTAATTCTTTTGCAAGTAACCCAAGTACAGTACATTTGACTTCAAAGTGGGTGCTTTCTGATGTCCAAGGAAAAGAAGCTTCAGCAAGGGAGGGTGGCAACAGCACAACAGCTATTCTGCTTTCAAAGTAAATGCAGTGATGCTAGGAGGAGGAAGATGACTCAGACACTTCATATATGATTTTCCTCATCACCAGAGTGTTCATTTGCATCATCCTGGGTCAACAATCACGCCAACTCTGTTCTACTATTGCAGAAACCCGTTTTTCGTATTCCCGCTTATTCTCTTGGTATAGTTGAGCTGCCTGGCTGTTTGCTGGACTGTTAGGATTTGGCTCATCCAATAGAGACTGTGCAAAGAGAGAAGGAGATTCTTAGGCACTTAAAAAGTATTTGCAGCATGTTTAAGTCCAACATTCTTTAAAGTATCCATACTGATAAGAGTATACCAGTTCATCTAATATATATGATAAATCCTTAAGACTAACGTTTAAACTAACGGTTGTATTATTCTGGTTTTAAGTTACCAGAAGCTTTTTCTCTTCATCTTACTCTTAACAGTCTAGTGAACATGTTTTAATTGACAGCCAAATGGCAAGATCGAAGCAGTGCAATCATTAGATGTGAGCCTTCAATGACCACCTACTGTTAATAAGTCCAGTCAATTTACATCTGGTAAGTATTCATACTTCAGCCAGCATAGCAGCTACACTTTGATCTTTGTTATCAGAAGAAAAAAACCCTACTTCTTATGAGCTGTTTGTCAAAACATCCTAATCTAATTCTGCCTTTTCATGCAGAGTTATCTCTTTACCTGTATGGATGTTAAGATGGAGGAGACATCATAAGTAGGACTCCAACGATTCTGAAGAATATCCAGACATATACTACCATCTGCATAGACTAGAAAAGGTTCAAGAAGAATGGCTTAAAACAGAAGTTGCAGAACTACTCAGTTCTTCCTACCGTTACCTGCTCTTGAAAACCTGTTTACTGACAAACACCGAAAAAAGTCAGTTTGACTGACTGAAAGCCAACACTGTAGGTAGGAACAAATGAGGCCTGTCACTGGTAGCTGCCTAAGATATATTGAAAAATAGTCAGGAGCTGAATTTAAAGGTCAGGCTTCTCTGTGAGACTAACTACAGCCATGGAAAGGATGAAACCAGTATGAATAGATTTAAGGCAAAAACCTAAGTTATTATGGTACCTACACAGAAAACAAACAGAAAAATAGCAAAAAGCTGTTTACATAGAAGGCTTCCCCATAAAGTATCTAAAAAAAAAAAAATAATAATGTCCAGTCAACTTTCTTTTAAGGACAAGCTCTAGAAGAACTTGCCCTTTCTTCCCTCTACTCAGCTTAACCCGTAAGTGCTTACTTGCTACATTGGAAAGTTTCAGGAATTTCTTCACAAAGCTGATATGTTTGGTGACAAGGAGTACATTTCCAACCTTTAATTACCAAGGGAGGTGATTAATGAAGTGATCTTATTATCACCACCTGCAGCTGGAAACCAGTACTGCATTTCAAAGTATACCATCTATAAAGTTCTTAGAGGCAGTCATTTTTGTTTGTTTTTAAAAGATCACTACATTCAGAAGTGTTATGATATCTATATGAAATATATATGTTTAAGTATGTACAAAAAACCCACATCTGCTATTGAAACAAGTGCAAAGTATTCTTCTGTCAGGTTTAACAGACAGCTGAGAGAGGAAAGAATATGATCAATACTCTGCTGTAACACCTGTAAGCTAAGAAGCCTCTTTGACTTCCCCTTTCATTTAAAGTCTAAACACTGATCACATATCTATCCTCACAGAACCTATACAGAACCACACTGGAATTTTACTAGCTTATTAGTCAGTGAAAGCTTTTAAAACAATAATCTTTTTCTACAAAGCTATGGAAAGATACATATACACACACACACATATAATATATATTTGTATATATATATATATATTAAAAAAAAGCATTATGCAAGTACTTACCATTTGGATGAAACATTTTAGAGACAAATCTAACAGTAGGTGGCTTATTTGGATATTCTTCTGTGAATTCTATTGTAAGTTTGAAAGTTCCTGGAGTTGAAAGAGAGATAAGTAACATTTTATTTGGAATAAATTTACACGATGGATAAACAAGTAGTGTCCCTCTGTAAGTACAGACCGGTACAATTATGCTCATACATCATTCTGGATACAAAATTCAGATTGCTCGATCCTGGAGTAATCAGTCAACTCTGTTGTTCTAGGTAGCACTGCTGGAAGAGTTTCTTCTGCAACTTTTTAATTGGTGCAACTACTGCCCTACTCAAAAGACGCATGTAAGGAAATAAATCCACCCCAAAGTTCTCTTCTGGAAAGTTTAATTCCAGTGCTTTGTAGAACAAGCAAGTGCTTGTTTAACAGCACCTATGTAACAGGCCATGATTTAGTAAGTGCTGCAAACTGGAATATGCTATTATTCTTACTTACATTTTTTAAAGTTTCATCAACTCAGGCAATCAGACAATATCATAGCAGAGTAGCAACACCAGCAACACCCAAATCAGATAACTTTAAAAAAAATAAAAAAGAAAAAAAGAAAAAGAAAAACTCAACATTTATTCCACACTAACTAGTTTTTCCTCAGAGAAAGGCCAGAGGAGGACTGTACAGTTAAGTTCCAGTCCAAATGTTGTTAACAACCTTCACTGTAAGTTATTTTAATCCTTCTCCTCAGGCTCTGACAATCTGAGGATAAAGAATCTGTCAAGCAGGCTGTAGAAATATGGGTCCAAGCACTTAGCACCGCTAATGATTCAGATCAGTACTTGAAGAACGATACACACTCCAAAACATCAAGGTGCTGTTCACTATGCTGTCACCTCAGAGTCACCCAGCCAGGAAACAGTATAAAGCATCTGGGATGCTTTATATTCTAATACTCTAGGGACAGAATGTTTGAAGTACCTTCCTACAAATACCTCCCTGTAAAGGGAAAGTACCTTATAGGAACAGCTTTAAGAACTGCCACAAAGCAATAATGGGGGGGGGGAGGGAAGATGCCTTCTTTCATGAAGAAGGACAGTGGTCCCCCCCCCTCCACCTCATATGCCATGCCTAAATTAGAACTCAGGGGTTCAAATATAAAGCTCATCATTGCTTGGTATTGTCAGAAAGTTTTCCAGCACATGTCTAATTTAAGGTATTCCCTCGTTTCACTGGCAAACATGTGCCAGAAAACAGACTGGTGGCCAGAAAACAGATTTTTAACCCCTTTCCCTTCATGAAATCATGTTTTTGGGACAGTTTTCTTTAAAAGCAGAAACTACAATGTTGAGTTGTAAGAAATAAAGGCCTTGCTTTGACATTCCAGTACATGCAAGAAACAGAGCACAGATGTTGAGGCTTTCCACTGCTGTACAGAAAGCTCTAAGACAGCCTAAAACTAAGCTTTGTATGCTAGTTGTTTATTACTAGCCTAACACCACATAAGAGCAGCATGCCATCTCACTGTAAAGCAAACAAGGATAGTGTAGCTTACTGATCAAGCAAAGTCTGTGCACTAAAATCATTCAATTTGATGGAAGTCTGCAGCGTTGCTTTCAAGTCTTACTCTGACTAATCCAGAGGCAGGTCTGAGACTTGGTCCTTTTAGATCAGCTTGAAAGCCAACACTGGAGAGTTTAGTAACAACTTCTGCCAGCTGCACACAATCAGTTTAAGACTACCCTTCCTTCCCTACATGGTGACAAGGGCAGGCAATATCAGCACTGCAGAATCAGATGCTTAGAGAACTCACCAGCTCTTTCTGCCCTAGTCCTGGGCTCAGGATCCTCCTCTATGAGCCACTAAAGCAGACACTTTTTTTTTTCCTGTGGAAGAGTGACTAGGCAAGCAGCAGGCTGAAAACTGAGTACAAACCATCAAATAGAGGTCAACAAGCACACTTGAGAAAATGAAAGTTGTTCCAGAACAGTGACTGAAGCAGGAGCAGAGGAGGAGAGAGAAGATGGCCAAAAAGTAGTATCAAGCGCAGTCTGGTCTTAGAAAAACTACTGAGAAAAAGGGAAGCCCCCTGTCCCACTAAGGACAGTACATTACTTTCAACACAGACCTGAATGAGTAGCTAGACAGTTTCCAGCTGGAGTAACTAGGTTGTCAGATTCCCAAGCCAAGACCCAGAGTAGGAATGGTTCTTCTCAAGAGCTCCCACAGTGCCCAAGCACCTTGTCATCTAGCTTTCCTGAAGGACAATTCCAGAGCTTCACTGAACCAAACTTCAGGTCACTCGCATCTAAAGCCTATGCAAGCAAAACAGGTGCCACGACACAACAGGGAGGATGAGCCTTCAGTGCCCACAAGCTATATATAGCTTTCAACTGGTGATCCTTTCAACTTACTTACCCTAGTCAGCCAATTTTAAAACAAAAAGTATAGCATTCACTGTCATGATAGTTAACACTTGATACTACAAGAGCATTCTCTTTTCTGTCTTGCACTTATCTTGTACCTCTGCTTCTTCTATCTTAGGGTTTGAGACTTCAGTATGTCTAAAAGGGAGGCTTCCCCATGACTTGTGGGCTGGTCTGTATAACCCCTGCCCAGAGCATGCCAGAACATCCCAGCCTCACCCTTCTAGCTGCAGGGAGCAAGACTGGCCCCCCTCAAGTCCAGTGTCATAAAGCAGAGTCAAGTCCTTCCTCTCCAGCATGAGGATACAAAATCCACATTCCTTAAGCAAGGAAGAAACCATACAGAGGGCAAGCGCACTGCTTTCTCTGTTCAGACCTGCTGCACAATGACAATACAGTAACACCTAGGTTTCCTAACTCTCTCTAAACTGGGAATCTTACATTAACCACAGTATCACAACCCAGTTTCAGGGAAACAAACCTGAGAGACTGGGAGAGCCTGGGCTTCCATCACAGTGAGAGCACTATATCACCTTCAATACCACACAACATAAAATCTTAGAAATACAGTAAAAGAATAGCACAAATATCCCCAGGATCCTACTGCAGACATCTACAATAAAACTGCCTTAAGCCAGAAGATGGAAGTTACATGCTGCTGACCTAAATTAGTACTTGCTCCTAGGCAGGGTCAGCCTGCATACTGAGTTGCGAAAATCCCCTCTAAAGTTTGAGGGTGGAGGGAAAGAGTTTGTTAGCATCATTGAACAAGTAAGCCAGCACAGCAAGTCGGGGCTGGGGGGGGGGGGAAGAACTTCGAATTTTCAATTCAGACAAACCTAAGAAACCAGAAACTTTAGAACTTGAGATTCAAGAAGGGTCTCATCAGAGCAATGCGGACAAACTGTAATTTTCACTGTGTTGGCATTACTATAGCTCTAGTTTAAGCACAAAATTTTCATGGGCTACTTTCACACAAGCACAGATATTTGAAGGCTAACAGTATCACTAGGAAGTGACAGAGCCCAAAAACAAAATATAAAGTGAGCTTTGAAGAACTAAGCCCTGAAAAGGCTTTATGGGAAGGATTACAGAACTCTATTGCACCTTTGATTCACACGGTGGGCTTTGATTTACAGTTACAAAACAAGCCCGAACTAGCATCGCAATACTGTGAAATAAAAGGTCCTTTCATTTTATCCACACTAAGGTAAAACTGCATCTAAACTGTGCCACCATTAGTTCTCTCAGTTAAGAAGAAAAAAGCACACAGAGACCACTACATCCATATCTCTAGCCACCACTTAGTATTTTGTTATCTAGCACAATGTAAGATATGTGCCAGGGAAAAGGAGATAAGTATATCCTGCAGCACAAAACGTATCTTTTTTCCTGACTATGTGCTGTGAAAACACACACACTTTGCTATGAAAGGAGCAATCCATCAGACACCAAGATTACACCATTAAAGCAAGAAAGCAGTAGGATAACTGTAGCCAACACAAGGATCAGTTTAAACTTCAAACTGCTCTATGTGCAAGAGGCTCTAAGTATCTGAGATAAAGGCACTGTACTGCCCATAATGGAAAGCCACAGACACAATCAATATGTCAGGGCACCAGAAGCAGTCTCCAGTCTCCAGCAAATAAACAGATACATATGGAAGAAAGTCCTTACTATGTCTGTTTATCTCATGCTGAACTGGAAGTGACTGAACATAGAAACAACCTGCAATTTACTGGATGGAGAAGGCCTCCAAAGAGCAAATCACTCTATTAGTGGCTGTGTACCAAGAACCCAGGCAGCTCTAGCAACCCTCACAGAAGTTTAAGGAAGTCCTCTTAAGATTCCAAGATGAGATTACAGAAGACATTTGTGCCACTTCTGTGATATTTTTTAGAGAATACTCAAATTCCAAACCACATTAAGACTTCTGAAGCAGCACCTACTGCAAATTTATTTTATAGTCACATACTTAAAAAGTCTTGGCCCAGAAATATTTAAAGTATTCAAAAGACCCAGAATTTGCAGGCCTGCCTACAGGTACTATCTCTAAGAATAAACAGAGGCAAAGGAGTCAGTCAAGAACAACTTAAGAGTTAAAGAGCTTTTCCTATACTTTTGTCATGAGTCATGACAAGATGTAGGATTAATTATAGCTCTGCACCAAAAGTATATTAAAAAATACTGATTTCAGTTAGACAGTATTTTGTGTCTAACAAGTTTTTAAAAAGATGCCAGAACATTCATACAGCATCAGTGGAACTATAAAAGAGAGTAAGCCAGACAGAAATAAGCAGCGTACAAATAGTAACCCTGAAGGATACTGACTGTAGCAGAGTAAAGTAGATGGCAAAAAGAGAAACTTCTGTTCTGAACTTCCTCAAATACCCAGTCCATTTCCTTGTTACCTGACTCACACTGGAACTTGCTTGTAAATCATTTTCAGCGTCAAAAAAGATAAAACTCAAGATAAATCATTCATAATGACAATAGATCGGTACCAGATTTTTGATAGTGCTCCAACTATGTACCTCTAAAAACACAATTCAGAATTCAACAACAAAAAAAACCTCCTGACATCCTTAAAACAGAGCATTAGATAAGACTGAGTGTCTAATTTAGTGAGTATGAACAAGCCTCTACAAGCTAATTTGCATATTTTCATAAATCAAGGTCTACAGGCTAATTTACTTGTTTTTGTAAATTAAGGCAGCAGTCTACACCTATCCCACGTTTTACAAGTAGGGAAGGAAGGAGATTCACTTAAGCCGCGGGTGCTGCACACAGGCGGGCTCCCATGACAGAGCCCTGCCAGGCAGCCCCGCACTGGTCCCTTCTCCACCCCAGGCCCACACCTGTTGCTGGGCGCATAGTGGGGCCCTGCCCAGGCTGCGCCAAGCCACCCTTTACCGAGAGGCCCGAGCAGCAGCGCAGCCCTCCGGCCACACTTACCGTCCTCGAAGGGGGTCCCCTCGGGCCTAGAGGAGGGAAGAAGCAGAGCACAGCGTTACCCCGCGGCGCCTCGGCTCGGCTCGCCCCCGCCCCGCCACCCCCGGCCCCACTCACCCGAAGATAACGGCGTTCCACACCATGATGTTGTTTTCGGAGGGGGCCCCGCTCACGCCGGCCGGGGGATCCTCCTGCAGCCTGCGGGGCACACGGAGGGCTCAGGCGCCCGGCCCTGGCCCGGCTCCCCCGCCCCACGGCAACAGCCGCCCCCTCCCCGGCCCCGACCCTGCGCACTTGGCGTAACCCGGGCAGGTAGCTACACGCCCCTGCGCAAACAGCGTAACCCGCTGCCAGGCGGCGTGGCCCGCTGCTACGCAATCAGCGGAGCGCGCCCTACGCCGCCGCCATGTTGTGCTGGCCCCCTCCTCCCCCGGCGGAGCGGAGCCCTTCTTCCTCCTCCCGCCCGCCCTTCCCTTTCCCCTCGGCCAGCGGCCTCGATACCTCTTGAAGTCCCGCATGAGGCGCCTACGGGCCGGAGTGGACATGGTGGGCGCAGGGTTATAAATCACTCATACACTATCGGAGAGACGCGGCGCCTAGGGACGGCGGCGGCAGCGAGCTCCGACTGGGGGAGCAGCGGCGCTGGAGAATAGGAGCGATCGCGGCCGCTACCACTGGGCCAGCGCGGGGGGAGGCCGCGGGCTGCGACGACTCCTGCGCTGCTGCCGGGCGATCCCGGGCTGTACCAACTGCCGCGGGGGGCCGGAGCCGGATGTCGCTGAGCCGCCTCTACCACCGCGGCGGAGGGGACGAGGGGCGGGGCCTAAGGCACCGGGGATTGTACCACCACCTGCCGCGGATGAGGGCAGCCGGAGGCGGAATGGGCTCCCTGACGTCATGGGAAGAGGGCGGGCTGCCTTGCCTCCCCAGCGCTGCGCCGCACGTTCCCTCCCCCCCGCGGCAGCGCTGCTGATGGAACAGGCAGGCCGCGGCGGGCCCGCCCCCGGGCGCCACTCAGCACGGAAAATGGCGGCGGGGGCAGGGAGTGGTCGGAGTGCGGTCGAGGGTAGCGTGGAAGCAGGAGCCGCGGTTGTGGGACTAGAGGGGCAGCGGTGGAGCGATTAGTGACTGTGCGCCGTTTGCTCCTTAAAACGTCGCCTCAGCAAGCTGCTGCGCGCGGAAGGGTCAGCGGCGGGGGTGGCCAGGCTGGTGCCGGGCGCCCCTGAGGCCGCTGTGCTCCTCGCGCCGCCCGAATACCCGTGCCGGCGCAGCACCTGCTCCGGCGTGCTGTGTGTACCTGAAGCACCAGCTGGTCTGTTATGTAAAAGGAGAGCTGCTGCAGAGGAGGGCCCCGGGGGGCTTTTGTGCTGATAGCAGGACGTTGGGCTGCATCGCCCGTAGCGTCGTGTCGCTGGAAGGAGGCTGCAGGCTTGGCGCTGCGGTGATGCTGGAAGTAGCACTGCCGTAACGGCAGTTGTAGCAGCTAGCTTGCTGCCTGAACCTCTTCCGATGGCAAAACAGTGGTAAATGCAGTCAGCTTTTGCTGGTTTGTTTTGTATTTTCGGGGGGGGGGCAGTATGTAACTTTATGTATCTCTTGGACCCGTGGTTTATTATGATTCATTTAATCACACTTAAGTGTTCCTTCTGAAAGTTTCCATGTGTCATCTTCTGTTTTATATTAAATTGTTTCTGGGCCAACATCCACCCTCCATTAAGACTTGGTACTAGTGCGGGAAAATCAGAGGTTTTTAGTATCTTGACTGATAATTACAATAAAGGGAGATCTTTTTGCTCTTTCACCTGAATGGTACCTTTTCTGCACTCACTGAGTCTTCTAAGAGAAAATCTTTCTCCTACCTTTCCTGTAGTCTTTGAGAGTAAAGAATTTCTCTCTGCTGCTGCCTAGAATAGACTGGGTAGGCCGCATAGCCTATTTTTGTCATGTATCCACATTTGTGATTTATGTAATATAGTTGTGTGGGGAGAAGACATGGGAAGGAAGACTACTGTTAACAGAAGTTTTAAGGTAGGAGAAAGAATCTGATAAATCTTATCAGACATTGAAAATATTGCCTGCTTGGCTGCACTGAAAAAAAAAAAGTCTTTACTTTTCCTACTTTTACTCAGGTTGTATGATAATAAACAGATGAGCTACTGATTTTTGTCAAAGAAACTTTGTTCCATTTCCTGTGTTCAGGTACTTGAATCGCTATTCATCTGCAGATGACTGAAAGTCTGGACAAAGTTGAATGGAGCTATTTGAGAGGAAATTAGCTGTTTTTTCATTCCACACAACTTGGAGTGCCTTTGTGCTGAGTTCAGGCCCAGATGAGTCTAGTTTATTTGTTGCTTTAAGAGAAATTGCTTAAGGTTTGAATTCAGCTGATCTGCTTTGCTTTCAACGTGCAGTCAGGCAGCACGGTCTTGGGGTTAGAAAGGGGATCCGGGGCTCACTTAGCTCCTTCAGTGCCGAAGACTGTGGAGTGCCCTGTGCCTCCCGATTTCCGGAGAATCGGCCCCGACCTGTCGATGCCACCCGCTGGCTCTGAGGGAACGGGTGCCCCGGTGCCAGGGTTTATTGGCACTTGGCAGTTTCCCCGCCCCGTGACGGAGCGGCGGCTCCGCCCGCCGGGGCGGCGCTGCCGGGCGGCGCCATGCCGAAGGTGGTGTCGCGCTCCGTGGTGTGCTCCGACACCCGCGACCGCGAGGAGTATGACGATGGGGAGAAGCCGCTGCACGTCTACTACTGCCTCTGCGGGCAGATGGTGCTGGTGCTGGGTGAGCCGCGCCGCTGCCCCTGCGCGGCGCCCTTCCCCTCAGCGGGGCGGGGGGTGGCGGCCGTTAGCGCGGGGGGGGGGGGGGGCCGCGCGGCGGCCGTTAGCGCGCGGGAGGGGGGGGGCGCGCGGTGGCCGTTACCCGCGCGGCCGTTAGCCGGGGTGGGGGGGGAGGGGAGAGGGCGCGCGGCGGCCGTTAGCGCGCGGGGGGGTGGGGGTGGCGCGGCGGCCGTTACCCGCGCGGCCGTTAGCTCCGCGGCGCGGCCCGTCAGGCCGAGCGAGGCGCTCGGAGCCGGGGAGGCGCCGCCGGAGCGGCCCAGGCCTGAGCGGCGCCGGCCCGCCCTGTCCTCGCAGACTGCCAGCTGGAGAAGCTGCCCATGCGGCCGCGGGACCGCGCCCGGGTGATCGACGCCGCCAAGCACGCCCACAAGTTCTGCAACGCCGAGGAGGAGGAGAGCGTCTACCTGCGGAGGTGGGCCGGCACCCGGGTCAGCAGGACACACTCGTGCTGAGCCTGAGGAAGGGCGCTGTTGTAATAGGGGTTAATGAGGGCTGGTGAAGGATCTTGGGGTTTATGGCACCTCTCTTCTTCCCCAGTGTCTGCCCCGTTTGTTTTCCCCATCTGGCATGTCCGTTTGCCTTGTTATCCCAAATGGGGAGGTTGTAACAATGGAACTACTGGAGAGAGTCCAGTGCAGGGCCACAAAGATGATTAAGGCACTGGAGCATCTCTGCTATGAGGAAAGGCTGCAAGTGCTGGGCCTGCTCAGCCTGGAGGAGAGAAGACTGAGAGGGGAATCTTACCAATGTCTACAAATACCTTGGGGGGCAGTCAAGGGGATGGGGGCCAGACTCTTTTTCGGTGGTGTCCAACAACAGGACAAGAGGCAATGGGCACAAACTGGAACACAGGAAGTTCTGCCTGAATATAAGGAAGAACTTATTTACTGTGAGAGTTACAGAGCACTGGGACAGGTTGTGGAGAGAGGTTGTGGAGTCTCCTCTGGAGATGTTCGAAACCTGCCTGGACATGATCCTATCTAACACGCTCTAGGTGACCCTGCCTGAGCAGGGGGGTTGGACTAGATGATCTCCAGAGGTCCCGTCCAACCTCAACCATTCTGTGAGTCTGTGAAAGCTGTGATCATTCAAAGCCCGTTCATAATCTGGGAAAGGTGAACATCCTGGCCTTCATTTTACTATCCTGCTAGAGTTGCTTCCTTTTATAGCCAAGTGGTTATGTCTGGTGCTTGTGCACTTCTCTTAAAATGGTTTTGCTCTCTCTTCCCCAGGCCAGAAGGTATAGAGCGACAGTACAGAAAGAAATGTGGCAAGTAAGTGACTACAGAGGTAGTAGTTGTAACATGGCAGAAACCAATATTTGTGCATGGTTGTTTACATTTTTTTCCTTTCTTAATCCGCCTTGATTTGCTCTACCTCCTTAGAAATAGCATTTTTATCCCAGTTTTAGTTAGTTTAGTAGAAACTAAACTAACCTTCTTCTCCTGAGAAGGATCTGTTATAGTGTTTTGTAACCTTGATTCATGTCAAATCTAAAACTAGAATATTATTTGACACTTCCTGTCATATCTATACAGCACTATTTTATTGTGTTACTTATTTTTGTGACCTAGGAAAACAGGGGTGAGCTAAGCATGTGCCACTGAATGCAAAGGAAAATAAGAACACTAGCATAATCAAAATCAGAAGTAACTAATTAATTTTTAATAGCTGATGATTTATTCTGGTATAACATGCTTTTGTAAAAAGCTTCAACCTTTTGAAGTATCTTTCAACCCCTAATTGCTGCAAGAACAGGAACATGATGGTGGTGATTTTTGTTAGTAATTTCTAGAGTCCATCTGTTAGGTAGTTATGGGAATCTGGGTTTTCTCACAACTTCTGTTTTCTGTTTTCAGGTGTGGACTGCTGCTCTTTTATCAACACCAACAGAAAAATGCCCCAGTGACTTTCATTGTTGATGGTGCTGTGGTCAAGTTTGGCCAGGGCTTTGGGAAAACAAACATATATACTCAGAAACAAGAGCCTCCCAAAAAGGTATTCTGCTTTAGAGCAGTAACAAAGCTGTCTCTGCTTTTCAGAAAGGTGCAGTGGATAAAATCACCTTATTTGGGGGAGGAAAAGGGTCTGTAATTAGATAACTCAGCTCTGTATTCTCCATGTGTGCCTTTAGTCTTCCTTAACAGAGGCTACAGGAGGTTGGAGTCCTAGGACTAAATGAAATCAAAATAAATTTGGAAATCTGTACTTTGTCTGATCTTTAGGCTCTGGGAAACCAGAAGGTTTCCATTTGTAAATAGGTCAGGTTGATATTCACCTCTGGGTCTGCGTTACCAAGCATGTGATTCTCAAAATGTAGATGAGTTTGTTCCTGATAATGACAGCTTTGAGCATGGAAGTCACTAGGGTTGATTCTGCTGTGCCACCCATGGAGTTCATGTAATCTTAATGACTTGTACAGAGGCCTTAAAAGCTTTGGGGTGGGGAGCACAGAGCGACTCAACTGTTCCCAAAGTCTAACAAAATACTCTGCTTCTCATGCAGGTGATGATGACCAAACGAACCAAAGACATGGGCAAGTTCAGTTCGGTCACAGTCTCCACAATTGATGAAGAGGAGGAAGAGATTGAAGCGGTGAGTTTTCTCTGCCCTCACTGCCAGTCAGATCTGAGTTGGGCAGCTGGATCAGAGCTGATGATTACCTCACCAGTTGGATGAGATGCTGCCAATCTTGGGTTTACTGTTGCAAAGTGACACTGTGTGTGTTTCAGAGGGAGATTGCAGACTCCTATGCACAGAATGCAAAAGTGATTGAGAAGCAACTGGAACGCAAAGGAATGAGCAAAAGAAGGCTACAGGAGTTGGTGAGTGTTTCCTTCACTGTTGAATACACATGCCTGAGATCTCTTGGCTTTGTAAACAGAAGTTATCTTGCAACTCAGACTGAGCATATCAGAGTATAGAGAGGTCATGGTACAGTCATAGGTAACCTGTAGCTTTGTGAGGACCATTTTTCCTTTACAGGTTATACTGAGGTGTTCCTCTGGTCCTCCTGAGCTTAAAATCATACACAACTACCTATTGAGCTAATGAAGGAGCAGCCAGCAGAACTTTTACAGGGAGACTCTCCAGGACCTGTCAGACAGCAAAAGTGGAAGGGGAGAACCGTGCAGAGGCACTGCACCCTAGAGCACCCCAATGCTGTGCTCTCAAGCCTGCTTACCAGAGCAGGTCTTTGCTGTGAGCATTAGTGGGAACTAATGCCGTAGTGGAGGATCTGCCAGCTCTGGGGCACTTGAAGATTAAATGGCAAGCACATCACAGCTGATCCTACCTGCTGTGACAGGACAGTAGAGGGAGGAAAACTTGCAGCTCCTGCGTGAGGATGAAACTGTCTCCTGTGTAGTTAGTCTTAGGCTTTTCGTAACTTGAAAGGTGCTCCCCTTTTGGCACCACAGGGGAGGAGCGAGTCAGTAAAGAACTTGAGCTGTTCTTGTTCCTAGTGTGAAAAGCTTCCTGTGGTCCTATAAGACCAGACCTTACTGAACACTGAAAAGAAACATTCCCAGACATTATTTCATTCTGTCTTATTTTTATTAATCAGGCTGAGCTGGAAGCCAAGAAAGCCAAGATGAAAGGAACCCTGATCGATAACCAGTTCAAATGAAATGCTGCATGTCGCTGAGTATTTGGAGACAGGAGAAAACTACCAGGAACTCTTGTGGCTCTGTCAGCATAGCAGAAATAACAGACAGTATTCCAGAGCAATGCACTGCAAACAGCTTGGAGATCAAGTCTCTCCTAGCACACCTAGTAGGGTGATGCTCTGATATTGTAATAACTGAAATAGCACTGGAAAATTCTCTGAAACTGCAGTTTTTTTACATACCCGGTGTTATGCCGAAGTGTTCCAGTCAGAACAGTTAGTTTGGGGGAAATGCTTTACTGGGTGTCTGCGTGGGGTCAGTGTACCTTTAGATACTTATCCTATTGTTTTAATAATTTTCAGATGCGTGTAAAATTTCCATAAATGTATTAGAGCAACAGGTCAACTATGCAACAAGGAAATCCTTGAAGAAGCAAGCTATGTGCCTGTTGTTCTTTCTGTTATTTTAAGTGTGTCCAAATCATGCAGTACACCCTGAGAGATCTGCCATTTCAGCACAGGCTGGAGCAACTTAGATGCAAGGTTTAGGAGTCACACTCCTCACCCTGGTCAACAGACAGGCTGGCAGAGGTAGCAGTTTAGGCTTGGCAGTAGCTTTCTAAGTCTTAGCTCCTATTGAACAACAGAAAGCAGTAAATTTTACAGAATTCCACAATTACACCAACAGCTACCTGGCAGATACAAGAATGTGAAATCCAACCCTACTTTAAAATACCCAAAACAAAAACTGCCTAGGTATTAGGCCATTAATGAGTACAGCTAAGTAGTCTGAAACTTCACTGATAAAACTGGAGATCATTTAAATTAAAATATAGTTTAATTTCTGAACTAACCTTTGAATGCACTGACCATTAAAGGCCTGAACAACATTAAGACTCCATTGTACCTCCTTGTTTGGGCAAGAGTAGTTTTGCTTTGTATCTCTCACAGTCTAATGGTACTCTACAGTCCATGTTTCTGTACTTGGAATTAAATGACATATTACAGGTTTGAACTAAACACACTTCCATGTTTTTTTTTATTATTTTACCAACTATCCCCAAATAATCTGTGAGCAATGTACAAGATGAAGCATCCCCCACAGTGCTTACGGAAGAAGTTCCTATGATCAGTAAAGACTTTCTGTCTGCCTTTATAAATTAACTAACTGGAGAACTAAGGTCTGCTTAGACTAAGGGTGTGTCCTTTCTTTGGCAAAATAAGGTGTAAAAGAGAGGGGCAACTCTCTTCCAGAGCTGGCAGGCTGGTATGTATATGTCAGCTCTGGAAAGCAGAGGTCAGCATGCTGATTTAGTGTTGGCCTCGGTAAGCATGTGTTCGAGTGAATACGAGGCAGTGCTGATCTTGTTTAGGGCTGATCTTGCACTAAGCTGAAGCTTATTGCCAGAGGTTTGTCAGTTAAGTGATTGTAAGGTTGTGTGTAATACTTGGGAAGGACAAGAGAAATAAGTGGGTACAACTCCATCCAACGGAGTGTGCTCCTTTTCCTAATGTGGTAACGCAGTGCAGCCACGTGAGGGCCTCACGGTTCTTGTTGGGAGCTACCCAAACCCAGAATAACCTTGAGCTTTGTCTTCCTGCCACCCAAGGCAGTGTATCTCCCTGGACTCAGAGGAAAGGCAGCAGACAGACATCATTTATATGCAAAATACTGATGAATTCAGCTGCCTGTTCTTTTGGAACTGGGAGATGTACTTCGTAGCTAACATACCTGTATTTAAATTTCTCTGTAAAAAATCAGGAAATTCTTTTCCAAGCAGGAGCCAAAGATAGAGAATAGCTTTGGAATTTGAAAACAGGTTTTGTACAGTTTGAGGTCCACTGGGAGGCAGACTTGTACTTAGTCTGCAGTTGTCATAAAGGGTGAACCATAGTCCTGCTTCAAGTAACATCTGGAACAAAAGCTCAGTCCAGGAAAATATGACTAGCAGCTTTCTCCAGAGACACCAAAGCTAAACAGTTTGTGTGTGCTGCTGGCACTGGTACCAAGTCTAACCACACGTGCATACACACACGCACACCAGGTTCTTGCTAGACCTTGGGCTCAGGCTAAGGGCTGGCGTTGGAGGAGTGGCAAAGCCAGTGCTCCAGTTGGAGCCAGGCTGCCCAAGGAAACACCTGAGAACCTGCTGAATACCACTATGGCTGCAGGTCTTGGGCTAAGGCTCAACTAACAGTTAGGGTAAGGTTTAGCTTTACGGTTAGGGTTATAGCTAAGGTTAGGAGCAAAAACACATACGGCTCCAGCTGAAATGTGGCTAGAAACTTCAGTGCAGTTAGACTGATAAAGCACAAAGAAAGCCTGATAAATGCACAGCTCAGTACAAGTTGTCCAAAGTAGCTGTTACCAGCCACCATTTACAACTTCAGCTGCAAATTGCAAGCCTTGAGGCAATGTTAACAGTACAGCACAGCAAAAGCACTTTTTCTTTTTGGCTTTTAGAATACCGTATACAGCAAGTGTTTTTCAGTTTTGCAAACAGAGATCTGCCTAATTTGTCTCAGTGATGGACTTAGTCAGAAAGGGGAGGAAGGATTTTGTGGAGATAACCATCTCTTAGATCTTTTTAATATAGTCTAGGTATGCAGTTTGTGGCCGAAACACCTTTGGTACGGAGCATCTTATATAAAACATTAAGTACATATTTCTTACCATGTGAGATCTAGCGCAATCAACTTAGATTTTTAATTTCTAAATGTAAATGAATTAAAAGATGTTATCTGACTATAGCAATAGAAAGCAGGAGCTTCTAGTTGAAATCCTTAGTTTAAAGTAGAGTGTCCTATAATAATAAATACAACTAGTCATTCTGCAGTTTCTAACACCCTGGTAGCAACTGGATAATGTGCAACAGTGTTCAAACCAAAGGAGGACTATTACATACATAAGAATTTGTCCTGAGCTGGAATAAGTAGGGTAACGAAGGGATTAAAAGTAGGAGAGGAGATCTATTCCAAAAATAATGCCAACATGGCCGGTCTTACCAGAAGTACATGTTTCTTTCAGTTGGATCGCCCAGTCCAGTTTCCCAGAGCCACAGAACAGCGCAGCCTCGATTACCGTGTCAGAATAATTTTGCGTGTTTCAAAACTGCCTTGTTCCTCCTAACCTGTAAAACGCACATAGTTTTTAAGTGCTAAACAAGAGTAGTAGCAGTGAATTGGAACTCACCTACGAAAACTGTAGGTGTCCTTGGGGAGCAGTACAACAGCCTCCTTCCTGCCCCCCCCCGCTAATGCTGTCGCAGTGGCCCAGAGGTAGCTGGTAACCCTGGAACTTGCTCAGAAGCTGGCATAAACCTTTCACCTGCTCTGCCTGAGCTCTGGGCTGGTTACTAGTGTCCTGAGGGTCAGTACAGCTGTGTTGAAGCCTCATCACATGCACACAGAGCGGCGCCAGCTCAGCACGCTGACGCCAGCCCTGTGTGCAGGCCAGGCGTGGTGCACAGGCAGAAACATGTTGCAGCAGCTACCTGTGCGCATTGGTGACCGCAGCAGCCGTGGGCAGTCGGCACAGTCCCTCTCAGGAGCATGTTAAACACTGGCAGAGCCCTTTGCCCACTCCTTCAGCAGTGAAAGAAGAGCGCTGCTGAGCTGAGCCGAGCAAGCTGCAAGGAGCCTGCCAAGGCCCTCCGTGGGGGGGCCTCGTTTACAGCTGGCTGTTGCTCAGCAAAAAGTCAAGCCAGACGGGCTTGAAGCTAGGTAAAGGAGGGGGGCATGAAACCACCAGGTAACTCCAGCATCATCACTTTCATGCTGGAAATAATTGTCCAAAACGAGAATCCAGTTTCCCCAGAATTAGCTAGGATTTGGGGAATTAGAGATTGCTTTCTTCTTACCCTGTGAAAGTCCATCTACTTTATTATTCACAAGTATGGCCTCCAGTAACTATTAAAGTAAGAGTTTGTGCATTGTAGTACATTCCTGCTTGTAAATGAATATATCGTTTGGACATAATAAACCCTTCAATGACCGCTGTGGCTCTGTTATTAGCTTCAGGGCATTAATTAATGATTTGTATGCATGGGAAACCATGCTCCCTACCCCTGCTGTCCCCTCCTTGGGGCAGTAGGATGGGGCAGCAGGGGGGATGCCGCAGCCTGTCAGATCAGCACTCTCCGGGGTAACAGGGCTGCAAGGCTTGTTCACCTCTGCAGTGAAGCAAGGTGAGCGCTGGTGCAGACGCTGCGGTGGGTGGTTGAACTCTGCACACGCTGCTGATTGCGTTTAGTACTCAGGCAGCAACAAGGCCAGGGCTGGAGCGGGACCCTGGAGAGTTTGGTTTCACTGCTGCCGACTGCCCACCTGAACCGGGGTCCCCCGCTCTGGCTGCAATGCCATCCCCAACCCCCTTTGCCGTCTTGGTGCACTTTGTTAGATACTTTTCCAGGGCGTTAATTAGCTCAGGGGATTTTCAGTCCTCTGGAGCCTGTGAATTACTTCCATGAAAGGCAGCCAAGGAAGGATGCCCCTGCCACCAGGGCTGACACATGCAGCAGGCCTGGTGTTTCCCTGGGAGAATCCCTGGTGAGCCGCACACGGGAAAAAAGCCCTTTAAAACCACTACTACTGCCCGAAGGGCTGACGTCTCACAGTGCCTGGAGCGAACGCAACAGAGACGGAGCTGGCACGAACCCAGCTATCCCAGGCGCTTGGCACCGCTCGCCACCTGCCTGAGCCACCACAAATATTTAATGCGATCCCGTGCGCGGCCCTGCTGCATCAACAGCTCGTGAGCCCACGATTTACAGCAGCCGGGCTGCCAAGAGGGCCAGTGCGCACAGCGAGAGCAAACCAGCGTCATCGGAATTTGCTAACCCCTTAACAGGCAGCAAAGGGGCAGATACGCCTGGACCTGGCACAGCCCCTTTGAGGTAAAACGCAACATAGATTTTCACCATTTTGCACAGAAAAATTCTGTTTAAAACAAAATTCCCCCTTCCCCTGGGATCCTGCCACCCCTGGGGCAGCACAGTGCAGCGGACAAAACACTCGCATTGGAGGAGCAGTTTTCAGCTTGCTGCCTGGCCGTGGCCAAACCAGTCCCCTTAACCCTTTTATAATGTGCTCTCAGGCTCGCAGGCAAAACTCATGAAGCCTCAAGCCTGAAGTGAACTCATGAGCCTGCTTCTGCAGCTAAAGCTGCTCCCTGAAGAGTTCCCGGAAGGGGAAGGCTAAATCCCCAAGGGAGCCGCAGAGGCCCAGGCCAGGGGATGGCTGCCCAGACAAGGCGAGGCAGAGAGGAAACTCAGGCCTAGCTCTGCCCCATGGCTCCCACGCACCAGAGCTAAAAAGCAAACAAATAAAACAAAACAAAAAAGCTCCGTAAAGTAGGTACGTACGTCAGGCTGGTTCCCGAGCCCCAAACGCAGTCATTAGTGTGCTCCATGCAGCACTTGCTCCGTTTGTTCAGTGTGGTGCGGGTTGCACAGCGTGGGGTGAGGGGGCATGTGTGTGGATTTCTTTTGTAGCACTGCTGCTTTAGCGATGCAGGAGAAAGCACGCAGGAAGACCCTCCTCTCCTGGCCACTGCCTGGCAGAGAGCAGTGGGTCTGAGCCCCCTCGGCGCCCTGGCTCAACTGTTTTAGAGCCAGGTTTTGAGCCCGGCTCAACGCTCCCTCACCCACCACAACCTGCAGAGAGAGACCATGCACTTACCCTCATCATCCTCACCCAGCCAGCAGCAGGCAGCATCCCCTGCCAGGTAAGAAAGCCCCTCATGGTGCAATCAGCAGCATTTCGGGAAGGCCTTTGCGATTCAGGAGAGCTCAGCAGCTGAAGGCAGTAAGAGCAAAGAACCCTGAATTAATTAACCTGTACTTGGGTAGCAGCGAGGGGCTCCCAGACAAGGGTGACAAGGTGGCAGCATCCCAGCGGGCAGCCATCCCAGATGTGCTGCCTGCGGTTGTGCCTTTGCTCTGCTTCTCGCTGGGAAACTTTCAGCCCTTTTATTCTTGCTGCAGGTAGCAGAGGGTTTAACGTCGCATGAGCCCGAGGGCTACACGAAAGCACCAAAGGCTCTCAGCTCAACGGCGTGGTCGAGGTGGGGGTGCCTGGCCAGGGCAGCCTGTCTGGCACCCACTAGTGTCACTGAGGGCACTTTGCGCAGCAGAGGAAGGTGGATTCACAGCCCCTCAGCCACCTGCAGAGCCCCCAAACCAACAGTAGCACCGACCAACAAGACCATCTCCCAGGAGGGGCGCAGATGTCTGTCCATGCAGACCGGACTACGCAGCCTTGGCTGCGTCAGACACTGCTGTGCTCTCATGTATAGCTCACCTGGGGCTGATTTCAGTAACAAAAGCAACGACCACCCTTTGCAACCCAAGCGCTCGCTGTCCGCCTCGAAGAGTGGTTGAGCTCAGTTTCAGCTTCAGGCTGCTTCAAACAAGACTGAGCAGCCAGAGCGGATTATTCAAAGGAGTGGAGGCCGTAAGAAGGGTCGGAGAGCCAGGCCCAGGAGAACCTCCAACTCACCCACCTCAGACAGGCACCGAACAGCTTTACTCAGGCAGCTCCCAGAGCCATGGAGTAGCCTGGATAAAAGCCAAACCACCCACATTGTCAAGGCTTACAGTATTTTCCCCAAATTGCTCCAGTGGCACGAAGGAATTTCCCCCCCCACACACACAAATTCAAGACTGGGAGAGCTCAGCTCCCAGAGACCTGGCTCCTTGCCTAGTTAAGGCCAGCACGGACGCAGAAACCAGCTATCTGCTCAGCTACTGCATCTGGGCAGCCCAACACCTTGCATATGGGTAAGGCCAGCCGGGGATTTACAGAACAGTAGCAATTACCTGCACTTATTTTCTCTGGCTAGGTTCTAACATGCCTGAGTAGGTAGCTCACTTTCTAAGCTGGAGCGCACAATCCCAGCTCCTTGCTCTTCCAGACAACAGCAAATACTCCTTAGACATTTCTCTAGTCTCTCAGGGGTTTAGCTCAGCTGGAAGGGCGAGGTTGCATCAGTACCTGGGAGCAGTTAGGCCAAAGGTAGGCACCGGTATGGCCAGTACATCACCTCTAGTTACTGGGGGGCTCTGGCAAGGACAGTTGGAAGAAGCGCATCAGAGCTGCCAGTCCTGATTCCAGCATTTACTGTTAAGCCTCCATTAGGAGGCAATAGCACACAGCTTTCTTGGCAGGCAGCATTACATTTGCCTAGTTGGCAGTGAGCAAGGCACATAGGATGGATCCTACCTTCTCTACAATCACTGTGCAGAGCCCTCTCACTGCAGCTGCTGGGAGAACAAGCACAAGACAACGGAAGTTAGTTTCAGATTTTTATTTCATCATACTCTTTAAGTTGGAATGATTGAAATAGAAACCACGTTTGAGTCCCATCGGGGGAATGACTCCGTGAAGACAGAGCAGGCAGTCACACCCCTGCCCCAGGCCATCCTGCATAAATACCAGTTGCCACCGTTTAGTAACTAGACGGTTTTGATACAGTCCATGAATGGTCATAGATTACATAATACAACATGCCAGTTCATAACAGTTAATAACTTATGTGTACTTCTTGATTTCGTCGTACAGGACTAGGACAAAAGCACCACCCATTCCTCGGAGTACATTCGACCAAGCACCTTTAAAAAATGCTTTGGAACCCTCATCACGGGCAATCTTCCGCCAGCAGTCAATCGTACCGGTGTACATTATGTCAGCTGCAGGAGACAGAGATTGTTAGGAGTCTGATGCCCGTGACCCTCAAATTCAAATGAGAAATGGCCTAATGCATCTGCCAGCCTCAGGTAAATCCTGTTTCTTGACTTGCACTCTCCAGTATTATCTCACTAGAGGATATTGTCCCAGGATATACGCTGCAGCTGCATCACCCCTAAGAGACACTGGAAGGACCTGTTCAAGCAGGATGCTAGACACCAACACCTCCAGACCCAGCACCTATTGCAGGCATGGCCTGGCTGGCTGTGCAATGAGAAACTTCTTGGCCAAGAGACACTAGTTTGCAACATCCTTGGGCAAATTTTGCTGTTACTGCCTATTGATAGAAGTCTTATTTGTGCATGCAACCTTACAGCAGTTCAGAGTGGACTGATCCATTTGTTCCTCCTGCCTAACATCTACCTATGTTTCTGCAGCCCCTCTCATGCTGTACTGTTTGTAAGCAGAGGGGATACCTATAAGTCTTGCTGAAAGCAAAACCATTCTGCTTTTGTCTGAAGTCTACCACTAGTGGTTTCTTCAGGGATGCCCTACACTTCCCTACACAAGGAGCAGCAACTTACTTCCTTTACGCCCAGACTGCATCATCATGCGGCGACGAACCGTATCGAAAGGATAGGAGGTCAAGCCAGCGACAGCAGTGACTGTCTGAGCAATCATCCAGCTGACGACGATGTGGGTGTTCTTTGGGTCAGGAAGCATGCCTAGGGGAGAGAAGGTTTTGCATGAGGACACTAGGTGAGCCAGCAGTACATGCTGAAATACGTTACAGATCTGCTGCAGTCCAGCATCTCTATTTCAATTTAATTTGAGTCCACCTACCCTTTGCAGTGTCGTAGATGCCAAAGTAGGCAGCTCTGTAGATAATGATGCCCTGGACGGATACATTGAAGCCTTGGTAAAGGCCTCTAAGGCCATCCGAGCGGAAGATTTTGAGCAGGCAGTCACCGAGCCCACTGAACTCTCGGTCAGCCCCCGCTTTACCCACGTCAGCGGCCAGGCGGGTTCGGGCAAAGTCAAGGGGGTAGACGAAACACAGGGAGGTGGCGCCGGCGGCGCCCCCGGACGCCAGGTTACCCGCAAAGTAACGCCAGAACTGGGTCCTTTTGTCAACGCCGCCCAGGAAGATCTGCTTGTATTTGTCTTTGAAGGCAAAGTTGAGCGCCTGGGTGGGGAAGTACCTGATCACATTGGCCAGGTTGCCGCGCCAGAAGGAGAGCACGCCCTGCTCCCGCGGGATGCGCACCACGCAGTCCACGATGCCCTTGTACTGCTTGTCCGCGGCGATCTGCTTGCTGGCGTGCTGCACCTGCGGGAGCCGCCGCCGCCGTCAGCGCCGCCGCCGCCCGCCCGCGCCCGCCCCCGCCGCCCGCGCCCCCGCCGCCGCCCCTCACCTGCAGCAGCAGCTTGACCCTCTCGATGGGGGCGACGGCGGTCTTGGAGATGGCGGCCGCCACCCCTCCGGCCAGGAAATCCTTGGCGAAGGACACGGCCGCATCCGTCATGGCGGGCGGTGGCGGCGGGCGAGGCGGCGGGAGCGGAGCGGAGCGGGACGGACGGGCCGGGGCAGGGCGGGAAGCGGCGCTGCGGCGACGGATGCGCAGCCGAAATGGCCGCCTTATATAGGGGCGGGAGGCCACGTGGGCAGGGGGCGGGGCCCAGCGCCGCGCCGCCGCGTCCCGCGCGTCCATTGGCTGCGGGCGCGAGGCGGGGCCGCCGCAGGGGGGCGGGAGGGAGCCGGCACCCCCGGGGAGGGAGGGGGAGGGAAGGGAGCCGGCACCCCCGGGGAGGGAGGGGGAGGGAAGGGAGCCGGCAGCCCCGGGGAGGGAGGGGGAGGGGGAGCCGGCAGCCCCGGGGAGGGGGAGGGGGAGCCGGCAGCCCCGGGGAGGGAGGGGGAGGGAAGGGAGCCGGCACCCCGGGGAGGGAGGGGAGGGGGGGGGGAGCCGGCACCCCGGGGAGGGAGGGGAGGGAAGGGAGCCGGCACCCCGGGGAGGGAGGGGGAGGGGGAGCCGGCAGCCCCGGGGAGGGGGAGGGGGAGCCGGCAGCCCCGGGGAGGGAGGGGGAGGGAAGGGAGCCGGCACCCCGGGGAGGGAGGGGAGGGGGGGGGGAGCCGGCAGCCCCGGGAAGGGAGGGGGGGAGCCGGCACCCCCGGGGAGGGGGGGGAGGGAAGGGAGCCGGCACCCCGGGGAGGGAGGGGGGGAGCCGGCAGCCCCGGGAAGGGAGGGGGGGAGCCGGCAGCCCCGGGGGGCCCTCACGCATCCAGCCCCCGGGGGGCTCAGAGAAGCCGGTGCCGCACCGGCAGGGCCGGCAGCGAGGCCACGGCTTAGGCGAGAGTTACAGACACTCGGCGCCCTCCGAGGCTCCGGGCAGAGCGCAGGGCGGGATCCAGGGGTCCGCCCCGACCCAGCAGTCACACTGAACCTCAGGCAGGGACCTGCTCTCGGAGGCCTCTGGGCATCGCCCTCGCCCCGCACGCGGGGCTCTGGGAGGCTCTGGGATCACGGCGCTGGGATCCGCGGCACCAGGCAGCCCGTCAGGCGGCTGCGCTCGGCCGCGATGAGATGGTACGATACATAACCCACCCCAGCTCACCCAGCTCCTGCACTGGGTGGCTCAACCAAACCCCACCTGACGCTACAGCTCACCTACCTATGAGCTGTCTCTGAACTTCAGCCACGTTATCTCGCTGCTCGTCACGGGGGCACCACTCATGGAGTCGGGATCAGTCATGCACCACCGCTTGCACCGTTTTACATTTTTGTGGTAGCGATGCATTGCTGAAGCACTTTGTTTCAGCACTTTGCGTTAAACACTCTACTGTTATACTTTGGGGGGGTTCACATGAGTAGATATTATTACACAATGCTGAGGCTCGGTTGATAAACAGTTAATAAGTGATTTATAGGTCTTAGGAATACATTACAATACAAAGGTGTCATTAGCACATCAGAAGCAAGTTAGAGGTAACTTTTAAACCCACTTAACTCTGATCAGGTTTGAATTGCTGAGCAAACATTCATATCACTAACACTTAAAAATCTACATGGAAATACAACATCAGCAACATCAGTATGCTTGCACCAGGTAAGGACACACTTCAATAAATCAGTTCCTCCCCAATTCATTCTAGTAGTGACCCAAGTCACATTTCCTTATTTGCACATCTCAAATAAATCTCATTTTCTTACTCATGCAACCAAAAATCTCAGCATTATTGTCTGCATTGTGCAGACAGGGAAACTGAGGCACAGTAGGTTGAAAAGAGAGTCGATAGTACTTACAGCCTCAATTTGATGCATGAGCCACAAGGTCTGCTGTCATCTAGATTTTTGCTATCACTGTATTTCTCTCTGAGAAGCAAACCATCACGAAATGCCAGCATAGCAGAACATGTAACAAGCCTGCCACAGGGATACTGCAAGATCTCAGCTGCAGGATACATCAACATCGAGAGTTAGGTGCAAGTCAGTCTTCACAACTAGGCCCAAATCCTCCTGCAAACCTCTCCACACAGTCACAGACTGCTCCCACAGTCTCATTTTGCTGTGACCTGGCCTAACCAAGCAGTTCATGGGATTTAGTTATTTCCACACAGCAGGATGCTAAAAGGGTGTTTCTTTCTTAAGAAAGAGTGTAGTGGGGAGAGGGGCCTGCGGCAGGCTTCGGGCCAGCGGGATGTGTCGCACAAGGTCCACATGGGCTCACATGGCCACAGAATTTTAAAGATCTTCTATCAGAAGGCACTACAGTGATGCAGTTCCCTAGCTGTATTTCTACAAATGAACCTGAGAGATACTTCTGGCCCTGTCTAAATCTCTACATGCGAGATCCACTTCCCCCTTTTGGAGAGGAGAGGTCCACATCACTGTTCTTATTCAGCTCCTCTTCGCCTAACAGAGCCCAAATGCAAAGCAAGGCAGGGAGAGGGGGTGTGGAGCTAGGGAGGCTCTGGAAGAGGCAGCTGGGTGCAACAGTGCACAGAGAAAGTTTGTACTTTCTGTAGAAAATAACACCAAGATGCTTTTTTTTTTTTTTTTTTTTTTTTTTTTTTTTTTTTTTTGCCTGAGAGCTCCCTAGACATTTTAGAAGCTTGAGTTGCATTTACACAGGCAATCAACTAGTGGTGCTGCAGGGCGCTTCGTATCTACATCAGTGCTGTGACTCTGAGATCACAATAGCTGAAGTGGAAAAATCCCTGGCTGTGTGCACAGTGCTATTCTACAGGCAAGGTCTGAGCAGCACAACAGGCCTAGGTCTGCACACAGGAACTAAGTAATAGTTTAATATAAAAATAGAGCTTTAAGAACAAATACTGAAAAAAAACATCACAAGGTCTTGGCTCTGAAATATCTAACACATTTAAGAACTGCATTTTTTCAGGAAATAATTAATGTAAAGGATTTCAGGAAAAACAAAAATTTAACCTGAAATAATTCACCTACATGCAGTAACAGTGCAGGAGAAAGGGGGAAAGACTTTCTAATATGCACTTAAGTCTTTCAGATTGTCATTCCAGTGTTTTAGAGTTCACTTCACATACTACAGTTCTCTTTTAGCAAAAGCACAGCTGCAGCAGCATGCTTTATCTTTATACCAAGACTTATACTAAATTATTATTCCCAAGAGATTCTGGAGTGTGAATGAACTGGGGCTAGTTCTCCATCTGCAGAAGAATGCCTTGTCCACGTGATATCGTTAACAGAGATTTTAGTAAAAATGCTCACACACTGCATGTATTCTAGTTTGTTTACAATTTTTGCCAACATCGTATCTCAAACTACTTCAACAAAGGTATTTGAATTTTTCTAATATTTTGAAGATATAATTTGTACTCTCATCTCAGTTCTCTTGCTCTCTGCAAGTGGTTTTATCTTAAAAAAAACTATTCAGCATTGAAAAGCACCTAAAATAAGCTCATTTCAAATTCCAATAACATAGTGTTTTCAAACTATTTGCATTTCTCCTCTTCAAGGTACATTTCATATTCATATCGCTTGTATCTATTCAGCAAATGAGATGCAAGATTTATTCATTCCTGATGCTAGTGTTTCAATACTAAAACCATATAATCTGAGATGCTGGTACCTGTAGTTCAGCATGTCTTGATGAAAAAAGGCAATCATATCTGCAATGGACATTCTGATCTCAGTTTTCCAAAGCCGATTTCCTTGGCTCAAAGTTTCCTCTGCGGAGGAGCTTCAATTCCCGCAGTTCTTGAGGCTGTAAACTCTGATCCACTCCGGGAGTTAGTTTGTAACTTAAAGGAGATTCAATATAACCATTTCTGTACAGACAGACCCTCTTGCAAAATTCGAAGGTACTAAACATTACACCGAAGTATGGGACAATCTGATACAAAAAAACAAACATAATAATGCATGTCAGAATCAGTAACAGTGTTCTTAGTTTAAATGTTTTTACAAAGGAAACTGCTAGAGCTTCCTGTTTAATCCAGTTTCTTAACAGAGCTGTGCTGATTTATATAAACTTAGAGACTCATCTCAAATTAGGCTGGCACCTGCAGCACGCTAAAAGTAGGAGTTCACTATTTATACATAACTAATTACAGTGATCTTGTAAGGAACAATATCATAAGGTTTATGCTAGCCTGTAAATTAACACAGCTTTTAAAATATCTAGACAAATCCTAGTAACCTTAGCAAACTCTAATATGGAATTTGGGATTTATTCTGCATGCAGTAGAATTAACAGTTTCTTTCTTCTGCCCCATGCAGAATCAGCAGTTCTGCTGCTTTGTGGCTTTATACAAGCCAAGGTAGGGCCAGGCATGATCAATCATGTTACTCCCCTACCACTCATTAGCTGACTTGCAGGTGGCAATTGTCTTCTGCTGCACTCTAAAATGTGTTTTACGTAAATTGTCTCCTGTTTAGGCCACCAAGTTTTATTTCACACTTTTAATTGGTCACGAGTTGTAGTAACTGATATGCATGTCCTCTTAGCTCACTACAAACAACAGATCAAAAGTATTAGTCTGGACTCCCATGGAAGTGGTTTGTACTACTGCAATTTTCTTTACAGCCAGAAAAAGCATGGCAAATTACTGGAGATCAGCTGAAAAGCAGAACGTGTTTAGCTACTATAAGTGGATCACTTGCAATCCCTCATCCTTTCCCCAGCTTGCGTGTTAGCAGCACTCCCTTCTCTAAAGGCATTCCAGTGAATTTGATGGAAGTAGTGACATCTAGAAGCCAAGATTGCAGGAGGGAAAATATGATCAAATTTAAGTTCCGGTTTATAAAAATATTATAAATCTGGTTTATAACCTGCCTGAGATTACACCAGTTTTGTCACAGACTCTGCCATCAATAAGCTGCTAATAAGTAGGGAGAGAAGTCATATATGTTATAACCCCAGCCCTCAGACAGTATGTCTTGCTTAGTTCAGGACAGTCTTTGTTTGGGATGAAAACAAAACCTCACCTTGAGCAGACTGGGTGTGAGTCCGCTCCAAAGTCCGAGCACACCTTTGTTCTTCACAGTTTGGTGGAAACAGTCAATCATGCCAGTAAAATGGACATCAACTGCTCCGTAGTGGGGAAGCCAAGGACTCTGTGCCTGTTCAAGAGACACCCAAGGGGATTTAAAACTAACAAAGGAAAAATCAAGTAAAGAAAAATAATTATTTCCTCTATTCTGTTAGGAAAGGAATGTTTTACATTATGCCAGGTTTCAATGGCTTGATCTGGATTCTTTTGTCAACCTATCGTGCTTTAATCAATTATACTTCAAAATAATAAACTATTCCACCTTTAAATGCAATCAGCAAAGAGAAGGAATCCAGTCCCTGACAGGTAGGAGAAAGCAAGAGAGCAGTAACTGTACACAGTGCTTCCTTTTGTGTCACTTCATTACTAGAAACAAATCTTGCCCTTGCACAGACAAACCACCAGAAGCGGAGTGGCAAGACATGTTAGGCTCAAGTCTGCCTGCTGCTCATGGCTGGGGAGAGGCATTTCACGTCACGGGCAGTGGAGCACCCAAGAGAGGGAAGCCTGGGGTTTGCCCAGACACCACAGTGCCTTCCTGTAATCCCGATCCTGATGTGAGAGCGTGCTGACCTGATTCTTGCAGCTCAGGCTGCATCCACACTGCAGCAAGGAGGGCAACCTGCACTCTGGGCTGAGGGTAACAGCACAGCAGCAATGGCACAGCCCAGACTTCAGCACGGGCTGTACAACCCCACAAGGACAGTAGGTGAGCAGCTGGGCCCACATTCCCATACCTCTGCTACGTAGTTAGTTAATCCAGACAGATTAAAGTCAGTTTGGGGACATCTTGCTGGACTGCAGCTACATTTCCAGCTGCATTATAGACAGTCTCTGTTCACATGGGGCAAGTGCAGTGGATCATTTTTAACAGCAAAATCCTTCATTAATCTCCTACTGTGTTAGGATGGACAAGATAACCTGACCTTGAATAATCCCATCCTCATCCATCTAAGCACATGAAGCCACAGGTTCACTTTGCATGAGCAAACCAGGGCTTGGCTCGTACACATGGCAAGTGACACTTCTCTGGGAGGAGTGTGAGGGGACCCCAGGAGACACACTGATAACTTGCATGTGTAAACTAGATTACAACAGCACAGAAATTTTTGAGAGAGAGAGAGAGAGAGAGAAAGAGAGAGAGAGAGAAGGAGTTGTACAGTTACCTGATGGGTGAATATGGATATCATTATCCCCTCACTCACCTAAAACATCACGTGTCATTGCACTATTCCTCTGTTTGGCCAAAGTAACCCACAGCTTCTCAAAGGTGCTAAGCCTATGACAAGCCTCTTTTATAAACTGACAACTGGCGTAACATTTTCTAGATGCCTGAGCTATAACATTTCAAATATTTGGCAGCTTGTTTTAGATGGTGGAAATGGAAACAGACCAAAACTGATGCTCCAGTATGTAAGGTGTCAGTATCAAGGGGGAAGTACATTGGGCTTAATGCTGTTGTATCCCCTTGTATTACTGGTAAATCCACTGCTAAAATTTAAAGCTAAAAGAAAAAACAGAAACAAATCCACCTCGAACTAATTGCAAATATCTGGTTTCTCTTAAATGTTTTTTCTCACATTTTTTGTGCATGAACATAGTGCATGTGATAAACTTCTGACTGCAGGTAAAATCATATGGTTTCCTTCTGACAGGACTTTGGAAGTAATTTGAGGAGAGCAATCTGCAGCTGTCTGCACTGGGAGAGAAGGTAATGGACTTCCAGCACATCCTGATCCAGTACCCTCTTGATCATTGGCCCTTTATCATGCCCTGGCTCTTTTATTCCAAGCAAGAGTAGAGTTTAGGATTTAATCCAAGGTCTTCTACACTTAAGGAGGAAAAAAACAGAAGCATTTGCTTCTGTTCACCAGTGCATCTGATCTGTAACAGTGAGCGCTCATATGCTGAGGGGAATAAGAAGTTTAATTGTTCTAATGGCTTTCCCCCTTTGTGGCTATATTGATCTCGCTAACTCCACAGGGCTGAAGTTGTTTCCATAATTCCTGTGGTGCAAGCTCCCATAGTTATGGAACATAGTCTTGTTTTAGGGTTCAGAGAGACAGACATTACTGGATTTGTTATTCTGCAGTATTACTGGCCCTGCCTTTACAGAAAGTTTACAATAATGATGCTAGTCTGGTAGCTGATAATCATGCACATCTTACTTCTGGTCCTTTGCTGTAGGGATAGGAAGCTCAGCTGTTTGCTTGACTTTGTTACCTAAGGAGTATGAGGGTTTAAAAAGCAATAGCTAAATCAAGTAGCGAGAAAGACAGAAATCATTTTTCACATCTTGAGAAACTCCTGTATAAAGACTCTCACGACTGTACTGGAAAAGAAGCTGAGTGCTACCACCAAGACCTCAGGGGCCAGTTCCACTGAGAATGGTGATATAAATACCAGGGATGCTTAGAAGAGTACCTGGATGATGTAGGCACCCTTAAAAACACACCACCAGTCACAGGAGAGCTGGGCTCAAAGCACTGTTCTGCTTCTGGACTGTCAGGCAGGTTCTATCAGCCTTTTTGGTAAAGGCAGTTACAAGCAGTCAAGCAGTGAAGGAGGACAACTTTTTCAAATGCTCGAGAAAAGCAGAAATGCTGCTGAACATATGATTCCCTTCCTTTTTCAAGTCTCTTTGTGATAGGCAGGGCATGACCTGCAAGAATTAACTGCAAGAGTTTAACTTAATCCCCTTAGTTACTGCACATATTTTGCAAAGGCACATATCAAAGAGTTTTGATTGCAGCACTCACGCATACAACACAAACACAGGCTACAAGCACACTGCTGATTTCAGTAAGATTTTGCATATAGCAAAAATATCCAGAAGAATATTAAAAAGATGCAGATAAGTTGAAAACCCGTATTTCTAATTTGCCCACAGACACTGATCTCTTAAGACATTTACTGAAAGATTATTTATAGTAACATTCACCATGGCTACAGCCATTTTCAAGATTTCAGTCTGTGGGGTGAAATATGCTTTGCTGACCTTTCTGCTGTACAGGAGCAGTTCGTTTCTAAGACCTTAGACACAATATTTGAATAACTGTCCATAAAATCTCCGAATCACTTATTGTAAAATGAAAAGTGAAAAGTATATCAGTTTGTAGAAGTTAAAAATTGAGTCTTTTGGAACACAACTAAGCAAAGTTAGAATGTATTAATGAAAGAAAAAAATAGGAAGGTGTTTCATTGGCACTGTTTTTAATGAAAAAATGGTTGTGGGTTTTGGGTGGTTCTGTATCATCTAAGCATGTCTGCAATGCAGGAATGCCTGCAACCGCCTTACAAAGCAAGAGCCAGAAAATGGAACTAACCAAACCGATCGGACTAGTTTCTCTGCCCTGGTTTGGCAGAAACCTAGTGTGACATACAAATCAGATGGCTAATCTCATATCAAAAAGATTGTGTTTATGACTGAGATGTTTCACACCATGCACCTCAGAGCAGCTTCAACTTCTTTGTTTTGACACCACCTGACACTATGGGCTGCGGAAACCTGTATGTTATGAACATTTTTAAGGACTTCCTTTCTCCTGCAGTTACGGCTGTCTCATGCTGCGGAAGGCTGGAGATATTGCACAGCTCACTGCACTGATAACACAGAGCACCAAGTTGTTAGTCACAGCAGCAGTGTGTTTAAGTTGCTAATCTTCTTTTTACTTCTGATGGGTGATTAGTCCTCTAAATGGTTAAAGCACATCAGACATAGAATTAATTCTATTTGCTCTCTCATAAATACAAACACCTTTTTAGTACACAGAGGCCACTGAATCTAGTCAGTATCTAGTCAGATACATCCCAAAAGTTAGCAGTCTCTTCTATTTTGACCATCCAAACCCAAGAGATAAAGTTATGTATGGACCGGGTAATAACCAGAAAACAACTTGAAGTCTAGCTCACTTTTTTATATATTAACAAGATATTTAAACAAGGGTGAAGTGTCAGGACAAAACTCTTTTCAAGGGAAAAAAGTTAGTGGTTATGTGAAGATTCTTCAAACACCATCTCTGCTATGGCCTGCGGTTTGAGGTGAATGCCATAACAACATAGTGCCATTTGGGGAAGTAATCCCTTTTAATGACCTCCTCTAGCCCTGAATGCCTACCCTCTTCCTCTTAGGATTGAAGGATGAATATAGTTCACTGTAGTGAGAATGGTGCCCATCAAAAGATCGATCATTTGAATCTTTCCAAGGCTCGCAGTAGTCCCACAGGGACAGCAGGATTCAGACCCGCAGCCATAGTGGCTGGGCCACTTGAGTATGTGTCTAGAGCTTTGCAGGTACAAAATCCCCACTTGCAATTCAGGACATCTTGGTTTACAACTATCTGAATTCCTCCTTAAGTTTACAGGTAATCAGAGGCTAATTTGGAAATACTTCCCTCTCAGTTCAAGTGTTTTTTTTCCTCCCCTTTCTTTTTCAGAAAATCCCTATTGACACAAAGCTTTGCTATTTTTAATCATGCAGTACTATTGACATGGGGAGTATGTCAAATCAATTAACAGTAGATAGCTACCACAGCAGATAAGCTATTCTGATGGGCAGACAGAATAAAATCACTTGTTACTTACAAGTGCTCTTTGTTATTTCCAAATACAATAAATTCAGGTATCCTGCCCTTCTGATCAATTCTAAAAAAGCACAGGAAGGCACTTTACAACACAGCTCAAGAGTTCACTCTCTTAATCTGGAATCTAAAATAAGAAGTCTTTATAGTCTGGGTTTATAAGGACACATCCAACAGGCTAACTAGGTCAAAGGAATCTCAAGGACAAATTCTACAGATTTTTTCCAGGTAACTCCACTGTGCTTAACAGACATTTAATCCAAGCAAAAACAAAAGGCTTAAAAGAATATTTCATTCCACTCAAATAAGAAATAATTAAAATATAAATAAGGATTAATATTGAAAAAATACATGCATAATCTTGTCCAAATCAAGCCCTTCTCCTGTAGGACAGCCTGAAGTGGTAGCCACTGTCTTTCCTGTGTCAGTGGTTTAGTAATGCTGACTTACCCCTGGACTGGAACATAAAGTCCACCAAAGGTATTCAGGCACATAGGAAGGTAAATGATGACGAGGCCTCAGGAGGCAATCGTTTCCAGAGCATTACAGTAGAGCAGCTGACCTCCAGGTTCCTGCACTCTAGAACTGTGTCCTTTCCTCTGTTACCTGAACTAGGGCCAAATCCTTCTTGCCTTGCTGAAATCAATGACATTGAGTGACCAGAAAGGACAAGTTTAACTCCTACCTTTAAGTAGGTTATGACCAGGCCTGCTATATCCTCTGACTTCATGGTCTGTCCCAGAATCTCTCCCTTACTGCTGAACCTAAGTTTTCTTTGCTTTTAACAGTTGTTGTATGAAGGTATCTTCAATATGGATTATGGATGTTTCTCTCCTCAAGGCAGCGCAAATCCCTTGCATGGACACTTCTGTGTGGTGCCAGATGATTCAGCTCAATCCTTACAAACAAGTACACCATTTTCATGCACGTTAGCACTGGTTTGTTTAATGGTGTGAACCCTTAGGCAGAGCATGCTTGGTCCAACACTCCACACTGGGAATAGCAATACTAGCTCCCACATCTCCTGCAGACTGCATAGGAATTGAGACAAATGTTATTATTTTTACAGGACTGGGGCTTTACAATGGACCTAATTCCATTGGCCTTATGTGGATTAGGTACAGAATTACATCAAATCAAAATAAACCTGATATAAAAGAAGAGAGTGTCCATGAAGTTTAAGCTCCTACTTATGCAGTATTATACACAATTAATCATCTCATATGTCACAGGAGCATTGTTCCAAACATAGACATGTTCCAAACTGATACAAGGATCTCCTGCGTAGCTGACAGAGGAGCAATGGTGTTAGGAAACAACAGTGACAGTCGTCATTCTGGAAGCATTACTGCTTCTCTGCTGAAAGTTATGCTGTAACAGTTGTGTTTGCACAGTAGTGTGCCCTAACTCACGTCAGGCCCAGCCACCTGGACTTGTTACCCAGTTAAAAGAGGTGAGCTGAGATAACCCATCTCCTTTGCCTCAGAGAAGATTAGAGAGCTCTCACTTGTACTACTACTCACAGAGCCATGGGGGCTGTGAAAGTCCAGCAGTTACACTTAACCAGCACTACCAGGTCTAGGAATGGGAGCATGCCTGCACTTCAGTATCTGGGGAAAGCAACAATTACACTGCGCACTCCTCCATCCCTCCTGCATTTCAAATGGGTAGTGTGCTTTGCCGCTTCTTCTCCAAAGACCATCACGCTGCAGTGCTAAACTACTGCCTTAATCTACCGCAGAGCAAGTATTACACACTTATCACACCACAGCTCCTTGGATGAACACGGTTAAAGATCACTAGTAGTAGCACAAGCTGTCACAAGGCAGACCTGACTGTTAGATCAGCCCAGTTTCACCACTGATTTTTAATTTATGACTTCTGTCTCATCCAGCTTTTCAGTGGCACTGCTCAGTGTTTCAACTCCATGGGCAGTCAGCCTCCGTGATTCTTTCCTGTGCAAAACTGGGGATCTAAGAGAAATGCCTCTGAGATTTGTTCAGACAGACAAAAACTAATCCAAGCTTTTACAGAAGGCAAAGCTCACATTATGCTCAGGTAGTTTTCGTCAGGCATTATGTCCTGACTGGTCACTGTACTGGGAACTTCCCAAAGTAGCCTCATAGACAGCAGTATAAAATATCTTAACAGTAACATCAACAAAATAATAAAGAATGTTGGTAGCTGAATGCAAACAGCTTAATAGAAAAGAGGAAGGAAATGTTTTCACCAAAAATACACTCCAAAATCTATCTTATATTTGTCAGTAATCAAAGAAGTCAAGCTGACTCCAAGTTTAAGTACGCCAGAATGTAGGATCCTGGCCCCAAGTACCAAGATAAAAATGAGATCATGAGAAGAAGGAGGCAGAAGAGGCAGATTGATAGAATATCTTCTATCATTTTGCAAATACACAGAAGAAGGAAAACACAGTGCTTATCGGGCAGTCCTTCCAATAACACTGCAAACATGTTTCAGGTACGTACCCTGAAGCATGCTGTGACACACCAGGAGGCAACTAGACCTTTCATGCAGAACTCCTTTCTACCCCATCTCAGGGCAAGGGAGGGTTGGAAGATGACAGTATCTTTTCATGTATATGGAAACAGAATTGCACAGTCCAACTCCAGCTGAAATACACAGAGTGGGGTATACAAATGAACAGGATGGGACCAAACAGAAAAGATTGCTTGGTGAGCCATTTTCTTAGTAAAAATACAATGTTTTATGTAATCCATTTTACACAGTATGTTAAGGTAACAATTAGCCCCATGAGCACAACAAGTATTAACATGAGCTTCCTATGGATTTGCCCCTCATAGCTGACTGAGCCAGGCATTGGAAGGTGCAAGCTTGCACTGGAATTTTTCTTGTGTCTGGCACATGACAACTTCTCTTCCCCAAATAGGTTATCTAGTGTCAGTTAATGTAAGATCTCACCCTACAGAATCCCTCTCAGTCAAATTAATTCTGGAGTTTCTTCTCTATGTGGGGACTTGTTTCATGAAACTTGAAGGAACTTAATATTTCTGAAACCTTTGCTTCTCTGTCAAATTCAGCTGAAGCTGGCAGCAGGATCAAAAGTTACTGGGAGCAGGGACAGACAGCTAGTAACAACATAAACCTCACTTCCACATGAAATCAGAGTAAAAGTAGTCATATTGCTCATTATTTGCTTTCATACTGTGGAATCTGCCTTACTGTGTGGTCAAATGGCTTCACCTCTGAAAGTTTTTAATACTCAGGCTCCCATGCAGTTCACTAATAAATGCTTTCCCTGCACAATCTCTGTGCACGTATGTTTTTGAGATGGCGTGTGAACCACATGACCCAAAAAAGGATTCCTTATTTTTAAATGGGGTCACGACTCTAATAACTTTCATATTCCCAGCTGACAAGATCACAAATCTCTCAAACAGCAGGGACACTACAGCATGGGAGCTTTCAGAGGCTGCCACGCCAGCATCAGTGATTGTCTCCGGTGATGGAGCGCACTCTGCTCCATGTTGAAGCAACACAGGAGCAGTCTCCTTATTTCAGCAGAGGTAAGGCACTTTTCTAATGAACATACATAATTTTCTTTTCCAAAGCTTTGTTTATAACCTAGCCACTGTGTTCTTGCTAGAGTGACTTTTATCATGCAGAAAACACAGCTAGAAGACTGCTTTTAAATTAAGACTTAAAAGTTGCCTTTAACTGACTTCAGACTACAAACGTGTCATATAGAGCACAAGAATGTGCTTACTTTAAATAAGAGACTTCACAGAGGGAATGACTGCTCAGTTTTCTCAAGGTTACTGAGAACACAAAACATTTACATCATTTACAACAAATTTCACACATGCAGAGCATTTTGTGTCTCAAAGCATCAAAGAAAAAACCCAAACCCACACTGAAGATAGGCAGCCTCAGCCTAATTCAGTTTGTCACTGAAAAAACACCACTTCTTGGGTGATGCATGACAACAGCCCACACTAACAAAGAACAGAGAGCCTGTTTGTTCATGGCAGGGGAGGGAATACACAGCCTGGATTTTAAAACAGAGAGATCAGACACTACTGAACAACATATTCCCCCGAGAGATGCCTTCACAACATAAGGATGCTGTGCAGTCAACACCAGAAATATGCTGCATTCTGCAGTAAGCAAAAGTATCCTTATTCTAGATTACAAGCATTTCATAGTAAAGCTATCCCTGAGTAGCATTTACTGGAAAGGAAGATTTTCAGCTAATTTTAGTTACACTGATTAAAATAAATTGTAACAGCAAAATATGAGCACAGGAGTGAGCTTCTGCAAACACAGCTACAGTTTGTTCATGTAAGGAGGTGAGGACTATCTGTACAGTAGACTAAGCATCTGCAAAATTTTAGAGCCATTTTGGTACATTTTGCCTTACAAAATTGCCAAAGTCAAATGTCAATTTGGAATGAAGGCTAAGAAGTTCCCAGCCCTGAGCCCAACACTGAGGGTCACATGAAGAAAGGGAAATGCCAAACCTAAGTGCTGGGTTTGCACTGACCACTTGTATGTTTATAGATTTCCAGTTCTGCACAAGCCTAGGTTCAGCATCAAGCTAATTATAACCTTCTGTACGGCATACAACAGCCCCAAACTCATCTTTCCTTGCTGAAATGCCAGGGCAGATCTATGAAGCTAATCACAGGCAATAAGATGATGTGGGAAAGTAGGAGCATAATATCAATGTTTCCCTTAGATCCAGATTCTGTTATAGTCAGAAATTTCTCTGCAAAAAGGTAAAAAGAGAGTGTTCTTGTATGCATAAGTCTGCAATGTAAAAGTACAGTATTTGAATACTGCTTAGACATTGGGTTAAACAAAGAACATAATATTGTGACTGAGGAAGGAAAGCCAAGGAATAACAAGCAGCTAGAACGATATAATGATCAGTAAGTTTTTGTTCCAAAGCTGATATAGCATGAAAGTGAGTCAGGAAAGCATTCAATATAGAATATCCCCTTGAACAACCCTCTCCTTCACTAATCCCCTTCTACAGATGCACAACAAAAGCCATATGTCCATGCCAAAACATGCATACAGTACCTCTCCATTCTCTAACATGCCAATCAGGAGCAAAGTGGAAAAAGGAAGACAAAGGAATAACATTAGGATAATCACAACAAAGAGGGCTCACATACGTGTTAAGATTCATTCATTTTAATTAACATTTTTAGAGAAACCTGTTCAAGTATATTTAGCAAACGTATCATTTTTGTAAAAAATGTAAACATGGTAAAGATAATACTAATACCAGAGGGAGAAGAAGCCATGATTACAGAATAAATGTGACATCATAAATCATCACCAAAATGCAGAGGAAGAATTGTTCACTGATAGTTAACTCCTACTCCCAACAAATGTCAATGACAGAAGCTGCTGACATCAGAAGTGTAGGACTCAACTATGTAAGATGAGAAAGGCTGGAAAAAAGTGACTACGACAGAGGTTAGAAATAACACCTTACTCCCCTCCCACAGCAGAATTTATTTTCTAGTCTATGTAAACATGTTATCAAGTAAACACATATTCAAGTATTGTCTAGATAAAGAGATGGATGGAGCTAACTTGCCCAAGGCTGCCCAGCACGTCTGGCCAAGATCTGGATCTGAGTGTTCTGAGCATAGGCCTGTACTTAATCCTGGGATCAGAGAAGACTGTTTTATGACCTAGTCTCTCCGTTTTGAAGCTCCTGGGACTGCCTTACAACTCCCTAGTTCCCCATTACCAGTAAGTTCACAGGAAGAAAATTCTTTGGCAATATACCATCTCCATCTGTCAGAACAGTGAGATGGAAGAGAGAGAAGAAGGAGGATTTATACTGACCTCTACAGCATTCTGGGCTCCTCTTCACTCACCAAACTCATGTCCAGAGCTTCAAAACAAAGTCAGCATTCCCCTACATGCACTGCAGTGCACTTGCACTGGGTTAAAGGCTTCAGCAGGCCCCTCTCTTTATTACCTAGAAAACTGAATCACTAAGTCGAGGCTCACCAGAACAAGATAGCTAAAGAAACAAAACAAAACAAAACCTCTGATGAATGGTATCTGTTCCTGTGTTTTCTGCAGAACACCAAGATGTCTTAAAGCTCCACTTTCTCCTTCTTTACTTTATTTCTTTCTAGGTATTCTAGGTATTTCTTTCATGATACCCATTCTGGTGCTATTCTTTCTCTCTTCTGAACACCACCCTGTGAACTGAACATCCCATTCTGCCTTCAGAGCATCCTCAGCCACCACCTCTGCTGAGCCTGTTCCCACAGCAAACTGCAGTGCCTCCAACAAACTTGCTGGTCAAACAGACCAGCAAGTGAATGCAGTGCAGGGTTGATCCCTGTAAGGCTGGGCCATACTGTGACGATAACAGCAAAAACCAAACTTCTTGGATTACCTCGCATGAGTTCTAACGACCCCTCAGTATCAGCTTGGGTGGGATCATCAAGAGGTTTCATTTGTGGACAAGCCTCTGTGAATTACCTCGTTTCCAATACCAAACCAAGAATTATGGGTTTTTATACCTATGCAGCTATTTCTTTTGAAATAGCCTTGCCTTGTCTTATGCCTTCAGAATGAATTACTCAACGGGGGTGTCTCTCCCTGCTTGGGAAATCGCTATGCAATTGTTGCAGTGCACCTATGGGGAAAAAACTCTGTTTAACCTTTTTGCCTTTCAGAACATTTTTTCCATAGATCCATTTCCTATACTTTTGGGCGCTAAATGCAGTTGAGCCCCAGTCAGATGTTTTAAGCATGCCATTGGTGAAATAGCACAGCCTAGTGGCAGGAAAACAAAAATTAGGCTTGTTTCATGTCTTCACTTACCTGGCCAGACAAACCTGGACACAGAGCTTTACAACATTGCGTTGGTTACCTGAAAGTTACTTTTAAACTGACTACAAAAAACAAATGTCCAAAAACTGATGTAATGAAATTAAAAAATTAAAAGGGAAACATCGTAGTAAATGTATTTCTTTTCTTTATTCTCTAGGGCAGCAGTGTTGCTGTGAGCCTAAAGATATAAAGAAAAGGAGGACTTGTAACAAGAGGTAATTGCTTTTTTAGATCAATTAATATAGCTGGAAAGAGATTCAAATTTATATGCTCAAAATTTCTTCATCACCTAAGGCAGTTTATGAGATACCTGCTGAAAGAGCTCAGTCTAAAGCATGGCTTATCTTGCTTCCAGCTATATGAGTTGGTCCAACACAAGACATTTCTTCTCCTTAGCTTAGGTCCTGTGCTACCACCTGAGCAGAGGGCAATGAATGGATGCTTCTGTGCCACTGGGGCTGAGCTCTGTCTGGAACGAGAACCCTGGGAGTAGGAGAGGGGAATTCAGAGTTTCCCTGACCTTTTGCTAGCTTGATACTTATGAACCAGGCTGGCACTTGATGGAGAGATCTATAATGCTACCATAGCAAATGATAACTGCTTTCAGGAGGTGATCACGAAAGGTTCCCATAAACCTGCCATCTCATCAACTGCACTGAAAGAACTAATTCATATGCCATAGCCAGAGAGCAGTCAGCTGTTCACTGCCGAAGAAGTTTGAATGAAAATAAGAAAATACAAAATTAATTATGTCAATAAGACAGAAATATTCTTTTTAAAAATCATTATTACTAATCTTTCAGGAGAAAGAAGCAGGAAAATTATATATAATGATGTAGCAACTCTAACAGCGCTGATCCTCCAGCAAAGCGACACTACCAGCAACTGGAAAGTTGCCCATTAATCAGAGCAGTTGAAGGTAAGACGACTGAGGATAGTTTTGACCCTGCAGAATTAATAACTGTGCAAGTTTCCTGTGGCTGCCATTACACACATCAGCCATAAACAGCAGACACAAAAAATCCTGGAGATGAGATGGATCTCTTTCATCCAGCCTACCACCAAGGGGACAAGAACTCCTGCATGTCACAGAACATTTGCCAGTTCTCAGCTGCGAGGATCTGATGGAATTGCTTCGAAGAGGAAGAGAAATAAAGTTGAAGACCCAGAGTCCAAGAAAAAATATATATCCCATGGTAGTACTTGAACTCATATTAAAAACACAACAGCACATGCGTAACAACGAATTTTCAGACTTAAAAAAAAAAAAACCCAACCCTTCCCCCTCCCCAAGCCTCTGTAGTCCACTGGTAAGAGAAACAGAATGGAAGTCAAGATCATCTGGCTAGTCTTGCCCCAAACACCTGAAACAAGTATATATAACAAAGTACTGGTAACCAGGATGTTCTGTACCTGCATCTTCCTCTTTACAGTCTCAAAGGGGAAAGAAAGTGTCTGTGCCACACCAGCTGCTACACAGCCATTTATAAAGTTTTGAAGAGGTGTGAAATGAATTATGGGTTCTTGCCAGATTTTGTCCAGATTGATGTAAACAAAGAATGACCCAGCAGAAAATGGGATAGCACCTAGAAAGCAAATGAGACAGAGAAGGCTTACATGAGCACACAGTACTGTAAGAAATCAGGTGCTAATCACATAACTTGAACAGATGGCAAGAACCACTGCCAGTTTACATCTTGCATTGCACAAACCAAACTAACACATAGTTCACTCAAACACTCATATTTCAGCATCTATTCAAGGTTCTTAATTTGCATATTTGGTCAGAATTTCTTACTGCTTTGGTCTCAAGACAGGTCACAGTTTTTCTCTAGCCCAACCCAATCCTAGCAGCCGTACAGGTAAACAGAGCTGCACCTACAGTCAAACTGATGAGGGATGCTTCTGTCCTCTCTTGCTTGTTTCATGCTCTCATCAATTTTATAGCGAGATTATACATTGCTATGTATTTTTTAAAAGCTATAGAGAATAAATAAATAAGAAGTCACTTAAAGACAGAAAAATGTTAATTTTTCGTCTTTCACATCACTTATATGTTACTGCTTACACTGGTACTGCTTACACAAGTTTCACCAAACACCCAGGGAGACACTCTTGTGCCTAGGAGTTGGAAGCTTTATTTATTTATTTTTTAAAAAGAGTTAAATAGAGGAAATCCTGCTGAGTACAACTAGATCTGTAAAAGATGGACAAGAACATTTTGTTTAACTCTTTAGCATATGCAAATGTTAAGCACTCAGTCATAATTTGACACAATACAGTTGCAGCAAGGGTAATTAGTATTGTTGTGCTTGTAAATCTAGATACCTTCTACAGAACAATATTACTACTCACTTTTTAAATTAAACACATGGATTACATAATTGCAAAAAACAATGTGCAATGATGCTCAAAAATATGATTTTCCTCATTATTATCTTACCTAATATAGCTGGTGAAACACCACGGTAGAGTGCAAGAAATCCTTCTTGATGATTAATTTTGGAAAAAGCATGAAAAATCCCTTTGTAAGATGGTTCCAGTCGGTTCTGTACAATGAGCCGTGTCTTAATTACATCAGTAGGGTAAGTCACTATGGTTGCAAACATGCCAGCCAGACTTCCTGCTGTGATGGCTCTCCAATGGGAGACATGACCCAACTCATCCGTGAAAAGCGTAACAAGTCTAGAATAAACACATACAAGAGATACTATTAATCACAGTACCAAGAAAAAGAAAAAAGAAAAAATGAAGGCAGTTCATTTGTGATGCAACTATTCTGCTCTTCTCCACAAACTTCTTCAGTAGTAAGACTTGAAATTTCAACACGTATTTTATCTGAGAACCTCATTATACTGTATAACACCGTACAAGCATCAGAACCTCCGTGAAACAGAACAGGTGGATGTGCAAACATGAGCACAGTCAGAATGGCATGGCTAAGAGCCCGGAGAGATTTGGGCACTGAGCACAAGGTAAAGCCACTCTGCAGTGAAGTGCAGAAACGCGAAAGTTAGAGTAACAGCTAGGTCAGCGACTGGAATACAGATGCCTGCAAATGCAATTTACTTAGCTTTTAGTGTTACTGACCTAAAATACTTTCAGTATCTGAACTAGCTTTTTTAGAGGCAGCTAGCATATCTCTACCTGCAGCACAGTTCACAACACAGATTGAACTCACACAGCCTAAATTCCAGTACCTTGCTGGAGGTCTAGAGCATCAATTCAACAACAAAACAAAACAAAACAAAAAAACCCACTTCAAATATTTGGAGACTATTTGCTCAAATGATTTACTTATTTGCTTCCCTTTAAAAGATTTTTACTTCAAAGTCATTTTAGTCTGTAGAATCTTCAACTATATTTCTACTTACAGGATGAAAATCACCGTAACTTAAAAATACCTGTAAGAAATGCTCTGATGATCACAGAAATGACCCAGTCTTCTACAAGGCCATCCTCTAGTCAACATAATCATACAAGAAATACACAGATAAGTTCCTCACAGCCTTTTTGAGGGGCTGAAGTGAACCGAACATTATTCTGTTCATTATATTAGACCATGAGGACCCACAAAGATACTCACCTAGAGAAGACTTGTGTGTAGGCACTACTATGCTCTGGAGGTTAAATCTTAATTTGAATTTACTGAGTAAAGCATAGAGTTTTAAAGGCTAAGCTACAACTCATCCATTTGTGATTCACAGAAAGACTTTTCCATATATGTAGAAGACTCCTAAATCATTGAAAAGCGTCACAGAGGCAGCAAAAAGCAAGCAAAGAGTTGAGAGGTAAGTCTCAGCAAGTAAAGAAACCTACTATTCTACTTCTGAAGCATTAGCTAAACTGCCTAAACAGCAGATACACATTTGGCTACGTAATGTTAAACTATTTAGAACAAAATAATTTGCAAAGATTTATATGTCACTTCTTGCTCAGCTGATATTCTTCGCATCCAAGTGTGCATTTTCTACTGCATGACAGATCCCTGCATCTACTTGTCCTGTGCCCTGGACAGAGTGCAAAGCAGAAACACCAGGCAAGCAGAAGCAAAGCGCATATTTTTTTTTGTACTAAGTGTCTTTTTTATTCTCTAGAGTCAACAAATTCTGATTTTTCTGTGTGTGTGGGGGGGTGCCTCTGAGCTCTACCCAGATAACATTTAAAAGTGGCAAGGAAAGACTGGGCCTACACACAGTAACCGCAGCAGGAAGAGTGCAAAGTAAGCTAATCTCTACCCCTTTCACAGCCAGTTTGGCTCCCTCTATGCTGCCTTTCCAGGGTCTACTAACTTTCTCATCATCCCACATCTTTTCGAGGTTAGTGTTATCATTTAAGTTACAGTGTAACACTTCTCTCACTTGCCTTTCCTGCCTTTGTATACAAATTTTCCCCTAGGAAAAAAAAAGCAAGTAACAAACCAGGGAACATGCCTAAGTAGCTTTTACTTAATTTTCCTGGTAGCTAGCCTACTTCTACTTGTAACTCAAGAGAACTCACTGAGCAAACTAGAGACATAAACCATGATCTTGCAAAGCGAATATAGAGCGTTTCAAGTTGAAGAAACAATCAAGTTATTTTGCTCAAAATTCATTGCTCAAAATTGGCTTGTATAGACTAGTGCAACGCTGACTTTTTAGGGAACTTAAGTAAGTATATTTAAACTACTGGTTCTGCCTCCACACCGTTGTTTTCCTTAGCCCTTTTTTGACCACTGTACTTATTGCAAGCAGAAGGAAACAACAGAGCTTCCTGATTCCAAGATAGCCTTGTCTATCATTGCCTGGGCAGCACAGGCAGCGCTGGGAAAATGATTCTTGCTCAGCCACACGAACTACAAACCCTTCAGCAGGGCGTGCAGCGTCAGCCCAGGCGAGAGCTGCCGCGGGCCTGATTGGCCAGCACAGGCTGAGCCCATGCTTCTGCCCACCCCGCACAACCCACGAACTAGAATAACCCATCTGCCAGCTGGGCAGAAATGTCAAGAGCACACCAGGCACACAGCTGACCTTAAAAACAAACAAACAAACAAAACACCCCACAACCTCTCAAACTGGCAAAACATGCTGGTGCGTGCAAATAGTCAGAGCACCTTTTCAAAGCCTGAAAAAAATACCAGCAGCAAAAAGCCAATTCTAGAGAAACAGTTCAGGCTCCACACTGATCAGACAGTCTTGCTGCAGTCATTCTATCATTTACATTAATCAAATGGCTGTGTATTATCCAAAAAGGAGATTTTAAAACAAATAATGTCATATATCAACTTCAAAACTACCAAAATAGCACAACAGTAGCTGTCTAACATCAGGAAAAAGACTCAAATCATGAGTTTGTTAAGCTATTCTTTTCTTGAATAAAAACACATTTGATATAATTGCTTGAAAAACTGTAAGTTAACAAAGCAAATAGGTTGCAAAGAAGAGATGCCACAGTCACATTTGTAGATAGCACTGTAACTTCATTTCTGGAGGAATCTCTGGCTGAGTGGAAGAGATTTAAGGCACTACCAAGCTTTCATCATTGGAAGTACACACACGACGTTACATGCAGTCACTAGAATGCCAGTAGCAAGAGTTACTAGGCTCCCTATAACCTACATAAACGAAAGAGCAAAGTTACTAGCCAGGGCTCGTGTCTTTGAAAAGAGGGGACACACAACAAACCCGAAATCAGAGCCAAGCCAGAGACTAATAACATACATATATAAACGACGAAGTTTCTCACGTTCCCTTCCCTCTTCTTTTCAGATGGAACTGAAAGAAAGAAGTGAGGCCGCAGCCCCGCGGCTCCGAGGAGCCGGGTCGCCCGGCCGCAGCACAGCGGGGCCGGGGCCTCGCTTACCGGCGGGAGGCGGCGAGCTGCAGCGCGCTGTAGGGGAAGAGGCGGAGGCAGGCGGTGAGGTTGCCCTTCCAGAGGGCCCGCAGGCCCTCGGCGCGGCACAGGCAGCGCCCGGCGCCGCGCAGCCCCCGCCGGCAGTGCCAGGTGCCCACCTGCGCCAGCACCGTCAGCAGCTCCAGCGGCGCCGTGAGGCTGAGGCTCAGCGCGCCCGCCAGCCCGGCGCAGCCCAGCCGCTGCAGAGCCGTCACCCGGCCGTCCCGCCTCCAGGTGGCCATAGCCCCCCCCGCCGTGGCCCCCGGCCGCGGCGCGGCGCGGCGGCTCTGCGGGCGCTCGCCGCGCTGCGCCCGGCCCCAGCCCCGGCCCCGGCCCCGGCCCCGGCTGGGCGCGGCCAGCGCGGGGGCGGCGCCGCCCTGCGCCGCCCTCCGCCGCCGGGGGGCGCCGTGGCGCGAGGCGCCGCCGTGGCCGCGGCGCGGGCTCCGCGCGCCCCCGCGCCCTGCCGGCCCGGCGCTGCCCGCGGCGCCTCCCCCGCCTGTGGTATCGCACGCACCCGCTCGACACCTTTACCGCCTTCCCCACCCAAAACGCCGCCTCCCACACAGCGAGGGCTGCTTCTGAAGCGCCGCGCGCTGGTGCTGGCAGCGAGGAACACAGCGATCCTCAGCTAATAGTATCGGCGAGGTCTGTTAGCTCTCGCTCTGCGGATGCGCTACCAGAGAAAAGGGGAAAACACGCATGGGGAGGGGAGGGAAGACGGTAGAAAGGAGATACAGGCACTGACCTGGGGAATGAGCTGGCAGTGGCTGGTAAAAGGGCAATTGCCGAGATTTGCTGCAAAAAAGGACATTTGCTCTGCTTCTCATCGTTAAAAAAGAAAAAAAAAGTTAATTAGCCTACATTTGTTACCTTTTTTTCCAGTGTGAGGTGTCCCTCAGCCCACCTCTGGTAAGAATGCTCTGCTGATGATCCATAGAGCTAAAAGACATTTCTCTAATTGCCAGAGCACTCAACTATTTATGGTGTTGTGTTTTACAGGGTGTTATAACAGCTTAGCGGGAGGAAAGTGGTTAATCACCAGAGAGGGGAGAAAGCTCAGCTATACAAATTCAGAACAAGAATAAATGAGTATAAACTTGCTATGCATTAATATCACTTGGAAACAGAAGGCTTCCAACTATAACAGGGTGATGTCTCCTCTGGCGGTTTGCCTTCCTTGCTAGTTTACACAAGACAAACTTAAGATTCCTCCTGAGCACAGTTTTTTTTTCCCCAAATCATCTTCCTGTTTCCATTACTCATTTTTGGTTGAGCTTTTACATACTTGTTCTGGCTGATAAAATGAATCAGCAGATGACCTCAGCCTCTCAAAGTACAATCTAATCCATGGAGAAGATGGTGGTTGTCCGTTGTACTTTTTTTCTCTGTAAAGGGACCTGCCAAAATAAAACCAGTCATGTTAAAAAAACAACCATAAAGGGATGTCACCAGCGAGATCTGAGATTACTAAAAATGAATATTTTAAATTGTGCCTTTTTTGCCATTTCTGACAGCCAAATCAAATTCATACTGTTTTTGTGCTATTTAGTTTTCTGTATCTCTCAAACCAGTGCAATGCTGCAATCATTGAGGATTCACTGTTGTATTGTTTTTTTGCAAAGGGAACTGATTTGCTTTTTTTCTCTTTCATTATTAAAATAAAGACACATTCTTACCATAGTTGAATAAGAATTTCATTTAACATACTTTTTAAGCAATCAAGTCCATTATAAGAGCTATCCTGAAAACAGCTTTTCTGTACTAGAATATTACTAGATATTTCTTTACATCTTGTCTTGCATAGTTATAGTTAACAAAGAAAAATGTATATTAGTTATCTTTAAAGTAGTTACTAATTAACTTTTCTCGTTCCTAGATCAGTATAATTCTGAATTACTATATAAGCATATTTTAATCATTCATTCAGCCTTTGAAATTTGCCTCAACATAGGCTTTGCAGAGCAAACATCATCAAGTCTTTTCAGTTAGTGTTTTTTTTTTTTTTTTTTTTAATTCTACAAATAGTTTGGTCATTATCAATGAGTTGCTTCAGGATAATGTAGGTGTGGCTAAGATCAGGATCACGCCTGACACTGAAATTTGTCACACTCCAATTTTATTAGTCAAGGTGGTGTTGCAGCTTCCTGTTTTCTTATAAGTTAAATTACATTCTGCTTTTGAACTGTTTTCCTTGGGTACTTCAGTACCTAACAAACGTATGATCAAAATCTGTCATGAAATTTCTCAGATCAGAGAGGGAGAATGAATAAGGCTGACAGAAACCCACTTTTCTGCCTGTGCCATCCCTGAGTACTAGTTAGAACAGCTCTAAATTTTGCAATGCTTTGAAGTCTTCAGTTGGCACCGCTTTCCTGGCAGTCACTGGCAATTGCTGAAGTACAACATGCTCTGGGTCCACTCCTTCATCAGGGCTGGGACAGCAAGCCCCTCCAGCAATCAGACTAGCCTGTCCATATGACTGATAGTGAAAATGATCAGATTTGCCTATGATAACTCAGGATGTCTGTGACTGAGCCAGAAATAGAACCTCGCGCTCAAACTCCCACTCCTGTGACTTAATCACAAGCCTGTTTTTTCATACTAACAGCAACTAACAGTGACAGCTGGCTTTGCTGTTTGTAAAGCAGATTTTCAACAGGAAGTAACTAAGAATCTTCTACAATCTCTATGGCTACAATAAAAAACTCATGCTAGAATTATGAGCACTAATACATATTCTAAGTGTAGCTCAAAAATTACACTGTTATAAAACAATCATATCAAGTAAGATTGTGCATTATGGGCTTTCTGTACAATTACTACATTTTCTTAAGTTGGACAGATCATGGTCTGGCAAACTAATTCTCCTTACAATCAAAACTCATTTGCTGGACTAAGGAGTATTGGGGGGGGTGTTTTTTTTTCCTAAGTAAAACTCACCCACCTATATACAAAGTATCTCTGAGACCACCTTGTTGTGGAATAAACTGATTAGAAAGTCCTGGCATGTCGCTTAACATGTAAACATGTTAACATGTAAAAAGTATACACACACACAGACACAAATATCATACCTTTCAGGTATTCCCTTAAATAAAATTTAAGTTCAATGAGTTTTCTGTGCAGCCAACCAGTGGATGGCAGTATTCCACACACCATTCAGTTGATTCTGGCAACATAGTACTTAAAGCAGGTGAGTGCTTCTCAACCACAACTGGTAAAATCAGTATCTAGGGAGAAAAGTTTCAACAGTCCACAAATTAGTGTAATGAGTCAAAACTGCAATGACAGCCATCTGCAATACACAAAGTTTCATCACGTTTGTTTATGAACCAAAACTATGTAAGTGTTTTTTACTGTCCCTGGGAGCAGGTTTCACTGTTTTATTTCAACATTAAATACAGGATGGAGCTTAGATTTTTCCTAAAGACTCTACAATCAAAAAGTAGCTATATATAGTCCAATAACGGAAAACTATCTTAGTTCTTTGTTTACCTGAGCAGTATGTAACATTTCAACCATAGCTCCTGGAAGGACATTACCAAGCCACATGCAGAACCACATCCAAGATCTTTACTTGGAATACCTAAATTCCTTCCATGGCCAAAGCTTTCCCAAATCATTATCTTCCCTAGCCCATCCCTGAAGTCTACATGCACTGGTTGCAAAGTTTTAAATTGAATGTTTGAAACCTAGTAGGTTATGTTGTTGCAATCTCTGTATGAACACTTTTGTGCATTAAAGATGATTCACATAGTGCCTCTGATCCACCTCAGCTAAACAGGAATAAATGGAGACTAAATCAAAGAGCTGTCTCTACACAATCCTTTGCACTATTTTACCTAGAATGATCTTAAAAGACACTCTAAATTAAACTGCATGACTTCTGCAGGCAGGATTTCCTCATTCCTAGGTGTCCAGTTTTAAGTAATTTTTGTAGGAACAGAAGAGATCCAGGGCCCGTACAATCTGGGCAGGTAACAGATGGTACAGAGCCTGAAACAGCAGCTTGCACAGAAAAGTACAATTATTCTGCACGAGGGAGATGGTGGATAATTACGACTACTCAAGATCTCTTTGTAACTTCTCAGTCATTGGGCTTTGCAAATAAAACACAATAGTTAATGTTGACTCAAAATTGTATTTGCAAAACAACCCCAGATTTTCTTGTTGCCTCTATAAACATCCGATCCCCTTCTGAAGCAAGATGCTTAGTCTCACAGACTTGCTGGGGCAATGACTTCCACGTTCGTATTATCTGTGCAGAAATATTTCCTTTTATCAGCCTGTATCAGATGTGGCAGATTCAGGTGAAATTACACGGGCCTTGTTCTCAACATGAGAATGCTGCTAGAATAGTTTCCCTAATAGCAATTCTTATGCTCTCCTTTTCCAGAGGTGATACACACCTCTGATACTATTCATTCACAGAGGAGACATGCACCTCTGATATGTTCATTCACCATATTTCTCCCGCAACATGCTCTATTCTAGTAGACAGGATTATTTTGCAATGGCAAAAGACCACAGTTTCCAGTAGTTTGCCCTCTGCAATATGGAATATTAAATACATTTACATATAACTTGCATAATTACAGGAAAGAAATTTTGTTTTTATGCAATCAGCAAGCATTGTATGAATTTGGGTAAGTCTGGTAGCAGACATACTAAGATGTGACAACTTTGGATTGGAATATATTGTGCTTAAGAGAGAAGACTGTATTCTTTTATCAGTCATAAGCCTAAGAAAGGCATACTGAAAGGCTCAAAACCATTGGGCTAGCAACAAAAGAATTATAGATATTTGTGGCAGAGTTCAATAGTGATAAATATAAAAGAAAAAAAAATGCTATTTTATATTTAGCATTTCATTGTTACAAAATAATTGCCAAAGAAATTGGAAAACTGAATTGTAATTCCTTCACACTAGGAAAACCAAAATATTAACAGCTTATTTTTACTAAATTAGTAAATATTTTCTTATCTCTTATTTCTCTACCCCACACTCAGATCTTGTAAGAAATAACTTTGCTGGGCTGCATTAAGTATTTCTTTATGTGCTAAAACATAAAAGCTTCTCAATTTATCACATCTTTGGAAAAACAGCAGGTACTGAATAAATGAATATGAGCTGCAAACTATTACCAAATTCTAATTTGCCTGTTTAGTTTTGGAGGAGTATATGTAGAAAGGAAAAATGTACACAACCGTGAGACACCATCTTTGAAATTTAACCTTTTGTACTATCAAAACACAGCTTTATCTTTTAAGGGAGCAAGAAAAATGCAAGCAAATGTCACTGTATAATAGAGATTCCCACAAAAATCTTCAGAATGCAAGGGGATGCAAAACCACAAAGGAGAGAACGAGACCAAATAAAGCTTTGTGGGTAAAGATAGTGTTCTTTATTACATGAACTTGTATAGCGAGAATATGCAGATACGCTTTTGGGCAAACAAAGTTTGAGAGACAGACTCCCACGCTAAATACACCCTTAACATTTGTTCTCAGGTTGTAATTTGATACTTAGCAATTAGATCATCTGAGAAAGGAGGTTCTTGGTGCACACCTCTACCTGCAACCCTAATCTTGTGCATGTCTTAAGGTCATACCTACAGCTGTGCTTCAGCTGTTTCACATGAAAAGAAATAATATCTGTTTTTAAAAATAGGGAGAAAAAAAACACACCGTATTATTTTAGAATTGCATTTGGAAAACTGCAAGAGATAATAATAATAATAAAAAAAGAAAAACTAAAAACTGAGAGTATACTTGATGACTGCACAAAAGCGAATTTCCTCGGGGGCATTAAAGGAATAATAAAAAAGTGCTGGAAAATTCTTTAACCTGTTTACCTGAGAGAATCGGCATCCCTTGGAGCTGCTCTGTGTGGGGAGGGGACGGTAGTATTGCACAGGTAGATACAGGCATCGCGTTCCCACTGGAGTAACGTGCGCAAACTAGTACTAAAATAAATGGGGAAGGGGGAGCAGATGTTAATTGCTGCGTATATATCGCTCAGGCTAAAACCCTGCACTTTTCAGAGATGAGGATAAACACCTTCTGTTACGGATAGCATCGTGAAACCTTGTAACTAGGCCCACGCAGTACCTGAGCGAGGGGGACGGGCGCCTGCAGAGGGAACGACTCTCTCGCTGTGTTATATTAAATATACACCCCAAGCAGAGGCCAGAGGCGCCGCGCAGCAGGCGGGCAGAGCGGAGGGGGCACCCTGGGGACACCCGCGGCCACGGCAGCGCCACTCACCGGCCCCGCTGCTGCGGTTCAGCCCAGGGCCCGTTTTCTCCGCATCAGTTTTCCCTCAGGAACCGACCCTCAGCCCCGAGCAACGCCGCGGCCTGGGCGCCGCGGGCAGCTCCCGCCGCCTCGGGCGGGCACAAGATGGCGCCCGGCGCCCCCCGCGCGCGACGGCCGCACCGGCCCCTCCGGCAGCACCGCGGGAGCGGGCGGAGCGGGCCGCGCCGCGCCGCGGGCAGGGGGCCGCGCCGAGAGGCGGCTCCCCCCGCGCCGCGCCGCTGCCCGCCGCGCGCCGCGCTCCGCCCCGGGGGGCGGCGGCGGGCAGGGCCGCCCGGAAGTGTGTGCGGCCAGCGGCGGCGGCCGGAGCGGTAAGGGCGGCCGGCCCGCTCGCCGCGGCCTGCGGGGCGGCCGGCGGCGGCAGCGTGGGAGGGCGCGGCGGCGGCGGCGGCGGCGGGAGGGGCCGCCGCGCCCGCGGGGGGAGCGCGGCGGCGGCGGGGCCTGCGGCGGCGCGCGGCTCCTCGTCGGGGCGGGCCGGCCTGGCCGCTCGGCCTTCCGCCGCCGCGGCTCGCGCGCACGTGCGGCGCCGCGCGCTGGCCTGGGGCCGCCCTGCCCTGCGGCGCTCGGAGCGGCGGCGGCGGCGCGCCCGGCCCCGGGGCCTCCCGAGACCCTTCCCGCCGCCGTTACAGGCCGCGTTCAAAGCGGCCGCCGAGCGCCGGGCCTGTGCTGCTGCGGGGGGGCGCGCAGGCCTGCGCGGCCGCGCTGGGCCGCCGGCAGCTCGCCGGGCGAAGCGGGACGGACGCGCGTCCTCTCTGCGCGTATACGCGCGCGCGCGCGTGTGTGTACATATATTTTCTTTCTTTTTCCTCCCAGCCGGACCGCGCTGCTGACCCGGTGGATGGCTTAGCCTCGGAACACGTTTGCGGTGGCCCCGGGCGTGGAGCGAGCGGCCGGACGGGGAGCTGGGGGTGGTAAGGGCCGCTCGAGTTAGCCGTACCGCGAGAAAACACGAGTGGCTCCTTCGCGATTGAGTTATTCTTACTAACTGCGTGTTACACATATGTGCTCTATGGGTTTTGTGTTAAATATTGTGCTTTATGTTAAATATTGTCAAGATGTTAATGATTCCTTGGAGTCTAATTTTGTTTTAAAGCGTGAACCTAGGTGACATATTAGGGTGATTCAAGGATAATTAATTGCATATGGGAAGGACTATATAGATATTTAGAAAAATCAGTTTCATATTCAAATGAATTACTGGTTTATCTATGTGGTTTTCCTTGAGGCTGTGAAAGGGTTACTGTAATATGTTAGCAACAACTTGAGTTTCCACTGCAGTGTTTTGGGGGAACGTTAAAGTGGGAATGGAAGAGGGAGTAGGCTGAAAGGAGTTAATTCTCCTCTGTGTATGGCATTGATCAAATTAATACTGTGTGTGGCTTTAGGGTTCATATGTTTTAAAGTTGGAGAGTGTTAGAATATTGTGACAAAAATTACTCAGGGGCTGGAGAAAGCGCCTTGCAATGAGAGACCATAAGAGAGCTCTTAAAGAGCTCAAGCCATATATTTTATATCAAAAGATAGTTGAGAGGTTATGTGCTGAATTACAGCATATAACAAAACGTAGATGCTTATGGGTGTGAATCTAACAGGAAGACTTAAGAAGAGTCAATGACTAGAAATGGCTTCCATTTCAAATTGAAAATAGGGAACTTTTTTAGGGTGAATGCGAGTAGGGAGTGGAACAGACTGCCCATAGAAAGTGGCAGATTTTCGTATCTTGGTGTTTTCAAATGAAGACCAGGTGCCTTCTTGGAGGAGATGCTTTAGCCAAATACAATGGTTCAGTACCATGTACCTAGGGTAAGATCAGTGTGGAATACAGTACAGGCAGCACAAGTGAGCTGGTTTTCTATTCCGCTTCTAATCAGCTTGAATCTGTTCTAAAATACCGCAATGTTTTAGGATCCTGAAGCATAAAAAAAAGATTGGGCTTCATAGGGTTTCCTCAACAGAGCTGGGAACTGATGACAGATCTGTAGTGTCCCAGGTCTGTATCTTGAATGTAGAAGCATTTTTTGGTGCTCTTACTCCATGTATTTGTAGTGCTTGCTTTTGATTCTTTCTTCAGCATTTAAATAACACCTTGTTTTAAAGTAAATATCAGGGTTATCAGAACATGTGATCAGCAAGGAAAGACTCACAGGTAACAAAGGACAGTTGAGTCTTCAGTTATCATAGTAGTAAACAGTAGTGCAAAGGCAAATGTCTCCCTAATGTTATAAGTGCAACAGAAGGGCTATAAGGAGATAATTATTTTGTAGGGGGGCAGAATGTCACATTCCCTGTGGCTTATCAACTGGCACAGTTAAAATATAAAATTCATCTAGCAGTGCATTAGTGTGTCAGGGTTGACTAAATGGCCATATTGCTGAGCAGCAAGCCTCAGTGGATCAGCCAGTAAATAATTCTGTTGCTTTGTACGCAGTCATCTGATGAGAAATGTTTCTGATACTTGAAAGTGGTAATGGTACTGCACTGCCAAACCACTGCCATTTATTTACAGGCGATTCTGTGAAGAGAATTTTGGACTTGCTTTTAGATAGTTTATTGCAGCAGTAGGAATGCAGTTGTAGCCATTGTGGTGCAAGGATGTAAGTGAAGGAAGATTTATGAGGACAGGATAATACCTTTTGGGTTCAGCAGAAGATGTGATTGCAAAGACCAAGCTTTTAGGCACACGAGACCTTTTTCGTTCTGACTTTCATGTCTATTTCTACAGATTTCAGCAGTGGTGTCCTAGATGTTTTAACCTGCTGCACCTCAAATCTTGATGTGATAATTACAGATAGCATTAGTAGCTCTTTATCCCAAAGAACAATGGATAGAAATGATTCTTAAGAGGTCTGAATTTTTCAGGTCTGTAATACCCTGGATGTCTTAACAAGAAAGTATTTGCTTTGCTTGTATGAGAACTAAAAAAACTAATATGACCAAATGTTCAGAATTTGTTTAAGTAAAATTATTTTGGGAGATTTAATTGTTTTCCTAAAGGGCTTTGGAGACGATGGCAATCACTGTCTTGTGTGATAACTCCAAAACTTTGGAGCTTTGTGGTTCTCAGCATCTGTACCTTGAGCCAGTAGCCAAACTGCCTGTCAGTGTGGTGTTTCCATGTTGTCCAGAGTCTCTTGGGGCGGGGAGCAATGGACAAGCTGTAGAACATGGTTTGTCCAGATTTCATTCACTTTGAGAGAGAGGCAGAAACTAAAAGTTTGATCTTCAAACTTAAGGAAAAACTGCCTGAAAGGTGATAAAACTAAATGGTTTTACAGATGGCTGGAAAGTGATGGCTCCTGATGCACATGCTGACCCTTAAACTGAGTAAGAGTGGGCATCTTTGTTGAGTAAAAGAGGGATGATGGGTAAAGACAATACTGAACGAAGTGGTGATATTCCTGACTGCCTTCATTTTGAAGGGCTGCCCGGCAAATGGTTTGTGTTAAAGCATCTTCCTTTGGCTTTTCACTATTTGATCCCTTTAAGGTGGTATTTGAATACTTTGGAAACATTAAGAACATAGGTATTCTATGCTTGAACCTTACAGAGAAGAAAGAATGGGAGGAAGTGTACATCATTCCACTTTTGGTACTGTACAAAGGCCTTAAAAGACCTCCAAGAGTATGCAGCTTTTGTGAAAGCTATGTGCTCACTTGTAGGAATGATGCTTAAGGGGGACGATGGAAAAATCGACTTGTAACACAAAGGTAAAAAGCATTAGAAGTTACATATTTAGATGCTTTTGATTTTCTTTTTCCAAGTGTATCATAATAAAAACTATCATTTTTTTATCTGGCTAGGAACAGCTGGGTAGATTCTAGCCAAAAAGTCTCTAATTCAATAAGTCTTTGAGAACCCTGTGGGTGTCCTGCATGTTCAGAAGCTACTTAAACAAGTGACAGAAGATTTTGTTTAGTGAAACTATGTGATCTACTAACTAGAGTAGGATAGTTGAGCAATGGATGTTTGTTTTGGGAATTTACAGTTGAAAGGTGTCCTTTAGGATAGGATGTGGGTACACTGCTTCAGAAACTATGCACTCTTTTGGTGCACTACTTAGTCAACAAAGCTGTGGTGTGTTTGTGCTCCGCAGTCATGATGAGGGATTGCATATTTCTTAACCTTAAAGGTTATGAAACACCAATTTGGTCTATTTATTTATGTAAATACTTCAATTTGTATGTACCAATATTGGGTTGTATGTTGCTTTTTTTTTAATCTCTCACTGCAAACTTTGAAGTTCTCAGTCCTTTAATCTGAAGATGGCATTTTACTTTATGATTTCCTGAAAAATTCTTGTGCATAAGTTAAAGGTTGTAAATCTTTTTGGTTTGATGGGCACTGAAATTGAGAAAGAGGCTCAGGATCTGGAGAGACTCTTTGAAAGATACTTTGTTTTTCATGTTGTTTAACATGAAGTATCAGCAACACTTAATCACCTAATTTATAGGTGATAAGATCTCAGCTAGTAAAGGATATCCTTTGTCTTCTCAGCATTTTATGTACTTAAGTTTGTTGAGGAATGAATCCATTTAACTGCTATGTTTACTATGACATTATATAAAAGACTTGTAATCTGAAAAATTCATTTCAGCGGCATAATTGTTAATAAATACTTATTAGGATGTACCCTGTTTCAGTATGTTGTCCAGTGGGTACTTTCTAAATTGTGACACTGAAAAATATCTTTGTGCTGAAAATAATGCTTCGCGTTACTTGTTCTAGGGTAGATGCACCAAGATGCAATTTACTAGAATACTTTTTTTTTTCTTTTTAATGTGCTCACATATGAGCATTTGAAATGGATTATGTCAATGTGTGCTGCATTTATCAGTCGGTTTTATTATGTAAGCAAACATCTGATTCAAAAGATACTGCTCTGAAAGTAAGTGAACTCTAGTTTTGGCAGAAGAACGGCATAAATTCATAATCTAGGAACTCTCTGCTGAAAATACTGAACTTTGAGTCCCCAGAAGAGCATGCCAGAAACAGGTTGTAGCCAAAGGCATAGTGTCAGCTTGTAAGCCCCAAAGTCACAGCAGGAGGTGACATTTGTGAGTGGGGTGTTTGAGCTTGATTGGCAGCTCTTGGTGTGAACTTCAGAAGACATGTTCTTATGTGCCCAGGCACCAGGAATTTCACGTGGATGTAGCAATATGGGTTAGTCACCTGCAGCCTCTCATCTCTGTAGGTTGTCTGTGCTTGTATAAATACATGCCAAACTGGACTGGTAAGTTTGATTCTGTTTCTTCTGTGACAGGTGACTTTCAATAGAACCAGACGTTTTAGTGAAGGAGCATAGAAGAGAGAAGTCTGGAAAAACTTAAGTTGCAAGAACAAGAGCACAAACGAAAGGGGGGAAAAGAAAGAAAGGTAGTTGAAAGGTGAGAGTGTATTTTTAGTGACCCATTTTCTTCGGATTTATTACGCTGTTCCATTGCCAGTAAAATCCAAAAGTATGGCTACTGTAAAAATCCAGGCGTTGAGGAAACATGAGTCAGAGAACCTGAAGTGTTATTGTGTATAGTTCCTAATTCATATTTTACTCTAGGAAGAAAAGAAGCAGCATGATAATTCAGTAATAAGGCATCAGATAAGGGGTTACGAGGAAGAAACTGGGCTGGAGTCATCCTGAGATCCTTTCCGGCCTGGATTATTCTACGGACTTGAAGTGAAATCTGAGAGCTGTTGCTCTCAAACTGCTGTGAGACTTGATTGCTTAAGATTGTGGAAGTGGGATTTTTGTATTGTCCTGTGCTGTAACATGAAAAATTAATGTCATTATGCCCTGAAGTAAAATTAACGTGATAAACCTTTCTATGTGCCTCCCAGTTGACTGGAAGGTCCAAAGTTTGAAGTGAATGCTTTTCCATCTTTTTCTCTGTCCCTTTTTACATGTTGTTTTTCATTATTGTTGTAGCACAGGACAGTGTTTTAAAATTTTGTATTTGAGTAATAGTAGTATGTTGAGGTTTTAACTCTACAGAGAGTATGTTTGGATTGCATCCTAAACTATCACCAGTAATCAGTTGAGTTACACATCTACATCTCTTTAAAAACAAACAAACAAGCAAACAAACAAAAAAAAACCCAAACTGAAAATTTTACAATACTGCACATACCAACTCAAATGCTAAATCTCTGAAAGTAATACTATTTTTCTGCTGTTCCTTTATATATTCAGCTACTTCAAAAACATATATTTTTAAACATGTATGTAAACACTTTGTGCCTTGAATATCCTGGAATTTTCTGTGATGTGGCATGTTGGTTGTATAGTATATCTGTTTTCTGCAAGGCAAGGCTTTTAACAGCTTCAGCTGGAATTTTTAGGATAGTGGAGATAATCTCTCAAATGACACCCTCATGCTGATCTGTAGGGGAAATTTGTTAACTTAAGAATTAGGTCCAAATGATCAGTCTCTAGTTGTGTCCTTGGATAAAAGATAATGATTAAATCTATCTTCTTGAGAATGCTTGTAATAAAAACCCTGGAGTATGACGCATTTGGAGAGAAAGTAAGGAACTTTCTAAATGTGTGCATTGGTTGGATGTGTGTCACTTGTGTGCCATGTTTGCCTTTTTTTTTTTTTTATCATGTTATTCTAGAAACCAAGATTTCTTGTTAGCGGCATACGAATTCTTGGTGACTGGTTGCTTACTATTAGCATTTCAGACACCTACATCTGATCCCCCCAAGGCTCAAAATGTAAAACAAGTGTCATCTAAATTGTCCCGTATTGATAATTACCTAGAAAAAGACGTGGTGATGAAAAAAAGATTCAAGAGAGAAAAGAGAAAGCTAAGCTCCAGAGGAGAGAAGAGAGACAGATAGATCGAGATGAAAAACATCCCCCAAAGCAGCAGAAGGTACCAGCTGAAGAACAACAGTGGTCAGAGAATATGCCTGAATGGGAAGAAAGGAAATCTCTGCTAGCTCAGAGAAGAGTGGAGTCTCTCAGACTGCTTACAGTGCTGTTAAACCGAGTGAAAGTAAGAATATTTTTTTAACTATTTTTAAGTTTGAAGGATATTTATTAAAGCTTGAAGAAATCACCAGATTTTGATGGCTTGATGCTAGTAAAAAGAATGCCTTGGGGCTGACTGAACTCTAAGAAGGCCTGAGGTCTAAGTCTTGGGACAGCTTGCCCTGAGAGGAAAGGTACTGAGATATCGCCCAGAAAATTCTGTCTTTGATGCATGTTGGAGGGCTTGTCATTGCTGAGTAGAAATAAGAATGGAAGAATTGTATCGACTGTATTAGTCTTGATCAAGCGTTGCAAACAGGGAGTTTAGGGGACGAGATGCAGGAGAACAGTATCTACTGGTTTTGTCTCAGGACTGCAAGTAACAGAATTAAATTGGTACAAATTATGCCATTTTCATTTCTAGTAGTCTCTCTTGTGGCCAACAGTATCTCAGTTGCATTCAGCTAATGCTTTGAGAAAGAGTCAGCAAAAGAGTGAGAAAGACTCAGCAAAAGAGTGATAAAAATTTGAGTGTTTTGCACATAGATTCATGACTGGAGGCTTGTTTTACTCCTTTGGACTCAAAAACAAAAAACAAAACAAAACAAAAACAGTTGTTTTAAATGAAAGCTCAGGGGTGCTAACATGACTTTGTTTTCACTATTTGCTAAAGCAAAACTTGCTAGCAGCTTTTAACAAGCAGGTGTTTTCCCCTAATCCTTAATGTTTACAGTTTTTAAAAGACTGTAATTCATGACAAGTTGAAGTCAGAGGCTGTCTTTGCCATTCTGCATGAATTTCAGGGCCTCGTAACATCTGACATGGGACATCTTAATTGTGAAAGTGATGTGTTTAATAAACTTTTATTTCCATGGTTTCATCAGTCAGAAAGCTTTAGATTAGTTGTATTTGGAGCCATTAAAACAGTGTATAATAAAACAATTTAATTATTCGTAATAAAATACTTTAGCTATAAAAGTACAGTAATTTTACTGTTGTGTACAACACATTGTGATGCTATAATCAAATAAAGAGTAAATACTTTCTTATACAATTGCAGTGAGATAGATGAATTGGCTGAAAGGACGACTATCTTAGTTAATACTGCGGCCTGAGGCGATGTCTTTAGTCCTGAATTAGGAATAGCAAAATTGTATGATCAAGCTCTGAATTAAGCCAGATTTATCCTTCAATTATATTGGTATATTTTTTCTGATTGTAGAGCTGCATATATATGAGTTTGCAGTTTAGCTCTTTATAGTTCTCTTTCTCAATAAATGTACATAATCCTTTTCCTGATTTTTGTTTAAAGGATTTTGCACAGTTGGCAAGTCAAAAAGTGGATCCTTCGTTGGGCCTAAGGAAGGACGATTCTTTTCCTGAAACAACATTAAAAGACATACATCAGGAAGAGATAAACTCCCATTGCCATACGCACAAAGAGTTGAAACATAAGGAAGAGTTTACGTGTCAGTTAACCCAAAAAGGTAGCACCTTATGTAGTGAGGAAGGGGATGTGACTAACTTATGTGCGTCCACCTGTCATATAGTCAGGACAATTTTAAATGATCCAGCTAGAGCCCTGAGTTCTGACAGATTGACGGGCAGAGACGCGTACAACTCCTTTGGCTGTGGATCTTTACTGATTACAGTTACGCAAGACTGCAAGGTCATCGAATCTCTCGATAGAAGGGACTACCCAACATTGAATGTAGTTCACACGCAGACAGCGTCTGATGAAGACGGCTGCAAAAAGCAAAAGGTCTATGAGACTGATGAATTTATCCATTATTTATTAAACTACTATCAGACACCGAGCTATGCACGTGTTTGCTTAGAGCCAAAAAGCACTGCGAGCAAGTCCTGGTGGAAGAGAGTGGTGTCTGATGATGATAGTGGTTTTCAGATCAGCTTGAGTAACAAACATGGTCAGCACTTCAGAGAAGTGAGTCTTGTGCAAAACCTCAACCAGAGAAATTGTAGTAAAGATGATAATTATAGACTGGTGATCACAGTTGGGGAATTTGAATCAACAGACACAGTGTTGAAAAACAAGACCTGTGCGAGTGGGCTTGCAAAAAAATTACAAGTACAGAGGAATGACTCACTCACTGTTGATAACTTACCACACGCTGGACTGAATCGTTTCTTGGATGGCACTACTGTTAGTCATGATAAGGAATTCAAACTAGAAGACAGTAGAGATGAAGTTACTGTACCATACAAAATGTGTAGATCTGCTTACAGATTAAAGGATTTGTTGGACGAGTTCAGTGACTCAGAGTACTTTGGTGAGGCACATAGTGGTTCAGTGAAGAGAACAGAGAGAAAGTGTGAAGAAATTCACAGCAGTTGTAATAAAGGGTGCTTGCTCCCAGGAGAGGGGGAGAGAAAATTACTGGTTTATGTTAAAAATGTAGCCCTGGAAGGTCAAGAAAAGGAATGCAGCAAATGTAGCTTCTGTTCTAATTCTGCCCGTGAGGGATTGACAAGGCAGTGTGAACACAAGCTTAAAAAATCATGCAAGCGCTCTAGTAGTAAATTAAGACACGAAGGACAGAAAAATGAGAGACAATCCAGGGAAGAGGAGAGAAATGCTCGCAAAAAGAAGAAAAAGAGAAAAAAGCTCTCTTCTAATCTTTTATCTGATGAATATGGCTTTTCAGAGACAGACAGTTGCATACAACTGGAGTCACTCAGAAAGATACAAAGAAAATGTAACAAAATGTTCAACAACAAAATGAAATTCAAAACGCTTTCCGCAGTGACAGCAGGACCAGAAGACGTTACCCCTAGTGATGGCTCACCACTTCAGGGGACCCTCCAGAGGGCAGGTGAGAAGGAGAGCTATCAGAGCCAAGGCTACTGAACTTGCTAGGCATAGGTTTCTGGCAGGTGAGGTTAGTTGCCACAGTTCTTGCAGTGATATGTGGTAAGTGTTCTAAAAAGTTTCAGAACATGTAAACATGGTGTAAAAGGGTATACTGCTCTACAAAACTTTTAATCGTCAGTTTAGCAAGAAATACTGAGCAGCTTCAGTTTTTTTTTTCCAGGCAGTTGGACAGTGAAACCCCTCTCATATGCATTGACAGATGGGTGGTTATTCTGTTAATAACACGCATGCTAACAATCTGGCATGTTTTAAAAGGGCAAAATACATGCCTGGGTATACTCAAAATAATATGCTGAGTTAATGTATTGTTTGGGAGTTGAGCAACTTTGGAAAAGATTAGTAGATTGCAATTCAGTATGTGGTACTTCTGGGTGGGAAGTACTGTCTGAAATGAGTGAGTTTTTATATAGGCAGTCATCTGATCTCTATCCAGGATTACTGCATTTCTGGATATTGTTCCTCCTCATAGCCTTGTCTCAACTTACTATGCTTTCAATTCAGTGGCAGCTACCTTGCAGCTATTTGCCTATGCCCCCCTCCTTTTTTTTTTTTTTTTTTTTTTTTTTTTCCTTTTTCCATCCTAAAAAACTCATTTCAAATAACTTTTACACATACTTATCTACAGGAGATGAGAGGAAATTAATACTGAGAAGAGAGATGGATGCTGATGTCAGAGGATGCCCTCTTTTTCCTCTTGAGATAATTCAGACCAACCCCTGCTCAGATACTTTCTGTGGAGCAGAACCTGGAAGAGGATGCTGAACAGCTGCTATGTAATTACCCACGGATGTGGGAGAAAGTAAGTCCTTTAGTCATTAAAAGTTATCTGAAATATCGGGGCTTTTTTGCTTAGATAATTCCTTCTGTATGGAGGACTAGAATAATTTGACTGGTGCAGTGAGCCACAATACGAGAATTTTTATCTGCCTTCTGGAAAACAAAGGACCAAAAAGTTCCCCATGGCCAGACTAACTTTTGTGGACCAGTTGCTAAGAATTTGAAAAGTAACAATTTGATATCTTGAAGTTGTACCCAGATTAAATCTAGGGTTCAATGTATATATCAAAGTTACAGTTTTGGTAGCAATGAGTCATTGGAAGAAACACAGATATGTAAATCCTAAAGCAAACATAAAAAGTGCCGCCTCAATCAGATTGTTACAGTAGTGGGACTGTAAAATGTGGGGGACATTTATACGCACTCGGGGAGTAATAGATTTCCAAATACGAAAAAAAACATCTTCTGTAAAACCCACACTGGAAAATTATTTTCAATTTACAATTCTAGAGATGTTTCCAAAAGATTACTAGTCTTTGGGAGGGTTGATTTCACTAAACTTGTACTGGATTTAGTGCTTCTGGAAATCTGAGTGAGGATATTCTAAGCAAAGATCTGAATGTTGGACAGTGAAAGGGGAATGCTTGTCAGCATGTTGACAGCCCACCCATATATGCAGGTTGAAAGTTTGTTCACAACATTTCAAAAATGTGCCATTTCGAAGGTACATGCAGTGAGATAGCTATTTAGTATGAGTTAACCAACAAATAATTTCCAGAGGAAATGTCGAATATTGTTAAATTTCTGCTGCATGGAGGTAAAAATGTGAAAACGCAATTTAAGAGCTTGAGTTATATCCGTATTTATTCAGCTGGCTATATTTAGAGAACGGCCACCGTTGCTTTTGGACAAAGTCCCTTAGGAAGATATAGATGGACCAGTTCTAAGTTGAATACACTGATTATTTCAGCTTTCATTTAGTATGCTTTATTTATTACATGTCAATATACTGAATTAATGTGATGATATTGCCTTCATTATACCATATCTTACCCATGTTTGTGACTTCTGCTCTAATAAATAGTAATTAAAAAAAGTTTGTAATTGTTCATGGTAGACTGGTTTTCCCCTACTGTGTTCGATATTGGTGATTTATATAGGCTTCTATGCCAGGCTTTATCTGTCTTCTCTGTTCACATGTTCAGACGTTGAGTGCCTTTTCAGGATCATGAATGACAAATGGTTGCTACTTAGACAAAGTACTGTTAATCTGTTACTTTTATCTAAAAAGATCTTATTTTCATGACAAAAATATTTTCTGACTATTTTGGAGAACATCTATGCCCGTCTTTAGTCTGCTTTTTAGTATTTTATACAGTTGTAATGAAGATCGATTATTGTATTTGTTGACCGTGTAAAATGTGTCAGTTGCACTGATATGACATACCAAGGCTGTTTTTCTCTATGCAATATTTACAGATTAAAAAAAATGACAGAACTTCCCCCTCTGATCTCTAGACAGTTCTGTGTGCATAAATACGCATTTCCCATGAGACGGTCTTTCACTTGCAGGTGAGGAAGTGGTTCTTCTTTATTTAAGGGAGCAGGAACTAAAAATTTCCTTCACTGTAAATTTCCGGTGTTTTTTTTTTTTCCAACATGTTGTCACAGTATTCAGTAACAAATAAATACACTGATTCTGTAATTGCTTCTTGCATTCACCTATATTGATTGAAATTAATAAAGCAAATCCTCTATCTCCAAGTTCTCATCCAGTGTAAAACCTTGTGTTGGTGAATAAAACATGAACACTTTAAAATGTGAGATACCAGTGTAATCTTCATACTGAAATATAACTTCTGTGTTTCCTTTCTGTTTATAGGTGGCATTATTTAGAACCTGTTCTCAGGTATTTTAATATTAATTCCTCACTTTTCTTACCTGTACACTTAATTTGAGCCCCATCCTTCCATTTGCTGGACTGTTTGGTGCAATTTTGTTCTATTATACTGAAGGCATATCTTTAAAGATGCATCTAACAGTTTGATGTAGAACTCCTTAAACACATAGCTTCGTAGATTAAACTTCCGTAGTGCTCAGGAATAAACATCACATCTCAATTATCAAATGTAAAGAATAAAATCAGACATAATTCAAACATTTATTATGTGAAAAGATACATTAAAAGAAGCAAATAGCTCAGTATCAGAAATGTGTAATATTCCTTGCATATTTTCACATCTTTTCTTATTTCCACTGTCCTTACGCTGTTGTACTCAGCTGCTATTTCAAGAGATTGTTGTTTTTCTGTCTTTATGCACAGAACTAACGAAAATGCTTAGCAGAGGTAGTAAGAACGTAAGTCTTCTCAGGAGAGCTGCCTGAACTTAAGCTTGTTAGCTGCAGTACTTAGTTGGTTTGTTGTACCTTATTCAGAATGCTGAAGTAAAATCCTGAGTTAAAATCCCCTAAGTTGTTTTTCAAGCAGAAATACACAATGCCCAGTACTATACTGGACTGTCTGCTTGAAATACAAGAATACTACAATTAAAACAAAGCTTTCTTCTTAATCCAGTGATTCCAGACAATGCATTGAAATACCTCACCTTTTACCTCGCCCTTAGTAAAACCACTCACATACCTCTTGTTGTAATCATTTGTTAATGAATTATTTCTTACATAACTGAAACAGATAGAAGAGCTAGTAAAGGTAATTAACAGCAGGTAGAGTCCAGATTAAGGACACTTCTGAGTTTTACAAAGCAGTTCACAGTAAGCCACAACTGGTTGGAAATGAGATTGTTTTCGTTTGTCCTAGAGCTCCTCACGTATGCCTACATAACATGCACAGTCACTGGTGTTTGGCACTTCAGCTGTGGGAGACTGCTGACAGTCTCTACTCTTAGTCTGTCATCATGTCCTACTTGGTTAATGTACAATCCGTTAAACTACCTGGCATAGTTCTTTGTGCTTAGTCATTGCAGCGGGTCACTGTTAAAGAAAGGGATCACATTGCAATGAACAAAGAGTAAAAGTAGGTAGAAGATGTCCATTTTTTTCCACCATTTTAGAAAAAAAGTGTGCCTGCTACTTCATGAAATGACTCGCACCTTCCTTCACAATAAATTTTGTTTTCTCAAAAAAGTAGTGGTCTTATCCAAAGCACAATACTTTTTCCCCAGGAGGAATGTGTGCTTAACATTAAGCTTTGTCTTGTGTTACTGTACACAGTTTTCTGAGCACTCTGCCATTTAAATTGTTTTAGTCTTTGTGATGGATAACAATCTTTGTTTGGCAATACACAGATCACTGCTTAAAATAATGTTCAGTTCCTCAGGATATGCTATAGACTAAGATCCAGATTATTTAGTCCACTGAAGGGTAGATAACAGCCTAGTTTTGTTCCACTACATCACAGCCTTCCAAAGTTCTAGGTTTTGCTCCACAGTGTTAACATTTACTTACAGAAACTGATCAAGTTTTATATTTAGTGTTCAGTTTGAAGTTAGTATATACTACTGAACCACATTTGCAGGCATTCAGCATGAACATATACTCAATCTATGCTTTGGATAATGCACACAGAATAGTTTGGAGAAAGACTATCTAAAACCTGAAACAGTGGGAGAGGATTAAGCATCACACTTAGTTGCAATAAATAAAAACAAACGCGACCAGTATGCAAGACTAATTTTATTTTCTGCGTTAAACAAATAAAAGCACATTTCTGATTTGAGGTAAAACCATTAGAAGTAGTTTTCAAAGAGTATAAACGTCTCTAAAAGTAAAATAGCAACACAAAGGTTATGACTAGTTTTACTTTTGTCTCTAGACCTTCATTAGGTAGTTCGTACAGTAACACTTTATGCAAGCTATCTGGCCCAAACAACTGCACTCTTCATTTGAAGGCCCAGTGTGACCAAAAGACAAAATGCCATGAAAGTGTTAGAACTGATGGGAAAGTTATCAGTTCTCACCACAGATGGTCTCAGGCACTTTAACATATTGTGTTAACTCATTTATGAGAGCTGCTATTATGGAATACCGTCTACTTTTGAACAAATTTGCCTAGTTCACACGCTTCCCCTCTTAGGATGCAGTTCATCATTTTGGTCTTCTTGCCAAATTGAAGTGACTCAGCAGAAAAGCTGGAACAGAGAAACCAGATAAGGGGAACTATACCAAATAGATACCCACAACAAATCACCTGGACAAGAAACACACTTACAAGAGATCAACAAATCATTAGTTCTCTCCTTAAAATTCCTGCTAAAGGTTTGCAGGTATATTTTGTATGATGAGGGATAATGTTTACATTTTTCCTAGGTCAAAATCATCTACCCAGATGGTATCAGACTTGGTTACAGAGTCAGAACAAACCCAATTATTAAGCATGGATGTAAGCTAAGAGAGCAAGTAAGAAGTAATTCAAAGATCAGCTCTCCCAGGTATAACGTTGCTGGTTATGCGTGAGATTTTGCCGTTTCTGTTTAACGGCAATATTCCAAAGTAACAAAAGCCTTGACACAGAAACAGCTTATGCTATGTTATTTTGTTTTATACATGTTGCATTAACTAGCAGAATAATGTTTATGGTCAAAGCTGTATGTACAAGAGCACTTGTTAATCATGCCATACCAGCAAGTCTTTTTATAGACCATACAGTAGGCCTAAGAATCAATAGCAGGTGATTTTCACTGTTTATTTTCATTTTGTTGAAATTCACAGTAGAGTTTTGCTAAGAGTAAATGTGAGTGGATAGTCATCCTCCTGAGTCACTCTTCATGGTATCTCTTTTTTGAGGGGATGCCCAGTTACACTCGATGTCTAAACCTTTGTAATACTTTAGCTGTGCTTTAAAAGTAAACAAAGAATGTTAATCCAGCTGCATGACTGAATACATCAAGTATTCATCAGTCCTTACTAATTTTGTAAGTCTCCAAGCAATTTAGCCTCTCAAAAATCACTAGCTTTTTAAAAAGCAGTTAGTGTTTCATCTTTAAGCCTCTTTTTAACTCCTTAAAAAGCCAAATTATCTGATAGTATACTGAATTATACTGTACCACAAATGAGTATGATGCTCCACGGACAAATAATATAGCGTCTCTTTCCAAAGGAAATTAGAATTAGGACCCAATGCCTAGATCCTGGAAAAGCTAACACTAAACCAAATTTAGTGGAATTTGGGTTCTGTATGTGAAGATCCTCTTGTGCTTGTGGCCACAGTACTAGGTTGTTAATAAAAAGCTTCGGCTTTCAACCTACTCTGCACAAATTGTGGCAGAAGAAAAACAGTAATAGTCCTTTATTGCAAAAATTGCAGTTTACTTTTGCACAAACAATTTCTGTGCATACTTCAGATTATGCAGGGTTAAAGGAAGACAGACATTTAATTTTGACCAGTTTACCACTGAATTTGAAAAGGAAACATTTGAAAAGAAACACAATTTGCTGTAACCCTGGACCTTTTGTAAGGTAATTCTTGTGATTGGAACTTGTAAAACAGAAGTAGAATGTTACAATTGATCATTTAAGATACAAAAATGGATTGTTCCTCACTACATTCTCTACTCCTTCTTTCCATCTTGAGTATTTTTTTCTTCTTCATCAGAGTATATAGTAGGTTCTTCCCCTTCCTTCAGCAGCTTACCAACATGGTGATACTTAACTGATAATTGAAAAAAAAGAAAAAAAAAAAAGAAGAGAGAGAGGGAGGGAGGGAGAGAGAGAGAGAGAGAGAATCCCAGTCATTTTCCTGTGAACACATACTTGTTGTACCCTTCATATCTGTTTTCTGGATTAACAAAATGCTTGCATTGTAATAAAACACCTCTGAGCTTCTTGTTGCAAATGGGAGAGAACAGGGAAAAAAAAAAGCAAACAAACTACCTGAACTACTATTCACGTTGCAACAGGTATAAAATATATGCAAAGTGAATGCAATATAACGCTCAGTTTATTGCCTAAGCCAGAAGATGAATGAATAAAAACACATCTAAAATGAGTGATTCAGCCAGCTAAAGAAACAAAATAATGGAGTACGTTATTTCTCTTGTCAATGTCAAGGCTAGTCTGCTGAGTATGTCATTTTTAGAATATTTATGTTATATATTGCACATGCACACACACAGACCTGTGCATACATTCACACAGTGCTTTCAAAGGTTTGTATTTTTCACAATGTATGTTGTAAATATTCAGTGAGGAAAAAAAAAACTCTCACAAAGATAAAGATGAGTCTGTTATCCAATTATGCAACTGGTAAGCCTTCTGCCTTATTTTACGCATCTCTTTTTGAACATTTGAAAATACCAAGATTATATACATGTAAGAACTGAAAGCTATGCTGTTGCCCATCTGTCAAGTTCAGCAAAACTAAAATACGCATCTTACTACTGTTACTGCAATTAGTAAGAATTTAAAGCAATTAATTGTCGAATTTGCTAGGAACACAATGAGTGGAATGCATTCACTAGAAGTTGTTGCGCCTGACTCTTGGAAAGGTAGATTTGAATCCTAGTTTAGGTCAGATACTTGGTTTCTGACCTAAGTTTTGGTCTCTGGGACATACTTGTTAGCATCATAACCATTCAGTGTGGCATGATTACCAGCCTTGTTCAAGACAAGAGGAGAGCCAAAATAGTAGGGGCACATCAGGTCAGGACTGAGACGCTAATGCCATTATGTGGGGGAAAGCTCCATTCCAACCACTGATACTCAATCTTTAATACTGGACACTAGATTTAAAAACAAAAAGACCCTGATTCCCACTATACAAGCTATACACACTATACTTTTTAAAATTATTTTATTTTTATTTTCTGTCTCATCTGAGTGGAAATAATCCCTTCAATTGATTTAGGCCTTAAATGGCCTAAAAGGCCACATGAGATATAGAGGAGCTTTTTTTCAATCAATAGGTACTTCCCCACCACCACCCCCATTGTACCTTATGCACATACCCTCAGTACAATTGCTCAACACAGCAAATTCCCCAGAACTGTGGTTTAAAATATATCTTTTTTTGAGCAGCAGGTACAGAATATGTTTATACACATACATGTTGAGACATACCACATAGAACAGTTGGAATTGCCTTTCTTTAAGCTTTTAATACTAAGCATAGAAAAAAAGGCAACTGTAAAAGTAGCTTTTTCCTGTTAATTTTAGATCAATCATCTCAAGCATAAAAGTTGCCTTTCTCCCTCTCCCAGCCTGGCTGTCATTAGTATGGTAGTGATCAGGCTGCTTGCAAGCACAGAGGTGGCATTTGTCTATTCCTGATTACCTACTAGGGGAAGAAAGTCAACTGGATACAGTTGTTTGTGGACCTGACCCAGCCACCTGTCAGGCCATGCAGAATAATTTATTTGGAATAAAAATATTATAGATGAAGAGCTCAAAGGGGAAAAGGATTAGTTTAAACAGTCTTCAAGACTCAAAGGAAAACAAGTAGTAGTAAATAAAATGTTACTCTAATTTCTGAGAAGCTAAACAGGACATAATCATCATTTTTGGAACAGTAAATTTGAATTATCTTTATAGATGGAATCTTAAGATAGTATCAGAGGCATGCTCTCAGCTTCCAATTCCTGCCAATATTTTGGTAGTCTTACAAATCTTCTCCTATAACAGTATTTCTGTCTCTCCTACTGTTCTGTAAAGAGGGCAAGGAGGGAGAGCAGAGAGCAAACATGACATTTCCCTTAGATTTTTAAATTGCAGTAATCCTACTAGTATTTAGGATAATAAGCAATACTGAATCATTAACTCAATCAAAAGAAAAGTTTCCAAATTGATGACAGTCTTTTTGCTTCTCTTATTACACACTAGTTAGCTACTTCATTGTAAATAGGTTTTAAATTGCTTACAAGTGAATTGTGATTCCCAGTCCCTCAAGGTCTCTTGCTGTGTAGCGTTGAGATCAGAGAGGTCGTCGTATTCATCCCTCAGAGCCTCCTTATCCAGGCAGAAAGTGGCAAGGCCTCGGGATGCATCTCTTCCAGCAAAAATCCCATACGGGCCCTCTTTAAAATAAAAATACAGGCAGCATGATTACAGAAGTGACAGATGTTTATCATCTTCCAGGATGAGAGGCCCCAAACCAAAACAGACGGCACGTTCCTACCCTGAGCTGAGTGTCAAGAAGTGTCTCAAACTTCTGAAATATTTTTAGGTTTTATTCTGCTTGGTAATAAAGAAGAAAAACAGGAAGAGGGCAAGAAACAAAATCACAGAAAGAGCTACTGAGTTTGCCAGAACATCCACCCAACAGCGTGTGGAACACAAAGGCAGAATATGTACGTAGTTCAGGAGCCGTGTCCGTGGCAAAGGGAACAGCGGAAGGATTTGTAAATCGGGGGTGAAATGGAAGCTTTCTAGGAGTTGCTCCTGACTTAGAGAACTGAGCCATTCAAGCAGCACCTAAACCTAAAGCATGACTTGGCGTTGAGAACATGGAAGAGACAAAAAACTACCGATTTGGGAGCAGCAGCTTTGAAAATGCAAGATGAACTCAGATGACCAAAACACGCAATTCATGATAGATCAAAGATACCAAGGCAGATTCTTGCTAAACTTCATTAATTAGTAACTTGCTCGCATGGCAAGCTGAAAATGGAGACACCCCATGTTGCAGCTTGACATTAGAAGTTCCTCCTAAGGGATCTATCAAGAGCAGGGCCCCTTCCGCGCTTCCCGGGGAAGCTGTTCCACAAAACGTCAAGTCCCGCTTCTCCGTTTGGAGAAAAGCAGCGAGCCGGACACCGTGACAAGCCCGTGGGCAGCCGCCACATCAGACACCCCGCGCAGCTTTCGAGGCGGGCACGGGGCGGCCGCCAGCGCCCGAGCCGCCGGCCGCGCAGTAACGACGCGTTACGGCAACAGAGCGCGGCGCCGCGGCGAGGCAGCGAGCTCCGCTCCGCTCCGCTCCGGCCCGGCCCGGCCCGGCCCGGCCGCCCTCACCGGGCCCGTAGAACTTCCGGGCGCGCGTGACGTCGAAGACCTTGCCGTTGACCGCCATGAGGATGCGCGGGTCGCGCACGCCGTCGTAGGGCCGCAGCTCCGCCAGCGTGAAGTCGCGGCGCCGCATCTTGGGCGGCGGCGGCGGGTCCGCGTCCGCCGCCGGCGCCGCGCGCCGCTCGCCGCGCAGGATCTGGTAGAGCAGGAAGAGGCAGAGCCCCAGCAGGCTCAGGTTGAGCGGCGAGCCGACGATCTCCAGCAGCAGGCTGCCCCCCTCCGCCGCCGCCGCCGCCGCCTCCTCGCCGGCCGCCGCCGCCGCCGCCTCCTCGCGGGCCATGGGCTCGGCTGCGCTGCGGCGCGGTGCGGCGGCTCCGAGTCGCGGCGGCAGCGCGGCGCGGCGGGGCGGGGCCCGCGGGGCGCGGGGGCGGGGCCCGGGCGGGGGGGCGGGGCCCGGGCGGGGGGGCGGGGCCGCCTCGGCGCGCGGAGGGGCGGCGGCGCCGTGAGGGGCGGGCGGCGGCCGCGCGCCCCTCCCCCCCCAGCGCCCTGAGGGGCGCCGCGGTCGGCGCTGAGGGGCGCGGGGGGAGGGGAACGAGCGGGAGCTTTTGATTAAGGAAAACTTGGAGTCGCGGGAGCTCGCTCCCCCTATTTAATCACGGTGTTCATTGTCCCCCTCTCCCCCCCCCTCCATAGCTAAACGTGTCGGCACTGCCGGAGCCTGCCCGTGCCGAGCCGGCGGGCGGCTCGGTGCTTCGGGCTGAGGGGGCCTCCCGGCGGAGCGCGGCCTGGCCGCGGCTCGGGAAGAGCCGGGCCGGCGCCGTGGGGTGGAGCCGTTGCCCTCTCCCGGGAGGGCGCCCGGGGAGGACGGGCAGCCCCGCCGAGCTCGGTCCCACGCCAGAGCTTAGGCTCACGGGGTTGCTTCAGGGAAAAAAGGGCCCTTTTAAACGGACCTGCCCTCAGGGCAGTTAGTTAAGTGAAACCCAAAGCAGTGCATTTCAGTTGTTTCCTAATTTTCAGCGTTAGAAAAGGAGCTAAGCTCCCCGTGGGCCCGCAGGGCTGCCGCTAGAAGAGCTGCGCCTTGTGGGGTACACCCCAGGCCTCCCGGCAGGAACAGGTTCAAATGTCCTCGCCCTGCCCGTCCCCCCGCTCTCCGGCCGGGGAAGCTCCCCGTTTCCACTGACCAGCACTTGGATCTTGATGGGTCCGTTTGCGTTGCGTGCGTCTGCTTCCATCTGCTGTGTAGCTTGAGAAACTCATTGCTTCATTGACCTGAGATTTGCATTTGGTAAGAAGGTAGGTCTGGATCTTGTTTCTATGCAGGATACTAGATAAATCTCCTACCTTTTAGAGTTATGCAAAGCAAAAACCGTATTATTCAGATAGCACCTAATTCTGGGCGGTGTGGAGATGACACTGTCAGGCTTCATTGTGCCATGGTAGGGACAGACACAGTACAAACAGAAATACAGTGTGAGAGTATTCTCTCGTTCTTTACAACATGTGTTGCTCGAGAGAAAGAACCCAAACTCCGAAACAAGTAACCCTGACCCTGAATTTGACCCTGAACCAGACACTGAAGGGAGGGAAAAGCAACTATGTGTATGCTGAGTACCCTAGAGAAACTCTGCAAGAACAGTTCATTCTTAGATAAAGAAGGGCCAGGAAATATTGCCAAGATTGATAGTATTTTGACTTATCTGCTGCACAAGCACCAGTACTACAACCTATGGTTGCACAACTTCAAACATTTTCTTAACCTTACAACGTATTCAGAAATATGCATATGCTTCAACTGCATCTTATTTAAGAGGAAAAAAAAGGTAAGAACAAATATTTAAAAAGAAGTGAGCATAAAAAAATTATGATACCTCAGTCAGATTTATTTACATTCACGGATCTTTTGCAATACATTTCTTGTTAGCAGGCTTATTTGGCAATTCCTTTAAGTGAAATGGAGGCTCTAGTCAGAACTGAGTTAACCTCTGCTCCAGTTAAATACCACAGGCATTAATTATGTTCCCACACAATTTTTCTTGCCATTCTACAAACAATAATAGTTTTCTCCATAGAGACATTCTGTTAACAACATCCATGAGATGACCTGATAAAGGAGAGCTAATATAAAACCTTCTTCATACTAATCAAAGAAAATAGCATTGGAACTCAGATAACTTTTATCTCCTTGCAAATCAGGGTAGTTAAACAATTTTTAAATATTTCTGCTTATTTTTTTCTTTTTGAAAACCAGCATAAATCTGGTAGTGGTAAAGCCAAATTAGCTCTACTGTACTCCAGCATTCACCTTACTGCTTTATCTGTTTGCACTTTGGAACTTGAATTAGATCTAGGGAATCTTTCAGGGCATATTTAATGATTCTAAACAAAGCATGCTTTGCCTAGGTTGCCCATGATGTATTTTACCACGGTAGGGCTCAGATAACCAGGGTATGTGAGCACCATTGTTGCCAGCTGGTTTTGCTCCTCATGTTCTCTCACTGCAAAGAATGATATCTGGTCCACTTTACCAATTTTATTACTTGCAAGAGTTCTTTTAATGATTCTGCAAAAGGCAGCTGTGTTCATGATAAAAGTTAGTGTCTGTATGGTCCTCCACCATAATTCTTTGACCTGACCTGACTGATATTTTTAATTCAAACTGTGACTGCCAAGAAAGGTTTCAGGAGTTTGCAATGACACTGATGCCTAGTTTGTGTTGTTCATGAACAGATTCCTGGACCTACCAGTCGTCAGGACTGTTCCTGGCTTTAATTTGATCTGCAAGGACCCAGGATTTCTGAAGTAGAGTTGAGGTGTATCTGGCTCTGAGTTTGCTGAGAACTAGTGACAAGCAAAAACTACTGGCAAATTAAATCTTTTCTGGTCAATCTAAAGTCTTATCCATAACTTCCACCAACAACTTGAGCCACTTCAGTAAAATAGCACAGAAGTGCATTACAAACAGTTTGTAGCATCAAGAGCCATAAAGAGGGGTTGTTGCCTTGTGGCCCAATGGCCTCTCTGAGTCTGTAGATTCTTCTGGAAACGGAGGAAAGAAACTAAGAAAAGCAAGGCTGAATATACTGTATGAGGACATAAGGAGTTCAAGCCTTCTAGAGACATGTTTTATTAGACCATCTAATGCATTTAAATGGACAAGCTTCATTGTATCTGCCTTTTTCTCACAGCTGGTCTAATAGAGGTATTATATGTCCCTGCAAGCCTTGCAGCTCTTAAAAAAGCTCTTAAAGTACTGGGCAGGCATGGGAGAATCCTGTTCTTTTGCCTGGTAATAATTTAACTTACTAACAAGGAAAAAGGAATGATGAGGAGCTGTAATCTCACTCTCCCTTTATGCACCAGTATCTACCTACACCAAGGAAACAAAGCCACTCCCTAATCTGCAGAGGTCTAGTAGGTCAAATATACTCCTAAGGTTGGCAGCAGACATCATATTAAGCAGTTGATAGAGTGCATCTGTTCCAAGTGTGGAGAGCTGGCATCTGGCCTAGGAATGCTCTAAATTGCATCAAGTCCTCTAGACCATCTAGATGGTCTTTGTGTTGGACATTTTATTTTTTATTTTATTTTTTATTTTATTTTTTATTTTATTTTTTATTTTATTTTTTATTTTATTTTTTATTTTATTTACTCCATTTCTGTGACATTTCTGCTTGTTTTCAGCTGCATCTTTTGACTTTCTAGCTGCTTTCTTCCCCCTTCAAGATAAGTGCCAGAAAATAAAACTTTGCAATGTGAAGATGACACTATGCTGAAGGCTATCAAGATCCTGTCATTCCTGTAAGTATGTAAAAGGGGAGTTGTAAAGGCAAAGCCCTCAACTAGAGAAGCATCCTGGAGAACTTCTTGCCCCTGTAAGAGACTGATGCAAGCTTGCAACCCAAATCTTCTCCCCAGCCACACCTGCCATGAGTTTTCTTACTGACTTGTCCAGCAGGCTGCAAGGGCCATGGCTTTTGGTTCAGTCACGCCAAAAGGGCCAACAGTCTCTGCAACAGGAACACTTGCTTGGTCAGTATGTACAGCAACCACACTGGGAAGTTTTGGAGAAATCTCACTGTCTTTTAACTACAGGTGGAAATTCTGGTATGAAGTCTCAGTATGGGCTCTTTTTATGAAAGGCAGCAGATGTCAGAACAACTTAGATAAGCTGTAGATACTTCTGGAAGAGACGGGAAAAAAAGAAAACAAAGTCTGTGTGTGCTCCTTGCAACATAACGGCCTTTGTATCCTTAGAAAACACACTGATTAATAGTGAAAGGGTCAATAAAATCCCTGCACTTCCTGAAAATAGCTTCTTGGATTTGCTTGGAGGTCAGATGAGCCAGGTTTTATATATGGAAAATAACTGGACAACATGAAGGAAACTAAGCCAATCTATGATTCACAGATCAAGTCAAGTCAGTAGCACTATTAGGGAGAGTAGAAAATATTAACAACTGTTCTCCCTTAGTGCTGGTTGGGGAAGCGATACCCAGTGCTTGTAAGTGTGTTGATTTTTTTGCTGATTTTTGCTTGCACTGTAGACGTTCACCTAGCACTTCTGAATGTGTGAGCCATCTTCACTTGTGTCACAACTCCCCTGAGGCGTTACGGCACAAGTTATTTCCCTGCCACTGTAGGGGAGTGCCAGTTACGCTTCAGAACGGATCAGTCTGCTTCAATGTGAATTGACTAACCAACTTCAATGTTAATCGTTTTAAAGCTTAGAAGAATAAACTATGATAGCAGAGTTTTCTCTGTGTAAACTTGCACCTTTTCAGTTGAGGAAATGCAACAAGATAGGCATGGATTCTCATCTCAGTTAGAGTGATGTTTCTATTTAGCTGAAATCTGCTTCTGACATTCCTCATTGATTATGAGGATTGCTCTGACAAACCCAAAGCATTACAGACAAAGTGGTGGACTGAGTAAAGAGAAAAAAGCAGCAGTGGGAAGAGAGACATGTGGAAGGAATATCTCTTGCTTTTTTTCCTAAATCATCTTAGATGTCTAGTTTGATAAGATACACTTCCAGGTGCAAGCCAGAGTTCTGTCTGTTCCGCAAATGGTTCCTTTTATCTTTGTCTGATTTTATCGAACATGTGAAGATAGTTCCATCATTCTTGGTTTTGACACAGAATTATTTCTCCAGGTAGTGAATCCAGAGGAATCCAGTTTTCCACACACATGTGAAGGAAGCACTCCATTGATTTCCCACCCTGGCTGTTTCCTTCGAGTCATGCACGCCCTCAACAGGAGGCTCTTTCAGACCCTCGGGCTCATCACTCAGCTGTTACAGGTAAAGGGCCGGAGAGGAGTTACCCAAGCGGCGCGTGTTGCCGTTCCCCAAATCCTCGCCGAGCCGGGGCGCGCTGCGCGGTGCCCGGTGCGGGATTCCTGCTGCTCCGCAGCCGCGCACCCGTCCCGGTGGCCGGGGCCGAGGCGCAGCGCGGGCGCCGGCGCGCGCGGCCCGTCCCGAGCCGCCCGGGGGCGCGCGCGGCGGCGGCGGCGGGAGGCGAGAGCGGGGCCGCGGCGCGGGGCCGGTGCCGCCCTCCGCCCTGGCGGCGTTTCTGGTGCGGTCCGCGGCTGCGGAGCTGGGGCTCGCAGGCTGCTGGAAGCGGGGGCGAAGCGTGCGCCGCCCGGCGCGGTGCTGGCGCGAGCCGGGGGCGCTCGGGAAAGGCGAGTGCTGATGCCTTCGGGACTGGTGTCACTGCGGGGCTTTCACCCTGCCTGTTATCCTTCGGTGGAAACTGCAGAAGGCTGCCGGTACTGCTAGGAGCCTTTAAAACCTTCATGCACGTGAGTTTTCTCTTTCCTTTTTTCTCTCACGCTCACCATACAGTAAATGATAACTAGGATGCCAGCATGTTTGCAGATATGTTACAGGATGGGAAATAAAATATCTGTTAGTCTTGCTGCTGGAAAGCAAATACAATGAAAAATGAATCCAGTCAGTTCATACATATGGAATCACTCTCTGCTCGGTAGATTGGTTTGGGATTTCTAGCCATATAATGCATATGCCAATACATTAGTAGTGTTTCAGGCCAGTTCCTGAAGAACATTGCACCTGAAAAGTCTTGCTAACTTAGTGAAATTGCTCACATTTCTGGAGAATGTTTGTCAGTGACTTGCCAGCAGATCAAGACAGTAACACTTCTCTGGACGGGGCTCCTACGTGCTCATTGAGAAATGCAGCCCCATTGCAGAGACTGAATGCAAGGCTCATAGGCCTCACAGAGCTATCCTGTATCTGCAAAATTCAGTGGGCTCACTTCCAATTCACCGTGTTATAAGAAGGTACAAAGCACTTCCTCTTACCTGGACTTCGGAAGTGACTCAAGTTTAGTGTCTATACAGATTGATGTGGTTAGAAGTATGCATTCAACATACTTTTTCCACTATGCAAAACTAAGTTAACTTTGATGTTACAGGAACCAAAATTAAATTCAGGTTTTAAAAGTAGAAAGTAGTTGTCAGTTGAAAGACTATTCCTCTTGTTTGCTTGTGTTTTCATAAAACAAGGGATAGAAGTTTTCTGAAAGGGAAGTGTCTCAGATTTCCGTGACCAAAGAGACGGAGACATGCCCAGTGCTGATTTGATGGCTCAAAACTATTTGTCCTTTGGAATCTATAATACAGGGTTTTGTCTGTCTTCAGATATTTGGAAAGTAGCTAGCTGTTCTTTCTAGTCTTTCTGCGAGCACGTAAGCAGAGACATTACCAGCATAAGTTAAGTTTTACAATATAAAAAGTTTTAGTGGAATTGGCTTCCATTTCAAAATTTTTGTCTCCAATAGAAATACGTCTTAATTTACCAGTCAGAGAATTTATTGCAGAAAAAGGCATAGCTACTCTTCCCTTTACCAAAAAAAGTTATGTGGCAGTGAATGAAGAAATGAGAACTTGTGCTTTGTCCAAAGACCCGTGCTTTAATACGGGTCCATTTATTTATAATCCATTTATTTAGAATGCTCCACAAGACAGCACAAGCTACAAATGCAAATATTGGGATCATGCAGGAACAGCTAAGATGGTTAGTTTTAACAGCTGTGAAAATGAGCATATAGTGAACAATATTGTATTATCATTCCATGTGTACATGGGAGAAAGTCTAATATATTTAATACTTACAAACACTCTTTAATCATTATTGCCTAATCTCTGCTTCAATGCCACTAAAACTTTGATCAGAATGCTTACTGTATCTGATACTGCTGAATTTTGTTAAAGGTGCACATATATGTATGAACTCTAAGATAAAAGAAAGTGCACAGTGGTCTAGCAATCTAGAGAGATTGATTTATTTTATTATTCCTGAGGATTTTCACTAATCCTTGTGTTTATACTACAGACAGTGTATGCGACGTGGTTGGTCTTGAATATCTTTAGTTACATAACATGAACATCAAGCTGTGTAATGAGTCAAAGAGGGGACTCAAAGCAGTGTGACTGAAGCTTGTGTTGTACATCAGACTGCGAATGTAAGTTGTGAAGAGCTGAACTCAGTGGAAAGACTACCACTGATTTTAGTGAGCTTTGGATATGGCCCAGGATCAGTGGCTTGACTATTGGAATGGCACCAGCATCATGTTGAGTCATGTATATGTACATATCTCTACTTTTAAAATCTAAAATAGCTTTCAAAAGCAGTGCCAATGCCACAAGCATAGATGCCATTTGAATTTCATCAGAGCACTTGTTACTTGCCGTTGGTTTTAGGAGAAAAGCAGTCCTGTCCCCCCATCATTTCCTCTGATACATTTATTGAAAAATGTCACTTCTTGTTTAAGATCAGTCTATTGTATAATTTAAGCACAGACCCAAAACATGTTTTCTCTAGCTGGAGATGTTTATCTCCACATCTTTGGTTGATAGCTTATATGCGCAATGGAGGGAGTGCTGCAGGTTAGGGCTTGAAACCAGCTCTTTGGCAAGCAGCAGACACTGAGATTTGCAGCTGACAGTCATAAGAAGGATCATTTTAATTAATATTTCTCCCTCACTGTTGCTAACTCTTGCAGATCCCCCATAAATCTCATGAGACCTCCTCAGGTCTTAGCTCACGGACCCAAGCAACTCTGCAAGACTGTAAACATTCTTCCAACAAACTAACCAACCAAAACTGGCAAAACCGCTAAAATACATTTTCAACTGCAAAGTTTGAAACAAGGATCTTTCAGTGTTCACTAAAAACTGAAGAGATCCCCAGATATTATTATATGCAATATACCCACTTGTTCAAGCCATCTCATAGCGTAGCTGGCTCATGAGCGTTGAATAGTGACTGCACTATTCTGAATCCTTAAAACTGTAGGAAGTAACGAGAGTCTTATTTCACAACTTCTTTTTATATTGCTACTTAAAAGCCTATGGGGGAAAATGGAGGTTAGTGTACATACTTTCATTTTGCTTACAGTTTTGACACCATCCTTAGAGCTGATGTCAGCAAGATGGTATGTCAAGGAGTTACACAGCCTCTCCTGCTTTCCCAGCTTTTCTTTGAAAACACCTGATCTTTGTCTGCTGTTCAGCCCTTTCTTCTTTATGCAAAACATGTATCTCATTAAAGTTCATCAATATTTACTAATAAAGGAGGTTGCTATTATTTGTAGATGTCTGTTAAATATCATTGCAAAAATTTGCCAGAAAAGGTTACAGTATACAGCAGAGTGTGACCTTTCCTTTCCCCTAGTTTATACTTTACAAGAACATTTTTGTATTTCACTGGGTTAAATGGGAAAGATACCTGTCAGCACACAGGGGGTCAGTGCTGCTGTAGTTTGGCTGATACTTTGCCAATCTTTCCTTTTTTGAGTGCTTTTTTTCCTAACTTAGAGAGCTGTAGCTGTGGCCCAAACCATGTGGTCTGGGGGCGTTTGTCTTGCGCTGGACCATGGTATCTAGCAAACCGGTGATTTTTCAGGCCTTTTGCTGACTCGCTGCCCATGGTTGCAGCCAGGTAGCAGGGGTCTAATGCTCTTCCTCTCTATGTCAGGATAAGATTTATCCTGACATAGTTTAAGAGATCATTTGTATGTTCCTAATCACTGGTAACAACAAGGAGGAGCAAGGTTTAGAACACTTCATCCTATTTCCTTTCGTAGTAGGATTTTTGAATTCTCCTGAATTTACCCTATATCCAGTTTTTTGAATGCTACCTTTTTTGTGTTATTAGGGGGAAGTGAAAGAGGTGAGAAAAAGAAAGCAAGGGTGGTAGCTTGTGTGGTTTACTTAACATCTGAGAGATGGTCTAAGAGCTTCCCTGTGAGTTTTAACTATACTCCCATGGTATAATTATCCAGGAACACGCCACAAACTGGGAGTGTGTGTGAAAGGCGCTTGCTTGATTCTGTTGCTTTTTTAAGCTGTGTATTATGTTTGAGTCTGAGATGATTTAATGTCTCATGGGGAGCTTGTAGATATATATAACTGTCTTTAAATTTTGGTTTAAAACAAGGGAGATGGGAATGTGATGTTATAGAGAATGGGGCATGTTGAAAACCTCCCATTAGAAAAGTCAAGTCAGCTGAAGATCCCATTTCAGCAATGCCTTCTGTATTGTACACAATGAAAGACCTTTCCAAAATCCTTCAGTCTTTCATTACAGCTGTATTAAGAAAGACCTTATCTATACTTAAAAGCATAAAGCTTTTAAAGTTTTAAGGACTTGAGCCTTTTGAAAGTGACATAGCATGCAGCAGTTCCATGTCAGAGAGTGAACTGCAAAACTACAACGCAACATATTTGCTTACTCTTTAGACTTCAGGAGCAATAACAATACCATGAGCAGATGTACATTAGACTGTTTATACACACATTGTTCACTGCCAGCATGTGTTTCTTCAAGCATTTATTTTTTTAACGCACATTTTATTTTTGGGGATCTATATTTTGTGTATTATTACTTTGTTGCTACTGTGATGACTGAAGAGTGGATTTAGTAAGTGTCAAACTCCTAAAGCTGTGGGTTCTGCAGTAGTTAAAGGGATGTCTTATTATACAAGAAAACACATTAAAATGTTAAGATTCTTACAATAAATTAGCATAAAGCAAGAAATTGGAATCTAGGAAAGACTATCATTTATCTCAGAAGTTCTTACTTTAGTTGATTTGTCAAGCTCCTAGACAATGTAAATGGTTTTATGTTATCTTTTTAATTAGGAGTAGTGTAAAACTATGTTAGAGGGAAAGAGAGAAAGAGAAAACCACCCATTATTATTGTGGTGAGTCTGAGGAAATGGTATTATAAGCTATATCACCACAATTTTTGTGGATGTAAATGGGTTTAAAAATGAATACAGGGAAAATTATATGCTTTTATTCTGGTGATTACGTTTCTTGCTCTCCACTGTCCTCCAAACTGTGGCCATTGTTGCTACTATTCATCCTGCAGGAGGGATGAACACAGCCATTGGGTGCGAGTTGGATTTTGTTCTACTACATGCTACACGGCATCAGTACAGTCATTGTGCTCTCACTTCTCCAAAGGGAAAATAGTTTGGATTTTGAAGGGATTTTTTATTTTGGTGAGAGGGGTGTTACATGTGTACATATCTCTTCAAAGATGACATATTTGCTATTTTTGTAACTGATTCCACTCAGAATAAAAATATGGTCGTATCATCAATAATATTGTTTTTATGAATGATCAGTATTATTCCGCAGCATTTAATGGTATTTTGTTTGTATGTCTTTTTACTGAAGTTCCATTATATTAAGCAATTACATAACAATTTATGGTGAAAAAGCTTTGCACAGTCTAGGAGAAATTATTCAGAAGTCTCATAAATAGTTGTACTTGGTTATAGTTGTCTTAGTGACATATTAAGTCTCATTGACAGTAAGAAAATATTGCAATATAGGTATTTTGTGATCTAGAAACAATGTAAATTCACCTTGTAATTTAGTTCAAGCAACATTTTGTTGCTTTTAAATACTATGTAGTCAGTAACTTGCATTTATATAAACAGTCCTTAATAAACAGAAGGCTTGTTTATTATTTTTTGATGAAGGGGAGCTGTCTGTGAGGACAGAACAAGCATACCTAGTCTTTGGACTTCACACTAGCTTGTCTCCGGGTGCTACAGAGTCCCTTGAGGACGTAACTGGTGCTATGCTAGACAATATGAGTTACATCAGTCTCTATGATCTGAGTTTGTTTTCTTATGTAGGTGCTAGGAAAACTGTAGGAATCACCTAATCTCCATGGTAAAGCACAAAGATACTGAGGCAATGGACTTAAGTTTGTCAGTGACTCTGCAGCTTTTTCAGATACGTCTCATCTGGAGATGATAGGCAGACCTGTCAGCTCAGCACATTGCTTAGGTATATGCCCCGATGTGTGGTTATACCCTTTGGAACGGGAAGGACCAAGCAGAGATCCAATTTAAGCATATGATTAAGTGACTTGGTGACTCAGAACCATAGTTTATTCAACGGTTTTAGGTACAATTCTTCCGCAAGTAGCATATTTCCTGTCTCTGGATATTTATTTGATATTTTCCCTTCCCATTATGATGGGAACAATGCCAGCATATTTAAGAGACAACTGGGAACAAACTGCGGATATTTAAAGATTCCCAGAACTTGAATATGAGTAATGCATCGGGCTGCTGTGCAAGAAACTCTGCTGTGGTGTGGGACTCCTCTGGTGAAATTGGCTCAGTATGAGGTATATTTTATTATGTGATGATTTTAAAACTCTGGACAGAAGGGGCTAAATTGTGTGGTGGAGTTATTGATTTCTAATTTAACCCAAAGTTTTGATGCTGGTGATCCTAAAAGTTCCCACGGCAGAAGGCTGGTTAGTAAACTTAAAATTATCTTAGATATTTATAGAGTGCCTATTCTTATAGTTTCTTTCTGGCTGTCCTTATTGAGCGGGATAGGATGGGGAAAGACTCATGGTCTAAATGCAGTTCTAGGCACCAGGAACTCTGACTGCAGTCTTAGTTTATGGTTTCTGGAATAGTCACTGAATTACTCTGCCTCAGTTCTCCCAGCTGTATCTGCAGAATGGAGTAATACTATATTCTATGCAGAAGAGTACAGAGTCTGATACTTTTAATTAATCTTGCAGATATTGGGTACTGGTAGGTAATTTGTTATTACTCAAGATGTACTGCTTAATTTTGCAGTTTATGAAATGAACCAGGTTCAACGCTTTTGCGTCTTTATACAGACGGAAACTAACAAAGAAAGCAAGATATTACTGTTGTCTACAAATTTGCATTAAATGTCGATAATACGCACTCCTCACTCTTATTTTTCTGTTCGTTTCCCTTTAGAGCAATAACACCTGCAGGCAGGACATTCTGGGACCTCCCTGCCCTTTTCTGGAGGTTGATGGTCACTTTATCTTTAGCCTGGTGTTTGTAAGCACTGGAGTCTGGCAGCTTTTTCCCCAGAACCGTACTTTCAAGATTTCCCTTATTACTATTACTTCAGCTGACAGGCAGTGAGATGGTATCTGAGATGACCTTTGTTTTTGAATTTTTATTTCAATGGCAGTTGAAATTCAGGATGTTGATGGTTTTAGCAATATTATTCCGGATGCGTGAGTCCCTGATATGCCTCTTGCTTATACCTATACAAATAAATCGAGAGTAATTTTGTTGAAGAGGTAGGTCTATGTTAGTGGAAAACTAATATACCTGGGAAGTCATTAAACCTGATTGCTATTCACAGCACAGGCATTAGTTGCAATGCAGGTCTGATCTGTCTCCAAGAGAGCTTGGTGGGAGTGTTGCAAGGACATTGACTGAATCTGTCTCTAGAGATGGATTTGGAAAGAATGAGGTGTAGGAATGCAATTCATTATTCAAGTTGCCTTAGGATATTTATTTAGACTCAGGAACTGTTACCTCCGATGTTCTTCATCTAGACTAGGCAATGATCCATGTGTCTGTAGCTACATACTGTGTTCTCACATTTCTTTCCAGATGGTCTTGCATATTGGTGTTTGCCTGGACACTGAGAAGGAAAAGTTGTGCTGTTGGAAATTAATGTTTTTTAATATACTATTTTCTTAAGTCAGAATGTGTGGAAATAGTGCTCCTTTGTTCAACTTCTGTGCTATCCGTCTTAGGCAAAAGAGCCACAGTTTCCCAGTATATAAAATATTGACCATGCTAGCATTTTAATAGAAAATACCAAGCTCTTCCACTCTGTCAGAAGTATTCCACTTTTCATTCAGATGCATTAAAAACTTTGATTTGTGTAGGGGGAAAAAAAAAAGTAGATATGTCAGAGGGAGTGCATCCTGGCTATGCTGTCTGCATATACAGAGATGCTGGTATTTTCTCTGTAAATAAGTTACATATTTATATGCAAATCAATCCTTGGAAATTTGTAAAATGTAGAACAAACACTTCTCTCTCTCTCTCTCTTTCTCTCTCTCTCTCTCTCTGTATTACTTGTTTGGCAATTTATGTTTTCTGACTCCAGGGTCTGAGGTTACATCTGTGATCCTGTTGCAAAGCTAGGGGAAATTACCTTTTGAATGACACATGGCCTGACCTTCATCTCCACATAATCTAGGAAGAGTTTATGTTTGACTGTGAAGATGCAACGGAGGCACAAACTAGAGAGGACAGATCTAGAATACCAGTATCTTTTTGGCTGTATTTTAGAATTCAGTAATGCACTGGGTATGGCATGCTGAATTTTATCTTCACTCCTTCCTCAGAGATGGAGACAGTGTGTTTGTGGTAAACTGCAAAAAAATGATTCATACGCAGAATTACCAAACACTGGAATCAAAGAGATCATATGTATTGCTGCTTTCTGTAAAATACTCTTTTTATTGAAGGATCTTGCAGAAACTCCTCTAACAGTGAAGAACAAAACAATAAAACTAACTCCAAACCCCAGACATTGCAGACAAAGTGTAAAAACAGATATAATTAGATTAACATACAGCAATTAGATTCCTGAGCAAGTATTGTGGCAAATTCCTCAGGCTCATATACATGAATTAGGAGCTGGTACAGTACAAGTTAGATGGGCCCCTGACTATGCTCTCTACTTTCAGAGATAGATTTTACCCTCATTTTCTTCCTAATATTAATCACAGATGGATGTATAAACTCTCAAAGGCAGAAATCCTCTTATCTCCACTTCTTTGTTTTCCACAGAATACTGTGCTTGATTCCAACCCAGTTTGTTTAAAGCTCTGATACTGCAGCTTTTAAGTGAGGCATGTTTAGTTGTTTCTTTAGTATTGAAGGCTTTTTTCTCTTAAAAATTCCTGAGCCAGGCTCACTTGCCAGCCAGGGAATCTCACTTGAAACAAAGCTGAATCTGTTTCTGCTTCAGAAACGTGTTTCCTTATAGTCACATTTATGTTAGCACACAGTAAAGCAATCCTCTGAATCCAAAGAGAACCGTGGTATGACTTACAGAGAGAGTGACTTGTAGTATTTCTTTCATACAGGATTTATTACAGGTTATAATGGAAGGAGTGCTCTACATGCACTTCAGCTGGAATGTCACATTTATAAAAATACTTAGGCAAGATCAAGCGTAAAATCTGGTCTGAAAGTTCTCAATTAACATTGACTTCTTTGCCTGCTGGTGAAGACATGAGGACTGGAAGCTAGACTTGAATTCAGCTGCTGGATTTACCTCAGATACCTCATTTGATGTCCAGACGGTGGGCAAGGTTATTTTTTCAGAGATACACAAATAAATAGAAAATGTCAGTTGTTTAAGGGTAGAGTAGTCCTGCTGTAAAAGGAGCAGAGGATCTGTGCAGCTACATAGCTTCAGCTGCATGAAGGGGTGCAGGAGGGCATCAGGTGGTGCTCAGGCAGGCCATGGCTGGGAAAGGTGGAGAGGAGGAGAATTAGTTACTTCAGCTTATCTAGCCCCATCGCCTGCTCTACAACCCGAGGCTTTCATGTAACCCCAGGACAGGGAGCATCGACAGCCCACCTTGTTGGGGGGTGGACTAACTGCTGATGTGCAAGCTGTGGTGCTCACGCCAGCTTGCTCTCCAGGTTGCACAGATGCACACCAGAGTGTTTCTCCACTCCTGGGTCTGTGTGGTGTGGTGCGGTGTGTGCTCTGATGCTGTGAAGGTTTCCTAGGAGATCCCTACCTGATGTGTCCTTGTGCAATGTAGGCACACTTTAAGTGCAAAATGTTGCAGGGGTCCAAATGCAACTCGCATGTAAGAAATGTGCAGGATCTTCATTGCGTAAAATCCACGTTCTTATAGATAGGTGCATGAGACAGCTCACCCTATGGCCATGGTGATGGCGACGGGGGGCTACAAAGCTCCTCCAGTGAATTAATTCCTATTAGATAACCATGTTTTTCATAGCAGCAAAACTTAGTAGAAGAATGCAGTCAAAACAAGACTTTGTTAGTGTTTGGGAGAGGGGGAATTAACCTGGATTTTTACAGAGGCTAATGGCTAAAAATGAGAGACCAAAGTCTGCCCTTTGAATAGGAAGTCAGTTTAGAGATGGCAAAATATACTGGAAACCTGAAATGCTAGGGTCTATCAATTTACTGTAGATTTCTTACTTCTGCCCCCATATTTACTTGTTGAAAAATTCAGATGATACTTCAGTCCTTTTTTGAAAATAAATAGATAAATAATCAAACGGCCACGTTTAAAGTGACTGGTAAGTTGTGGGATTTCCCAGTGGCATCTTGTGGTCTGTCCCTGCTGCTTTGCACTGTGTATGTGCCCTGAACTTACCCACAAGCAGCTTCAAATGGCCATTTTGAGGAGTTTGAAGTGTTTGCTAGCTGAGAGCAGAGGAGGCTAAGATTTGGTTATTCCTTAGAGATCTAGTTGCAAGAGACTGCAAGAAAAGCAATAGATCTGTTGGACACAAAACATATTCTGAATCGCTGATGATGTGTGTAGCTCCTAACACTTCTGCTGACAGGCTGCTGGCATGTACCCTGTGTACGTGTATATGTGTAGGAAGTGACTGTGGAAACATGCCAGTGTTTCTGGCTCATTTTGAGTTTCCCTCGTTAGATTGCTGATTGTCATTGGTTACTTCGAAAAAGTCGTTTTTGCAGTGATGCAGGTAAAAGCACCTGTAAAATAACTTGTTCTCAGAGTTAGGACGTATATTTCAACGCAAGCATTACTCAAAAAATAGGTTGCTGAGCCTTGCTCAGACTTGCCTCCCTCATTCCCTTTGGAGAAATTAAGAAACTTGTTGGGAAACTTAACAGGCACTGGAAGCTGTGCCGCTGCCCCTTCGTCTGTGCCAGTTCCCCTGAGGAACGGCAGCTTGCTGCCTGGGCTGCTGGTCCTGCATGCAGGCTCATAAGACAAAGCAAGGCAGGTTTGTCTGCACTGTGACCACCAGAGGGTTAATGCGATACTGGGCTGTCGAGAGAGAGCAGTGATAGTGAGTTTGAAGAGGTAAAGGAGAAGTCCATATCTGCAGTTAGAAACGGGCCTAAACTGGGTTATTTCAATCAAGCCAAGCCATGGACTTTAGAGGAAGTCCAGATCTGATTCAGCATCCAGGTGTCTAAACCTGCCCACTTCCATATCTTTAAGGAACCATCTCTGCTTTGCTGAAGTCTTCATTCTGTGGTTATTTGGTGTTCACTTACCTTCCAAACTGAGGGCAGCTTTAGTTAATTAACTGGCAGCAGAGCAGCCCACTTGTTTTAGTACTTCACAAGCAGAAGAGCTAATGGCAGCTCTGCCCGGTTTGGCTACACAACTTTGGGTACGTCACTGCTTTCCTGCTCTGCTTTACCACTGATCTGAGAGGTGCGATATTTGCTAGCATGCAGGGTTTCATATCGGTACTCAAAAAGCTCAGTGTGGAGCCACGTGGAGCTGTGCTAGTGGTGAGGAATCAGAGCAGTAAATAATAAATGCTACGATGAAGTGGCTTTGAGACTGATATGAAGATAGAGAATCAAAAAGGATTAAATCCTAACATGAGGTAATTATTTTTAATGATTGTTTACCAGTCTGTGCTTCTTGGAAAGTAAGGGTCTTTCTACATGGTGCAATGTGTATTGCTAAACTGCCGGCTCCTGGGAATGGGGCTGTGTTTGGCCTAAACGAAAACTAACAGATGAAGATTTACATGTTCAAGTAAGTAATTTCATGACCAAAAACATAAAATAAAAAAAAAAAAAAAAAAAAAAAAAAAAAGAAAAGAAAAGAAACATTCTGAAAGTGAAGCTCATATCTTGAGTGGGTAGAAGGGGGGAATCTCTTTCATGTTTAGCAAAAAATACAATCTTCTGAAGCTTGTGGGCCCCATTCTACATCAGTTAAAATGATGAAATTCTTCCAAAGCCACGAGGATTACATCTTACCACTGGATTTAGGGGTTGGGCCTTCCCACTGGATTTTGTGCCATTTGATCTCTCTTGCTTTTAAATCCAAATGTGATTTTCTGATGAGGTTTCCTTTATTTTTTACTATAAATGTTTCTGTTGGCAGCATTTTCTGAACTAAATGCCAGTCAGATTTTAGATTAAATCCTACATCCAAGGTTTTGTACCTCAAGCCAGTCAGAACATTTCCCTAGCAGTCTCTGGGAATTCCTTCTTCGTGCTTGTTACCCTGTAACCATAGTCTTGATTTTGACCTTTTCTTGTGGGCTTTCTCTGCTGAGTGGAGTCTAATGCTCTCTAGCTAGCCTTTGCCTGTTTGAGTTAGGAGTTCAGCATGGTGTCATCTTGTCAAATGCGGTAATTCAGGACAACAATGAAACTCATTTGGGTAAAACTGAAACTATTATTATTGCACTTTTGCTTTGTCTTTTCCAGAGGCAGAAGAAACTATCCACTTGAGGTCAAATTGTTTTGCAATTCTTCTATGGAAAACATTGAAGTTGGCTGTAGGTAGAAGCTTTCTCTTTTCTGCTAAGTGGGAACTAGACTTGAATATGATTTTATTCCTGTTTATGATGGCCGTATATTTACTATCATTTGTCCTTTCATAGATTTCAAATTTCTACACCATTATAAAACTGCCCTAACAGAGCGGGCTATGGAACTCCTAAGCCAGGCTGCAGGAGACTTCCTCCAGAGGTGCATTTCTCAAATGTCATGTTTCTCTGAGGAAAAGGCTAACAGCCTCTGATTGGGCTGTTAAAATAAAATATTTTTTTCTAGTATTCCAGAAGAACTGGTCCTCCTCAGATCTAGTCCTGCTAGTCAGCACTTTTAAGAGGAACTCATTAGAAATGCTCTTATAATACTCTTTCTTATTGTATTGCCAGATCCAAGTATTCAAATATCATGTACTAGCTGAGAAATAGGAATGTTTTTCTTCTGATCTTTTAGGAATCAGTACCTTACCTTTACAAATTTACTGCATTAAAATATGCATATATTATATATATATATATGCATATTAATCAAATATTAATCAAAAGCTGAGATTCTTACCGAGGCATGCAGCAGGAACAGGCTAACACTTTATTGCTGGCTGCTGATGCTCCCCAGTGCAGGGAGCACAAGCAGTATCTTGCCTTACCTCTCTGCTTTTTCCTCACCAGGGGTTGTTAACTGCTCTTTGCAAATGGATAAAACACAATGCAAATTCATTTGCATATAGATTTAATGCAATGTAATGTCAGAAATGTGTGCAGCTATGTTGGCTCCAAGGCCTGGGTGACCCCAATGAATGTAGCTGCTGCCCAGCATTAAGTGGCAGGTGTTCCCCCCCCCCCCACAGCCAATGAGAGCCCCCTTAGCTATGGTCGTGAGTAAAAAGGGAACAGTACCGTTATGTGCATCATCAGAGGGCACCACCAGGCAGTATTTTTCTAATATAGGTGTGCTGGCTACTATAAAGACCATAGCTTCTTCCCTTGCAATATTGCAGGGATATAGTATTTCTGTTAATGTGCAGAGTAGCTTGTTAGAATAGATAGTGATTTACAGTGAGACTGGATAATGACTGTTCTGGAAGGTCCCATGCACCCCTTATGTGCAGGGAATGACTGCAGATTCAAATGGTTTTCTCGGAGACAATGCAAGTGTTTTCTGTAGCCTTTTTCTGTTTAAAAATAACAGTATACTCCTTAGGGCTTCTTAGCATTATAATTACAACCAAGCCTCTCATTAGTCCCACAGGGAGACAGAATCAAATGCCATATGGTATTTTACACTTAGGATGCTGTGCTTACCAAGAGCTGGAAGGAGACAGGAAAAGGGGGAGTTAACAATTCATAACCATTTATGGAACAAGCACAGCCCTCCTTGGACCCAGTTCAGCAGAGTCGGAGGGCCTCAGATCAGGAACTTTATCTGGCTGGTGATTGCATCGGCATGCTGGCTTTCTTGAGTGTGTGTGTGGGCATTTGGGGAGCAGGATACGAAGCTGCAGAGTCTTTGTGCCGGCATCCACACACAGGGATGAATTAAATGCCCGCACGCCTCCCAGGAAGGACCATGGCTGGATTCTACAGTTGCCTGAAAAGTAAAAAGTAAGTGCCATGCTAAGCCCTCCCTCTACCTTCCCAAAGTGAGCTGAGTCTAGCGAGTACTTTAAAATTCTGTCTCTGTTCTACTGCATCAGCAGCTCTGAACAAAGTGCTCCTGCTTTGATCCCGAGGTACCACCCTGAGTACAAAAGTGCAAAAAATCAGTTCTGACTGAAATACCAAACTAATGAAAATTGAGCATGTTTTTTCCTTCACAGGTGTAAGTCCAGTGGCAAACACTAAATATTGTAAAAGGAATTAAGAACCATTTTTTGTCTAATTATAGCAAGAGAAAAAAATATCCTCTTCCTTACTGATTAGCTGCATTGATTATATATTGACAAATAAAAAGAGAAATACAGAAATGCACATTGACTTTTAAAAATGTTCCACTACAAATCTGGCATTATATACTCTCTGAGATCTTGATGTGTTCAGTTTTTGTATAAGCAACCTGAGGTTTGTTTCTGTAATTGCTCCCTGTTGAAAGATTTGGTTTTATTTAAAATAAATATTTTGATTGCTTCACTGTCATGTTCTGTTGGAGCAGGTTGCAAAGGGAGAAGAGGATGGGACAATGCATATTTGTATTTGTGCTTTAAACAACTGTGAAGATGCATTTTGTTTTTCCTTTGACATTCTCACTGCTAAGGAGTGGAATGAAATTCTCGGCTGCAAAAGCTGAGCACTGTTTTTTGATAATGTTTTGCATCAGCAGACTGTAGAGGGCTCTATTCTTGCATACACTATGGAGTTGAAGAGAGGGAAAAAGACTTTCAAAATAGTATCTTGGGGCTTAAGATATGAATTATGATATTTAAATGGGTGGATGAAGTCCTTGTTAGCAGAGGAAAAAATACTCCAATTCAAAAATGAAGCTGTCAATTCACTCTTTCTCCTTCTCCCTCATGTAAAGATTGTATCCTTCATACCAACAATTTGACTCATATTACTTTGATGGAAATACAGATTTTCAAAGGCACTCGATTCCCTTGTATTTCAGTTAGCATTTCCATCCCATTTTGACTCTTCTCCTTTGAAATTTTGAAGAGTATGAGAGATCTCTAAATATTTGGAAAGAGGGATATGATGTGATCACAACTAAAAAATTGCTGAGAATGAGACCCGATAAAGGCAGAGAGGTTGGCACTTGTATTTTATTGTATTGACAGAGAAAATCAATTTACATTGTTTCATTTAGCTAAGTTGTTTTTCTCCAATATCTTCTAGCATCTAATGAGATTAAAGCAAACTTGGAAAGGTGGGAGAAGCTGTAAAGGATGGGTAGATGATACTTTTTTCATAAGGCATATGATCACTTCTTTCCTGGTGGATCTTTACCTGTTTAATAAGGATCATTTTATTTTCTCTAACAAATTCTTCTTTCTCGTTAATCTTCAGTTAGGTCTCAGCACTGGGTGTCAATTCAGATTATATTTCTCAACATGTTGTTTCAGCTGTGTGATAAGTTCCCAGGTTGGTTAATGCAATTATTAATACTTGGTGGCCTTTACAGATTTTTTTTTCTGCTTTGGCTGTGATTATTGGCAGTTAAAACAAATCGAAGACATTTGCTAAAAGTGGTGTTTGGCACCTCATTTTGGGTGAGATTTCCTGGTAATTTGACATGAAGAGTTTGTCTTCCTGGACGAAAGGGTCGTTGGAATAGCTTCCTTGCATCCGCACAAGGATGCTCTGCCAGGAGGAGCTAGTTGGTTTTGTGAATGAAAATCACTCTGGAATGAAGTGACTTTCATATTCTAAACTTGGCTTGGGTACCAGTAACGATTTAGCCAAAACAGCATAGAGCTCAGCACAAGCTGTAAAACCTGCCATAGCAGCTGGGGGAGGGTCCATCAAGGGCTATGAGCTGCTGGACGTAGCTAAAGTACCTGGGCTTTTTAAAAGCTGTCTGGGGTATTTTCTCTGCTGTGCTGCTGTCGCATCTATCTGCACTCCCCCACAGTCAATCCTGCCCCTGTGCTTTGCTCATGCTCTTTTAAGAAATGTCACATAGGGGGAAAAGAAAAAAAAAATAAAAAGCCTTATATAGCTAATTCTTCACTGCAGCCCCAAGCTTGGCTGCCAATCCACTGAAATAAATGTGGTAGGTTGCTTTTGTGTTCTCTTTAATGAACACCTGCAACCTGAATAACCCCAGGTGGTGGTTGTTCTAAAAAGTTCATAGCTCATCCTTGCTGCAAAACTTCGTTGTGCTTGGCCCTAGTATGATGTCAGGAAGGACTGTCGTGGCCCGCGATGAAGTGCTTGGCTAAAGCTTTGAGAGAAATCTATTCATAATGGTTTTCAGCGTTTGATACCAGCCAAATGCATAGTTGTGAACTGAAAATGTGGTTGCTTGAATACTAAGGTTCACTGATGGTCAGTGCAAACTGCCAATTTCCAAAGACAGATACAGTGTGTTAGAAGTTATAAAATATTTGGCTGAAGACTTTGCATGCCAGCTCAGAAATGGTTTCTGTAACAGACTATAAGAAAATGTATTTAACTGGACTGTACTTAATGTGGTCACTCAAGACTTCATGGTGCCTTTCACAAGCAGGATGTATTTCAACTTGAGTACGTTCTACTGTGCCAATCTCTGCACTTCCAATGAGATATTGTATTCTTTACTTACAGCCCAAAATTATCAAGAAATGCTGATATGCGCTCTTACCTTGTAGGCAAATTCAGCATTTTGTTAAAACAATTGATCAAAGGTGTATCAGTGTCATTTTCAATACATTTTTATATTTTCTGAGATGAAAGACATTGCAAATTTTAAGTGATGTTATGACCAGACATTTTGTAGAATTTGTTTACTAGATAAGGTGCTGTTGCTTTATTACTATACCTTGTGTTATTGCTTATTCAGGTGAATGTCAGAAAGAGACTTCAGAGTTTGCTGGGATTATTGCAAAGATAGGATAGTGCTGCCTAGTTGACTGATAGTGAGCTAAGCTGAGATGACTGTTCTCTGTACTCTTCCCGCCTCTCCTGCTCTGTTGGAGAGAGAGGCTTTGCTCTCCAGCCTGCTTGTTGGAGAGACTCATGGGGGACCCTCCATCCTAGGTGCATAATAAACTTTTTTACAGCTTTTATATTCATAAAGCTCCTTAGAGCCTTTGGTTCCCCATCCATAGCAAACAGCTGTTGTTTTAGTTTTGACACCAGCAAGTGAACTGGAAGGGGTTTAAAGCACTGCTGATGGCTACTGAAGTAGCAACTTGGCACCGTGTGGAAGAGGGGCAGTTCAAAACTGTTGGTTCTACTCTGTCAGCAGCTCGTTCGCTTCCTGTAGCATCTCTCACTTTTGGAGCTGCGTAATCGCAGCGGGGCCCAAGTAGCTGCATCTGCTGACTCTCCGCAGTGCACGAGGTTCTGCTCTTGGGCACGTGTTCTGATGTGGAGCCCTGAGAGCATCTGCACAGGGCTCATGGACCATTTAAAGTGAGACATGGAGTTCCTTGGCCATCCCCATCTGCAGGGTCCCCCTGCGTACCTGGGCTTGGCTCATCAGCAGCCCCTAGGCTCAATTGGGATGGCAGGTCTCAGGATGCAATGCAGTTTGGAGTCAGTGGGTGCTGCCCCAGAGCTGGGGCAGGCACCTGTTGGCAGTACCTACTGGAGCTACTGTTGCGGTCCCGTGGTGATCTGGGGTCTGTTTGTGCAGCTGACCCATTCTGGTGAGATGAAATGCTTGCCATGAACACTTAGGTGTCCTGAAATTCTGAAATATATTTGTTTACTTGACTTTTTTGTACACCTCTTCAACACATTTCCCAGTGAAGACAAGAGTCACTCACTAACAGCTTTTTTCTTTTTTTTTCTTTCTTTTTTTGAGATGAAAAGATGAAAATATCTGAGGATAAAAGGTAGCTTCTGTCCAGGAAAGCACATTCACCAGAGCAGAGAGAATCCTTGGATCCAGACAGAGGTGACAACAGCAGGTTTCAAGAAAGGGCTTACAGAGGGCAAAGGGCGAAGTGTTGGATGGGAGAAGGGGTGTGAGTTCTCGTAACTGGAGCCAAGTCAGAGAGGGTGAGCTGAGCTGAAAGGACTCCCCAGGCATTATGACTCTCTCTCGTAATCTTTGAATACACAACCTTTGAGCTTGTTCCTGTATGTGGCAGTTGGTGGGCATTCTGTCTTCTGCCCACAGGGATTGTTCACCACCCTGCCTGGTATTAAATGTGTACAAACTTAAACTCTGTTTTCTTAGACAAGAATAAATGGAGAAAGTGAACAAAAACAGTCAGGAGGTGGTGGAGCCATGGTACTGCAGATGGTTGGGCACGGTCAGTACAATGGCGTTGTATTATTAACAAAAGATCAGCTCTTCCTGTGCGTTGACTCATTCCATTTGACTCATCTCTGTGTGAGAAGTTCAGACGAGGTTTAACATGGCCAGAGTCACTCCACATCTCTCAGTTCTTCTCACTCCGTTTGTGCTTCTCTCTGGACCATATTTGTTTTAGCAGCCACAGTGATGTGGTGCGTTTGCTGGCTGAAAACAGGAATTCCCAGCAGGCGTGCCTGTCTGTTGGCTTCAGCAGAGCAGCCCTTTCCCCACCATCAAGGTTCTGACTATGAGCACCTGTAATACTGCCTGTGCTGCTTCTCTTGCACTGGAGCAGAAACTTCTCAGTTTTGGACAATCCCTTGAATGTGATTCTCACTCTTACACGACATTTGGCTGTCAGCTTTTCGTCTATCTTACTTTGCCAGACTGAGCCGTGAAAACATCTTGTCATAATTTTGCCTTTTGTTCTCTCCTTAAGCAGAAACTTGTACTGATCAGTTTCTAGCTTTGTACCCTTCCAGCCATCTGGAGAGATTAATTTGTCATTTCCTTCTTGTACAAAGGTTCCTTGAAAGTTTAAAGCTGTGATGTGAAGACCTAGACTTGGCCTTAAAAGCGGAAATTTGGCTATGTATACTTATGACAAAAATGTACTGGGTCCAAGCTGTGCTTCCAGTAGATAACCTAAGTGGTGTAAGGGAGCTGGAGCTGATTATCAACCAAACTTGGGTAATTCTGAGATGAATCTGCTTGTGGGGAGACAGACAAAAAACATGAGGTAATTTGGAAGGTTGTTTTTTATTATTATTTATTTATTTTCCTCTTAAGGGTTAGTGCTTTTAAACAGTTGAGCACAGGTTGCAAAGATGCTTACCAAAGACTGCACTCAAATCATGTGTGTTCACAGGTCTGAGCTAAATCTGTTGCACTTTCAAGGTTGGTAAAACTATTATGGACCAAGGAGATAGCCAGTGTTTTGAATACAGCAAATACTAACTGCAGATCTTTTTGTATCTTTTTATTTTATTATTAATAAATATTTGTATTGAGAGAGCAGGTGGCCCTTCATGGCTTCATTGTGGGAGTCACTGTTTGAACAAAGTCAGTCATTTAATATCTTGTCTGAGTTTGCTTGCAGATGCTGAGCTGTCACAGCTCATCACTGTGTTAAGAGTCAGGACTGTGCTAACAGCTCAGCATTTGCAATGTGATCTACGTGGAAAAGCTGAGGCCTGGGCCACGCATACCATCATGTCGTTACATCAGTGCATCCTGGTGCATATGTGCAGATGTACTGGTACTCAGGTATCCTGTGGTATATAGTGTGTTCTGTAATCCTGTTGTAGCCCCCTGGTATCTTTGTTGCTGTTAGAGGGGAAAGTAATTTCAGTCAGAGCAGGATAACTTTGCTGTGCAGGCAAAACTGCCTGGTTTTGCCTTTTAACCATCCATGCTGGAGCTGAGGCAGCATTCCAGCTTCGTATTTGTGGTGGTTGTTGCTTTTGGCCTTAGAGCTCCAGGGGTCTGGTGCTAATTAGTGAACTAAATGTTTGACTTTTATTCATGACGAATTCACTTATGCTTATTCGTTCTAAGAAATATGTAACTGTGTGCATTTGCCAGGCCTTCTAAGATCACTCATCTAAAAACATAGTTCAGCTCCACGTGGTAGTTCAGATGCAAATGGGATGTATTTTGAACACTCTGGCTCAGAATATGATGTAGACGTGGTGTTAATCATCAAACTAGCTCTATATGTGGAACAATGTAGATCTGAAGGAGGTACAGAGGATTTGTTTGCTGGTTTGCTCTAGCAATTAAACCACTTTTGATCCTCTCAGCTTTGTGAAAAGAATATTCCAGAAGTTGAAATTTCATTGTTTTCCTTCAAAAATGCCAACTGTCTTACTGCTCTCTTCCTTCCTTGCATCTCTTGGCCTGCTAAGACCTTACAGATGTCTATTCCCATATGTTTTTTTTTCCTCAGTGCCTTGTTGCCTCAGTGCCCTTCTTGCAGTCCTTATTATCTTTTCTGTCTTCTTCCTGGGACTTTCTGCTGTTACTTACCCCTCTGCTCCCTAGTGCTTTTTGCCTCCTTCAAAACACAGGTTTGACACAGTTTGATTCTCCATTGGTGCAAACCAGCAATAGCTCAGATGTTCTTACTTCAGCTGTATTCACTTACTCTGCGAATTCAACCCCCTACTTCCTTCTTTGCCAGCTTAAATGTCCCCCCCCCCAGGCATTATAATTCCTATTTGAATTTAACCCTCAGTTTTGGGGATTAGGGATTTGAGATTCTATGTCTCTCTTGACTGCTCTGAAGTCTGAAAAACTAAACACAATGAACATGAAGTTGCCAGCGTGGACCACGTGTTTCTTTTACAACATCTTTGGGGATGCTGAGGCTTGCATGACTTGCAGAGAGGTATTTGTAGTTGGAATCTCAGAAAAGTAGAATCCCACTTAAGTGGCTGCTCACACTAAAAAGACAAGTCAGTAAATACTTCCAGTAGAGAAATGACTTGGGCATTGCTTTAAACACATGAGTGATCAGTGATTTGTGTGCTTCAAGTTAAGTGTGCACTTCAGGAGCTTGCTAACTTGAAGCTCTGGAGAGAGTAGCCAGGAAAGGGGAGCAGGGACAGCAGAAGGTTTCCCTAAGAGCAAAGAAGTGAGACTCTTAAAACTCCAAGAAAGCTCGAAAGAAGAGCTGCTTTTGTAAGCCTAGAAGCTGCCCTAGACCTTCTTGTGGCTCTGGCTAAGATCAGCAGCCAAACGGGGTCTGAATTCCAGAAATACTCACAGGCAGTGGAAGCTCATGGGGTTTCTCCCTCCAGACACAGTGTATTTCAACATAGGAGGGAGCTGGCCTAGCTTTTATTTCTGTGCATGTACAGGCAGTAGATATTGCCCTAGCAGAATTTGGAGACGAGAGAGATTTCCCAACCTCACTGCCAAAGGCAGCTTCTGAAACCACAAAGCTTGCATTTTATTTGATTTCTTAAGCCAAAAGATGTCTGACTGTTTTTAGGACAGTTTGATCCTCAGAGTGAACGTCTATAATAGTTAGCCCTTAAAGTTTCTGTTAGCCTCTTGTCTTTTCAGTGCAATTTGAATTCTTGAGTGCTAAATGTCTATATTAAATCATTTTGGAATCAGATGTGACCTGAACAGTTTGATCTATCTGAAGCTTTTTATTTTTTCCTATCCTAAAGCTATTATTTAACCCATAAATTGAGGGATAAGTGACCATTTCGGAGGGGGGTGGAGGAAAATAAATAAAAAAATAAAAGCTTTGACATACCCTGAGGTCACATTTCAATTCTGGCATTCATCTTGCTATTGTTTCAGCTCCATCTTCCCTGCAATGGTCAGACAGCTTAGTTTGCTAAAAAGATCTCCAGAGTCTTTCTTTCAGGCTTAGGATACAATGATTTTTCTGATTTTGTGTGAATAAGATCTTGGAAATCAATTTGAGATTCAAATACAGGGCCATGGCAGGTATGTAGGCCACTCTTAAAAAACTTTATGATTTTTGTTATTTATTACTTGTACAGTGGTAGCCCTTGGTAGCAGTGTCAACTGGTAGGACTCTATTGTAATAGTCTCTCCTTGGGTGGTAGTGCTTAGCTCCTCTGTAGGGCTCTTCAGGTTTTCCAAGGATTGCAAATATTCCAAGGATTGCAATTCCACAAGTGAGGAAACTCAAAGCTGAGCGATAATAACTAAATAAGCCTGCTCTCAGTAGTCCAGTAATTTGCCCTGTTATCCAGTGACAGAGCCAAGGAAAATAGCCAGTTCTGCTGAGTACCAGTCCAGTAGTCTCTGTCTGCTAAGCTATATATAAAAGGTGAGCTCTGTCTCAAATACTTCGTAGTCTAAACTGATGATTTACTCTTTCACAGTTTGCAGACACTGACAATTTCCATAGCGTTTTCTCAAACATGCAGTTTTTCAAGCTCCTGTGGAGCATGCTGAGGCCAGCTGGCAGTAGACTTTTTTTCTTAGCTACCTTTCACTGACTCTGTTGAAGCAGCACATGAACTCCTGGGGCCTTTTAATACTGTAGGCTGAACATCAGTAATTCACCTTTATCCTGGGAGGCCACAGGTGGAACAATAGGAATTAGGGGCTTGGAGAGAAGGTAGAAAGTGCACATATAATTTAGAAAACAGTGGGGAGATAAGCTGACCCCCCCCCCCCCCGGTTTGAAATGGAAGATGAAGAGTATTTGTTAAATTTACAGATGGCGAGGCAGAGACAGTAAGCTTTATTTTTATTCCCTTGCTTGACTCTCTGGCATCTTGACTGTGCTAGCGTGGGGCATGTTTGTTGTTTAGAGATAGTGGCTTGACATTTCCTGTTGATTTGCTCTGGAAACTGTTTCCAAAGGCAGTAATGCTTACTGGGTGTAACTCCCTAACTGACACAGGCAGTCTTTGGTTATATTCATGTTAATTTTAAATGCATGTTCCCCTTTCCTCCCAGCCCCCAACTATTCCAAATATATCCATGTCAAGTAGGTCTGAGAGAGTCTCCTAATGCTGGCAATGTACTAGTTCCTTAGTATGGTTACTGGATGACTTTGCTATTTTAATTCTTTTTAGGAAGCATGGAAAACTTCATTCCAGCTGTTTCCTGAAATTTCTCTAGTGTGGTAGTTTAAAGAAAAGGGATTACTATGTAGGAAAAGCACTGACTTATTCCTATGCTGATGCCAAATGATGCAACTGAACCGAAGTCAATAAATATACATTGCTTTACAATGGAGGCTGTCTAGGCCCAAAATACTGGCTGAGCTCTTGCCTGTGCTTACATGCTGACTATATTAGCACCAATCTTGATTTGAGCAAGGTTCTGTCATGTTTCTCCTGATTTATGCAGACTAGGAAATGCATGGAAAAAATTAAGCTATAAATTGTTACTGGAAGTAGGCTAATCAGAAGCATTTTACTTACCCTTTTATTTACAGGTATATATTTGCTCTGCATGTTGTCTGGGCAGATGCAAACTTGCAGTAGGGATCCCTGCGCTGACAGGAACTGCACAAGGTCACGCTAAGAAGCATTGCAGACTAATCGGGGTATGAGGGCTGCTTGAGGTAGCAAGCCCGGAATAGCATCTGTCTGGTGTGGGTGCCCAGTGTTGCAAAGCCGTGGTGCTTTGGACTTCAGTTCAGTCTTGCCAGCTGAATATGAACTAACAGTTACTCTGCTTCTGGTACCTTCCCCGGGGTTAAGTTACTATGAGTCTGCGTATATACTCTGTGGTCGTGTTCCCACATGCAGGGAGACCTTTCTGCAGTGATTTAGCAAATGACACAATTGCTGAGAAGGAGCGAGTCTTGTGGAGATGGGGCAGGATGCAGGGGACAGGGACATTTACTCTCCCAGTTCCTGGACTGGTAACAGCATATGCATTACCACTCTGTTTTCTGTGGTAGCTTGCGAATGTTTTTTTTTTTTTTTTTTTTTTTTTTTTTTTTTTTTTTTTTTTTTTGGTCTCATTTTCCCTTCCCCCTTCTTATCCTTTTGGCTTCTCGCACAATTACAGACTGAGCCTGTGTGACTGTATGAAAGGCATTTCCTCCTGTTACATTTTTTTTTTTTTAAGTCTGCTTCAGCCCACCAGCTGCTTTCCATTAGCGTTGCACACACACTCACTGGGAGGGCAGCATATGATACTTCAGGCACTGCTGAATAGCAGAAATCCTTCAGAACCGCTGTCAGACAGGCTCCTCAGCTGACTGTGAGTAAAAGGAGTCCCACACAGTGAGACCTGTCTTCTGGTGAGCCTCCTCTGGGAAGTGAAGGTGTTGGGACGGAGGGCTGAGGGTATGTTGTCTGAACGCAGAGCGCGAAAGCTGTGAGTAAGTCTCTTACGTGAGCAGTTGTTTGCTCTGGGTATCTCTGCAAGGGTAGGAGCTGAGTGTTGTTTGATGCTACGGGGAATTATGACCGCTGTTTGATCCTGGGAGAGAGTATTTTTATTGATATTAAATATCATCAGGCTGCTTATCCAGACTGCCTGATAGCTACTGTATTATTTGCAATCTGTGGAAAAGGGCCTTAAACTCTCTTAAACTCTCCCTCTTGCTGTGGAGGTTACAAACCCAACCTTCATTAACTTTGTAAGCACCCCCTGCTCGCTGTTGCCAGTGAGGACAAGGAGAGTCCTAGTGTAAACCTCTGTTTGCACCATTTGCTTATGCCTGCTTAAAACAGCTATGATCTAGCAGGGATGCCCCGGTAAAGCTGACCAGCTGGTCAAAACTGTGGAAATTTTGTCCCAGAAACACTGTGCTGTAGACAAGTATGATGAGATCAGCTGTGCAAGGTCAGATCCCAGCACCCGCTGTCATGCTGCACAGTAGTGTTTCAGGGAAGTTGTTTGCGGGATCCTGTGCTATTCGGCGCGTGCCCTGAATGTGGGCCTTGAAGTGCAGCGTGCTCGGCTCCTTGCACCGAGAGCAATGGGAGCTTTGTTGGTTCAGTTTCTGATAAGCTCAAGGGATCTGAAATTTGAATGTGAATCTTGCTGGTTCTGCTGTCGTTTCAGAATTGTCTCTGAAGTGGGATTGCAGAGGGAGAACTTGCAGAGACAGAATTTGGCTCAGTTATTGTCACTGGAGTAATAAATTTATTGATAGTTCCTTAGCTTGCAGGATTCCCAGGGAGGAAAGCAACCAACCACATTTTGTCAGAACAAAGTCCTCTAACGTGTTTTAATAAGACTAAGTGAAAATTTAACCTGTCAGTCCACTTCTCCTGAAGAATGTGATAGGAATCGTAAAGCTTCTTTCATCCTGCGTTTTTATGAAACTCAGTGCTCAGGAAAAATAGAAGGGCTTTCCCTGGCATCCTGCTGCAACTTGAAGTGTGTTTGGGGGGGAGGCTGGCTGCAGGGTGGTGACCTAGAGGACCAGATGAGTGGTGTGACTCTCCCTGTGCTGATCCATCATAAGCTTGCATTCAGATGATGTTTGTTGCCTGAAGGAAAATGGTCTTTCAAAGCTCCAGGCAAAATGTCACCTCTTTGGCCAATTGTTTTCTTTAGGCTATCAGGACGCTAACCAAATGCAGTACTACATATTCCAAAATCCTTATTTCCTCAAGCATTTATTTGTTATGGAGAAGGCTACTCAGAGGTCAGCATCTCTTTTGAACTCTCTCTCACAGGATTTTCCAGAAGGCTCATGCAGAAGGATAAGACTAAGACAAAAGAAACCCTAAAGGCAGTGTAAAGGCTTGCTTACTGTGGAGAGTCTCCAGCTTTTCTGCTTCATCTTCTTCCTACATAGTCTTCAAGAAGGCTGTGTGTCTTCTGAGGCTGAGCAGAAACATTTCTTTTAGTCTTGGGCATTTGTATGAGACTCAGTTTTCTGCACTTAACATTAACTTCGCAGGAATCTTTGAATACACAGACCAAGCTGTGAAAGGAAGTTGTCTTCTCTTTCTAGAGATTGTGTTCAACACATGATATACATGTTCAAGTATTGTACTCTGCTGAGCAGGGGGGAATGGTCAGAGCACAGTGCTGGGATTGTATGGTGTTAGCCATATCACGGTCTGTACTTGTGGGACAGTCTGGGTACCTGTCCAGCTGCCCTGGTTTGTAAAAGGGAGACAAGATTATTTCCCCTGTTCCTGGATAGTATTTCCAGGACTCATTAATTCCTCTAATGAAGTGAAGAGCTCCAGCTGAGTGCAACATGGTAGGATTATTAATGAAAGTTGTGTATGGGATAGCAGGGAGCATATATCTAAACCATCAGATCAGATGAGCACAGTGTTGATTGCTAACTTACTCCTGTTGCCTGCTTTGAAAAACAAAGAAATCCCTGCAACTCTGTAGGAGTTTTATTGCTTTAAGATACTTCCTGGCATTGCAAATTCCACTGACTAATTAGATCCAATAATGTCAAGCTTGTTTTAATTGCAGGTGTACAGGAAAACTCTGCTATTTGCAAGTGTTGCATTAATTTGTAGGTTGGATAATCTAGCCCATTGCCTGTGCAGAGAGAGATGAGCACTGTGTTCAGAATCCTTGCTGCTCTTAGGAAGCTTTCAGTCTTTTCCACAGCCTTGCATGGGAATTCCAGTAGGGAACTTACTGGGCAGTGCTAGATCTGGCTTTTAAGGTGTTTAGCAGAGACTCAGCAGTACAGTATCTCAGCAGTAGGAGGCCTGTACATAGGCAGAGATCACAAATGCTGTGTGAAGGAGGAGTAAGAGCAGGATTAGAAAGTTGTGGAATGGGCAAATGTGCCTACCGTTGCACGTCTACTGGGAGACAAAGAGCAACTGGGACTTGACAACCCTGCCTGCTGCCTGGGCCGTAGCTGTCAATCTGTTACTGCTCTCCTGTGACTGCTCCCTGCCGAGGGAGAGAATCTCTTTCATCCCTCCATGAGCTCCTTTTCCCAGATGTCCTTGAGCATCTCCTGGCTCAAAGAATATTGGAAATGCTGCTGCGAAAGGCCATTTATTTGACCTGATATTTTTATCAATAAAAATCAATACGCATACCGTATTTGTTTAAGATTTTGTCTCGTGGTGTAGTGCTATGGGAAAACTTGCAGGGTGCACATGGTTTGTACTGCTGATTGAACTGAGCAAACATGGCATGGATACACGCTGACCATGTGCAGTGCTGCATCTGTCAGTTGTCATTAGGGGTTGGAATTGGTGAATGCCTGAGAGTTCGATCATTTCATGCCTGTGCACTCACATGTGTTTCTATTGATGGCTTTTCATCCTCTTTCTCTCCATTACATTGATCTCTAGTCTAGAGTTTGTTACCCAGAACTTTTACTAGCTGTTTTCTGTAAAGTGCAAGATGCTGCAACCAGCATTTGAAGTCTAAACATTGTGTGAATATTAACTTTTCTTAAGGTATTTCATTAGTCTTTTAACGGTGGAACTTACACTTTGTTGTATTTTTTTTCCTTATCATTTTAATATTTGTTGACTTAAAGCTCAGAAAACTCTGTGATGGCTTCCCTTACTCAAGTCACTCTTCAGTTTTCTGGACAATAATGGCACTGTTGTCATGTACAAAAAGGCACCAAGCCATTGGGCCCTAAAAGGGCCACGTTCACAGACTCCTGATGCACTTTTGCAAATGATGTTTGACCTCTATATGCCTCAGAAAGCCCAACTATAAAACCGAGTTAATGCAGGAGCTGATTTGACTCTAAAGAGACTGCCTTGGAGCTGAATGGCTTTGCAATTATAGTTAATTGTTAAGAAGATATATCAAATGAAAATAGATGCTTACAGCTATAAACACAGCAGTCAAAATCTCTCCAAGGGCTGGAAGGATTCCGAGTAAGAAGCTGAGATGATGGAGCAATTTAAATAAACATAGAGCCAGTGATAACAAAGATGGATATAAAATCAACATTGTGCCTGGCTTTGATTTAATTTAAGGTGGGCAAAGCAGAAATTAGAGATGTAAATGAGCCAAATGTCAGACCTGTGTGTATTATGTGACAATAAGCTGAAGTCTGGGGACTTGCCAGTTTGCCGTTGCAAATTTGTTGAGTATTTTCTTGATGTTTCATTTCAAATACACTATTCTTTTCCTGAGGGAAAGTCTAATGTAACCACTGCGCATGGCACATAAAGTTGAGTGGAAAAAACTTGAACCAGATTTCTTTTTAATACAGAGAAGGAGCCAATGTGAAAATCTTCTGATGACCACTTTAATCAAAATATGCAGGAAATATCTATATTTCCAGACATAATTGATGAGACATGGAATAAAGAGGGAGAAGAGCTGAATGATAATGATTATCCCAAAGAAAAAATCTTAAAAGCTTTATTTCTTATTGCTTATCAGTATTGTCTACAACTGTTCCAAAAACATCCTCAGTGCACCTTTTTTAGAAAAGATAGTCAGTCCTGGTCTCTGTAATGACTCCTTCATTGATTTCAGCAGGTTGAGATGAGACTGTTTGGAAGTAGAGTGCATTAGTGCCCTCCTATGTGCACAGCTCGTGGATGATCTGTTAAAACAGGAGGGAACAGCAGTCCCTCTCCTCCTGGTCTATCTATAGTTCAGCAACGTGGCAATTTGTATGTCTGTGGTGGTAGTAGAGGGAAAGCTTACTCCAGGCTCTCTTTTTCTGTGGGAGCCCTGTCTCTGTTACATCTGTGGCCTTTATTTCAACAGTTCCTTTGCCTCTAACTGGTTTTGTGCACCTTATGATTTAAGGTTATCTGAGCATGTGGGATATCTGTGATTCATACCGAAGTACTAGCACCATTGGGCATGGCAGATTAGAGGAGGTGTGGGTGATACAGAAGAAAATACAGGAGTTTACTGATTGGCCAAATTAATATAAAATTGTAATCCTACTTGCTGCTGAGATACCTTTTCAGTATTGTTACACTACTTTTAGGAGAAAATTATTATGGAATGTATGCAGAAAAGGGAGCAGGACTTGTTTCTGAGTGTTTTCATTTATTAATAAAGATTTCTTACTCTTTAAATCCTGGCACAGCATCCTGGAGCTGCTAACTATGTAAATGTATCACTTGGCTATCTCCCGTAACAAAGTGCAGTGTTTGTGAGCTGCCCTGCTAGACTGTCACGTTTCCACTGTAACTTGACATTTCTGTTGTAACTCCTGTGGTCGGTAGCTTAATTCCTTTGTCTCTGACAGGCACCCATTTAGGAGTCCTGGAAAATACAAAGTGGAGCCAGTTAACATTGAATGATTTTAAAATTAGACTGAACTTTTGTTTTCATCAGGGAGGAAGATGATGCCATCAGCTAATTTGGTTGATCAATAGCCCTGCTTGCGATAAGGTTTCAAAGCTTGTGGCTAAAAGCTGATTGCACTGGATCCAAAATAAATTTGATCTATTGGCTTCCACAAATGTAGCGTAGCTCAGGATAATGGTTCAGTGCTGATGCTTAATTCATTTTTATAATGCTGACAGACTAGTCTGGTGCCTGCTGTGAGGACACTGTACTATGTGAACTCTCAGCAGTGCAGCTCTTACTTAAGATGTTTTTTACAGTAGCATGGAGCTGTCACTCTAGCAAATAGCAATCATAAAGATTCATTATTCTGGGACTGGGAAGCATTACAGTCTCTGGATGTGTTTAATGGCTTCTTTCATTTAATGCAAACTTTGATCCTGATTTCCTAAAAAGAAAGAGATGCTGGTGAGAAATGAGAGTGATTTGTTAGTATTGGCTAGATAAATAAGTGTTACTGAAGAACGAGGAAAAGCTCTGTGACTGAAGAACAAAATAAGTGTGCAAGCCTTGTTTATGATATGCATTTGGGAAGGCAGTTTTAGAAGAGATCCAGTGATGTTCATTCTTTGTGCTGGGTGGGACCATAGCTTTTTGGGAAGATGGACTAAAAGTTAACTGATGCTGTCATCTTTATTTCAGTGACCATATCATGGCTACAGCACCAGCAGATGTCGTACAGTTGCCTGAAACGGGAGATACAGCTGAAGAATGCACAGGTAAGCAGTTGTTGTCTAAATGTATAGCTGATTTGGAAGCCAGAGTTACCTTTTGTTAACTTCCATGCAACATAGAATTACCTCATATCATCCTCTTTATAGGTTTAGTTGGCCTGGAATTCAAAGGCCTTTGGAGGCAAAAATTCCTAGTCTTCACAATTCAGTCAGTTTGATTTCTTGGGGTTTGCCTTATTGTCTTACTATCAGTAGAGTATTTAGAGTGCATGCTGTTCCTTCATGATGGCAGTGACCAAGCTCACTGTCCAAAAACTGTCGGCACCCAACATTAGCCTTGCTGAATTCTATGATTTTATTGCCCATCTGACAATACTGAATACTTTTATGAAGCTTGTTCATCCAGAATCGTGTTTTGTGGGTTTTTTTGAGAATCTTGTCTGTATTTTTTTTTAATTATGCATTTTTATTGGTAAAAGCATTGTAAATGTGTCCTGAATATACCTCTAGGAAGTCAAAGTATAGAAGATCTCTAAATGAACTAGTTCATTTAAATAATGATTATTGAGCTCCCAGATCAGATGTTCCCTCTGTTTTAGAGTAATCTTGTCAGTTTTTGTTATTTTTACAATCTCAATTTTGCACTGGAAAACATCTTTCTCGTATCCTGTTATAGGAAGGAACCATGCTATGAGCAAAAAGGCATACGCTAATTTTCCCTGTGTACATTACACGAACAGTTAAATCAGTTAAAAAAAACCCTCACAGATTAATAAACTTTAAAAAGAGAGACAAATACCTACTCTTACTCCTTTTCTGTTATAGTGGGATAACTTGTAGTTACAATAAGCAACTCATTTTTGGGAAGGCTTTTGCTTTTTAAAGGCAGTGGCCTTTAATTTTGAATGCCTTAAAACTGAGAATAAGTGTTCAAGTATTATGAGCCATCATTCATCAGTGGGAGAATGGACAATAGGCATAGTTGCCTGAGCTAGGATTTTCTCTCTTTGTTTTGACTGGATTTTTGTTAAGGAATTTTTTTCTGCTTTAAGTAATAAAATCATCTTTTATATTATTAGCCTAAACATCATAGGGCACTCTACCATTTTGTGCTATGGTGGGTACCTCACAGTGCACTGAAACATAGGCACTTTTATGTGAAACATGGCATCTTTCTAACAGCATACAAAGCTAGTGCACAACTATTTGCAGCAGTAAACTATTATGAGCACCGCGGTTCTGAACTGCGTCTTTACTGCCAAGTACTTGCACAGAGCAGAAATGATTCCACAGTTCTCATCTGGTTGCAACACAAAATATCTCGTAGTGATATTTTATCTTTTTTGCGTAATAATATGGCAACTGCCCATCTTTTGTAGCTGCAGGGAAACCTCCTGTTTTTCATTCATCTGAAACAGCTGAAGGCATGCAGCTGGGCAGAGTGCAGCTGAGGAGGAGTTGCTGCTGGAGGGGATATGCCCTGCACATCAACAATGAATTAGTGCTTGGAGAAAGCACTCAAGTAGCTGGTGTGTCTGCATTAGAGGACCGCGTGCTGCACAGTGATACTCGAGCATTGTCCCATGCCAGCTGCGGCTTACTCGCTGGCACTCTTTGCGCATCCTTGCAGTGGTCTTCATTCTAAACTTAGCAACACTTTCGATCCAGAAAGTATTCAGAGTAGTACCTTGAAAAAGTTTTTTATTGTTGTTTTTTTTGTTTTTTGTTGTTTTTTTTTTTTTGTGTATGTGTGTGGTAAGACTTATGGCTGTTTCTCTTAAATGTCCTTAGGGACACTTCTGTTTTTTGTTTGTTTTGTGAGCATTCCCCCATTTCTTCTGGAAATAGCAGTATCTGATTAAGTCCATCAGTTATACTAGCACTAAAATCAAACTTGTTTGCTGCCTATATCACTGATGATTGCCCAGGGTGCATAATAATGTCCTTGTTTTTCATTTAGACTAACTTTAAATTGAAAAGTTCTCTGCATGCACAAAGTCTGTCATTTTGTTCTTTGAATCATTGTAGCAGATGTTACTGGATTGATAATTTTGGGGCATTGTTTCAGGAGACTTCTAAATTTTTTGTTTTGCTCATCTAAAATAAACTACTTCAGCTTTGTCAGGTTTGTTGGAAGAATATTGTTTATGATGTCTAATTGCTGATGTGAGTGGCTGTAGTTGTAGGGAGGCATTTCTAAAGACTCTCTGAAGGACACTCAACACACTAGATTTCTTTGAGAGCCAGTATGGTCTTCTGATTGCTCTGTGACCTGCCTTCTCTTATCAGCTCTTACGGAGTGCTCACTGTGAAACTCACTGAGCCCCATGTGGGTCTCGGCAAACCCAAAAGCTTTGAGCTCATCTCTGTAGTCTGAGGCAAGCAATTTATCCTGTATGTTTTCTATGAGTGTATTAATTCATTTAACTGCCTTGTAAACACCTTTGAGATCTTCAGCTGATAAATTGATGAACCCCTCTAGAGGAGTGCTACATCCATGGATGATTTTGCTCTATACTGTCTGAAAGATAATTCGGTTGCAGTGACAGCCCAAGTCACTGGCAAAGCATCGTGCGGCTCTTCTGTGGTTGCTACTGCTCTGCAGAGGGCAGCCGTTTCGTCAGTGCCTGCTGTACAGTGCGGCAGCATCTCTGCGTGCCCTGATGCCTGTGCTGATGCGGGTCCGGAGAGCGAGTGGAGGCCGGGTGAGCAGATCTCAGCATCATTGTTTAATTCTCAGAGTGGCTACTGTCCGAGGCACAGTGCAGCTGCCTGTGGTGTGGTTTCAGCCCAGATAAGGCCCTTTGGCAGAGATCCCTACACGTACAGGGCATACATTAAGACAGAGCATTGACGACTAAATCATTGCTGGAGAAGACAATAATTGTGTTGAAATAATGCCTTGCTTATGAAGGAATCCTCCAGCTGTGGGCATTTATTATGTCATCTGCCTTAAAATATTAATTGAACAATGACTTTGGCTCTGGTACCCAGTGATGTTACTGGTCTGCATATGTGTGTGTGTCAGTCACGAGGGTCTTAGTCCAACAGTTTGGCCCAAACCACTCCAAACTGACCCTTCAATGTCTATAATAAATAATATGGAGCTCTTGTGTGCTGAAAAAAATATTAATAAAAATGTAAGGTATCTTAAATTATTAAACATGAAAGAAGTCAATTGTGTTTCTGATTGTTTTTCTATTTGCATTTCTCTTCATTTGGACAATGAAAAATCTGAAGTCAGATTAACAGATTTATAGCTGTGTTCTTAGGCCTGCCCTACTTGAAGGTTTCATGTCCTGGAGAGGAGTATGATAATTTAAGAGCAGCTCGCTCCTTGGCCTTGGGGGAGTTGTTGATTTTATTTTAGAATAATAGTTTAGTATGGAAACAGATCTTTTGGTTTTAGAGTTTTGCCAGTTTGAATCTTTTTGCCAAATTTTGAATATTCTTCAAATTTTGACTCCTTATAGCACTGAATAAAGAAAGAAACAGAACTAAACCAAGCTTAGATATTAAGAGTTAAAGACATTAAGATGTTAAACTAATTGCTTTGCTGAAAATGAATTAAGTATGAATTGCATGATCACTGTTGTAGATAGATACATTCTTTATATGTATTTTTTTAATAAACTGGTACCTAAGCAAGCACCACCATTGTCAGCTTAATGGTTATGTTGCTTTGTGGGCAGCAAATCTATGAATTGCTGCTTCACCTTTCACTGGACTCCAGCATTGAATTATTTACAAAGCAGCTGAGTGGAACTGAATGGGTTGCTCTAGCCCGTGACTGTCTGTAGGCTTTCTCCAGAGTTTAGGAGATATTCTCCAAGCTAAGCAACACCTCCAGTTTCCATAAATTTTCATTTTTTTTCATGTTGCAGGAAGGAAAAAGTCCAAATTTCAGACTTTCAAGAACTTCTTTGCCAAGAAGAAAAGGAAAGAGCCTCCAGCTCCTAGGGGTGAGAGTAATTTAAAACCCAGCCAGTCCAGCAGCGATGTCAGCATCTCTGTGCTCGACAGCACAGTGCTTCATTCACCAAAGGAGGCTGGGTAAGCTAGTGGGGAAGGAAAATAAATAAATAAAAGCAGACCTCTCGCCACAGTAGGATGAAAGCGTGAGCTGGCCCCTTAGCAGCAACCTCTGTCCAAGTTTGTGCAAAACAAGCCCTAATGTTGATGAAGGAATTTGAGGAATTTCCTTTCTTTGCTATGTCCTTCAAAAGCCAGTATGGAGAGGAGGGGGAGGGCAGCTAAGGGCAGGGGTGAAACAACCTCTTAGTCTGTAAGACTGCAGATAGCCCAGATTGTTTTGATTGGTTTTAGCGCTTAAAAATCTGTCCTGGCAGGTCTGACCAGCAGCAGCTTGGCAGGAAAGAAATGATTGAGTAGTCTTAGCACAGAATACATGTGAAGTTTTGCTGGTTTTTACTGTAATCGGTGCCCTCTGTCATGGCTGGATTAAAGGGAAAGAAAGCGTTTATGGTATGTTCCTGGTATGAGATTGCTACTTAGTTTAACTTGCTTATGTAGTCATTTAGGTATCTGTTACACGAGAAGGCCTCTAGTTTTGTACCAGGTACCCAAGAAGGACTGTGCATATGACTGAGGTTTGCAACTCATGCAGATTTTGCAGAAGGAACCTTGCAAATCTCAAAGCAATTCTCTGGTTCCTGAATGATGTTTGTTCAAAAACCTTTTTAAATTAGAGTAATAAAAACTATTAGCTTGCCCTGCTAACATTGCTTCACTCATAACTGTAGACCATCAAGCTACAGCAATACTTTCATTACACATCTCTGACTGAATCTGAGGTGGGATGACCCTCTGAATGTCCCTTGCCAAGGGTGTGGGTATTATTTCTAGCTAGGGAAACAGGCTGTCATGAAGCAGTATCTTACAGCCTATAATTTGGCTGCTTTCCGATCTTCCTGAGCCTCTCCCTCCCACTCCCCCATGTTAGCATGGTCTCTTGCTTGAATAGCTGAGGCCTCAGGTTGTTGTGGGGCTGCAGACTGACTGACTGTGACAGTACACTGGCCATATCTTAGGGCTCGCAGTGATTTGTAGGAGGGCATGTTTGATGGGTATGTCCCTGTGGTATAGAGCACAAAGGGGTGGCTGAGGTAGGAGGTGCTGAAATCAGTGTTGCTGCCAAGTGTGATGCATCATGAATATGGCATTCAGTGTGACTGGACCCTATGTTTCTTCTGGTGGAGCAGGTTAAAGATCTTTCTTTCTCAAGGGTGCTTGTGACTTCATGCCCCACCTTTCACTACCCTCTCTATTGTGTTTATGTAACTGTATTGTGAAAATGATCTGGGTTTAGGGAAACAACAATCTTTTTATTTTGCTTGTTAGCATAACACTAGCAGAATGACCGACCACACAACCAGTCCCTTGGGGCAAGGGGGAATTACAGTGACTCAACTAACCCAGTCCAAAAAGCTTAGGAACCACTAACCTTACCCATGAGCCCATAGGAGGGATCTGGCATAAAATCAGCTGTGTGCTCCCGAGGCAGTGTGAGTGAGAACTGTTTCTCTTACCCTTAACCAAGTATTTCAAGTCCAATTGCTGTTTACCTCCACACTATCCTCCAGTGATTATTAATTGTTTTGCAAGACCAGAGACCAGGAAGTTAGTAAAACCCTTCTTGTTTTTCCCTTAGAGGTAAAGTTGAATGGGCTATCCAAAAAAAATCCAAGGGTATGTTTATGCTATTTGAAAACACCGTCATGTCCAGACCCTGCATGGCATGAGCACGCTTTGTAAATTCCTAGAGAGATCAAACAATCTAATCCTTTGGAAGACCTGATCCTGGAAGCCAGTGGAAATATAACTTGTGAAGGTTTGTAGCACTGAGCTGTGTAATTCTCGACATGCAGAATACCAAAACCAATTCTAAAACAATGCCGTTGTTTGTTTGTTTTTGAGGCAGAAGCACCGATTTTCTTTCTTTAAAACTATGTAAGCTTTTTAAAATTTAAATTTTCTAAATGCTAACCAAAGACCAAACTTCTAGATGTGCCCAATGCTCTTGTAACAGCCAAAGAGATATGAAGGGAACCAGAGGGCTGGCAGGCTTCTTCAGAAGCCCAGATATCATGGTGCTGCAGGGAATCAGTGGGACTGGGTATCTGTGAAGGGCAAGCGAGCGTTATTTGCTATTGCCTCTTTGTCTTCAGAGAGGCATGAGTTTTGAACAGAACTGGAAAAATCTCCTAGATAACAAAATTAAAGCATGTGCTGTAAGCTTCTTTTCTATGTTATTAAATGGGTAGAAGAACTGACGTGGTGGAGAATTTAGTCCCCCAAAATCTTATTTCAGTTAAAAAGCTGTGGGGCTAATATGTAAATTGTCCTTGTCTTTGTAATATACACTCAGTGCTCTTGCAGGCTATCATTGTTTTGGGGAGAGTGGCTGCTTGAAGGAACTGTTTGAGTCAGGGGGAAAAAAAGTAAAATACTAGGAGAAGGAGTGGGGCTGTAGCAATGAGAAGGGGAAGATAGCAGAGGCCTCGATGCATTTAGGAGGGGCTTTATGGCTGGATTTAGAATCCCATTATTTCCACAGTCACCGCAGCTTGAGTGTTACTGCACATAGATGAATTAAGCATTTGTATAGCGAAATCAATGTGGAAATACAGTGGCTAAAACATCTGGGATTTTGGCTAACAGTGCATCTTTAGCTTCAACAAAAATATAAATACACTGCCTGGAGTTACACATGAATGAATGTATGTAGGAGGCTCATCTGTGCTAAAGCTGCAATTAATTGCAGACTTGATCTAATTCTATTTTTACCACTGCCAGAAGAAAATACAGTAATTCTCTTGCAAATGTATATGATACATATGCAGGGAGGGACAGCAAGAGAGAAAGAGCTCTTGTACTGGCAGTCTCAAGAGCAAGAAAACCTCAGCTCTTATTGCTAGAGACTTCTAAGTAAGTGGAGTGAGGAAATCCCCAACTGAAAGGGTTAATACTTGCTAATGCTAAAATCATTCTGTGCAATAAGTAAAAAAAATACGTGAACGAGTAGTGAACATAACTTATTTGCTGTGACAAATATTTAAGTGACGCTGTCTTTCTGAATGCAGTAAAATTATTTCCATGTTATCTTGCCTGTATAGAGTGCCTTTCATGCTGGAAAGGGCTCTTTAAAATCAAACACAGGAAAAGATGGGATGGTTCCATTCACTCTAATGATGAAATAAGACGTATGTTTTCCAGTGTGTAGAACTAATACCCTGTAAAGTAACACAGGAATTAACCCATGTACCATGGGAGGAAGCATGAGCTGTGGCCTGTGCAGCGAGAGAAAGAGCTCAGATTGTCTTGGAATGTGACGTAATTGTAGAGCAAAACTGTTTTACCTTACTATGACTCATCATGTAACTGTACGCTCATTGACCAACACTTTTGTGGTAAAAGGAGGGTTGGTCAATCAGACAAAGGAGATGTCTCTAAAGAGATAAGGAAGGGAGATGCAGGAGGAAAAAAAGACTTGTTTTTTTGTTTGTTTGTTTTACATGGTTTATTTCTTTTTTGAAAGTTCACTGTCTTCCAGGGCTTGCTTCCAAATTAAAGAGAGAATCTGAGGCTAGGCAAATAACAGACCTCATCTATCTGTATTTCTTGAAGAAAAATGTTAGACTTACTAGGATTTTCTTGCCAGAATTTCGTTCCTAATCACTCTCTGTTATCCTGGGCCAAACTTCTAGAGGCAATGAGCATTGCCTGCAAGGCAACTGAGCAAAGGAATCCCTGTAACTTGTGAGTTACAAAGCTGGCAGCCAACAACAGGAAAGTACTCCCTTTTGTTTTCCAGTTAAGTGCTAGCTTAAAATCCTGATATAAGCTATCTTTGTGATCTTTTGGATAAAGCAGTGCACAGACACCGCTGGTGCAACTTTGTGAATAAAGGAGTTGGAGTCTTTTCTGTTATGCTCCTCATGCAGAATTTGCTTTGCACAACCTAACAGTCGAACTCCAGTTAATCTCAGTTGATTACAACTTGGTTAATGGCTATAATGGGAACTCATCTCCCTTGGACTCTGCTGAACACCCAGAGAGCATAGAAACAGGTCAGGAATCTCTTACCTGGGTTCTCTAACATGGTCATAGATAGGCATGTAACTATGACCTTGGACACTTGTCCTGTCTGCCTCTTTTTATGTGCTCAGAATCCAGCCATGTACTTTGTGATAAATGTGGGCAAAACTCTGTTGCTGGACCTGAGAAGATTTGAATCAAGTCTGCAAATGTGGTGGAATTACATTTTCTGCCTGCATTTGCAAGAAGGGAAAAAGAAATTCATAGCTCTCATCAGGCTATAGAGATCATACTATGAACATCCCATGCTGAGCAAATTGCTACCAAAGGAGGGCATGGGATGCTTGTGGCATGGACACTTTTCACTTTCCTTCCACTGTGTGGTAGGCATGTTTTATTGGGAGATGCATCCAGTTAATGACTTCAGCATCTGACCTAACCACTCTGGGCTCCCTCTATAGTCACAGAGATTGGCCTGTGTGTTCAACGCAGATACTAAGTCCATCTTAAAACAGACACCTACATTAGATCACCCTTGTAAAAAGTGCTTTGTCCTCCTTTCTGAGTGTAAAGGGAGCGGGCAGTGACTAGCTCAGATATCTAATCTACAGAAATGTGAAATGAAATGAGATGCATCTGACCTCGGTCTCTTTATGATCCCTCTGCCCAAGTGAAGTGGTAAAAGGAAGTTTTGGAAGACTGTACCTAGTACATTGACCACTCTTCCTTCCATCTCAGGCTCAAAGGAAGCATGGGACACAAAGCTTTGTCCCATGACAGTGTCTTCATTTTTGAATCTTCACCAGGAAGTGTGTCAGCTGACACATCATCTCAGGAAAACATACCTGGACGAGTGAAAACTTTACAGGTGAGAACACCTTCTCTCATTCATGCTGTTGCTTTTTATTAGCTATCTCCTAGAAAACTCTGTCCATGTTTCTTGTTTGATTCTTCTGCCATATGCCTTAAGACTTTGTTGACTGATGCGTCTAAAGCTAAATTTGCTGCTTTTGAATCTATTCAGCCTCTTGGAAGCCACATTTTGGATATTCCTGGTGCTTTCAGCCTGGCCAAGGTCCCACAGTGTGCTTGTGACCTGTCTCCAGGAGTCCATGAACTAGATTCTTTCCTTAATAAATATGTCCTCTTCCACTGGGATTCCCATTTTTTACTTCATAGCTATGGCTTTTGAGTGCAGGCCATTTATTTATACCTCAGTGTGTCCCTTACACTGTTATTCTTTATAAAAGCATTTGTTTCTTGCAATTCTGGCTGAAATGTTTTCACAGTACACGCTAGCACCAGGGCTGTGTAAGTGTGTGGGATGACAGTTATATCAGGGCATTCTTAGTGACAGCTTTATTTATATCATTATTTTTTTGATCTCTGCCAGCAGCAGATAGTGTATTCTGCTAGGTCATTTCCTTCTTCCAAGGCACACATTGAACTCTTTTTGTGACAGCTCGTTTATCAACTGTTGGTTATATTAATTGCATTCAAATAGCTGCCCAGCTCAGAGCACTGAGATAAAAGTTTAAGGTTTTTCCAGGGACTGGAACAAACTGTTGATAAGGCAGCCAAAGACCATTCAAATTCTTTCTTTGCTCAGTGTGAACTTCTTACTGCAAAATATATTTGCATCACATGTTGAGTAATAGAAGATGCACAGAGGGACTTGTTCCCCCATAAAACTGCAAAATAGGCCAAGCTTCAATTCAGGGTATTTTTTGCGTAACAACAGGAGCAGCAGGAGAAATTATGTTTGTACATGACAGATTATGTTGGAGAAACTCTTTCCATGCTGTCACCAGCCCAATGCACCCTTTCTTCAACCATGCAGCATCCTGCATGGCAACATAATACTGCTAGCACTGCATAATACTGCTAGCACTATTTCCATAATCATAAAAGACAACTTGAGTCTTGTCAGATTAAAAGCCAAGCACCAATAAAAGCTGATGTTTTCTTAGCAATGTAAATTAACTTTACCAATAGAAGACAGACTGTAAATTCAACAGTTTCTCCCAGAACACTTTGCTGTCTGCATTTAATAAATTTAATAATGAAAGATGGGCAGTTGTGAAAAGAGAAGAAAGCAAACTTTACTTCCTATATTTTGCTTTCTGTGAAGTGTGCAGATATGTTGTATGTCTTACTTGTTTCGACCATGTATTGCAATCTTTGTGCAGTTTGTCATCAGCCCTGCTTTTGCAGATCGTATTGCTGATATTTCTTAGATTGTTGTGGATAAGAGGGCAAGAGAGCTGCTTCAATAAGAAGACTGGAGGATAAAAGGCTGACAGTGTGCTATCTTGCTTCCTGTGTAGTTAGAGCTGTAGGAACTATGTTCCACAGTGAGTCTCGCTGAGAAAGAATGACAGCCGTTGAAATCTAATTTGCAGAGATGTAAATGAATGCATTGCTTGAAGAGCAGCACAGAATTAGGCCTAGAATTTTCAAATCCGGTTTAATAAGCAAAGAATCAGGAAAAAATAGGTCTGCACATTTATCTTGGGAGTATTCAGATGACCTGTTTTTAGTTGAGAGACAAAGATTCCAGCTTTGACATAGCTGAAAGATTTAAGCCAAGACATTTAGTAATGGTGTTTCCTGAGATGTAAGATTTTTTTAGTTTGAGAGAACATCTGGCTGCTTGTGAGGTTGTAGACTTTGTTTTATTTTTCTAGGATAGGGGCCTGCCAGAGCAATTTTATGCAATCTTGGAAAAGAATCTCCACAGTTCTTTTAAAACAGTCATTCCTGACTGCCATTGTCTTTCTTGCTGTGGACAGGACCAGGCTGTGATGCTGGGGAAAATTAGTAAGCAGTTTGTTGGGGTACCAGGAATTGAATTAAACTGACTTTGTGTAAGAGGTAGGACCCAGCTACTTGTGTGGGAGAGACCAGTGACAAGCTCTCAGTATTTGGAAGAGCTGTCCATGTAAACTTGGGGATGGGAACTGCTGACTGGCAATAGTTTGTGGGACAATTTGGTCACCCTGGTACATGTAATTATTTAAAAACTGTTTATATTTGAAAGAATTTTTAAAGTTCAAACTAAGTTAAACTGGTGTAATTTTTTCTGGGATGGTGAAATTTCTTTGGTAACTTACTGTATAAAATTGGTTTTATTTTAGTTTTACAGAGAAACCAAGCTCTAGTGATAGGTTCTTAGTGAACGTGATTAAATGAAGTTTAATTACAAGCTATTAATGACTATTTTATGTAGATGGCATATTCCTTCATATACTTCTTTTTAACAGGAGATTTTGTGTGGTTAATTGAGTAACTGGGTAAAGGTGTCTGAAATGTCCTCTACAGGTAATGCCATTGAAAGACAGTATTTTAAATTTCTTTTTAATTGCAGCTTCAATTGCAGCAGAACATCAGGCTTGGATCACCTCCTCTTGTTATAACTGGAAGGAAAATGGAAGATGCAGGTGCTGTTTCTGAAGACGATGGATTACCTAGGAGCCCTCCTGATATTTCAAGCCTTCATGAAGTTCTGACAGATTCAGCACGTAAGGTATAAGTGTTACATCACTTTAGTGAACTCCTGCACAGAGAAGAGAATTTGTTTGGAGTGGGGGGAGATCCTTCTGTTTGTTTGTCATAAAACCTCTGCACTCATTAAGATGTGTTTTAATGACATTTTTACTCAGTTTCCTTTATGCAAGCCTACCATACTCTGACATGATGTTTGTGTAGAATACTGCTAGAGTTACCCACTTCAGATAAACATTTGTCAATGAGGAATGAGCATAATTCTTTGATCATTAAAGTCTGTTTCCACTAATGAACTCTTTTCAGGTTTAAAAGCTTCCTGAAGTCTGGCAGACACAGAGGCACTGATCCTCTAGTGAGGATCAATTAGAACTGGAATGAATTACTGAGGTGGACTGTGGACTCATCACTGAGAGAGTTATCTAGGAACTGGCCTTACAAAATACCCCTTCTGAGCACTGTTTTCTATGGCTCTATGTAGCACTATGCTGTGGCAGTTGTGAGCTCTCTCGTTAAGCCAAGAGGAAAAGGAAGAGGAAGGTCAGTTGTTATGGCAACTCTGAGTGCCTTTGGTCAAGTTAGTCTCAGCAGGCAGGTCCATATGGCAGAAGGCACAAAAAGTGAAGTATCCAGGGGTGAGTATGGTGTTACTGTGACTATACTGCTTCCAGTGCCAGAAGTTGAGGTACCTGCACTGCACAGACAAACTTCCCATGTCTTCCAGCTCCAAAGTGGAGAGGTTGGCAGTTTCCTACACCCATAAAAATAGAAGAGATTTAGTGTTTTTAAAAGCTAGTGAAGAAAACAAAAATAGTGGGGGCTGTAGGAGTATCTGAAACAATTATTCTTTTTGGAATGAAATAGCTCAGAATCAGAGCGATTTAGCTGAATCAGCAAGAAAGTGACAGTCTTACGTGTACGGTGAAAACAGGTCCTGATTGCACTGATGGCGTTTAAAAATTTGAATTGCTTAAAACAACAAGCTAAAGTAACTTTAAAAAATACATTGGCTCAATTCCCCATTAAAGTATATTGTCCTGTGGTGTATATATCAGCACAGAGCTTTTGTTCTTTGTAGTCAACCTTTGTGGTGTATCTCTTAGCAGGATAAAACTCCTCTTTTCTATGTCTGATCCAATGAAGGAATGAAACTATTCTGTGAGGCAGGGACTTTGCAATGACCCTTTATCTTTCCTCTTGTATCTTCTCATAATTATCACTGTATATTCAGTCCCAGATAAGGCTGTGTGTTACTTCCCTTGACTTACCCTCTTCCTTGTTTTATCCCACAGTCTTCCAACCTTGTTCAGCGTCATAGCTCTTTGAGTTTAGGCGGGACAGACAGTGAAGATGAACAGGTAAATAGCTATTCCTCCTCCTAATAAAATTTCCTGAGACAGTATGTGTGGTGTTTGTGTGGAGCCAATACAGCATTTTTTTAAGTTATTCTGGGTAGAATATATTCTAGCAAACAGTTCATGAACAGTCTGTAGTAGATACAGGGATACTTGAAATGTACCTCTCGAATTTTGAATAAAAATCCAAAAAATAACTGAAACCTCTTTGTGGGTGACATAAGGGAGACAGAACTCTATTGGTAAGTGCTTTGTGTGAATAGCATAGCCAGCTCTGTAATGCAATATGACTCTAAAGTTACACAACCAAAATAGTTGGACATGGTGTCACAGACCTACAAGGTAGTAGGACACAAACACAGGAAAGCAATTCACTTTCTCTTCTGTACTCCAGACCCAAATGCCCAAAGTAGTTATAGCTTAATAGTACCTACCCATCAGCAGTGGCTGCTGAGTAATGCCCTGCTTCACTCTCAGCACTGGAACTAATTGCAGGATCAGCCCTTCCCAATACCAGGTATTCCATGGGCAAAGAGCCTGGGTTAATTTGCAGTTTGCTTTGGATTATGAGAGATCCTCAGAAACATCAGGTCTTGCTGTCAGTCCAACAGTCTCTTCCCTGACCAAGCTGGAACAGTTAATAAAGGTGATGCTTCTGGAGAAGAGCATAGAAGACCTTTCACCTTGACTGTCTCTGCTGCATGGACCTGAGCTGAGCTCCTGTCTACCTTGTGCTTTCAAGGCAGACCTGTGAGCTTTGCTTTTGTTGCCCCCTCTCTCCAACACTGATATAATATCTGAAAGACTCATCAGACCACAGCTCTGCCAATGGGGACCTCAAATGCCCCTGCCAAAGGCAGCCACCACTCTGACAAAGCTGGTTCAACTCAAAGGGTAGCACTTGCCATTGTATGAGCAATCTAACCTGCCATTTAGCTGAGAAGTGGAAATGTTGTGGGTCCAGAACAACTGTGGGTCATCTTGGTCCAAGCTTTACTGTCCTCCATACAGCTTCCCTGTCTGAGAAACTCACCAGAGAGAGGACAAATTAACCCTTTGTGAAGCAGGGAGGAGCCTGCAAGTAAAGAGATGAGAGGTAGCAGGGTACCTAGGTTATTCCCTCTTGATAACCAGGGGCCACATCCTGAGGGTCAAACTATTAGCAGCAACTACTCTCCTAACAAGGCTTTTCCTTCCCTCGCCTTTTGGCCAGTCTCTAAGAAGTGAGAAAGCAGCCTTTGGGCAAGACCAGCTCAGTTTTCCTGTGGCTGAGGTCCTGCTCAGTCATCCTTAGCTCAGTTGCTTTTGGGGTAGAAAGATATAGTAGTATATTCCTTCTTATAGTAGACAGTTAGTCAGACAGCTCTAGAGGCCTAAGTGATTTAGGTAACTTTCATTGCCATTATTTTTAATAACTTCCTTATACATATTTTATCATTAACTCATCTCCTATTGTATGTTTTGAGTGAAATATTCCATTTTCCAAACCTGTATACTAGTTGTTCCTTACAATATTAAGCAGCCCTTTTCTTCCCAGTTCTGAAGTCTTTGAGCTCTTTCTGTCTTATGTCCTCATCCTCTGTAAGAAAGAAAAGGAAGGACAGGAGGAAGATTTCTTTCTATTCCATGTTGCATAGAATTCCCCTACTTAAAAGCTCTTCCTTGTTCTCCCCAACTCACTAGGAGTCTGGCTAGTCTCTATGACATTTTTTCCTTTACCCAAATATTTTTCTTAGTCAGCAGATTGGCTTAGTGGAAATCTTGCCAAGATTAAAAAAAAAATCCTAAATAATCATCATTTTTGTAATAACATTTGTAACTATTCGTATAATACCAGGATTCGAACTAGCAGAATGTGGGTTGTTAAACTGAATAACCTCATTCCAAAATATGAAGAAAATGGTGAAGAGCTCCAAGAAATAGACACTAATTGTTCTATTTAACAATGCTGTTTAAGTAAATGAAAAAGTGGATTTAATCATAAGTTACACACAGTGTAGTGGTTTACTTTTTACCACTGTACTGATATGGCTGCAGATGATAGTAACTTGATGTCTTTTCTGTGCTGCTTCTCTGAGTTTTCCAAGAGCTTCATGCTGCTGCTGTGTCTGAGAAGCCCTGATGTGTCACTCAATACTTCTCAGTGCCTTCCACATTTATAAACACACAGTTTCTGAGTGATAGAAAGATAAATGTGAGGCTGTCACTCAAAGACAGCACCAAGTGACTTTACAGAGACACTAACCAGCATTACACTACCTTTACCAGATAGCATTTACCAAAATCTAACTCCCGTATTGGCATCTTCAGCACAGATTGATTAAAAACAAAGCAGAGCCTCATCGTGTGAGGCTGAAGAAAGTTTCTTAGCACAAACTCACTTTACGAAATGTCCCTCTTAGCTGTACCATTTTCCAGTGTAGACTCTAGTAACTGCACAATAATCAACGAATCCCAAATTTATCTTATATTCAGTCACTAAGATGGAGAGTTTGTCTCTGCATCACTGACTTTGAGAGAAGATACTGATTTTCGGTTAGTGCTGAGAGAAAAATTTCCTGAATCCTCAGTAGAGAAGGGAAATTAAGGGAAAATTCTACTTTAAGTTCCTTTAATGACAGATTTACTATCACCAAGAAGCAGATCTTCAGCTGGTATACATGCACTATACAATGCTGTAGTGTAAACCCTAAACTCTCCAGGCTTTAATGAAAGCCAGAGGCTGTAAAGGACTGGATGGTCTCGCAGGATTAAAATAAGCAGGAACTATGAAACCTACATATAAAGCAGAAACGCAGTTCATGCAGGTGGTACTAGTTCAGACAGCTTGCAAAATCGGGTACCGTTATACAAGCAAACATAACAGCTGATTTTGCCATCTGTATATGACAGTAGTTCAGATATGTCTTTAGATACTTTTTATATTAAATAACTATTATTTTAAAATTGGAAATCAGAAGAACCTATATATAGAGATAAGGAACACTGTTGTTACTTCTGTAAGTTCTAGTGATCCTTACAAGTTTATTCTTAGTTTTGTAGAATTATAGTTAGCTTATTTATTAAACATGCTCTTCATTCATCTCATGAAAAAATTACATACTGTGAAAAAGAGATCTGTATCTGGCCTAATGCATTCTGTTGTGATTTATTTATGATCTAGAAACTTAAAAAAATGAATAGAGTGTAAGGAAATTAATTATTGGTTTTCTTAAACACAAAGCGATGTACTTAGACAATTTTTGTAGAACAGATGGGGAGACACTTTTGTTATCTTTGAAACTTCATCAGCTTGTATATATTTTAAACCCTGTGTTACATCTTAAGCTTAAACAAAGCCAAAATCTGAATACAAAGCATATTTGAACAGCTGTGAACAGCTAATATATTTCATGGCCAAAGCCATGAAAAATAGTGAATATATTGTGTTGAATGAAGCTTGTTTGATAGGTCTGAGTAATTTTGCAAATGTTCCAGCAAATCTGGTCTACATTTCAAACCAGTAACAAAACCAGTCAAACTGCACGTTTAGGGATTTCTCTTCAAACATTTCTGCCAATTCTTTATTTTGATAGAGTATTCTAAGACTACAACAGTTTGATTCTTCAGAGCAGTGTGACTATAAGGGTGCGAGCCACATCACTTTGTCTAAAAGATGATTCTAGGCTACTTGTTGGAGAGAAGCATTTGAATTTTCTAGGATAGTTGGTATTCAAAGAGCAAAGTGGCTATGGTAACTTTCTTAGAACTAATGAGGAGCAAATACCCATCCTACATTTGTGGCTTTTTAATAACTCATTCCTGCAATGTGTCTCATTATCAGGATGAAAAGGCAGTTACAAAAACTGCACCAGTGTCTCCTGCTGGTGCACACATATATTGCAAATGACTTTTCATATGAGAATTGGGAAGGACAGCTGAGGCTGTTACTAGGGGAGAGGAATTTCCCTCTTCTGTGTAACCTACAGCTAAACACACCAAATGGAGTTGGAGGCTCTGCAGAGGTGACATTAGACATGACTGTTAAACGTGAGGATTTTATATTGAGAAATAGAGCCGTTTCAGGCTTTTGAAATGGATTGAGCTAGCAAAAGCTTCCATTTCAGAAGTGTGGGGAAGCCAAGCAAAACGAATAGTGATGTGTTTTTATTTTACAGATAACTTCTGGAGATTCCTCTAGGCCCATCAGTCCTTCATCCTCTGCTGTTTTAGGGGCCCCAGGCTCAAGAGGCCGCAGCTTCCTTCCTGTTGACTTCACCATTCCTGCCAGTCCCCTCGGCTGCCTGGACACCTCAGCAGCCAGGCACAGGATTGCCATAAACCCCCGGAAACAGAAAGGCTTTGCTAGCAAGAACCAGCAAACCCAGGTAAGTCTTTTTTTGGAGAAGAAACACTGTGCAGAAGGAAATGGATGTGATTTTTTTTTTAATTAAAAATATTTCTTTGTCCACTTCTGTTCCTTCTCCATGTTTCTGTACTTTTTTGCTTCTTCTTTTGGAAGAGAGGAAACAGCCTTATTTCCATCAAACCAGAAAACTTGCTTCAGTTTCACCAGAGATGTGTTAAAGCGCAACTTTGTTTTTTCATTATTGATCAAAAAAATTCTAGGTGACATTTCATTTGTAAAAATACTCCTGTTGTTTGAAAAGCCAGTTTTCAGTTTAAAAAAGCCTCAGCCTATTTCTAATTTCAGGTTAGTTTTAGTTTAGTATTTTGTATACCAAAGAAAAGAGCAAAAAGCCTTGGAAAGTGATGTAGCTCTCCATATGGGAATCTGTTGTTCAGATGAATTAAAGTAGTGAATGGAGGAAGACTTGTGCTCTCTTTGGGGGCCTAAGAGAGAAAATCTAAGTGGTAATGGATGAAGAGCCTTCTGGAAGAAAGAAATTAGGGTGAAGCACTTCTTAGAAGTACACTGTGGAAACAGAGTTTGCCAGAGGGAAGAGAGTGTCAAGCAGAAATAAGGGGTAACCCTTCTATGTTGTATGTCCCCCTCTGTATGAAAATCTTTCCTTGAATTAGAAGTACCCTGGATGTAATCCTGCACTTTGGGAGGAAGGAAGGGAGGAAAACTCAGGATGAGTGAAATACAGAATGAGGCTTTCTTAAAAGTTTGGGCTGGATATTCATTGTGCTGCAGCTGATGTAACCATAGTGCTGAAGGAGAAAAGCTAATTGTGGAGTGGCAATCACAGATACTAGAATTGATGATAGTGTGTCTGGCTTGCTCTGTTCTATGCAGCCAGGTAACTTGGGCTGTGCCTTAAAAACATGCTCATTTCCTCAAAATATATTAATCCCAGAATGTTTCAGAAATTCAAGAGAGATCGGTGGGCTTTCTTTGACATTTTAAAACATGGGTGATTTCTAAGTTCTTAATTGGAATAGCACATTACCCACAGTGTTGGTAAATTCTAGTATGGGGATTTTATGTCTACATATTTTGTGTATTCATAAACGTGTGTGTGTGTGTGTGTATAAAATACAAGTTCTTTTCATAATTCTTTAACTAGAACATCTTATTGCACCATATTAGGTGGATCAGCTGGAAAATGAAGCATGTCTTCCTGCAGCTTCTGAGAAGAAGCGAAATTCAACAGAATTTCTTGAGAGTGACCAGCATAAAAGTGATTGGGAAGGTAATGCAGACTTGTGAATTACTAAGTTGATCGCTTGAACTCTTCTACGTATGGCTGACAGTGAAAATGCTATAAAGCTAGGCACCTTTTTGGTTTTATATCATAAACTCAATCCTGCCTGCTGAAGTGTAAGCAGGAAAAAGTCATGTGCTCCAGTCAACACAGTGGTGTCGGAATGGTGAACTCGGAGGGCAGCATTAAAAAAGAAATTAGGTGACGATAGTATTTTCAGAAGTTCTTGTGCTACAGAGGCAGCTAGATCTCACTGACTGGGGCCAGACTTCACTGAAACTCAGAAATGTAACTCTTCAGCATTATATCTGTTCCATGCGTAATTTCACTTTAGTATATTTACTGTATCTTCCACAGCTACCTCTCTCACTTATTATTTGAATAATAGCTGATTGTCAGTAGTAAAACAATTGTAATTGTAAATTTTAAGAACAACTGAAATTTCTCCAAAATGACATGCAAACTTTTATCTTTTGCATTGCATTATAGAGTAATGCTACAGTATAGTGGGAATGCTGGCGCTTTGTTGTTAAGGCAGACTTGGGACCTGGTACTCCAAGATACTAAGGGTCTCAAATCCAGGAGATTAGTGCCTGCTATTTGTATGTGAAGCAGCTGGACACTGAGGACTCTTGCTATTTCAGAGGAGTGAGTGACAAATGGAGCACACAAATATCATCTATCTGGAAGCTGGGCATTTAAGGCTCATTCACAAAGGGCTTCGAGATCAGCTGATGGAAAGATCTGTATAAGATGTGTGCAGTACTACCTGTGATTCCCAATACATTTAACATAGATTGAGTTCAGTGTTGAAAGGTACAGTTCTTCAGGTAAGGTTCCATGAAAAAACAAGAAATGCCATTCTAGATATCACAGACCTGAGGTGCCCTTGAAGGTGTGAGTTATGACTGTCACTTGCTGTTGTACTTCTATCCTGAATTTCCCAGCCAGAAATCTGTGCAGCTCATTGGATCCAGGTGCCTAGAAAGAGTTACATTCACTGTACATACACTGTATTGTTGAGGTAGAGTAAACCCACTCCCCAGATGAGATGCTGGTCTGACTCTGCACATACAAATCACCTGTACCACAGTAGTCCTTTAGGCTGTTCCACAAACTCTTCAGACTTACTGTGTGCGGACACATCTCAGCTGTCCAGAAGTTCAGCAGCCCTGAAAATGATTTGATACCAGTTCAGCAGACAGCTGATCAACTGATTTGATGCAAGTTCAGCAGACAGCAACATTCAATCATTCCTAGGCTTAGATATATTCAATCTACAAGGTATTAGTCTCCTCAGCTGGACAGGTCATTTCTAAATACACTTTTAACAGCCTTGTAATGGCTGCCAAATAGGGGTAACTCATGCTAAATGACCACACTGTCTAGAAGGAATTACTGATATAGGTGGTTGTTAAACTGTAACCTTAAAGTGCACACTTCTCTTTTATTTAATATAGGCTTATCAGCCCAGGCAGAATATGGTGCAAGGGGAAATGATTCTAAGGAGACACCGGCTGTAACAAGACCCAGTGATGCTGCTCCTGACTCTCACAATTCCACACTTATGGCAGAAGACTTCTGTGCTTTGTTGCAAGAGGATGTATGCCTTCCAGACACGGACCATCAGAATAAAGCAGCTTCTCCACTAAATGTGGAGGAACATCACAGGGCAGAGGTGCCGTACACTTTGGATGAATCTGCTGGTGAATTGAAATTACATCAGGAAAATACCGATACTGAAGTGTCTGCATTTCCAAAATCTCAACAAATTAAAGCAGAAGCTGTTTTGTTACCAGACATACTAACAGGTGACTTGTTTAGCAATGGCATGGAAACACGAGCTAAAAATACATTGGCAGATGTTGCACAAGGGTTGTCAGCAAAACCTGTGGACCAAAAGGACAAAGACTGGGAAAAGGAGGATCCACCATGTACTGGCAAAGTAGAAACTTGCCTGGGTGCTGGTGAAAATCACTCCATCCACTCTGTATCAGATCCTGCGCTGAACATTTCACAGGTTGGTCTAGCTAATTCAGGGTTTTATTTTGACATCAAGGCAGTGGCTGTTTTGAATCCTGAAAGCAGTTCAGGAACAAGAAATGATAAAGAAACTTGTGATATTATGGAATTTCAGTCATCCAAAGGCAGTGCAGAAACAAAAACAGATGCTGCTGCATCTGTTTTGGAAGCAGATTGCATGCTGCCCCCCAGTAAATTGGATGTATGTTTCAAAGCAGAAATACCTTGTCCTGTTTTGAAGGGTAACGAAGGCAGTCAACAAACCAGCACCCCATACACCTTTGAAAAACTTTCCGTTGGATGTCTTGCCTCCTCAAGTTTGTCTGGCTTGAAGAGTAATTTCTCTTCTAGTGATGACAATAAAGAGTACCAGTTAAGCAGTACAGCTTTTCACACAAAAACAATGAGAGAGAGGCAATCTTTGGAAGAAAATATAAAAACTCCACTAAAGACTGCTGCTGCTAAACCAGTTAGATTTACTATTGCACCAGCATGGCAAAGATCTCTCTCAGGGGGTTCAAATTCAAAGGAAGATTCTTATAGCAGAAGTTCCCCAACCTCCCCTGTAAGGCCAGAGTTGTTTGAAGGAATAACAAAAGAGCGCACGCATTTTGGTGCTGTCATACAGGAGTCTGCAAAAAACAACTCCAATAGATTTGATCGAGATAGTAAGGACAATGACTTGCAGTTGAATTCTTCCACGGAGTGGGCTGACCATGAAGTAAAAAATGTTGAAAACCCATTTGGGGTCAGACTAAGGAGAACATCTTCATTACTGAAGTACCAGAGTGAAAGCCGTGCGGAGGTTCCAAAGCTAATCCCCTCAGCTGCTCCCACCATTTCTTCTGTTTCAGTCAATGAGGATCAGAAATCAGTTGGCCCTGGGAAGCCATCTCTAGCCCTTCCTGTTAACACAAAATCATTTGTTAAAAAATCTGATTTCCCAGAAGACAAAAATCCTCCCAAAACAAAATCTGAAGAAGTGGTAAAGAAGCAAAATGACAGTAAACCTCCAGGTATTTATACTCTGTTTTTATCCAAACATTGTAGAAAACAGTGGCCTTCTGAGACCCGTGACAGAGTGGCAAAGAAAAGATAGGAACTCTCTTGAACTGGGATGAAATTCAGTCTTGAGTTCATCAGCACTGTAATTTAATTGGCTTAATAATTTGACCAGTCAAGAAAATTCTTAGTTTTATCTCAATGAGTGGTGTATTCTAGCATGAATAACCACAGAATAATAGCTTGAGGGGATCTGAAATGTTTTGGGAATGACCTACATACAACTAGAGTTTTTACGTCACTTTTTAAAACTTGCTGCTGTTTTGTAGCTATTTTTTCAGATTGTGACAGCTGAAAACTTAATAGGAATTGTATTTTTTTTCTCCAATCATTTGGGTTAAAATACTTGAAAAGTGAAAAGGCAGCCTGTATTTTATTGCATACACGAAAAAATAATGATTATCATACTCACTTAATCTGCAATGTAAGGATGTTACTTCAAAGGCAAAACCTGGTTCACAGTGGTCTCAGTGGGAGTTCTGCCATTGACTAAAAGGGGAGCATGGTTAGGTCAAAAACTCCAGAATAAACAGAAAAACAGTTATTGCCAAGGACAGAAGCATCAGGGAAGGTAATTTTATCTCCACACTGTTCAAAGGATGTTACAGATGCTGAAGGATTTAAAACACAAAATACTAGCTTTAGACTGACTTGACCCAAATTCCTTCTTCACTTCAGATTTTTTTTTTAATAGAAAAAATCTTCTCTCCACATTTGGAAACTGCTTCATCTGAACCAGCCTGGGTCTCCATGGCAAAACTAAAACAAAAGGGTTTCCAGGGCCACCCTCTTGCCAAAGAACATAAAGCTGAAGACAAAGCTTTGACCAAAGTGGATCGAGAGGAGGTAGAGTATAGACTAATGTTGCATGGATGTGAATCCTGCACCAGGTTGCCTGGGTATTTGCGCAAATTGCTCAAAATGATGTTTATGTTGGGCAGGTTATTAGCACTACTCGTAGACAGATTTTCAGATGAGCTCTAAAGTGTTTTGTAGCAGACAGCTGATGCAAAGGAATTAACAAACATGACTGTGGTGTGCAAATCAATTGTTAGTAACAGAGCTGGATCCTTCTACCTGTTCCCTTGCACTGTTCAGAGCCGAGCCTTCTCAGAGCTTGACTGGTGCCCAGCATGTGTTCAGGCAACCTGAGAGCTGCTGTGAGTTTCAGTAGCTTTCCCACTATTGGTGACTTACAGACAGCATACAATGCACTGCCCCAGAGGCTGTGTACCCACAGTTTGGTCTTCCCATTGGCTTTTGCATAGATTTCTTGTGCAGCTTGGGCAAGCCCTTCAGTTTCCTCATCTGTGAGATGGAGAGGATAACCCACTTGCATGTACAGTAACCCTGTATTTATAACAGCTGTCTTCTTTCTCCCCCTCTCCCTCCCTCCTGCAGGCTGTTCCCAGCCATCCTTTACTGGATTTTGGTGCACTCGTACAGTTAGTTTTGAACGTGCTGCCAGGACTCTGAGAGCAAACTTTCTGAGTGCAAGTGGCTGATGGGTTCCTCATTTGCATTCATTTCTCCTCTTCCCCCTCTTGTAGCAAGCTAGTGAGAACATATTGAAGAAGAGCACACCTCCAAGCTTGAGCTCTCAGGAAAAGAAATTGCAAATGAAGACCAGTGTGTCCACTGCAGCAGGTATTCTCTTTGGTCCATGTCTTTACATAGTGGCTACAGTTTTCACCAGTAAGTGGTGAAGGTGGTGGGCAGCAGGGGGGCAGATTGCTGCCTTTTTGGTAATCAGCATATTTTTTACAGAAGGCCTGTTCAGACAGTGGTTTCCGTATAAGGCAATGCACTGCCTTGCTTGCTTGCCAGAGAAGGAGAATGAAGAACTTTATCTCTACTGTCAGCTCATGAAGGAGTATATAAACAGTATGGTGATTTACTATTGGTAGAGGTCAGTACTAAAGAGTATTTTCCAGGGAGCAGTTGAAGTTGGAGACTGTCCAGAAGAAAGCAGCGAAAAAGGTCAGGTCTTCTAGACCTGCAGTCAGCCAGGAAGTACTGATGGGAGTGGAGTTATTTAGTCTAGAGAAGAAGACTTAATTTGCTGCAAAGAGGAAGAGAGTAGTCATTATGCCTGGTGTGGGTTTAAAATGTCTAAGTGTGGTTTAGCTTAAACATTAGGAAAAACTTTCTAACAGTGAGGGTGGTGAAGTGCAGCACAGATTGCTTATGGAAGGCATGCAGTTTTCATTACTGGATGTTTTTGAGAAGAGTTTAGTTAAACATGCTTCAAGAATAATTCAGGTGGGATAAGCTCCATCCTCAGGTGAACAGACAGACTGCATGGTCCCTCTCCTGCCCTGTTCTCTGTGACTGTAAGAGTGTGACTCAGACATCGTGACTCAGGTGCCTCTTCCAAGGCTACTGCTGTGCTGTAGCTTATTCTGCCCTGTGTACTCAGTGTGGTGCCAAACCTCAGAGACATGCTCCAACAGGTACAGATAAGTCAGTTCTTCAGCTGTAAAAGCATACTGTGCTAGCTGAAAGCTATTGATTTCAGATGCTCCCTAAGAACATTAGAAATGATCCACTGTGTCAGAGCAGTGGCTTATCTAATCCAGGTTCCTGTCTCTGACACTGGCAGTTAGAGATGCTGTCTAGAGAGAGCACTTGCCTCTGATCACTTTCTGCAGACCTTTCTCCTTATAATCCACCAGTGTCTAGAATTGTTGCATTAGGCATGTTGGGGGGGTGTACATCCCTACCTGCTCCCTGTAGTATCTGTTTATAGACTTATTGTCTCATCCCTTTTTGAACCTACAGGTCCTATGAAATAAACCTTCTCCCCTTACTACAGATAGCTGACCAGCTGAGGATGTGCATCACCAGAAAGATTCTAATATCAGCTGCCAGCCCAACTGTGTGTGTGTATGTGATTAAAATACATTTTTTTAAATAGTTCTAGTTACAGGCCAGCTTCATATTATGGCTTCAAGCACAAAGGGAGGGATGAAGAGTAAACAGGCCAACATTTTTACTTGGATTAGAAGGAAGTTTTTCCTTGGAAGGCTGGCACAAACAAGTTGTACTTCTCTGTGTTGAATCATCTAAACCTTGGAGGCCAAGTAGCCTCCAGTGGAAATCCAAAGTGGAGTTGTGTACTGCGGGGACATTTGGCTTTGCACTGCTACTCATTTACTAGAACTCGTACCACTTGTGAGCCTTGCAGCAGCATTGAAAATTTTTCTGTATCACCTCTTCCCAAGAACTGGCCTAATTTCCTGACATCCAGTGACTGTTTCCTCCCCTCCAGGGGTAGAATTTATAGAGATATTCTAGTCTTCCACGCTTTGAATATTGCCAACAGGTCTGACCAGTGCTGATGTTTAAGAATATCACTTCTCTTCAGCTACTCAGAAAATCATGCCCTATTGCTAAGCTAACATTCAGCACTGTCAGCACATGAACAGGAAAGCAGGAATCCCAAATGTAAACTCTTCTCTCAGATTTTGTTCCTATTAGTGCGGACAGAAATTTGTCTAGGTGAAGATGCTGGTGATGAGAAGGATGTAGGTGTACTATCCAGAGGAGATACTAACTTGGATCTTTTTTGTTCATGCGAACTGTCAGCAGTTTTCTCCCTTGATGTATAGTTGAGGTTTTGTGTGTGATGCACACAGTGGAAAGAGGAAAGACAACCCAAGGTCAGCTAAGTTTGGAAGAGAATTTCAAGAAATCAAATCCTTACTTTACTGAGTGTGTCTGTTTTGTTATTGCTGCATAGCAACCCATGTTATAACTTAGCTTGTCTCTTCTTTTTCTCTCATTTCACCCTAAGCACGGGGAAGCTTGTCACAAAGCCTGTCTTCCCTCAAATTTGCATGTGCCACCATTTTTGGGTTTTGTTTTACCCTGAGCTGTTGAAAACATGCAGAAGGGTTTGAGACTCACTTTTGCTAATTACAAGGAAGAAATTCTCCCAAAGTGTGCAAATCCATTTCCAAAATCAGATTTTCAGTAAGAAATAAGTTCAGTTCTGAAGAACGTACTGCATATGGGGAGCTGCAGCCTTTTCTTACTGGATAGTATAGTTTCTCCAGTAGTCCTAAGTGTAGCTTGTGCCCTTAAAGAACTACCAATGAGCCAGAGACCTCCTGAGTGGAGGTAGGAACTTCTATGGCTTTGCCCAGGGGTATGACTAGCAAAGCTGATGGGTGTTTTTCACTAACTTAAATTCAAGCAGGATCTAATTTCATGAACTTGACAATGCTTAAGTTGCCATGTGGCCTCTCTTCTTGTGCTGGAGCACAGCAGCTTCATCTTGTCTGCCACATATCTCACATAGATTAATCAGGTATGAGAAAATGTTTGGGTTTTTCCCAGGCTCTGGCTTTATTACATAGAGATATAATACCACCTGGGTTGGAATGGAGGGAGAGAGGATGCACAACATAGACCGACTTGTGAACTGTGTTGCAAGAGATGAGAGCTGCATTTGTTCAGAGCTGCATTCTGCAAAGCCCCATCGCAGGCAGTCTGTCTGAAGACATCAAGCCTGAAAATCTTCAAGCAAGATGGGTGGAAGAGGCCAGCAATGTTATCTGCATTCCTCCTTCCTTTCTGAGGATGACAGGCTTGTGTTAGGCTGCATGAAAAGTAACATCTAGCCCCACAAGCATCCCACCTTCTTGGTTTACAGAGCCAAGAACATAAAGCATTGATTTGACCTTGTACTTAACAGTGTTGCTGGAATAAGAATATTTGCGCTGGCAGCAAAGACTGAAAAATAAATCTTTAGACTTCTCAATGCTGAAAGACATACACCAGTTAATTTAACCCTATAGTGAGCCTTACCCTGCAGATACTCAGTTTTCATTTTCCTGCATGCTCAGGAGTCTCATTTCTAGATCTTCTTGCACTCACAGAGCAGAATAAGCCTGTGAAACTCCTTGCTGTGTGCTGTCGTGGCAGCCCCAAGTGTGAGAGGAAAGGAGAAAAGAAAGAAAGAAATTAGCCTAGAATATGAATAGCAAGAATATCTGGAGCTATAATCTTCACACATTTGAAGAATTTGAAATTACTTCATGTATCAGAAATCGGATACTTGCTCATCTCTTGGGCCTCAGGAGGAGATTCCTTTAAGGGCAGATTATTCACTGACAGTTTAGAATCAACTTTTCTGTTGCAATAGTTAGTCCTAGCCATTGTTGCAGCTGGACCAACTAGTGCTAGTCATACCAAATTAGCAGTTCCTCTGACTTTTGAGTCACAGACATTCTGGACTATAGAATGATTGCTTGAAAGAGAGGGACAAATTATTGGCAGAAATTGAGTTTTAACTGTTTAGCCTTCTGATGAATGATGGATATCTTCTTGTTGGCAGGTCAAGTTGGAGCTGTTGCTCAGGAAGCATCTATGATTCCTGCTATTGAAAAGGAAACAAGACACTCCTCTAACTTGCCAATAACATCATGCAACCCTGCTGAACCACCATGGCTATCCTTGGCCAAGAAGAAAGCCAAAGCATGGAGTGAAATGCCCCAGATTGTACAATAGCAAATGACTTGAGCCTTCTTCTTTGTATTGCCAATAGCTGCATTAGGTCCTTTTAATCATTCTTTACTGTGACCATTTTTGAGAAATAAGAACCTTAGAACTTCTGACCATACTGTTACGTGTAAATACACAATGAAGAAATACCATTGATGGCTTAATCTAAAGTATTAGGAAGCTGAGCATTTCCCACTACCAAATACCTTATCAATTTGTTATATACTTACATGTTTGACTAAAAGACACCAATGTTCTAAGAAGACATGCTTCAGGCTTTTTCAATGTTTCTGTTTCAAAATATATTTATAAAGTTTCCAGAAACCATACAGTATTTTGTGAAATTTGGCTTTGGATAGGAAAATATGTGCTGTAAAATAGATTTAGTGCTCTGCACTGGCACATCATGACTCATGGGCATTGATGTCATAACACTTCTCTATCTGATGCTCTGGGATGGGCAGCCTGATCTTGCTTCTGACTGTTCGTGGATCTCTTTTGTGACAGTTATAGGATCCAAGGAGCAATGTGAATTGGAATGATTCTGTTTTTCAAGTGGTGTAAAGTCAGGGCCTAGGGCCTTGGGCCTTGTACACTGATGGCTGCTGGAATGGCCCAGAGGCACCCTTCTCCTATTCTCTTCCACACACTAGAAAATCACCACTCTCTAGGGTACACTCTGCTCTTAGTTACACCTTTGGAAATCTGGGATAATTTGAGTTTGGGCCATATATGTGTGTATGTGTGTGTATAAATCTTTTCTTTAATTATGGCAAAAGGCAATTATTTTTTGTGTGAAATTCTTCAACCAGTTCTCTCTCCTAAAGAGTGTGTTAGGGATGGGAAATAATTGCATTCCAGAAGGTGGTATCTTTGTTTGCAGCAAACACCACTCCTGTCAATGATCATGTTGCTGTGTGTTTAGACAGGTATATTTACTGTTAGTGATGAAAAGGTCATCTGCTTTCTTCCTTGCCTCATTAATTTTTAACCAAAAACTAAATATCTATATAAAAATGTTCATCTGGGAAAGGATTATTCTTTCGGAGCCTAGCCTTGCGGTCACTGAATCGACAGGAATTTTGCCATTGACTTTGAGGGGAGCAGACATTTGAAAAAGATATTTGGAAAATAATGGTAGTGATTTAAATGGTAGTGATACTTACTGGTCCTTTTTCATTGTTTGCAGCATTGCACATTTATAAAGTAGATTTTATTTACAGTCAAGGCAGACTTTGAAGGCTGACTTGGCTGATGAACTGTTTTTAGCAAGTTGGTGGGTATGTTTAAGGAATATTGATAAGTTCAGCAACAAAGGAAAAATTTTGGTTTCAGACCAGCTCATTAACAGGACTTCAATCTTATAATTCTGGCCTGAATTTAAAGATATAGCTCTTGAAATTTGAACATAGTATTAATTAGGAGCTAGACTGTGAAACTTCTTTATGTAGGCAAAAACTTATTCATATAGGTCCTATGAAGCTATAGATTCTGTTTATCTATATTAACACCAGAAAGATTAAGGGTTTCACAATCAGTTTGGTAATCTAGGCCTATATTACTACTTGTTTCTCTCTATTTTAAGAAGCATATCTTCTCTTGCAAAGGACAAAAGTATTTGTATTTCTCTGAAACTTATGAGTGCAATGTAAAGGAACATACTAAACTTTGATTCCTGAAGTTTTGTACACCTGACATCCCATCACAAGCTCTCTGACCCTCTGTAAAACATGTGCTTTCCCATATTCTGCAAATTTTCTTCTCTTTCTGTTAGTGTGGACTGTGATCCATCACCTAAAGTGCTGCAGATGATACTAAAATATCTCTTTCCTTTGTTGCTTTTGATTTTAATATTGATTGTTCCTTTTATGTTGGATATGTATATATGTTTTTTTAAATCTTGCCTTGAAGGAACCCTTTTTGTATTCCATTCCTGTATTTGGTTTACTATTAAACACTGCTATCAGTGATGGTGATATAATTTCTGGGAAAATAAGAGTAATTCTCCTCATTCACTAAGGAGAGAATAAAAAATAAGGCCTTGGACGTAATAGACATTCTGTATGGATATACTGCATAGATCTTACTCTGAGACAATTTAATCTGTGTGGCCTAGGACTGATCAACACAGCGGCTCAGAAGCTGTGGTTACAAACTCGAGAGCTTTTCTAAATCTATCCGTGGGAGTTTAAAAAGCCGTCATATGAGCTGATGGCCCTCCTTTTGTTCTGGAGCTACTGCTCCTACAGTTTGTGACTTGGCTTGAAGGCCAGCACTCCTGTGTCTCAGAAAGCCTTGTAGACACTCCTCTGAATGTGTTTCAGTATTGCTAACCAGCTGCTCTAAGACATTTGGAGATTGCTTTAAAAAAAGCATATGAGAATCGTGTACTACTACGTTTGGTGTTCACTTGCTTTCTGGACTTTGGAAGTGAATATTTTCAAGTTTTTCTCTGCAACCAAGAGGACAAAAAACATACAGAGGAAAAATCAAAACTTGAGTCTCATGTAATCACAAGACTTTAGAAACTGGGGCTTTAAGTGAAACATTGAAACAGCAGTGATTTAATGATCCTTTTATGAAAGCTGGTAGCCATATTAGAATGGCTTTGACTTCCAGTTGTCCATGTGTAGCTTTTAGGTGTTTTATCAGTGCAAATAATTAAATTAAATTAAAAAAATCATTATAATTTCCAGACACAATCACTGTCTTTGAAAATAAGCTGCTTTGAAGTGCAGAGTTCATTGCAGAACATCATTGTGAGATTTTATGGTTTGGTCTTCAGTGAAGGATCTGGAAAGCTGTCCCTGAAGTTCCCTGTGTACAGTAGCGGCTCTGGGCTTTAAGCAGACTTCTGTGCTGCTAAGTGACAGCAGAGGGTGCTAGTGCCATCCCCAAGGAGTACAGAAGGGTTCACAGTGCCACAGAAGGCAGATTTCAGTATGCATTCATTTAAATGTTCACTGCTACAGTAAGGAGGCTGGAGGCTTTCATTGATTCAGAGAAGAGGAGTCTGAGGGAGCGGGAGGCAGAGAGGTGAATTTCTGTTTGTGATTTGACTGAGGTTATTTGAGCTATAGAATTTGGGAAAATGCTTCATCCTGTTGTTACAAGAAGCCACTGAACATTGGTAACAACTGTGGGAAAAGACAGCTTGCATGGTGACTTCAGTCCTGTGCAGGAGGATCTATGAACATGTCCAAAAAGGGCATTTGCAGTTCGGCATTTTAACTCTACTGCTTAGAACAACTGGTGCCTGGCTAGAAGTTGATCTTCATTCCATCCAGATCTGGAGTCTGATGATTTTACTGGAGAGATTAGAGACAAACAGCAACTTAGCAAACACCTAGATGGTGGATATAGGGACTCCTCCTACTCTAACAGTGAACTGTAAAGTCTAGGGCTAAAAGAGAATTTGTTACCATCCAGCTGAGGATCTACCTAGAGTTAACTGGGTTTGTGGACAAAAGGGAAGGAATCAGATTAAAGAAGGAAAAAAGACCTGAAAACCTCAAAGCCACACACTTTTGCCTCAGCCCGACCCTGACAGTGTAATTGTTACTTGTGTTGAGTACACATCTTCAATAGCCTGAAACAGTTTACTCTAAAGTACACATACAACTCAGGAGCCAACCCTCATTTCAATGGCCGTAGTTATGAGGAAGGTCTTAGAATATTTGGGAATTATTAGCCATATTGAAAGCACTAGCTCTTTTCATATGAGAAAGTTTGAATAGAAAGGGTCCTCCTGACTAATATTACCTTGTGTCTTTTTAAGTGCAGTGACTTAAAATATTAAATACAGTTTGTTTGGAAATATTACAGTAGAAGTTCTCAGCTTAGGAAGGTAATAAGTCCTTAGCTGGTTCCACCTGCTCTGGCAAGTGCTTTTGAGATCAATAGAGGAAAGACATTGGCCTGTGAAGATATTTTGTCTTTAGAACTGATACTGAAAAGTGATACACCTGGAGCATGCTAGTAATCAGAGACTTAATTAGCAGCTAACCAGACACATATCTCTCTTTCTCTTTTCCTCTAGTGTGTGTTAGCCTGCCTGTTTTTCTATTAGAGAGTTACCTTGTTATGATTTGACAGACATGTCTCATCAACTGTCACCAGATTGTTAGTAATTAGTGAAACACCTCACATCTGTTCAGGATTCTGGCCCTGATTTCTTGCCAGCTAAAGCAGTTGCATTCTCTGTTCTTTGTGTTGTCAGGAGTGTTTGTACCCAAAGCAGCAGTACTTGTTACCAGCTCTTGCTGTTGTTACAGGCTGGGTTTAGCTCTTGCAGTGGTTGAGTGAAGCCTCTGTTTTTAATTGGATTTTTTTTTTAACATCCTTTGTGGAAGCAGGTAGGTGAAATAAAATTCAAATTCTGAACTCCTAAGCACAAAACTGTGCATCTGCCCAGAATGAAGAGGCTGCTCCTGTGCTTCAAGCTGGTTAGATGGAGGGGTCTAGCTGAATGAAGATGAGCAACTGTGGAAGAAAATAGCTCAAGCTGAGAAACAAAAAACTTGGAGTGGGAAGCTACGACTTAAATTAATTTTGCTTGGTGGGAAGTGCAAAGGAAGGTATTGAGAGGGGGCCTCTGAGTAGAGAAGTTCTTCATGCATCTGCTCCCCCTGTGCGCGTGGAAGCAGGACTTCATGCCTCGTCAGAAAGGAGTAGATATGCATTGAAGATGCATGCTGCCATCACCAGCTTTTTCTTTAACTGATGCAGTTCACACCTTTCCACATAACTTGATGAGGAGAGGAAACACTGTGTCACTAAGCCCCTTCCTCTGGACCACAGTGAGTGGGTAAGTGCCTTGATTATGCTGCAGATCAAAGCACGCTGTGACCTGCCACTCGAGTCGGCAGCGGTGCAGCTCTTTAAATGAAACTGCTCTATGATCTATGTGTTAAAAATGCAGCCTCATAGGAGGGAGCTAAGCTGTAGTTAGCAACTTCTCCTGGCTTGTAAGGCAGATTACTGACTCCTGAAATGTGAGATGCTGTTGTTATTATTTTGCTAGGAGAGGCTTAAAAATAAGCTATTTTTAATAGCTATTTATGTTTTTGAGGCAACTGAAAAGAAAAAGCTACAGGTAGATTATGTAAACAGGAGTATTAACTTTCAATTCTTAGACTGATCTGTAAATCAAATAAGCCACTAAACAACAAGTAGGTATGAAAATGAGTGAGAGTGTAGGGTAACTAATTGATGTCACAATTTTGTATGATATAAAAATGAGGAGGCAGCAGCCTTGTTACATTGACATAAACAATCCATGTGGAAACAGTTCGTTTGCGTCTGAAGCTCTCTCAGTCCAGCCATTCTTCTATCTGCCTTGGAATTTTTCTGTTAAAAAAGATAGTTTCTCTCTCAACCTTACTTTTTATTTGTGGAATTAAAAACATTCTGTATTTAATTTCTCTTATAATCAGCTGTATTTTGTAGGAATCTACTAATACAGGAAGCACTGCCTTGCTCAAAGATCGCTTTTACCTGCTTTATTAAGCAATTCAAGCTATTTTGATCACATTTTCCATATTACCCCATTTCTTCACTTCCAAATCAGTTTTGACTTGCAAGTGTTTTTATAAAGCAGAAAAGTGAGGCTGTGTTTTAAAATTAGAAGCTCTTCACACTGCTCAGAAATATGGTTCTGTGACATTTAAGTAACTTTTTCCAAATTACGCAAAAAGGTCAGTGTAGCAATTGCAGTGATGCATAGGAAAGGGTCTAAGTCCTGGAGCTGTTTTGTTTCCATAGAATTTAAATCACTTGCAGCAGCCCTCCCTAACGATATCATTGGCACCGTAGGGAGCTAACAAGGCAGGAGGAGACATTGCTGGCTGGCTCCTAGTGTGTGTGTGTCATTCCTGCCGTCCTGAATACCAGCTATGTCACTGGTGATGAGGGCAAATGGAGCAGCTAAGCAAAGTGACCGTGGTCCAGCAGCAATGGTGACGTGCCCCCCACAGAGTCTGCGTTTTAGCAGTTGTGCACACAGGATGAAATAACTCCACTGGACTTTGTGAGCTGTGAAAGTATGTTTTACTTATCCAGGAGTAAATAAGGTGACTTTTCTGTCCCGACTAGATGTACAAGTTGGGTTACATCTACATTAAATAATAGAGCTGTTTTTTAAATGCAGAGTGTGTTCATTCTGTTTAGATCCAGAAGCATCTGAAGAAGATGGATGTGGTCTCTTCTCTTTTAGCAGACCACTTCATTGATAAAGAGAGCTAGTTCAATCCAAAGATAAATGACCTGATCTGTATTGTATGAAAGGAAATCAGAGACGCTTCAAAACAGAGCTTCATTTCACATTTGTCATTTTGACACAACAGCTTAATATGTGAGCATGTGTTATGATCTCCTGAGAAAATAACTGTCTCCTTACCTCACAGCCAAAGCTCTTATTTTGAAAACAACAGGAAAAAATGCTACGTGTTGTGGTAGAATAGTAAGTGGGGCGGTGTTTAGATTGCATGTAAAATGCTAAAAGAATTAACATCACTTATTATTTGCTATTTGTTTAATGATTTCAGAGTATGACTAGCTCCTAAAGCACAACTTCTGTGAAGCGCTTCCACATGGGTCAGTAATGAGCCAGGGCTTGGACTGACAAAGTCAAAAAGTGGACTACAGAGCTAGTCCTGTTCTTGACTGGCTGCAGTGGAAACTGGATTTGACCCTGCTTAAGAGGAGTAAAGCAAAATGGAACAAAATCTCTTGGAAAAGACCAGTGCATTGCTTCCTTTGGTAGTCAAGTTAAATACATTGCTAGGAATAGCGTGTGAAAGAGCAGTTACACATATAACTGCTGGTGTCTGAGGCTCAGTAGATGAAGACACTGGTATCTTCCTTAGTCACTTTAAGAGGATTTGTACAGTATGTCATTCAAATTGAGTATGTTACCTGCCTAGCTGACTAGAAATACCTTTTCATTGCTAGATAAATCAAGTGGAATGGGTAAGTTTTATTTTCCCACTATTTGACCTTCTTTAAAAGCAATGAACTGCAGCCTTGGTGCCATCCCCAAATTTTGGGGTTAGCTCCCGTTAGCACCAGCTTTCGCTTTGTGTCGTTTCCAGGAACCTCTGGGAAGGGCCAGTCTCCATGCAGCCTGTGACATTTCTCAAGTTGCACAAACTCAAGGAGTACAACCTGGAGGTCACAGCAGCATGGGCACTTGTGGCAAAGTGTGCTGCTGCGGTCTTGGGTCCAGCTGCCCTTGGTAGGGAGCCAGGTGCTCCCTTGGCTCCTGGGGTCCAGGGTGGTAACCAGCAGAGCATGGCACTGGGGCTGTGATCAGTCCTATGCTGCTGTTTGGCTTAGGCTTGCTGGGTATTTGTGTCCTGGTCCTGGGTGTTACGGCCCCAAACAGTGTGTTTGAAGGAGCTGACGATGCCAGGAGGTCCAAACAAACATGTCTTCTCCAAAGCCAAGTTTAATAGGTCACTTCTGAGGTTCTTTTAAAGCCAGATGAAGAGCAGCTGCTTCATGCAGTGTGCTTGCATCCATGCCAGCAGGCATACTGCTTACTGTATATTTTTCTTTACTTTCAGTTAGAAGCCTCCCTACCACAACATAGCAAAATAAATGTTTGTGCAGCTTCAGTTTAGGGAGGCTCATGACTGAGCTGCTGCCAGTAGTTGTCCAGATGTGATCTCTAGTGTCTTTCATACCACGTTCAATTAATTTAGTTTAGTGTCTGGGGGCAAAAAGCAGAGCAAGCTCCCATATCCCTGCAAAACTTGGCGTAGACATCTCTTTGGTCATCTTTACTTGTGGAAAGAAAACTGTTTTCTTGTGCTTTTAGTGATGGTGAACCTCAACACGGAAAGCTAGATTTTGAGCCAGATGTGAAGTTCTCTAAACTTCAGCAAGTGTTTGAACTAAGGCTTTGGGTCCACATGGTTTGGAGTTGTACATTTGTTGTACTATTCAGGTCCAAATCAGGATCTAAACCCCCTCAAAGCTTGGGAACATTTGAAGGGTTTTTTGTTTTGTTCTGTTTTCATAACCTGTGCAATTCTATAACTCTTTAAAACTTCGTTAATTTTGAACCAATCTGTCATTCTGTTAATATTCAGCTTAATAGAGAAGCAGCTGTTTTTAAATAGCAACATGTGATTATAAATATTTCTACTAATAGCCCAAGCCTAGCATTCTGACTTTAATTAATCTGATTATATTTAAAAATGAATTGTGGTAACCCTTTGGACATACATATATATTTTTAACTAGTGAAGCTGCTAATCAGTTTTGCAGAACCGGCATTCAGTGGGATAGGGATTTACCTTGACTGAAGACAATATTAATCCCTGGCTAAAAAGACAACTATCACTGTATTTCTGAGATAGTAAAACTAATATGGAGTGAGCTTTTTTTTTTTTTTTTTTTTTTTTTTTTTGGTAGTGTACACTATTTTGGTGTTTTCAAAGCAGTTCTACCATGTGGAAAATGGTTTTGAGGTAGGTTTTCCTGTCTTCCAGTTTTCTGAGATCTTTGAGCTGATCAATTAACAACTATATACTTAAAGCTTAGAAAATATAGGATTAATTTATGTGACTGTTTACTGCAGACAAGTATCTGTGTGTCCAAAGCTGTTTGTCTGGCATGCTTCTTTTGTCTAGCTAGGAATAGACGAAAACTGGAGGCCAGTTTCCTCTTTTGGTTTCCCAAAGAGCGTGTGTGTGTGCTGGCTCCGAGGAAGGCAGGGAGTAAATGTACAGCTTTTGCCTTGTTTTTAGGAAATATGCCACTTCCTTCTTGTATGAGACCTTGTTAAAGTTGCCCAAAGATGCTTCCTGGGACACTTCCTAGCACTGGTTCTCCACAGAAGCATGTCTAGCATCTTTTCTGCTACTGCTAGCCTTTGTGAGACGCACAGAGGTCCCTCCAGGTCTTGGAGACCTTCAACTTTCACCAGCATGAAATGATGGTTTAGCACCCGGCGCCTTTGCTGGACTGTCGCTGATGCAAGCTGCTGCCTCAGGAGTTGTCTGACAAACTTTTTTTAAAGGATTGATTGGTCTCTGACACTGGAAGGGAGATACTGTTTTTATTTTAGGCATCTCAGTGTATGAGTGAAGAAAGTAATCTGATTAGCCCATGTGCTAGAGAAGTGAACCAAAGAGAAGGTGAAAATACAAATAAAAGATACAGTTAATCTGCACTCAAACTGGGCTTGGAGTTTGCAGTATATGCTCTAAGAACAAGCTTATATAACCTCTATTTCTATTCATAAAGGTTTATGTGGGTCTGTAGTGAATTATGCATTTAAAATTAATCCACTGAGGCAGCCCACTGAGATGCCACTTCTCATTTGGTAACTGCATTAAGGACTTTGTGCTTCGTTTAGGGGCTGAGAGGCTTTCTCTGTGCTGTGGAGAGGAACTGGCCTGCCAGAGTCAAACGGGGGGTTTCAAACAACCGTCTCTCTGTCACCTTCCCTGAGTTAGCTGTAAGACTCACCTTGGAGACTCGTCTGATGTGACTCACGCAGCTTGGCTGAACCTAACAAAACCCAACCAAGTTGTGTCAGAGTCTCTTAGAGGAGAAGATTAATGAATTTTATTTATTTTGCTTTCTTAGGGGTTGGGAACATTTGGTTCTGAGGACGGCCTTCGCAGGGCTGTGGGGACCCACAATGAACAGGCCTACACATTAGGATTTTATAAAAGCAGCAGTAATTCAAGTTTATAAGAATCTTGTTTGTGTAGTTCCCCAGTTCCTTAAATGTTTCGGAAAGGTTGAGAGCTCTTCTAGATATTTACACAGGTTGTGTTACACCCGAGATATCTTATGCTCTTAACTCTTCTTATCTGAAGTCTTCAAAATGCAATTTTGCTTCTAAAATGACTGCAAAATGGCATTGTGAGGCTCTGTGCTGACTTAAACTTCCTTAGCTTAAAAGTAAAAACATACCAGTTCTGCAGATTCACACTGTGATCTAAAACACAAATTGAGACCTTTACACGCCCTACCTCATCCATCACCCCAAAATCACTCGTTTTGAGGATGACTGCCTTTATTGACTGTAAGCAAGCCTGTTGTCTTCCTGAGCTGCTGTTGGCTATTAATATTTATTATTAGGGTTGTGCTTTGGGACCTTCATTTAAAAATGTGCTAGATACCTAGCAGACCTTTCAGTTTGTGTTTCTCATTGTGTGAACAGAGCTCCTGTTACCACAGCCTTCAAGTACCTGCTGAGTATTTAAGCAGTAATTCTGCAAACACTGAAACCAAAAAAGTCTGGTTTCATATGGAGACGTATTGCCGTGCTTGGGTGTCTGCCAGGACGTTTGTCCCTCTCCCTTGTTCCCTGCGCACGTGTGTGTGACTTAACCGGCAAATTCAAACAGGGCGCAAATGGCTGGGATCTCTATGCCTTTCCTCCTGCCAGTCTGTTAATTTTCATCATTTTTCTCTACTAGCCCTTGATTTTAATGAAACTGGGAGGATTTTTGAAATTTCTACCGCCTCCTTTCAAATTTGGTTTAAAAAACAGCCATCTGATTCAAAACTTATCAAAAGTGATTGACAGGCAATGTAATTTTATAAGTTGAGCCTCCTTAGAAAACCAGGCTAAAAGTACAAATAATTGTAACATGATTTTTCTCCTATCTATGCATTCCCTCTGCATTCCTAGTCAGCAAAGGGAACAGTTTGCTTGGTTTGCTGCTTTGGTTTTGTGCGAGGGAACTAATGTGTGCGATTTACGAAACGGGAGCTAAGCTGAAGAAAAGGATTTTTATGTAAATGCCAGATGTGCTTAGTCCCCTGATAATTTTTATATCTACTGAGGGGTTAAATTTCATTGCCTAGGTCCAACTGCTATGAAAATTTTTCTCTTGCAGGTGTGACTGTGCTGCATTAGTTGAGAGTTTCACTGCTGCGGGGGGTAATGCAGCCACTCCCAGAGAGGGCCCTGACTATCAGGGTAGACACTTTAACCGAGATGCAGGAGGTAAGGTAACACCTATATGTAGTGACCTTATTTTAAAATAGTCTTGCCTTTCCCAGATCTGCTATGAAATTAAGGTTCAGATCCTTGGTTATTTAGGTGCTTCAGTAGTTTAACAGAGAATCAGAGGTCTGAGTATTTGGGGTTCTGAAGTTAAATTAGAAAACAATGATGAACATCTTGAGGGAGAAAAATATCAGTGATTAAAATAGATCAGAAGCATTTTTTTTAAAAAAGTCTTACCATTTTTAAGGACATGCATAGATTTATTTGTGTGTAGATTAAGGGTAAATAAGAGCATAAAATTACATGTTCGTTTTAATATATGAAAAAGCAACTGGTTGCATAACTATCGAGTTATGAAACCTGTATTTTTGTCCTCTGTATCCTGAACATCTGTGGCCTATATTTAATTGCAGCTTTCATCTTCAATTTGAAGAAACAATGTTTAGCCTGAAGATGAAAGTGATCTGTATGGTGAAATCAGCTAAGTAGCGTGGTCAGGTCTCACTAGCTAATAGAAAAGGTGCTTTTATACATGTTCTCATTTAGAAATTGTCTTTGATAGTTTAAATGCAGTTAAGAATGTTCCAGTGTTTTGAGTAATCTGAAGAAAGGAAATATGAAAGAGGGACTGTAACTGAACAGGGCCAGGTGTGTAAGAATAGAGACATGGGGCTGTATTGCACTATCAATTTTTGAGTAGAAGTCCATAGTGATTTCAGTGGGGAGTCAGTCTGCTGAAACAGAAGGTTACACGTAGATGACATGTATCTCATCACCTTTCACACAGCACAGCATAAAGGCCAAATCGCTTCAGCCCAGGTTTCAAACTGCAATCTATATTTTGCAGTTAGTCTCTCTATCTATAATGCGCTGGATGAGACTTCTGTTTTAATCAACTTCAGTTTTTGGAGACTTGTAATTCAGATCCAAATGCTAATCTGCATTTGTGACTCAGAAATCTCTAACTGGCAACCTAATCATAGAAGGAAAAAAAAAGATCCGTAATGCAGAAAACGGATGGTAAGATTTAAAGGGAATGCATCAGAATCATAAAATGCAGGAGTCAAAAACTGTTCTGATATATTTTCCTTTAGTTTGCTTCCTTTTCCCTGTAGCTGTTAAAACATATTCAAGCTCAGATTAGGCATCTTAGACCGTGTCTGTGTTAGAAATCAAGATGTCTGCAAAAGTACAGTGATGAAGATAATGCAAGTTACAGGGTTTTAGTTTTAAAACAAATGATAATGTTTCAAGTAAATCTTAGAGGAGGTTCCTAAGTACCTTCAAGAGATATTTCCTGCTACAACTACAGCTTGCTCCACATACAATACGGTTTATTTTTGCAGCGGTAAGGAATTCTAAACCTGCAGTTTCTACCTCTGCATCTCACGAAATGGATAGGTGGTCTGCCACCTCCTTAGGATAGGCTGCTTGATAATGAAGGCTTGTTCTTACCCATGGTATTAAAAATTTTTAACAACTAGGTATCTCAATTAACCAAACAGAAGATATTTCCATTTACCATCAAACCATAGCTTTTATTAGCACTTTAAGTTAAGAGTTTTCTAACATGCTGCAGTTCATTTCATAATAATTCTCACTTTAGGTATGTAGATTAAAAAGAATACAAAGGAGTCATGAAAACATAGTGTTCGATAATGCATATACTTTTATGGCTGCCAGCAGTTCTCTTATTTAAGACAAGGCTTTAAGATGTAAATTATAAAATTTTCCAGAATAGGGAGGACATTTAAAGAGCATCTGTGAATTACTCTGAGTAAGTTTCTTCTGTAAATTGCTTGAGAAGAAAAACAGACTCTTCCTAGGCATTGCAATAAATTGTTCCCAGCACTTCACCTTAATACACTAAATGAAAATGCAGAGGAAGCAACGCAGTATTGGATGAACCTGTTTCAGAACATTGGCTAGGGCCACAAAGCAAGTAATTAACAAGCTGAATGAAGCATTTAAGCCCACGCCTTATCATTTATGTAACTAACCTTTGAGTTTTGGATGCACTGGTATGCTGCAGTGAAGCCTACACAGTGTTTCTTTTATGTGTGTGTATTGAGCAAATGGGAAATGCATACCCTGCCATTTGTTTTTCACGTTTTCAGCACTTATCAGTTCTCTGCCTGAGTGATCTTATATTGCAAAAATGTACGCCTCTTGGTCCTTTTTTCTGTAATGCAGTATAAATCTAGATGAGTCTCAGCCTTGTGTGTGTGTATGTGGGATATTCTACTTTCAAGGGTGTTTTTGAGCTTGTTTAATGCATGACTAGTAGCACTAGGAAAAGAAATAATTTGATGCCACTTTCATGAAAGAAGTGAACTACTTCTGGGGATGGCAGGGGATTCTGCAAACTCCTTGTTTATGGAGACAGCCTTCATAAATAGCTTTAAAAACAAAACAGGAATGCTGTAAACCCATGTCATCTGATTGAGAAGTCTGAGAAGAAATACTTTCCATTTTTTGTAACACTTCTGTATTTCCTATCCTGAGAAATGCTGGGCACATTAGGAGCACTCAGACTGCTGGTGACAACATTAGTTTCCTGTAGCGCTACTAATACTTAACAGTGGAGTCTAACATCACCTCTGCAGTTGGAGAGTGAGTCATTTTTGCTCATTAATTCTCTTGCTTTCGTTTCTCCCTCCTGTTCTTTTCCCTATCATTTTATAACCAGACTTATTTGGAACTCTTGTAAGACAAACACCATTTCTCCTTGGCGGGAGGGAAATAAAATAGCATACTTAACATGGTTATATAACACACTGCTACTCATGCCTAAAATGAGGTCATTTTGATTAATATATTTATCTGATGTGCAGCTGTAGCAGGAGATGCAATTGGGATTGAAAGAGCACTGTTTTGTCTTTTTACAGTATAGTGTTCAGTTTTTGTCACTAACATCCCAAAACTTGATGGGGGGTTGTTAGTTAAGGTGATAATCTGTGCCCTTGGTGTATGTCCTAGCTCTCCAAACCTTGAAAATCTTTACAGTGCAGAAACAAAACTTCCTTTTTCTTTTCTTTCCTCTGTAAGAAGTCTAGTAAGAATTCCGTACTAATTTTATTTATTAGAAGTAGTCCAAAAAAAAAAAAAAATGTAAATAGCAGGAAAGAAAGTATGTGGGGGGAGAAGCAGACAAATGAGCTATAAGTTATCAGGGGAATAGAAGAGTTTAGGATGACAAAAATGGTGCAAATAAAATAGAGGTAAATTGTGGAATTCCTTAAGTTGAAGATGTTGCTGGATGAAGGGGAAAGATGAGTAATAAAGCTAGTTGCAGCAGGCCAAAAGAATAAGCTAAGCAGAACACATCAAATGGCTCTAGTATCTTCTATCAGAATCAGATAATCAGTAGAATTTGCTTCTGGAATACAAGTGAATCTTTTCTTTTGGGATGTTGAATTGCCATTCTTCAAAGTTCTGACGCATCCGGTTCTATTTCGGTTTGATGACTCCTAACAAGACACGTTAGACGGCTGCTGTTCAGAAGCCAGTGTTTAAAAAGACTGTGTTTTTCTGTTCCACTCTTTCTGGCAAAAAGCTCATTATTCTAGTGCTCCCTCTCTAACCTTTAGTTACCCTCCTTGCATAACTGCAATGCATCCCACCATGCACTTCTGTGACCCAGTTGTGCCTTTCCAGTAGTGACTTTATGGGTTATGAAAGGTGTGTCTGCCAAATTGCTATGGAAACGTTTACCCTACTGACCCCGATTTCCTAGATATTATATAGTCATCGTTCACTAAGAAGTGAAAAACAGTGTAAAAAAAACTTAAAGTGAATTCAGCTATGTTGAAGATCCTTGTGTATGTTCTTCAGCCTTGCTAGAGTCTGGGCTTGTCATTGATAAAAATATGTGTGGAAACTGCTTTTAAATCACTAATGCTTCAGTAATCTTTCAAAATGAATTTCAGATGGTACATTCAGTACTAATAGTCACAGTACAAGTCACTGAGTCATCCAAGGAATAACAATTGCTTTGTTGAACTAACCTACGGTCTAAATTGTGATGCTCAGAAGTCATATTTTCTAGACTGTCTGCAGAACTGCTAAAATCCTTTACATTATCATGTCATTTATTACTATGTTTTCTACTCATGATAAAACCTGTGTGGATGAGACTGAAATTCTAATATAAGCCACATACAGAAAACTTTATTACTAGTATTACTTTTACAAAATCTTTCTGTAGCTCGTAGAAACACAAAAAGCCATGTGCTTAGTTTTCTTTTCAATCACATAATACAGCATAAGTCACTTATATAAAAGTTATTTAATATTTTTTTTCATTTATGGCATTATAAATCAAGAGCAGATCTACTTAAACAAAAGAGGTTATGCTAGCATCAGACTGGTATTGACAGCGCACTCAGGCTTTCATTATATAGATTCTTTCAGGCAGTATATTTTCTGTTTTAACAACGTTAAGAGCCCTCCTAGTGTAAGATGTAAGCTATTCAGTATGTGGCAGCTCAGAGCTAATCTTCACAGCAATTCTTGTTCTTCATGTCAGTGCCCCAGTTTTTGGGTTGCCTCTGTATTTTACTTTTTTGATATAATATACAACTTGTTTAGCTAAAAACATTTTTTTTTTCTGATAAAGAAGGCCTGATGACATTAGGGCTTACTAGTTTAAAAAAAAATCACAATTAGTTCTTCTGTTGCATCGTTTCTGGAGAACTTGGTATGAGTGACTGCTGATTAAAAACTTGCTCAATTTGAAAATTAGAAATCCTTTAAAAACAGCTGCCTCCCTGCCCCTCCCTGAAAACCACAGCCTTACAGTAGTTCATTAATGAAGTTTATATTCTTCCCGTGTGTGCATGTGGCCGGGGGGTGATGGATAGTATACCTTATACTGTGAGTAGTTGTGATTAGTACAGAGTGAAGCATAGGCAAGCCATGACTGGCATAGCAGAGATTTGATAAACCAGGTTGATGACTGCAGTTTTGGGACTTGAATACTTTTTTTTTTTTTTTTTTAAATCCAGCTTAATGGTTTCAAAACTAAAATCAAGAATTGAAGGAAATAAATCAATGCGTTCCCAAGTAAATAGTTTTGACTATTTTGAAGGAAAAACACTTCAGTCAAAACATGTCCTCAATGAATAATCAAATACACTTATAGAAAATAATAGTCTGACATAACTAGTTGTTGGCCTACCATATACAGTCTTAGCCTGTGCCCTGCTAATTAAACAAACACAGGGCCTGAACAAATCTACCTAAGGGACCAGCAAGCTAAACTCCAATACTGTAAGTGCTTGAGACTTCCTTGCATCCTTCTTTTATCTTATACACTTAAACAACAAGAGCAGCCCGTATATACTTAACTTTTTAAAACTTTGGCAACTCTTCTGGGTCTTCTGGTAGTCATTTCTCTTGTAATACTAAGTGTAAGATTAAACTGCTATTTTCTCCCTTGTCTATAAAGGTCAGGATTTAAGCAAAATTTTCTTTTTTTTTTTTTTTTGTTCTGTCCTTGCTAAAAACAGACCATTCCTCTGTTCACAAATGAAGCTTAAACACAGCTATGACTCAGTCTTGCCCAGACTTTGAATGAAAAGGTACCCTGGTTATTACTTTAAGTCACAAACTGAAGTAGCTCACAGTAAAACAAACAGTAATGTACAAGAGGTACTGAAGTCTGCAGAAGTGCTTACAGTGCTGTAAGCCAGGCCCCCTTCAGTTCCCATTATTCTTCCTTTAATGACAAGAAAAAAAAAACATTCAGGGTCCTTTACAAACTGTGAAGTTTGGCAATTTGCTTTCTATGTATTTGTTCCCTCACCTCAAGTTTTGTGGTATGATTGTTCAGTCTAGGATCTGTTCTTGGTGCTTTATCTAAAATACCTAAAGTAGCAGCTCACTTTTAATCCAGCGTGAGTTCTCTGACAAGAGTGAGAATAGCAACTTGGTTATTACCTGGTGAAACACATGCTTGTAAAGATGATCATGATGGAAAGTTCAGAGAATCATAGTAAAACATAATAGACAAGAAAGATCTCTCTCAGTTAACACCACTGTGCCTACTAAAGCAAAGTTTTAAGTGGCTTGCGTATTTTGTGATTGATCCCAGTGATTATGAAACCCCAACCACTGTGTTATGAAAACTTGCAGAAATAAGTAGTTGATATAACAATACTCCTTGTTGAGGGTAAATTCCTATCTAACTGCAGTATCAGAGTTTGAGAGCAGCAGGAAGAGCATTCCTGAAGACAGTAGACAAAAGAAACTGCTGAAGGATGCATCTGAAAAGATAACTTTTCCAGTGCTTTCTTGTCCTGTTTTAGTATTGAAATTGTAATTGCCTTTTTAATTATATTCATCTTTGTAATTTTGTTGAGAGCCGAAGAGTAAAGAACACAAAAATTTTAATTAGCAAACACAACTCTCCACACAGACTTTGTCAGTACAACAGAATTTTAAGTACATCTACAAACACATACAGATTCTTTGGACTATGATTTTTAAAAAATATATTGTATATGACAACGAACAAATTTGGAAAAAAATAAAGTACTTCAATCTTACGTAGAGGTAGCTGAACAGTACTCTGTTCAGTGATACGAGTATAACTTGTTTCATTTCAAGTTCATTACAGTGCACAAAAAAGATGTTTTACAAACAAATGGAATACACAAGCCCACAAAGAACTGTTTTCATTTGAAATGGCTTGATATATTTCTGGCATTCTTGCAACCACATCACTTCATGGAATTAAATTGGATGATTATATGGTGTCATATTAAGACATCTTTACACAGATAGTCTTTTCCTCCTCAGTTTTGTACTTCTCCCTTCTGTTACCATTAAAATATAGAAGCTATTGCATTGTTTTTGCTACACTTCTGCTCTGTAAACCTTTGTTCTGCAAATTTAATGTAAAGACTTAAAGGTGCATATGTATATATAAAATATATGGCTATGACTTACTTTCTGAAAAAGCTTAAGAATGGCAACCAATAACAATACAGGCACTTCTATGTGAGGGTTAATTTAGACCTTATGAAACTCTGACAATAGTAAGCACTTCATATGATAGTAATAGTTCATTTTTTTGTTTATTATCTATCATTTTAATCCTGACTAAGCAGATTAGTTTCTTGTTCCCAGACAGTATTTATTTAGCAATCTGTTTCAAAATAGTGACTTTTTGTAGTGATTTACTGTGCTTTGGAAGAGACCCCAAATCACTAGATCTTAAACTATGTGCTGCACTGGATACAAGTTAGGTTGTGAAGCTGGTACGTTAAGTGAAAACTAATGAGGACTTGAGCTCATCTGACGTAGGACCTGCAGACTAAAGCACTTTGGGGAGCACTATCCTAAGCACATACAGTTTCATCAGGGTTTACATGTAAATTGTAATTACTTTATGCTTTTTTTTTGAAGTAGGAGTTTGTATGTATGTTCTCCATTCCTAAACATTGCATTGAAATACAACTCCTGTCTGTCATTATCTTGAACACTAGTAAAATGCCAGCACCAAGCAGGAAATCATTAAATCACCATCTAAACCACAAAACTTGATTTTCCATAAAGTTTTCTCTCTCTACAGTTTACTGTACAGCATAAATCTAAATGCTAAATCCAAATCTAAGGTTGTTTGTTTGTTTGTTTGTTTGTTTGTTTGTTTTTTTCCTTTTTCCCTCCAGAGATTATTATAATCTTTGGATTAAGAAGTCAGTGGTTCAGGTGTTCTGTTAGTGAGCAGTCAGTCATACAGGACAGAAGCATAGGCCCAGCAATAGGTCAGCCATTCAGTATGGCAGATGGTATTTCTTATTGCTACAAGCTAAAGAAGAGAAGATAGAAGCACTTGAAATTAAAGTAATAAGAACTTAGTTTCAATTAACACCAGAATGTCAATTAGATCCAGACCATTCTATCATTTCACTAACACTACTAAACAACTTTCTACAACTGTGTCTGAGATCACTCTCAGGTTTGATTGCTGCCCCCCTCCCCCATAAATCCACTCCTACCTCAGGTTTATTTTCAACCAAGTTGTGCCAACTGAGATGAAAGCTATTTTCATGGAAATATTTTCCTTTAAGCTATTGCTAGACAAAATAGTATATAAAACAAAGGAAAGTTACCATGACTGTCAGAAGTTGCTCTACGCATGAGAATGATAAGTAAGTAAGTTTTTCGGAGAACATAATACTCGTCTGAGAGAATGTTTTTAATTAGAAATGACACACATATATACAGATATTTGGAAAGGTGACATAGCCAGCCTTTGTTACTTATTTTAATGTATTTGGATTAAATACTTCACTTACTTACAGAAGAGTGAAGGGGGTTTTACAAATGAACAAAACTATCTCAAAAATGGAAATCTAAAGCTTTCAAGAAGCCTCCAGGAGAGATTTAGGTGGCTTTACACACAATATTCTTCTGGAGACTGATTATTTAATTATAGTTTGAGCCTTTTCTTGCCTTTCCCCTCTGCCTCACAGGGCAATGGCTTTTTCTGTTTTCCTTCTTTTAAGAGGGACTGATCACATTTCCATGGAATCAAAAAAAATCCATTGATTTTAATAATCCTAAAACTCAGTGATCTAGGGTCAACAGAAATTAACCTTGATGGAGGGCTAGCAAAAATTATGTATTGCTTATGCCCTAACAAAGACTAATCAATACTTCTGGCCACACAGGAAATGCAAAATTGAGTCATGATTTTTTTTCAACAATATCAGCAAGATTTGGTAGGGGGACAAATAGGAATCTAGAATACTGTGAAAAGCATAAATAGAATATCCCCTCAATGATCATCTTATCTGATCAATGCTGTATCTCTAATTAAAGTGAAGGTATTTTTAAATCTATTCAGCTGTTTATTCATGCTTCTAATAAATGCTGTATTTACATAATTGTACCAATTAATACAATTCAAAAATCAAGAGTGCTGTGGCATAATTGGAAGATTTTTTTTGTTTTTAAATCTCAATACTGAATTATCATCTTAACTCACCAAAGGCTAAAGCTATTCATCCAGCTTTTCCTGAACAGGTTTGTGTTTTCCAGCATTTTTTCCCCCCATTTCTTCCCCCACCCTGGATGCATTTTGCACTTTATACATTGATCTAGGATGTGCGGCCACAGAGCAGTCCCAGATAGAATGCTGCTGTACATATACAGATTAACTTTCTCAGTATGTTGGATTTATTGTGCACATGCAAATCAACTGTATGCATTATGTGCAACAGGTCCAGTGTTTCCAGGTTGCAACAGATGCACTGGGTATGCATGACCATAGTGCGTGCACACAAATTTCTGCTTAAGAAAGTCTGGCAGCTTTACCCCTGGCTAATTAAAAAAAAAAAAAAAAAAAAACAACAATAATCATTTAAAAGTCAAGGATTCTTCCCATGGCAATTTCTAAATCAACAAAATAGGCAGAATATAAGTACGTAGGAAATGTAGCATGCAGGAAAAAGAACGAGGTCAGTGAGGAAGTCTACAAATGAGAGATATTTAAAGTCCTTTTCTCACTGATATAAAGAAAAAACGCCAGCTTATTTCTATGGGAGCAATATGGGCCCCTGACATTATGCATTAATACATAATGGTTTAAGAAGAATTGTATTTAATAATTCCAAACTTCCAAACAAATAAAAATCACTTAAATATTGACTTATGAAGACAAATGCCAATAGCAGGTCTCAGCCACCACACTTGTTATTGTTCAGAATGTGTACGTATTTCTATACATTGTTCACAGAGAAGCATGTAAAGTACCATCTACAGAAAAGAGTGAAGCAATCTAGCAGTTTGGAAAAGAGTTGTAGCATTTCTAGAATAGCTAAATGCAGATACAGGATACATATTCCTTCACAATGTTGAAACGTGTTTCAGTTCCATTAGTTTCTTTGTATCCTTATAGAAAAGTCCTATAGAATTTAACAAGAGGGGAAACAGTTTTATGAAATCTTAATGGTACAGAAATTATTCTTAACTAATCAGTTATTTCTAATGCTTCAATAATGGTACAAAAACCATACAGAAAACACATTAAGTTCTACTGCATTTCTTCCATAAAGGCATGGAATGGCACACAGTGCTATCCTGGATAAAAGTAATAAACCTGTAGTATTCCGAAATATTTTCAATTCAACTTATTTGTTTTTCCACTGAAAAGGGAAACAGTAGGTTAGAATAAAAGGCCCAATTTGGCTGTACTGAAATCAGTGAAAGTCAAATTCATCCTAGCAGAGGCAAGATCAATCCCATAAAGTGGTAGACAGAAAGCAATGAAAGCAGTAAAGAAGTGAACTATTGCTTTAAAACCAAAACCAAGATACTGCTATTCTCCTCTCTGTCCTGTTTTTACCTGCCTTATAGCTAGAAGCGATCGCCCTAAAATCTACTTGTTTCCCTTGGGCGTCAGTTGTTATTAGCAACACTACCCTATCTCTGCTAACGAAAAATGCAGTAGCTGGGTAGAGATTTGAAGCTAACAGAAACCTGGAGATTGGGATGAAATAAATAGCATATTTATTTAAACATATTCCTTCTCATGTGGCACAAACTACCCTCTGAGTCCTACAGTTCAAATCAACCCCCCTGCCCCCTCCCCTAAAACAAATCCCAGTAACCAATCAAAAAAAGAAAAAAAAAATCTTAACAGCAACAAGGCTTGATATAAACAAACTATGTTTATATCGATACCCCACAATGTAATGATAACGTAATGTAATGTAATACCCCACAATGAAATGATACCAAAACTTTTCTTTTAGGAAGAGCCACTTTTCATATAATATTGGTTCTTTCTTAGCAGCTGTTGTAGCTTTTACCCTTTCTTGTGAGAAAGGGTTCAGATATCAATTTAACTGCAAGTTATTCTTGTTTTGTGGAGTATTAAGGAAGGGATCCTTCAGTCACCACTCTGGCCAGTTCCCACTGAAGACAATACTTGAATTTAGCAAAGCACTTAAAAGCTCATGCTTAAAATCAAGCACTTGCTTGACTGTTTTGTGATATCAGAGACCAAGTTGTTAATGATCAAGCTCTAACTATGCTTGAATCATCTCAGACAATCTGTGTATATTGACAACTTCATGGCAGGCTGTTTCAGGGAAAAAAAATCTCTCTTAGACTGCAATAGAACTGGGGATAAGTAAGAAAACATTCAAAGTATTTGAACACAAATACACTGAAAAATGATCACAGCAGCTGCTTGTGCACTGCTAATATTGTTTTCTCCCCAGTCATAAATACAGGGTAATAACACTATAAATAAATATAGCAACTTATTTTCCTTTAGAGAATGTACACATAAATAATATACATTTGGAAACAAAAAAAAATCATAGTGCAAAAATAAATTATCAAATGGAAGTTGTGAACATTATTTTACACAATGCTATATAAAACCTGAACCATTTGGAATAAAAGATTTTGCAGTTCACTGAAATAATGCATTAACATTATTATTTTCTGCTTCACATTAAACTGCACAATTTCCTTTATCCACTACAAAAAATAAAATAAAAATAAATTAAAAAAAAACCTCTTAAGCTTTTTAAAAGGTTTATGGCAAACAAGATCACTTTTTTTTCCCTATCACATTTGTTATTAATTTAGCAGTGCAGTGATTGAATAACCATCTCAGAGAGAGTTCCAAAAGGAAACTACTGAAGCATCCATAAACATCCTTTGCTCTTTATAACTTTTTTCCTTTGAATTTCAGGCTTGAAACATCCTGACACTCAAATCTGTAAGACATTATTGCAGTTAGGTGAAGTTACAAGAGACACTCTACAGTCAAGTACTGTGGGAGACTTCACAGCTCTCCTCACCATCACCGTGATCTTGTACGGGTCATGAATGTAAGGACACGTCTGATGCCATTCAAGCGGTCTTTGAGGGATTTCATGGCAAGGAAAGGGAGCTGAGCTCTGTTCTCAAGTGGAAGGACAGCTAGGACCCACCAGCACCAGGCTGGCCCATTAGGGTTAGCCTACAGCGAGGGAGAAAAGCAGACATTAGGTTATCTTTAGATAGTAAGGTCTTGTTTTTGAAGAACTTAGACAGAATTTTGATAACCTGCTTGCTAAGTTGCCATCTAACTGCCAAACTAATGGCTTGTAATTTACAGGTTGGCCTGAAACAAAAATTACAGCCAAGCTGCATCTTTCCTAAAAATAGGATCTTAAAGGTGGGGGGCAGGGAGATATAATTCTATTTCTAGTAACAGTTTATAGGTTTGGTCTTTTGGATTTTTTTTTTTTTACTCTTATGTTACTACTGACCCAAATATTTGGGAGTCTGCCTCTCCTTCACTTTATACACCGTTTCTGCATATTTAACTTATGTCATTGTATTGTTAGTTTAAGAACCCTGCTATCTGCAGTCTTTGAACAAATGTATCACAATTCTTGTCCTCTATTTTCTCTTATTCATTCAGCTGGAGACAGAATAGGCAAGAAAGCATATAAATCTCCGGGGATCGATACTTCATGTATTCTCAGGAATTTATCAATATTAAGTATGAACTTTCTTTTCAGAACAACACTACCATGGGTGCCTGGCAACATAATGCAGATGATAAGCTTAGGCAGGATAAATTATGAAGATTCCTGTTTTCATCATCAAAAGAGCATGCTTCCTACTTTATTGCTTGTTCTGTGATTTCCATCTAAAAAATAAGTTACATAAACTATTGATTCAGGATACCTGTGGGTCAGGATCCTTAGCCGGCATTGGACCAAAATGACTGAGAATTCGACTTTTGAGCGCTTGCTTGAGTGAGTTAAACCACATGTATGCCTGATCATAGACAGAATCATGGAGAACAAGTAATGCAGCATAGTCTTGTCCTTGCACCTGAAATGAGTAGAGAAAGAAGGAAGGTCACTGTTAGTTCAGCACATTGGAGAAAGCACCAAATTAATTTTTGAGGTTTCTTTTGGTAGGAGGGGAGAAGCGAAAGATTGAGAGAGTTCCATGGTAAGTCCTGAAAAGTAATTTTTTTATAGTAAATTTTCTCCTAAAACAAACCCATCTACCAACTCCTTCACCTTCTTCTTCTGCTCTATTCTAAAGACAACTATTTGCAGAATAAAGATTTCCAGATTGCTAAATGAAATCACCTCTACATAGATATCACATTTTCATAGACCAAAAGTTTTGTGCAAAATTTTTTAAAACTAACTGACTCCTTAGAATAGACATTTTGTTTTCCCACTGTGTAGCAAAAGATACATCACCCAGAATGATTTTTGCTTTGATTAAAAAAAAAATATAAATCATATAAAAGCTGTACTGGGCATAAAGCTACTCCCAGTTATCTAAATGGAAGCTTTCCAATTGGCTTCCATAAGAACGGAGGCTTTTTCTTTTTTTTTTGGTCATCTTATAAACTGCAAAAAAACATTCCATCTAAAACAGTAGTAAAATCTCATCCTAGATTCACTTTGTTTTGTGTTCTATTAAAACCCTCCAGGAAAGCATTCTTCAGAAAATGCTATGTATCTGTATGCATGTGGTAACTACTATTTTCCCATCTTTAACCACAAACATTTAGTAAATACCACACTGTTTGCTTTACTAGAAACAACTGTTCATCAAAAAAGAAACTCACTGAGAACAAGATTTAGATTTCCAAATTTAACACTTTATATGAAATATTTCTAAACTCACCTTTTGATCCTCGATATACTCAATATCTGCTGTATTATAGCCATCACGCTGGCTGTGCTGTATCACCTTAAATCTCCTCTTGCCGATGCTATCCACAACAGAGCGACCATCAGCAAAGAATTCAACATTTCTGATCTCCAAAATGCAGCCATAATCTGCAAACCTATTTTAAATCAGAACAAAAGTAAGTAAACAAGTCTTAGTCTCTCCACAGAACTGCCATACAGCCAGTCCCTACCACAAAGGTATTTACCAGAGTTAGCTCATTTCTATTTATATTGCTCATAGTACTGACCTGCTATAGTTCACGTTATTAACAATAGTTTTCAAAACTATCAGTCAGGAAGATTCAGGCTGTCTGATCTGATTAACATTGTGTTTTGAAATACAGGGAATTTGTGAAGAAATTGAAAGTTTTATGTGGCTAAAAGTATACTTTCCCTATTGTTTTTATATATCTAGAAACATTCAGTCATTTTGTGAATGCAAAAGAATGAGTGCAGTTCAGAGTATTGGAATTAAATTAAATCTGTAAGGTAAGCTTTCCTCAGAACTTCAGCAGTTTTTTGTTACTATTTTTATTTTTGTACACAAAGTATACACCATACTTACTGTTGATAGCTTATAGGTATACACCATTCCCCCTTCCCTATCCCTATTCCCCACCCCCATCCCCCTCAACAAACACAACCCCCTGCCCCCCAACCCTGCTCACTTCAGAGATGGACACATTAAGATCCGAGTGTGTAAGACTAAATGGCTCAATGTAAACGCTCAGTTTGTCCTTAAAAGGATTCTGCTGTAGCTCTCCACCCTCCACTATACTCAGAACACTGTAAGGACCTAAATCTTTCCCAATAGCTTGGTTACTCTTTTCATAATTAAAAAAAAAAAAAAAACAAAGCCACCCTACGCCTTATTGCCATTTCAATTTGACTGCTTGTGCCAAAGCATTAAACAGATTTCAGAGTAATAGAAAATATGCTTCCTTTTCATGTATTGTAAAAAGTCTGCAGCTCAACTTCATATAATACATACTAGCTCTAGTTGTACGTTTCAGTGTGGGAGAAGTGATATTAGACAGGATCCAAGTGCTCAACAAGCAAACTTTGATCTTCTCAATGTCATTAACTGTCATCATTCGAAAGAAACTTTCTTAATTGGAGGACTATCACATAAATGTCTAGAACCAAGGACATTTCTGCACCTTCCTCCAAAGAGCTGCTCCAGACTAAGTGGAGTAAATCACATGGTCCAAGTGTGCTGCTCACTCACCCCTTGACAGGGTCGCTGATGCACATCCCAAATTGTTTGGTGCCAGTCTCCATGCACCGTCGAATCATCAGTCGATAACATGGCTCAAAGATGTGCAAAGGGCAGGGGACTGTAGGATAAGCCATTGTGCAGACAAATATAGGAACATTCTTATTTAGGCTGTAAGAAAGGTCACCAGAGATGACATTTTACCAGAATATTGGAGAGAGATAAAATACCTACATTTTATGCAGTAACATATTCTGAGAAGACTGGGGGGGGGGGGGAAATCTCATCAATGTCTGTAAGAGCCTGAAGGGAGGGTGTCAAGGGGACAGGGACAAACTCTTTTCGCTTGTCCCATGTGACAGGACAAGAGGCAATGGGCAAAAACTGAAGCACAGGAAGTTCCGCCTGAACGTGAGAGGGAATTTCTTCACTGTGCGAGTGACAAAGCACTGGAACAGGCTGCGCAGAGAGGTGGTGGAGTCTCCTCTGGAGATCAAGGCCCACCTGGATGCAACCCTGTCTAATATGCTCTAGGTGACCCTGCTGAGCAGGGAGGTTGGACTTAGATGATCTCCAGAGGTCCCTTCCAACCTTACCAATTCTATGATTCTTTGAAATCACAATATCTTTAAATTGAAGTTACAACATCTTTAACCTTAATTTAGTTTTAAGTAAAAACTAAAATTATTTTTCGTCTTAAATTGGTATCTGGCTAGATATAATGGAAATTGACATTCCATGGTTATTAACAGAATGATTTTTAGGTATGCTTTTTGGTTTTGCTAGTAAAAGTGTTAATGCGTTTCCATTACTATTTTCAGTTTATTTTACTTTCCTTAATCCCTTTTCTTCCCTATACAATAATTTCTAACCCCCCAGCCGTGGGACTCCGCTTCTACCCATTGTCTCACTTTGAGGGCCACATCAAGGGCCACAGAAAGCAACAAATTTATTTATACCTTGTGCAACTGTCCTAAATTTCTTCTGCTTCTGCTTATTGTTTAGCATAGTGTTTAGTTATGCTGCTTAAAGTATAATTTCACCTGGACCTTGCCCTCTTTGAATCATGTGATACAGAGCAAGAAGCTCCTTTGTCAGCACCTTCATTCATGTTCCACAGCAGCAGGAGCTATTCGTTAGCTAACAGCTGTGCTATTAGAGACTGGCTTTGAGATAAATCGATTACATACTTTGAAAGCTCTGCTATTTCCTCTTCATAAATCCTTCTTCTTTCAGTGAGTTCCTCTGGAAGATATTTAGCTATCAGCTCCTCCATTAGTACCGTTTTACAGTATTTCCTCATAGCCAAGCACTGCAGGAGAAAAAGGAAAAGCAGTTATTAGATAATATCTAGCATTTCAAAGTACCATGCCTATGCACAAGGTAATCATCTGCTAACTCCATTTTGTTATGTCTATTGCACATACAAATGATCCTCTAAGTTTGCACTACCACTCAAGAATTGTTTATTGAACCATTCACTAAATTATAGGCATTGTGTTTGCCAATCCCTAGGTGATTGATCTTCCCTTTCCAGATTTTCCACATATAAACATGGTCTTAAAGTTTGAACAGAGAAGATTATCCACACTTTGTTAGTCCCCAGGACATCCTAGAAGTTGTATTGTAATATTTATATTGTATTTATTTTGGTTACATAATATTTGAGTCTGGAAATACCAGGTTTCTGAAGGTGCTACTTCATCTGAAGGCACCCTCTACTTCATGCGGACTAAATCCATGCATCATTACCTCTGAGAGACCTTCTTTGCACAGGGGGCATTTTGGGTTGTGATCCAGGCATCTCTCAAGGCATTTGAGACAGAACGTATGCCCACAAGGTGTAGTGACAGGTTCATAGAAGAGCCTGGATTGGAAAATCCAAAAACAAAAAGACAACAATATCGTGTACCAAAGTAAAAAAAAAAAAAAAAAAAAAAAAAAAAAGCTGTTACCAGCTGTATTCATTCACTAATTTAACTACTGACTCTGCACTTCAGCGAAAAAGTTGTTTCTTGCTTTTCATTTCTTCAATTTTTGTATCTATTCAGCTTACAGACTTTGCTATTGCCACCTAAATATGGAAGGCATCCCCAAGAATTCTGATTTCAGTGAATGTGATGGGGAATTGTGTCACTAACTTTAGGCAGAGAAAAATGAAATCCTAGCCTATGTGAGCAATAAATAGTAGCAGAAGTTGAACGTTCTGAGTTTCTCTAATGAAACTGAGCAATACTCACACAAGAACACTTGGGCAAATCAATATGATTACTTGTATATGTAGAGCTAAGCACAAAACAGTTATTTGCAGTAATAGCACAGATAAAAGTTACTGCAATAAAGTGTGTTACTACTAACTCTAACCTAGACTTGGAATGCAGTTTTTCTGGAACACAGATTTTTTTTTTTAAACCTTAAAATGACTGCTTTTCTAGAAGACTAATGATGTTGCCTCCGTGTTTCACCTAGAAAAATATTTAAATACAGGAGGCCACATCTTCAAAGTATCTCAGGAGCTAATCTAAGTACCTCTGTGACACTTATTTTCCTGTAGGGATTTTTGTTTTCATTATTTTGATTATATGATGCTGCAAAGAGATGTTGCCTCACCAATTAGTACTTTCAAGAAATGCAAAAATCATGAAGGCTTTTCTTTGTAATAAAACATTAAAAACTAGAAACAATTTTTTTTTACAACATGTTATCTAAGCATTTTAAGGTCTCAAATATTAGTTTAAGTGAATTAAAAAGTTTTCTTAAAAACATTATGGTTTATCAAAGTAATAAACTAAGTTGCTATTATACATGTGGAAATTATAAATATGTAAATCATTTATTAATATCTTCAGCAATATGAATATGTTTAAGAACATAATTGGCTCTTTACAAAATTGCTATAGCCAGTTTATTAAATGTCATTAATTACTATAAATACTGGCATTTAAGCAAGGGAACAGATGAAGAAATATCAAATGCCACATCTATCTCATTGCAACCTGACTGTATAATTGAAAACCCTTTTTTGTTAATTGTTTAAAGAAACTTCACAGCACAAACAATACTTATTCCTTTGAACTATGTAAAATACCAAATTCTAAAATATCTCTCAGTAAGTAAGCATTTGGTTGCATATGTAATTATTTAGCAGTGGCTTATTTGGTCTGAAATGTTATAATAAAGATGAGAAATTCCTGTTAGACTGCATGATCCTGGCCTAGCTGTCATTGAAGCAGACAGCTTTTCCCAGAGACTCTAACAGGGCCTGGACTGAGCCTCATGACTTGGAGAAAGAAACACTATGTAGAAAGATTTCCTGTGACAGCATTTTAAGCGATTCTGATGATAGAAACCAAATATTCACTCCTACTGAGTAATGCTCTCTCATTTCTCACCAATATATTGTTTTACCACTAGTTTCTATTTTCTGCTTGCTGCTGGAGTGAACGCAGATCAATAATACTTTGCCACTCCATCTGACAAACAGGTTAATAACAGCTCCTGCAGTTAATAGCTAACAGGTCAGTAGGTTACTAGGTAATTAGTCCAAGGTATCTCAGGATCCAAATCTGTAACATACTTCTTCAAAACATGGCAGGAAATAATTATGATCAGTTTACAGTAACAGTGAGAAAAGGTCTTGCAACAGCTTCTCTTAGTGCAAACCTTCATTGTTGTAATGAAGTTACAAAGTTATGCACCTCTGAACGTAAGGGCTGTATTTGTGACTACAAATGTAGAATCAGTGCTGGCATCCCCTGTGCTCTCAGAGAACCAGAAATCCTAAGCTAATTCCTTTAAGAATGTATTGTAGTCTAGCTGTTTCTGATTTAACATAGAGGATGAGGAAATAGAGTTAATTTTATTAAAAACATCTGAAAAATGCTTTTTGGCCACAATGGTCATAAACATGCAGACTCATTAAAACCAGCTAAGACCAATTGTGTGGCTTTGTGTTAGAGGAAAGTTTTGCTCTTAGCAATATCAAGTGTTTTGACAGCTGTGTAAACTTTTGGAGCATGTTTCAGCTGTAGGCGGACAGAGGGAGAGGGGGCAGACCTGATTCATTCCAAGCAGAAGTAAGTTGAACAACACAGCAGTTGTTCTCCCAAAGATTTCAGTTTGCTTGAAATAAATTGAGTTTTCTCCAACAGCATTTAAACCGTACAACAAAAGAAAATCCACATTTTTTCAGGCCTTTTAAAAATACATTCCATGAAGAAGCCATATGCTATTTAAGAATCTAAAATACAGTGCAAGACTAATGCCAACATACTTTGTTTATACGTTTGGGTAATTAAGACAACCACCAAAACAAAACTCAGTGTAGGTGTAGAGGAGTGCTGTGAAAAACATCTTCCAGATATTTCTTTCTAAAAGTTAGTAACAAAAATCCTCATGTATATTTCCCAAAGTTGAAAATGTTTTTACAAAACAAGTAGTGAAATAGATGGAGTTAACAGTTCTGTTTGTATTAAGTCATTGCTGTCCTTGAGAATAAATCTGTTATTTAACTAAAAGAGGAGATCACGAAACAAGCGTTACAGTGGCCTTAGTAAACTAAAGCAGGAATTCAGTACATCACATTTAAGTGCTAGAGAAAAAAAACATGTTCTTTGCTTGCAGGATCCTCCTACTACAATAGCAGCAACATAATATTTTACATGCAAACTTAGAATATTCATAGAACGTGCTCCCTTTGCTATTTTATGCATTATATAATGTCATATATGGCTCTACTAATTCCAAAGGACAAACTGTGGACTTGTGCACTATGTGAGTCTGTGAGTGGGCACATGTATCTGGTGAGGGGAAATCTTTCAGACATGTTCACTAATGCACTTAACCCTCACATGACCTTATCTGTCTTTTCCCAAACAATCACTAGTCTTCACCAGATCAAACAGTTCCAATTCATCAACAGCGTTCAGAACCAAAGAACGAGAAACGTGTTAATAGAATAATCATTGCAATAAAAGCAGATTTCAAGTCAGAGGAAAAATAAGTAAAAGCAAGCTAGGAAATCTCTAGATCATACAACAGAGAAAACTTAAGAACTAAACACACGCGTGAGAGAATAATGAATACCTCATACACAGGGAGCAATCCAAATCTGATGGATCCACAAATTCAAATGGAATATGGTACCCAGCACTACTTCCCTTGATATCAGCTGTATCTATCAATAATGATAAAAAATATATATTACAATATATGATTGGACACAATTACATAGACAATGCAGAATTTCAAAGACAATTTTTTCCTGTGTATCCACAAACAATATCCGATATTTAAACATGTATTGTATTTACCTGCAGGTTATTGAACCATTGGCATCATTAGAGCAATTTCTATGCAAAGCATCAAATTCAGCTTTGGCACAAATTAGCATACCTTCCCTTAATTTTTTGTGACATTATGCCTACTAACAGAAGGCTGAATTCAGCCTTGCATTACCAAGTATCTTTTAGTGTTGAAAATCTACAACGGTACAAATTCTTCTGTCATGCCACTGTAAATGCATCCCACAGCTTAAGAACACGGCCGGATCTCACATATCATGAGCAAACAGAATTCATGCTTTAAAGCATAATATATATATTTACCTTAATGTGAAAAATGCCAAAAGCATGCATGTCATTCATCTTTCCTACAAGATTCAGAGATCTTCTGACAAACACGTACTTGACTCAACTTTCTTAGCCCTTTTTTAGGCTAAAAATTAATTTTACAAGGAAAGTGCAGCATCCCAAGTTCCCCATCATGCCCTGACTAGATTAGATATGAATACCAAAGTCTAATTTGAAGCCTCTTCCTCTAAGCAAGAAAAAATTCCAATGATTGCATGTCGTGGATCTCATCCTGTGCTTAATTAAACATACCTTTCTTCATGAGCTTGCAGGGCACCTCAGCACTTCTCACCTCCTCAGAGCAGCACTTCCTTTTCAGAAGGTTGCACTTCTCAGAAATGAGAAAGGCAGACTCTGATATGGAGGTGAGTTTGTTCTCCCCATCTGAGCAGTCCCTTTTACTCTCTGTTATTTGTACAGATTTCCTCAAGCTGCCAGAAGTAGTTACATTTTGTTCCTCTTGAACAGGAAAACCCTTTTTCTGTTCCACATTTATCTGTGTAAAGAGAGGATCAACATTAAAAACATCAAACAGCTTTGTAAAGAAAATTAAAAAAAACAAACCCTTTAATAAGTCTTAATATTATAGATTGTTCAGGAAGGACTTTGTAGGCCAAGACACAGCAGTTCAAGAGTTGCTGCATCAGGGTCTGATTTTAATTGAAATTCTTTTCAAACTAACCCCCCTAACACACACTTCACTGAATATTTTCAGTCTTTATGTATGGCTTCATGGGTTGGTCATGAAACTTGATTCATGCAGAAATTTGACTAAATCTCAGCATGACACGTTTTTATCACTTAGCCTATGGAAAAATATATACTGTTTGTATCATAATGATTGTAGCAACCATTGTGTCAAAACAATCAAAGCAACATGAGTTTTATTCTAACAAAACAGCATAAATGCACAGAAAGTGCACAGAGCTTTCTTCAGCAAGACTGATTTCTTTCGCAAAGGATAAAATGATCATTTACTATCCCACTCTGGTTACAACCTATTAACAGCCATTTCATAAAACATCATTACCTATCAACTTGTCACATCAGCTCCCCAGATGAACATGAAATTACATACTGTAGACTGTGATCAGGAGCTGTGGTGATGCCTAGTATGTAGAGAGATGAGAGAACTGTCCCTCAAATTGACTTGCTTCACTAGGCTCTAGAGGCTCTTTACTACCCATTACTTTTAAGAGCTAAAGACAGTTACAGGTATAGTACATTCTCAACTCTGATAAAAAAATTAAGAACAACAGCATAAGGCTTCCGTTAAACAAAGGGAAGAGTCAGTTAAAGAGAATCCAGTAAGTCATATTTTATATATATGCTGAAACTCAGAGAAAAATCTGAGGAAATGCATCATCCAATCTCTCAGAGATGAAAAGGAGAGAAAACTTCCCAATGTGAACATGAAACACATAGCAAAATTAAAAAATGCATATCAAATTTCTTTACCTTGAGCAACCTCTGTAGATTATGGCTGGTGCCTCCAGATCCCACTGAGTTTAAAAGATTCCCCTTTAATCTAGAGTGATGTGACAACAGCTGCAGGATATCAGGTAAGTGTTCCTGAGCGTTTCCCGGGATGAGTGAAAATAAACTAAGTAGAAGCTGTGATATAAAACAGAATACTTCACTGCTTAGTTCTCTCCTTGTATCCTCTCAGCAAAAAAAGCAAGTAAAGGAACAGCTGAAAGAAGCATCCTTGATTTTTTAGAACCATTTAAAGAGCCTTTTATTCTAGGGTGAAAGCAGAAAGAAATACAGAAGTTGATGCAATATAGGCTTTAACGAACAGAAGAGATGTTTTTGGAGTTCAGCGTGCCAGTATGTTATTAACCATTCTTTATGGTAGGTGACACAAACATGCCTTTGTCCTCTTGTTCTAGAGTTTAGAGCTCACCAGGAATTATTAACATCTTTCTCAAATACATTTTTGCTGTGTATCAGAAACTTTCAGTGGAGTTAATTAGTACAGAAAGCACTCATCTCACAGGTTTAATCCAAGTTCAATCAAGTAAATGTCTCTGACACTGTAAGTTGTAACTATTTTAATTCACCTATGTGACAATACAAAAAAAAAAAAAAAAAAAAAGGAGGAGGCAGTAGGAAAAAAATGATAGTCTTCATTTGCTATCAGAAAATAAGCACATCAGTATCACTAGCAACTTATAGCCACTTGTACTACAGTACAACTCATCAGATGATTAGTCAAGGGAAAAAAATTGCTGAATGGAAAATTCATGTAGTTTAAAAACTAATTTCAGCATATTACTGGGGTGATCCTGCTGATGCATGAGAAAGCCACATGATAGCTAAGATTTCTTCTTAAAGGCAAAAGGATTCCACAAGACCATACTCTGTCAAAACTAAGGTGGACGGACAGCGAATACAAACAGAACGTCATAGCTGCACCTGAAGAATTTGATAAAAAATAGTCTGTCATTGTTATGCAAACAGGCTTGGAAAAGACCCAATGAAATACTACATCATGGATGAACTCTGTATTTGATGGGCTTGTATGCAATTCTTTTAGTTGCAAGAAGCATAGTTTTCCTCAGAACCCCATGGCTCAGAAATAAGCTGTCTTGGATAAGGCTATTTAGAGTCTGAATTTAGAAACATATCTGTTTGTTCTTGCTTTTCTTGCTCTAGCAAATAGGAAGTCTCCCAGCATGACTGAGAACAAATCACGATACAATGACAGTGAAAGACTGTATGGAACATGCATTAAAAACCCCACCCAACCAAAAACCCAAACAAAAGAACAATGACAGAAAATCACACGGGAAATGGAAATCTCAACCACATACAAAATACGATAAAAGTCTGATTGCAATACAGCCATGTAGGCTATACTTTCTCAGTTACCTGTATGAACAGAGCTTTACTGCAAGAATTCTACTATGCTTTTAAAAAGCCTTTCATGTCAGGGCCTGACGCTTCCCATCCCACCAACCACAGACGAAAGCATGAATTCACTACCATAAAAAAAAAACTCAATAAAATGAAGGTAAAGAATAATAACTGCTACATTCTTATTCTCATAACCTATTCTCGCTGTGATGCTAAGCCATTTGACAACAGGAACAAAAAATGGTCAAAGGTGAAAACGCCAATTCATTCCAGGAAAGGAAGCCGTAATTAACTCTTAAGAGGTGTACAAAACAGAACTAATGGTTTTCACCAATCCTCTTTAAAGGGAAAGGTGAAAGATTTCACAAACTGTGACTTAGGCTGCAGGTTTACTGCAGATCTGTTATGTTGCTTATTTAACATTAATTATTAGCAGCCTTTGAAACTGTTTAAAAACAGATCTCTTCCTTCGCTGAGTGATCCTCTTCCTGGTCCCTTCATGTGCTGAAACTTGGAGCAATGCATAAGGGCTGCAGGCAGAGAGCTGCTGCTCCCAAGTGGAGCTGGAAGGGTGCTGTGTGTTGCTTTCTACCAGTCAATGGCCTGATAAAACATTAAATAGCAACTCCCCCTCTTTTGTGCTCAGTAATTGCTAATATGTTGCCAAGCTAGGAAACAGATTAGAAGTTTGATTATAGGCAATCATAATAGTCCGTGGGTGGCGATTATCAGCAACTCCGTTTTATTTCGATTTTGCTGATGCTCATGATTACATGAGTAACTGTTTCCACAGTGTCTGCTTAATGTTTTCTTGCCATCTCAATCAATTTCAAATATGGCAATGGATAAAATCAAAATTTCAACAATGCTCTATATTTATATCCCCAGCCAGCCCTTTGCAGTATCTACTGAAGAGAGACAGACAAGAGAGACAAGAGAAAGAGAGAGATAAAGAGTGAGGAGAAAAAGCGAGCGTGTGCGCGAGACGAGCAAAAGAGCAAGAGAGCGTGAGACAAGATAAAGAGTGCGTGCAAGAGATGAGAGTGAGCGAGCAAAGGCAAAGAGTGAGTGAGTGTGCCTGTGAAGGGAGAGAGAGCAGCGAAAGAAAGAGAGAGAGCACACGAGACGAAGGAAAGGGAGTGAGCACGAGGCGAGAGATTAGAGAAAAACAAGAGGCAGAGAATTCTTATCCTTCTCTATGACAGATCACTGAAGATGATTAAGGAGGTCTGGACAGTTTCAGAACTCACCTTTTGAGCCTCAGATTTGGCCATCTTGTTCCCAGTATCTAGAGCAAGGCAGAACAGAAACTCTCTTAAAGCTTCTTCTATTTTTCCCAGATTAGCTAATGCTTGTCCTTTCCTTAAGTGACCCTGAAACAAAATATATCCACAGTTGCAGCTTTTGTTCCTTTTGCTGTGAGGATATTCAATTAAAACAAAATGAAATCACAGAAGCTCTTTCCAGAAAAGAGAAAGGCAGCCAAAATTCGTTACAATAGTCTCTTATACCTTGATACCAACAGCGGCTGGATTTTTAACCACAATAGTCCTGAAAATTCTTTGAATACACAGACTTTTACAGGCGGGAACAAGATATTCCCTAACTCCAGTAAGTACAGCTCTCCCAGATCACTGACACATTCGAACCTTGAGGAATCCTATAATCTGTCTTGGAAAAAATCTACTTTCCCTATTAATCTCCTAAACTACTGATTATAAAAATGTTTATTTTATATACTATATCTTAAAGAAAAATATAAGCACAGCACTCAGTTTTTAAGGACAGTTCATGAGCTTGAGACTCCTCCACGTCAAAGACAAATAGCGTTCAGTAACTTATCCTCCAGGAAGGGCCTGCATTGCTTACCACTCTCTTCCCTCACACCAGAAAGCAGAAGAATATCATAGTTGAGTGTCTAAGTCACAGGAGTCAAAGAAGTTACAAGACTTAAAGCAGCTCTCAAATTCACAACTCCTTGAACAACCTAACGGCTTTGTAACTGGTGCAGCAAAAAGGTTTTAAAACAAACTACAACTGAAGTCAGAACTTACTTTCAACCAGTATGGCTGGAGTCTGCATGCTGTTTCTGCATCATGCAATGCATCTTCACAAGCTTTCAAAGTAGAGTTGATCTGGGACCGATTGCTGTATAGTAAGTGGTCATTTGGAGCTGCAGTAAACAGAAAAAAAACTGACTAATTAGAATTGTTTAAAGGATAGTTACATAAGCTTTATTCCCTACATTTTTTTTTTTGAAAAAAGCATGCTGCTCCTCCGAAGTTATATAAAAAACAATCCAACCCAAAATATCCATTCTTTAAATAACTACGTACTAAATCAAACACGGCAACCTCTTTGGGCTACTCCAGACAAAATGTCAGCTACGTATTATATAACTGCAGGGAACATTGCATAAATAAATGCTGAGACATTCGTACAATAAATTACCAGCCCAGACAGAGGATCAGATGGTTCGTGGAAACGTACAGGGAACATTTACGGTGGCAAGAGCGATGCTCTCGTAGTGCAGACAGAAGTTTCAGAATTACGCAGTGCTCCAGCAGCGGCGGCAGGATGATCTCCGCGACCCGCGCCGCGCCGCGCCACCACGGGCGGATTCTCGCGTTTGATGGCACATGCCCATCGCTCACATGAAGCCCTCACCAGTTTGCCTTTGCCTTCCGTTGACCGCACGCAACAGCGGCTGCCTGTTCTCGAACTAGGCTAGGACCGACGCGGCCGAAGTTTTCGCCGCGCGACCCGCCGCAGCGGCGCTAGCGCCGAGGCGCCCGAGCGGCGCCGCCTCCGCGGGGCCCGCCGGGGCGCGGCGCGGCGCCTCCCCCGCCGCCCTCGCCCCTCTCCGGCCCGCGACGGCGGGGGAGCCGCGCGGGACGCGCCGGGCGCCGCCGCCCTGTTCCCTCGGCGCTTACACAACCGCCCCGGGAGGGGGGCAGGGCGCCCAGCCCCGCCGCCGGCCACGGGCTTATGCAACGCGCTGCTCTCCTGACCCAGTTTCGCTCCGCGCCGCGGAGCCCCCCCGGCGCCGGCGCCCCCGCGGAGCCCGTTACCTAAGCTGACCGCCTCGTTGTACTTCTGCAGGGCAGCCTGCAGCTTCTTCTCCTTGTACAAGAGGTTCCCTTCGTGCCTGAGCCGCGACGCCTTCACTTGCCCGGGGAACCACTTGGCCAGCAGGTTGCTGAGGATGACGTTGACCCGCAGGAGCTGCCCGGCCGCCGAGCCGCCCTCCTGCCTGCACAGGACGCAGCGGGCCTCGGCCGCCCGCTCCCTCTCCAGGCACTTTTTGCAGAAGGTGTGTCCGCACGGCAGCGAGACGGGCTCGAAGAGGAAGCCCTGGCACTTGCGGCACCTGAAGACGTCCCACTCGCGGGGCTGCAGCAGGCTGGCCGCGCCGCCGCCGGGGGCGGGCAGCCCCTCTTTGATCCGGATGCTCTGCGCCAGGCACTCCACCAGCCTGCCCAGCTGCTCGGCCCGCAGCTGCCGGTGGCGGGACGCCAGCTGGTAGAGCTGGAAGGCGTCGTGCAGCCTCCCGCCGCGGGCGAGCGAGTCGGCGCGCCCCAGCAGCACCTGCCAGTCGGGCCCCCGGCCGCCGGCGCCCGGCTCCGGGCTGCGCGCCGCCAGCGCCTCGCTCTCGGGGCGCGGCGGCGGCTGGGAGCCCATGGCGGCCGCTCTAGCGGGGGGCGCTGGGGCGCGGAGGCGGCGCGGCGCGGCCCCGGCCCCGGCCCCAGCCCCGGCGCCCGGCCCGCCGCCGCCCCATGGCGCTCCGCCCGGCACCTCTTAACGGCCGCCGCGCGGCCCCGCGTTATATAAAGCGCGGGCACGTGACCGCGGGCCGCGGCGCCCATTGGGCGGCGCCCGCCGGAGCGTTACAAAACCAGACAGTTTTGTAACCGCGCTCGCTGCCCCCGGCGCCGCCCGGCCCGGCCCGGCCCGGCCCGGCGCGGGGTCCCGCGGAGCGCGGGCGGCCGCCCCGCCGCGGCTCCCGCCGGCGCCGCTCCTGGCTGCCCCGCGGGCCGGGCTGAGTCCCCGGCCCGCTCCTCGGTGCCTGCGCGGGCGGGAACCGCCGGCTCCGGCAGGCGCCCGGGAGCCGCCGCCCGCGGGCCGGGCCGGGCCGGGCCGGGCCGGGCCGGGCCGGCGGCGGCTCCGCGCCTAGCGGGGTTTGACCCACTGACCTACACAGCGCGCATCAGCGCCGCTCTCGCCGCTCTGGGACCGCGGCCGACGGTAAGGGGGGGCCCGGCCAAAGCCATCCTGCCCGAGCGGGGACGTTGCGGGGTTTAACGGTACGCTTAGCCCCTGGCCTTAACCAAAGCGATGGAGCAGCGAGGCTGCTCTGTCAGCTCATCGTGCTGTTCTGGACAAAGAAACAGAAAATTAGAATGAAAATGCCGTGTTTGGTCATGGATAGCTATACCTACCGCCACCAGGGTCTAGCTAAAAAAGCATGGGTCTTAGCGTGCACATAAGCACATACCCACCGATTTTCTTTATATGAAGGCATCTATCTTGTGTAACGCTTTGGGCTAAATGTAATCAAAGGAAAGATTCTGGAAGATTAAGTAAGTTACCTGTGCTACCATATAAATACCTCTGCTAGTAGTTAGAACATGGACAGGAGCAGTTGTTTCAAAGTTGTCTGATCTTCTGCTTGCAGTTTTACAGGACTCTTATACCTTGCTTCTAGAAATGTCCACAATACACATACATCTATTCTCAAAGACTAAAAGTATAGGTCACTTTTCACACAGTCTTAAATCCGCTGCAGAGTTTGAAATCCCTGAGGATATCCTGTTAGTAATACTAATGGCCTCCTCCCAAAGCTTGAGAGGGGCTGAAGGAATTCACTTCCCATTTCTTACAGAAGCGCCCAGACTTCCAGCCTACATTGTATTATAATGTAAGCAGGTATTAAGGGACAGGCCCTGCCTTGTCGGGTTTAAGTACACAACACAAGAGATGGAAGGAGGGAGAGGTAACATGACTTTTGTAAGAGCTTATTTACAGAAGATGCTTGAGAAAGTTCAGATGAACGTAAAGTGAGTAAGATTCAGAATATAATCGACTAAGTCTTAATATTATACACCTTAATAAGAAGAATTTAGTGATATAAGATAAAGATTTGGCTTACAGAGAAAGTCAGATGTATACCTGGGAACCGAAACCAGCTATCAGACGTTTTAATTGTCTTTGATTCCCATGGTGCTAAGATACTTTGCACTGGTCACTGTCTCCGGAGCTCTTCAATCTTAAAAAACAAGGCGCACACACTAACTGTTGCAGCTAAGCAAGTTCTTTAATTAAAAAAGAAAAAGACTAATGGAAGAACAACTGTTTCACTAATTCTCTCTGCCATCAGTTATGTCAGGCAACCATCCAAAGTGCAGTACAGCCTGCTATCAAATAGTTCAAAGAAAAAGGTAGGACAGTTAGGTTAAGAACTTACGTTAGTTTCAATTAAGCAATGGTTCAGAACAGTTGGGGGAAAAAAAACCAGCACATCTGCTCAGAAGTCTATGCTATGCTTAAAAAAACCCCACACCACAACTTTCCTTCCCATCAAACCCAAACTTGTTTACTGGGCATAGACACCTTGTTTTCCAACTTCCAGACCAAAAAAAAAAAAAAAATTACATATATAAAATCCTTAACAAAAGGAAAATATTTCCTTGTAGCCCTGAGCTTGACAGTTGTCTCAATTGCAAAACTATAGTCTCAGCAGCCCTTCTGTGTGCTATTTTATAACCATTGTCCTGAAAACCACGATGAGTCAAAGCCTATTCAAGCGAGGGAAAGTGACATAACCACTGGTTACCAGCAGCAATGCAACCACAATCTCTCTATCAGGGATATGCCAACAGTATTTACATAGTTACATAGCACATAGTTAAGAAGTAAAAGTCATAGTATAAAAGGGGGGGTAGTAGCACTACATGAATTCAAAAACAGGGAATGGAAATAGATTATCACAGAAAATTTAATCAGAGTTTGTGCTCTGAAATGAACTTCAACAGGATTATTTACAATGTGTGAAAGTGTCTGCAAGGCTAGCTAAGTCTGATCACTTGGGACTAAAATGAGTCTCAAGCATTGTGAAATGTACCTCTGGGAATTTTTGTACACCACTAGGAACGCAGCTGAAACATTTCAAAATAAAAAGGCAGCTATGCATGTGAACTATAGTGGTAGGAGCTGTATGCTTACAAGGAGTCAGAACACCGACTTTTACCCCAAGCCAGAAAACAGTTAAATACTTATGGATGGCCTATGGAAAAACACTGAGACTCCTTAGGAAAGGAACCAGCTGGTACTGCCTCTACTGGTTCCTGGGATTTGTGTTGTTTGGTAAATGTTAGTAGTGTGTGGGGTGTAACAGGTACAGAGTGAGCCTTACAGTCACTAACTTCAAAGAATTTTAACCTAAGCTACATCTGCGCTGCTCACCAGAACTCAAACTACCACAAAATACTTGGTCCTCACATCTGGCTAAGCTCTACAAATATTACATTAGCAAAAACAGCTGTGTAAGAGTATACATACTCAATCCAGTTTTGATTTTTTTGTATAGCAGATCCAGAAAGCACAATTCAGAGCTTTCATACATTCATGAATCTGGAACAGCAGGGGGTCATAAGGTGCACTTGATTAGAAAGCGAAAAAGGCAAACCCATACCTATCTGTATTGTTCATGAGATCAAGAATTGATTTATCCTTCACTTAAAAAGTTAAAGCTAGGAGGTGACTCACTCTGCAAAAGCACATCTCCCTTGTATGATTTTTTTTCCCCCACAAAGGGAGGTTTAATTTCTTCCTTTTAATGACAATGAGCACAATACCAATCTTCTTCCAGCAGTTAATGACTGGCATAACAGACAGTATGAGAACATGACTACGTTCTTGAACTTTCTTCTAGATTTATAACCTGTATCATAGTTGAGACCACAAAACCAATCAACAATTCTATTTTTTCTCCCTCTTTTATACAATTAACTGAAGTGTGAAATTCTGACCTACTAGTCATCATGACAAAGCTCCTTCTGCACTAGAAGTAGGGATGTAGAAGTCATATAACAAATAAAACCACAGATGGCTTTTTATTTTCATGCACTCTGCACACACTGTAATGGTCGATGGCAAAAATAGTTTTGGACTGATGGCCCATGGAGTTCAGCCGATTAAAAAAAAAAAAAAAAAAAAAGGAGATCTGACCATTATAGCAGCTGTACTAACTCATGGTCAGATAAATAACAGAAAGTCAAAGGATGCAAATTCTTCTGTATTATTTTGCCATTGAATCTCTGAATGATTTTTGGCAATTATTTTCAACTCTCCTAAATACTGCCTAACTCTGTAACTAGTCCTCCATGCACGGGGCATCTCTCTACTATTATATATACACGTTATTTACATTGAAAAAACAATCAAGTTTTTATCTTAAATATATTCTAACACATTAATCTTGAGAGAAAAGGTGTAACAGAGAACTTTATGTCCACATTATGTGGACATAGAAATCTGCAAGAATTAAAACATTCACAAATGTATTAGTCATTTTAAATAAATACACAGCACCACCAAACATAGAAAGCAACTGGAGCACTGGGGTTTTGTTTTTCAGGGAAAACCGCAAATAGAACCTATGAAAGGTCCTTGTTACCAACTGATCCGTGAACAGCGTGTAGTAAGAAAGAAGCGGTGCCCTTTTCATGTAAGCCTCCTATCTTCAAAATTGACTACTGACTAGTGATCAGCTTGACAAGACCTTGGGACTGACACTGTGAGCATCCCATTCAAATTCCATCTTCCACTGTGTATTACAGAAAGGGGAATTCAGAGTGTGTCCCTGAGGCGTAACTAAACCTCAGGTAATTTGGATAAAATAAGTTCTCTTCAGACATACCCAGATTTTGAGGTGGTTATTTTTGTTCTATATTGGAAGTTAAAATATTCCATAATTCGCATTCCACATTGAATTTTTGACTTGGAAGCAAGAAAATGTTTGTGCTGAACAACAATTAATACATAATTCACCATGCAATTCTTAGAAAGCTAACAATAACTTGAACATATATATTTTGTCAAAAAATCAAGAAATTCCCAATAGCCATTTTGATGACAACTGAATTGTTTTTACTAAAAAGCTATTCTGCCAAAAACAAACCCCAAATTAACTGCTTCTTTAAGTACAAAATAATGAAAGTGCTAAAGGTTTTTGTACCCTTCAGTGTGCATAGTAACTTCCAATTACAGTAAACTTAATGTATGACAATACAGACTTTAGACTAAGGAACAGGAGGAAAACAGTTCGGAAGCCTTTCCATTTCTGTAGAACATGGGTGATTGCTGTTAGGATATCCATGGAATGAATATATTTTGCATAGATGATAGAAGTATTTATGGATTATTTTATTTTGACCAGTAGAAAATACTTTGTAAATGTCTTTAGCAATGTTAGAGGTCATTTTATGCCCATATGGTTTTTAGTTTGTCTTAAAAGACTTAACTAATGGTCTCAGTTGAGATATCTTTTCAGTTCAAAGCCACATAAATCTAAACATTCAGAAGGGATAGGCAATAACAGGGAATATAAGAACATAATATTTTGTTCACAGTTTGTGATAATACAATTCCAGTAAGATGATGAACAAACTTCATGAAAAAAATCAAATTAATGTAATGTACAGTCCAGCTGAAGCCATGTTACAGGACCTAACTCCTTTTTATTTGCTATGGTATGATCTGAATACAGTAGTTAAGATACAGTATGGGCCAAGCCTGGAGGTGGCCTATTAAGACAACAAATGGAAAATCCAGCTTCATAACTGTTCAAAATCCTGGCTGATAGATTTAAAACTACAGGCCAAATTGTCACACAGATTTGAAAGGTTTTTCTGGACACCTCAGCTATTTGGCTGTTTGAACACTGAACTGTGACCCACTGATCTAGCACCAGATAAAACAGTAATTAGAAGAAACTAGATCTAAAAGGAACTGCTCTACAGTATTACAGGAAAAGGATAAGAATTCTTCAAGTCTGATGTTTTCTGCTTGGTTCTACCCACAACTTGTTTTTTGAACAGCCCATGGCTTTACCTATGTTAATACTACCCTGGGACAGAAATTACCATTCAATAAACAGGTTTAGAAACATATTTATTAACCTGTAGGCATGCTGTGCAGTGAGTCCTTAATGATTTTCAAGTAAAATAAAAAATAAGTATCATTACTTTGGTTGCAGAGATCCTTGAGAGAGACTGCTCCCTACTATTGGTTCCTACCCAATTCGTGTATTTTAACAGGGGAAAGAAGGCCTAGCATTTTAAGCATTCTTGGTAAAATTGTAATATGGCTTAGAAGCAGCAATATGTATCATTTTACCATCAAACACTGTTTTCTAGCCAATACCTAAACTTTTCAGAAGTCTCCAGCAGTATCGAGAAGGCACAAAAGTGACAACTGAAATCATACTGGAGATACAGAAACACTATGAAGCCAGCTATCTTCTTCTAAATCATGGCTATTCAAAGGACAATAAGCTTCCTACCCATCCACCTAGTGAAGCTAGTAGGGACATTTAGTCCTTACTAGGTTTGGACTGATCAGGTCTTTCTTTTCAAGAAAGAGACAGTATGTTCTCAATACTGCCCTTGCTATACTGCCTTCTCAGTAATGTTACTCTGAATTCTTCAGATACCTTGATTCATTCCAACAGAAACTCACACTGAAGTCCAACATCACACTAAAGTCTTTTTATGCCTGTTGTGATTCTTAAAATCCAAGAGCCAAGTCATCCCCTCCCACATAAACACCTGTAAAAGTGTAAAAGGCCTCTCAAATCCACAGTAATTTCAGTAGTATTTTATGGGGAGTGAGGTGAATAAAGGAGAGTTCTGCAATCAAAAAATGAAAGAGAAATACAGGTGGTACTACCACTGAGGCAGAAACCCAGCATGCAGCTACAATAAGCTACTGCTTAAGAACAACAGTGCTGCATGCACTAGTTGTGCACAAGTTCTAGGGCCTATGTGCCACGTTGTCTTTGTGCTGTTGCTTAGTCTCCATATCTCTGCTGCTGGGGGGTGGGGATGGGGGCAGGGAACTCATTCAGGCACTGAATTAGGAATCCATCCTTTCTTGGCAAAGCCCTTAGGGATATACTTGTGGTCCCTCTGAGTTTTAGTAGGACTTAGAACATATGCTTCAAGTTAAGCAAGTGCTTCTGAGCTTTACTCACAGGCAAAGGAGCTTCAGCCCATGCTTAACTGTTTTCTTGACCTGAGAGCTTGGACATTCTCATACCTGTTACTTCCATCCCAGTGGCTGTATGCAACCTCTTCATCTTGGGATCTGACTTGCACTATTAATGAGTATATAGCTGCAGTGGTCTACAAGGTTACTGCTCCTGCTGTTTGCTATCAGCTCAGTGCCAGAGGCTTCTGCCCTGTAATAGAGTCAGATGATTCAGTTCACATCAGACATAGGAAATATGTGAAACAAGAGGCAGGCACTTAGATCTAAGAGATTACTGCTTTTTAGCCCATTCCGATCAACCAGAGCAAGGTTTAGATTACACCTTTCCACTTCTGCAATTCCATAGAATTGGTTCTGAAAGCTCAATCCATATTTCTTAATGTGCCTCTGGTTTCCTTCAAAATTACCATTAAAAAAATGTATATGTACCTCAGTCACTTACGGAGAAGCCAGACAGCAATTTTGCTTATGCAAAACTCAATCAATTTCACATTTGTCATACTAGAATGGAGGATTTATTTTATTTATTATTATTATTTTTTTTGAGACACTGCAGAGCTTTCTTATGATACACATTGATGGAGTTTCCGGTAGCAGGCTTTTGAAAATAATTAGAGTGATGAATCATAATCAGGAAGAAATGGCTCTTACATCTATTAAGACAGTTATTTAAAAAATGTTTTGATGAATCATGCAAAAATGCTCACAAACAGGATTATAGTTTTTCATCAATATATTTCTTGTTTTTCCCAAGTCTTAAGAAAAGAGCTGGTGCTTTTAACAGTTGAATTGAAAAAAATATTTACAGCAGACATCATAAATGCTACACTGCAATTTAGAAACAGCACCTTTTTGCCAGTCTGCTTTACCGTTCACAAACCTTGCTGAGGGTTTCAAATCTGTAACCTCCCATTTTCGAAGTGTTCAGTCTTGGATCTTCAGTATGCTTCTTTTTTCCAAATCATTCATTTCTTTCAGTATAAGGGCAACGTTGTATCTCAGTTCTTGAAACTTTGCAACAGGCACCTGAAATAGAAGATTTTAGAAAACATGAAGGATGTTAGAAATTTTGCTTAAGGTATACCTATGGAGAGGGAACATCCCACAGTGTCAGCCCAATCTCGCTCAGAATGAAAATTTTTTAGACTCCGGACAAAAAACTTGAGTAAAGGAAATTCAGTTAATTCAACTAAACCATCTTTGCCCACTGGGGTGGGAAGAGGAGGAGAGTAGGAAAAAGATTAATTCTATCAATACTGAAACAATGTTCCCAAGGAGTTACATCTGTACACTGTAAAACCAAACCCTCTCACATCTTCAACAGGCCACAAGTTTGAAAGCACCACAAAAAGGTAGCTAAAAAGAATGGACAAAGAAAGGGAGAATCATTTGTTGAAAGAGCTAAAAAGATTTTCTATGACTTTTCCTTTGAAAGTGTGTGGTCATGCAATAAAAGCAAGAATAGAGGGCAAGAGGCAAGTTACAATTTTTTCAAGAGGATTTATATTGCAGAAAATGGGAGATACATGCTAGTGATCTAATTGCTCTAGAGAACATACCAAAATGCACAAAAGCATCTTTCATAAGCAATACAGCACAGGAGAAGCAAGAGAGCAAGCTCCCCAAACTAGTGAACAACAAAGAATGAAATGACAGGAAAGTCCTGTGCAAAGTGTGGTGCTGAGTACCACTGCAGCTTTTTAAAGCTAGCAGTGATGCTTGCTAGAGAAAAATATGAAACTCAGTGATACTTCTAATAGTGTAAGAGTAACGAGTTTTCACTGTCTGACCAAAAAAGGAAAAACTGTATCATTCTACAGGACAGGAGTTTTTAAATGACCAGGAAGAGAATGAAGTTTGAGAACTTGAGGTTCACACTATAATAGTCAGTTAGGAGAGCATATAAAACTGTGCTATTGCTTACAAGCTGCTCATTTACATTGGGTCATTTTAAATTTGTTTTACTGTAAGTTAGGAAAAGAGTTCCTTTACAATTTCATAAACTGGAGCTGCTATGACCTCCACAAAACCTTTTATTTTTCCTGACTTTTAAAAAGCTCCGAAGTTGTTTCAAGTTTCATGTAAGTTATGTTCAGTTTGTTTGCCTACACCTCTGTTGCAGGGCAAACAGGAGTTTTTTTTAAAAAAAAATATGCAGTCCACAGCTCTGCTTTCTAAGTAGGGAACCACTGCAGGTTCCATAACTGGGTTGTTAAACTCTGAACAAGCTGAGGGAGGAAGACTTGTTTGTACAGAGGGAAGCTCCTAACTACCCTGTCTTTGACCAGCTTTCCTTCCTGAAGTTCTTAAAAAAACTCCTATTAGAGTAGCTGTTAAACAACAGCTACCAAAAAAAAAAAAAAAAGTGACTGGGTGAACAGAAGCAGTAAATAAATGTGTTTCAGAGGTGGTCTGTCTGCATGTTGAAGGCAAGTTTTCTGTGCTTAATACTGTACCATCAGGTATGGAACAATTCTACTGGATTACACACTGCATTTTCTATGTTGTCTGATGCAAGGAAGGAATTCCTCTGGAATGTAAAACAATGGCTGCTATGGTAAAGGAAGAGTGTCTTGGATTGGAAGGAGAGACAAAGATACTCTGGAGCATCATGGAGGCTACAGAAATCTCAGACAAATCCTAGACATACTGCTTGTCCAAACTCACAGGAGGGAAAAAAAAATCAAAGCAAGAGGGAGACTATCAAGGAAGAGACTTATTAGCAACCTCAGGAGCAAAGGGAACAGGCACTACTCCACATAGCTGCCATAGCTACCTGAGATAAGAGCACCAGGAATTCTTTCATGAGGAAGCTCATTTTGTTAGTAAAGGGCTTCTCAGTCTCAGTAAAAGGTTGGATTAAGAGGCTAATGTGAAGATGTGAGGCTAAAGAGAAGATGAGCTTTAGGTAGGAAAAATGATGTTGCTGCAACTCAGTTGTAAATGCTAGGAAAGTAACTGGACAAGTGGATAGCAGGCATTTATTCATGCACAAATTGCAAAGCAAAGATCATCAGCTTTCTCAAAGGTTGAGATATGGTCAGGTTGCAGAAATAAACAGTCTGTTCTCTGTGGATCATGCAAAAATTGTACCCATAGTCATTATTTCACTTGGAAGAGACTCAACTGGAGTGAAGGGGGGGGGGAGGCAGAAGATTAATGGACTTTCCTTTACCACTGCAAGCCTGAGAAGCCAAATGGATGGAACAGCCTACTTAGTGCCGTTAAAATCTGAGAGCACATGTGAGCACAGGCACAGATAGAGTAGTGCAGTGCACAAATGCATGTGCTGGCATGGGTACCCACTGCAGTCTAGCTGGTCCATGCTGTTCTGCAGAGCACAGGCTACTTTACTCTGCTTTTGTCTACCCTGAAGACACAGTTCTGTTGACAGTCTCCTACCATGCTTCTGCCAAATGTGGCAGAGATATCAGTTATGTGAGAGTAATCCACCATCTGATTTGCAATTTCCATATGGATCAGAAACGCATAAAAAGTCAAAGAAGCATCACGTTCTTTTCCCTTATGACATATATGCTACAAAACTCAAGATGCTGCAATACCTATTGCTCTTTTAAGATCTTCATTGTCAGTAAACTCACTATAATAAAAAAGATAGAACAGCGCAAGTTCTCTATGTAACACAGACATTTTAAAACTGCTCATAACAATTATCTTCTGGATTTACAATTTCACATTAGCTCTGTTAATTAACAGAACATTCTGTACGTATCTGAATGAAAGGAAACTACAGAGATGAAGACTATGGTTGTTTGCATATGATACTTTGAACTAAAACAGATTTATCCTAAAGAGGTAGTAACTGTAGGACGTACGCTGACTGGGTACAGAAATCCTGTTTACAGCCAGATCTTTGGTATCTAGGCCTAAGCGGCAGCAAAGAGCTAATCTAAGAGTGTGCCACATGGCTTGGCAGATATCTACAATTCTGCAAGCACTGGCCAGGCTCAGCAACACATTGCTGCTGCAGAGTAGCTCCAGCAAAGGATCCTTTCTTCACAGACTTAAAAGTTAACAACCACCCAACCAAGACCAAGAGTTGACATTACACACCAGGAAACAAAGTCCCAGATCAAAGCAATAAAGCAGATAGGGTAGTTTTTATTTTCGTAAGTGAAACTCACTGTGCTGTAAAGGGTTAATTTGATATCCATGGCACCATTTAAGTTCCATGGAAGCCCTTAAACAGGACTTAAGTGCTGCTTAGCACTGGACCCTTCCTTCACGCAGAAGAGAATTTGATCTTCTGTGAAATGATGCCCTAACCATTTTGCAATGTAGCACAGAAATTATGCCTTCCTTAACAGCTGTCTTCTTGTGAAACATTGTAACAGTAAAGTCATTCCACTTCTTTCAGCCCACAGCCCTTTGGTGTTTCCTCCAGACTACCACTAATTTATGAACTGAAGCCAAAAATCTTTAGACTCCAAATGTAATGCCTGTTGTGCACTGAATTCCTGTATGCACCACCATTTATTTATAGAACAAATGGCATTCCTTCTCAAAGGTTAAAAATATGGATGAGTTTATGCCATTTTCTGGCAAGCCATTATGTACAGTGTCATAAATACTGCCACTGACTAATTTTGAGGTAAAAAGCACAGAGGTGTTTTACTTCCTTTCTACCAGCAAGGTCTATACTGAGAAAAACAAAACAAAAACAAAACAAAAAACTACTTCTGCCACAGAAGAGAATGTTGTCAGATAGGAGGTTTAGTAGTGCATCATACATTATATAAAATACCCTGGTAATTTTTCTGCTATCAAATACCATCATCAGGTCTTAAGGTTAAAGTTGATAACAAAACTAAGATTTAATCAAATCAGGTATTATGGAACATTGATTAGTATTCTTCTAACAAATGAGGTTTCAGCAAAGCATGCCTAGGAACAAGATAAGAAATTATTTTGGTTGTTATTTGGTTATATATTGTGTGTGGCTACACTGAACTTGGAGGATTCCAAAGCGAACTAACCAATGATAATTCATTGTTTACAAAAGCTTTAACATTTTATATAGTAATTCAACTTTCTAAAAAGAACATCAAGTGGTTTCTTTTATTTATTAGAGCAATCAGACTTACTTCAAAACGATGAGCTGTCCCATCTGAAAGCTTCAGTAGCATTAAAATGGATGGTTGAAGTGCACGGGCCAATGAACTGAAATTAGTTACATTATTAGTATAACAACATACATTGGCAGTGTGATCAGTACAGCATTATGCATTAAAAATTTAAGATGTTCATGTAGGCTTTACACAGAACATATGAATAATTTCAATTATACAGTCATATCTGGCTGAATAGGAGACTCAGGAACACAGAAGTCCTGTCCAATTTACTTCAGTACTGACACTAAAAAGAATTCTTTATTGTTTAATAATTGCAGTCTTAAGAATATTTACATTTTAGATAACAATCAATTTAGTGGAACTGTGGTAGGAGTGAGAGCTGACCAAGTACTACCACCAGTAAAAATAATGTATGCTCTTTTCTTGTGCAGTTTTCCCTATTGCTTTAACCCTTCCCATCCCTTCATGCTCTCAATTGCCATCTCAGCTGGGGAATAAAGCTCTTCCAGACTTCATCCTAAATTTGTACATTGCTATTTTATTTGATGACCCAAAGAGGGGAAATGAGTCATTCTTGTGCAGCTTCCATCAACGGATGCTGCCAAAGCCTGCTCAGGTACTGACAGGCATTAGAGCTGGAAGCCATACCTCTTCTCAGAGGCTGCTGCTGGATGATAAACAAGAATTCCCAGAGGGAGGCTGGTTGGAAAGGAGTGTAAGAGGAAGGAAAACAGAAAAGGAAAATGCACTATTCCTGTGTTGTTTGGAAAGTGAATCATAGGATTTGCTTGCAGCTTGCAGGCATTGTGCCTAAGGGCATTTATCTGTACATTTTGCTCTCTTACAGGTAAAGATTTTTTTGTGTGGCATTTATAGCACCGCTTATCTGTGAGTCAGCTGAGCTTGTAGCCATCACAATTTTCACTTAGAAGCTTTTTGCTTGATTTCAGGCAGACTATCCCCAATCACAATGGGTGTCTCAGCTGTAACAATGAGGAAACTATACCTTCTCTTTTGTCCAGTTATTCAGGAATACAATAACTACTCACCTATGCTAACAGTTAAACGTACTGACACAGATTGGATCATCTTCCAATTTCTTTCATTCTGGTCAGTCTTGGTTAGACCTAGACAAAGACCAGAAACTGCACAGATAACAGGCTTCTATTTCTTTATGGCTGTAGCCAAAGATCCATCTCCTAGCTGTCTCTGCTGTGGCAGATGGCAAGAACTTGCTCAGAGGACAAGAGGAGCAAGAAGCTGCAGAGACAGGCAGGATGGTCAGAGGCCTTTATTCCTGTTTTATGAAAGAAACTAGGAGGTAGATCAATGATAAGTGCATGAGTATGGCAATGTAAGGGTGCTCTTCTGAAGCCCCCCCCCTTCTTTTTTTAAGAGACTACAGCAGACTAAGGTTCATGAAGTCATTTTTGTTAACTCATGTGCAATATACAAATGATAGCCTATTGGAAAATCTAAATAGATTATTTCCCTCCCCCAGTGAAACCAAAAGCTTGGCTGGCTGGCTGAGGTTCAACCCATCTAATTGCTTCCATCATCTGAGGCCTGGCTGAGTTGTCTCAGCCCATCAAGTTTTAAACTGTTGAAAGAGGGACTCAGAATTTGAGTGAGATGTTCAAGCAGAGGTTTTAGAGATCAAAGCAAACAAGGGGCATAAAAATGTATCAGCAGAAGATGGAGACAGCAGTTGACAAATATGTGCAACAGCAGCAACTTTCTGCATTTAGCTGACCTCCACACAGTTTTAAAAATTCCCTCTGTGTCTTACCATTTAATGTTGCACGCAAAATCCTAATGGCAAGATGGATTTTAACACTATTAACATTTTAAGCAGCACAAGTCAGTTTAACATTGGAAAAGTCTTTTCTGTGGTCATGCAAGACTCCTTTCTTTACCTTGTGGATATCGCCACATCCACTCTCCACTTAAAGTCCTGGACACTTGGCAGCCTACTTCGTGTCAGAGCTGTGCCTTCAAAAACAGGTCGTCTACCAAGTAAACCAGAAATGGGAGATTAAAATGCAAATTCATAAAAGAAACAGCAATCCACAGAGAAAAGATTCCTCACAAACCTAGATGGAGGTGATTTCTCTTCTACCTCTATACTCATTTAGAGAAACTTGAATAGGTGGAAGTTTTGTACATTTAGGATGTTTGTGCTCAGATTACCTTTCATCCTATGCTTAACTATGGTCCTCGTTAAAAAAAAAGAGACAACGCTACTCTGTAATTCCAGTAAACTGAGGTCACTGTAGAGTTGAGTAAGAATCATCGTAGTGGCTGGCATATCTATTATTTCTAATGAAACCAGGATAAAGAGATCTTCATGCAAACCCAGCACAAACAGCAGGAAAAAACAAGCAGGAACAAAAGATAGATGACCAGAGCAAAAATGTTGGAATAAGCTCACTGTGCTCCTTCAGCAGAAAGCACCTAGTATTAGCTAGCAGCAAAGTTTTAAATATAATGATATGAGAATGTACTCTTAGGCATATAGTAAAGAATCACATAGGGATCTTTGCTAAATCTAACAAACTTTACAAACTAAGTTCCTTCCTCACTGCTAATCCCAGCAAAACCTTTAAGATTTTTGTCTAGTCTAAGCCAAGACCTTCATTTATTACTCATACTGCAGCAAGATTCAGGCTCATCAAGCCTTAGTTTATTTCTATTAGGAAATGCAGTTGACAGTGATTAAACTTCAGATCCTTGACAGTCTTTAAAATTTTAATAGCATCTTAAGCTCCTGGTAAGTAAACAAGCCAAATATGATACAAAGACATAACAGTCAAACATTTTAAGGTATACATACAGAAATATCTTCAGAATGAGATCACAACTCTGGTCCATTAGGGAGCTAGTCTGGACTTTGCGTTACTTACCACACAGCTAGACATGTTTTTTTTTTTTTTTTTTTTTTTTTTTTTTTTTTTTTTTTTAAGCATCCTGTGTCTCTGGAAGTTATTTACGGTGCATTTCAAAGCTTCTCCAGCTAAGGCCAGGATAAGAAATGGTACATCCTTTATCCATGGTGCTAGACATAATCTAATTACAGACTTTACATCAGAGAGGAATCTTCTCTGAACAAATCAAGAACTGTAGGAATGATAGACTAACACCCCTACTTAGATTCTTTTGTGCAAGTTAACTGGTGCCTTTAGAAGATGCCCAGAAAGATTAATGATTTGATAAAATACACAGTACTGACAGGCTAAGATCCCCCAAAACACTTGCATGCAATAAAGGGAAGAATTTATCCTTTTCTTCAGGGGGTGAGAGGGTGTCATAAATGGCACACATTCCTAGTAGTATGGCACAGGAATAAGCAGAGATCAGCTCATTCTTACTCACTGTTAACTACTGGGTAGGAAGTAGGTCACCACAGCTGGGTGCAACCATGAAAGGCAGGAGCCCAGAGTCATCATTAGCAGGATTAAACAGTAAGAACAGGCCTTTCCCTCAGTGAATTGCTGCCAGGGTATTGCTTAACTTGGGGAATGCCTGAAAATAGCCGTGCTGCTGCCACTTCCTTAAGTCATACTAACTTCTGTCAATGGAAGACAGTTCGTTCAGTTCAGCACCAGCATTTTGGGGGAAGTAGCCAGAACAGAAAGATACTATAGATAGTGTTGGTGGGAAAGGTCAAGGTCAGCAATACCTGAACACAGATAGAGTTTCTGAATTTTGTTAAGTTATGGAAATTCTGTGGCCAAATTGCAACGCTTCAGTTCTGGTCAAGACTACACTTCCATATCATTCCTTCAGACAGGGTCAGACCTTCTTGAGCTTAGTTTCAGCTTCTGTCAGCACCTTCCAAGCTTGGACAGGACTGCAACTGGAACTGCAGGAATTCTATGATGATGACAGAACATGCAGAGTGGCCAACGTACAGGGGGTTATACAGACCATTAATCAAGCCATTGACTTCTAATAGGAATGGCAAAATGGAACAGAAGAGATGCAATGGGTTTTGTATCCAAAACTAATGGAATATAATTATTTGGTAAATGCTCTTTGCCAACAGCCACAACACAGTCAGCACATATTACAGAATGAGGAACTTAAGAGTGAGTAAGGTACCATGGATCAATTAGAGATGATCCAAATTATACTGGGAGAAGGATGATACACCCGCAGACAAGAACAAGAATTCACCTGCCAAAAAAATGCAACAGAAGAGTTGCATTACTCATATAGTACACGGAACCCACTTCCATGGTGAGAGCTAAAGCTACAGTATTAGAAACTATTGTAGTACATTTATTACAAGCCTTCAAGGAGAAGAAAATTATTGTACTCCATTTCCTTTAAAAAAATTTTTAATTTCCTGCAGTAATTTGATAGTCAATTTGGTAACATGTATTTCTTCTGTAGTCTATAAAGCTTGAAGGAGCTGGAATTATGGGAGCATTGAAATACAAATGTTAGTTTTCCAGCACTTCAGAGCTGTTGTTTAATGAACAAAATAGGAAACCTAGAGAAATCAATTTCAGGGCTTTTTAATACTTTTCCTAGCTTCTTTTTTTTTTTTTCTAACTCATATTGAATTTTTGATCAGATGTTAATACTTCCCTTACCATCACTATTCATATATTTATAACTCAATAAGCATATATATGATTCAGTGTTACATTTAAAATCATAAAAGCAGATCTGTCTGGAAATCAACTCTGAGGTGCTCTTCTCTGTCCTCAAAACAGAGTAAGATTACACTGGATAATCATAGCTTTTGAAATAAGAAAAAGCTAAATTTTCCAGCATCGTGATTTCACAGTAGAAAACAGACAATCATGCATGCTTCAAGTGACATCTAAATTTATCTTCTTTCTCCATTGCAAACAATATTTCACTTTGCAACTATGAATTTTGCATTCTTAACACCTATAATTCAAACAGAAGGGCAAAGAAAAGACGCAAAGGCTAAATTTATTTTTGCTACAAGAATCATTAACTTTAAGCCAAGATCCTAATAAAGTAAATTAAATATATTTTTAATTTTGGTAGTATCATTCATATCCTTGTGAGGGTATACCATGGCTATGATTATTGGGATTCCATGCAAAACATCCACAGCAGTCCTGTTCTGGTGATGGGACTCATCCTACATGCTGAGGGACCTCAAGTCTCAAGGAAGAAAGCTTTGCATATGCAAAAGGTTCAAGCAATTTCCAGATACAGAAGAAGCTAAATACAGTTGAACAGAGAACCATACAGGAAAAAAAATTCCTAGAAGGGGCACAAGAGATGCTTTTTGAAAAGTTCTTGATTTAATACACCCTCTTGAGCTACTGAGGTGTATTACTTAGTAAATGAATTCCAGCTAGCACTGCACTTCATATTGCATATGTATCATCAAGTCACCCAGTATGAGTTCTCAGGTCAATTGTACATTAAGACTTGATGATTAAACACAACCTAAGAAAGTTTCCAAGAACCATAGCATACGTAGCTTGCCTCTCAAAAAAGCAAGTCTTTCATTTTCACTCCAACTTGCATTTCACTCAGACTTAATGATAAAATAGTTAATTCTGCAGTGTACTTTTCATCTGTAGGTATTCCTGCAACTAACTGAGGATACAAAACATCAGTTATCTCCAGCCTACACAAAAGAGAACCAATGGAATTAATCAAAAAAAAATCTTTCTTGGTCAACTATAAAAAGTTGTGCTCACTTTTCTGAAAACAGCCCAGATCTGGAAAATAACTGCTTGCCCTCCAGTTATATGCACACTGATTGGAATTTTCAGGCCAATGAAAGAATTCAACAATAAACATCCCATCAGCCTAATTGTTGCTAACTCATTTGAAATCACTAATGCTGCATATAGAGCTGCTGTATTTATCTGGCATGCCTGAATTTGCAGTATGACTTACAATACAGTCAAAATGAAATCATATTGAACAAAAGAAATCCAAACAGCATAGCATTGGAACCAAATTTTTTTCTCTATATATAATAGATGACTTCTTTCTGTATTTGTAAAAATATTTTCTTTAATACTACTGATGGCTGTTGAGCCCAGAAAAAATTAAAAAATAGCAAGACAGCTACTTGCCGCATATATGGCCACTATTTTATGTTGAATCAAATGTATGGAACAAGTTTTGTTCTCATTAATTTAGAGAATTTTGCTGTTCCTTGAGTAAGCTTCAAGTTTTGCTAGCAAAGGTCTGTGCAACACTGCTGGTTGTAACCTGCACGAAACATGAAAATACTAACCTGTTACCAAAGACTATACTGGAAAAGTCCACGATGAAATCTTCTGGTATCCTTAAACAAAAGATCAACAATACAAAACAGTTAAGTGTTTTGTAACCACAAATATACGGCTTTAGCTGCAAAGACTACTATACAATGCAAGAAGTATCAACATTTTCTGTTTTCCCTTGCTTAAAATTGCCATCAGTTAAGTAACCACTTCAGTATTGATTTAGTCTAGGCTCTGTTCTGCTCAGAAGGGCTCTGCTGCTTTTTTGTATCAGGAACCTTAAGAGCTCCATCTTTGTTTCATACCTAGGACAATCTTTGTTAGAACATACAGCTAATATAGCACTCAAAAGAACTCAGTGTTTGTCTAACTCTTCTCTCAGTAAACTCTAGGAAAGTTTTATTGGTGGCTCTATGCGCCAAAGCAAGCCAGCAATGCATGCTTTCAAAAATCCCAGCCCACATATTTCATTCCACTTTTACCACGAATTTTAATGAAAAGAAGACAGAATGAATTGCTCCCCAAGAGTAAAACCAGAGATCCTTGTATAGCTGTGTGTGCTTACAACAGAATCATATCTAACATGGGGAGGACAAGCATAAATTTGACTGGAACCATGAACTAAGAGTTGGTTGAACAAACCAACTCATATCCCATGTACTTTTTGCCTCTCCGCTACTTTACTATTCCTCTAATATTGTGGCTGCCTTATAAACAAGCTGTTGTTGATTTTCAGTTCAATATATCAGGCTGTGAGCTGCAAAGACTGCAGAGTAAATAACATCCATTCAGCTGCCTTTGCCACAGGGACAGTAGCCTCCTGCAGGGAAGCAGGTTGGACAAGTGGGAGAAGAAACCACTTCGGTTGCCACTGCTAAAACCAGCACTCATCATGAATCAGTGCCTAGAGACATTACTCACCACTGCCTTAACATACACAGCAGTATATCAAAGAAAATCAAAGCAAACAAGGCAGCAACCTGTCCTAAAGAACTTAGTGTCTAATGATGGGAGGAAAAAGACAACTCATCAACTCACATAGTAGGAAGAAGAAACAGTAGTTATTAGAACTTGAATCCTTGATGGAAGAAGTGGAGTTGAAACAGATTTTTTAAGAGACTTGGATAAAATCATTAACCAGGTAGTTATCTGATGCATACTGGGCAGTGAGAAAGAGGAACTAGACAGAGCTTTTTTGGCCGCATGCATCTTTCTCTTAGAAGAGACAATACTAGTTCTGCAAACATTGCTTGTGCGAGCACATTACCTTACCCACCCCTATGATGACCAAATATCCTCTTTTCTCCAGCTATTCCACTAAATAAAGGGGTTGTTATGGTATTAACAATATGATAAGTATCACTATACTTGCTATGATAAGTATCACTATACTTGTTCAAGTACAAGAGCATTTATTACTAAACTGGAAGCACTAATGCCACCTTTAAGCTTGCATTATTTTTGCTGCGCAGTTAACAATTTTGTGGAAAAATCCATTCCTGGCTCAAACAGCTTATACTAGACCTGTCACAGACTAAGCAGATCAGACACATAGCATGGTGGGGTATAGAACTGAGTTACAGATGGTGATCAGTTTTTTAAAGGATTTTCTGAAAAAGGACATTCCGAAGAAGGGATTCAAAGGGCAAAGAAGGAGGTGTGGGAACATCCCAATCCCATGTTATTGGCCTGAGCCATAAAAATATTAAATATCCTGAGAACAGAGGGAAAAGAATGCACTCAGAATGAATTTATTCTCACTAGCTCAGCCAGTTAGGCAAAAAAGAAAAAAAAAAGTTAATTTGAGGGACTGCTACTATTTCTGCTGCATGCTATGTGCCTGAAGAAAAAAAAAACAGAGTATGTTGTGATATGAGATGTCAACTCAGGGAAACCAGCAGTACCAATCTAATTAAAGAGAAGTGTGCATGTCTCCCAGCTTCTTTCTCCACTAGAACTAGATACTAAGACCAGTTACATCACCAGGACTCTGAAAATGACAAGACTTTGTAGGGATGGAATAAGACAGACCAATCTTTAGCTTCATTGAACACAACAGAATGCAGAAGAGGTGAAAACAAGTTAACATGGCTCAGATTTCAATCCTTTAAAGAAGAAAAGATGTGACAAAAAAAGAAAGAAAGAAGCACTCTTTCTACCTTAAAATACAGATTGCCTGCCCAAATGCTGGGTGCCAATCATGCCAACAATCTGCTGTCTAACCAATTCCATGTGTTTTTCATGCATGTGATCACAGGATGACCCACAGGAGTCACTACAGAAGGGTAAGTGTTTGAATATTAGTAAGTGCTAAAAATGAGTGTTTCATCTCCAGACCTAGGTGCATTGGTAAACACAAGAAATGACATTTCCCATAGGAACCAAAGATGATAAAGATGCAAAAAAATTACAAAAGTGCCATAACTTGAGAGCAAAATAAGCTATTTACTCTTCCAGAAGTTTAGCCATAAGATGAGGAAAGAGCTACTCACAGGGGGAAAAAAAACAACAACAAACAACAACAACAAAAACTGTCAGAGACAGAAGTTAGAGTCCAAATAACTTGTAAGAATCAAGTGGATGTATCAACAATGAGCAGCAAATAAAACATACAAGTCTGCAAACAGCTCAAACCCACAGTTACATGAACTATTGCTACTATATGCAGTCACGTTAACCAGAGCAAGATATGCATACTATTGCGGTCAAGTTCTTCTGGTGGTAATCTAGGCTAAACCTATAAAAAGATCATCCAGACTGAACATCATCTTCATATTGACACGAATAATCCATTAAAAGGAGAGAAAAAAAACCCCAAACAAATACAAGAGTATGAGGCATTAAAGTGTGGTCAGATGACAAGGACAGAGGCCTGGGAGTCTATTTTTGGATAAAGCCATTGTACCCAGCCAACCCTTCCAGTGTCTTGTGACACTCCTGTTTGTCAGCTTTCTCCACTGTTCTATAGAGGAATATTCACCTAGCCCAGAGACATTGGCATGGAACTTTTACTATTTTTCATTATTTCTTAAGCACTCTGAACACATTGTGTACACAAACAAAAAACAAACAAACAAACAAACAACACAACCAAAAAACCCAACTCCTACTGGATCAAGAGAAATTCAATTTTTCACTGACCCACTTTAACCTGACTGTGAACTCTGTCATGTGCCAGAGAAAGCAGCTCGAGTTCTAGCTCATAAGCAAAGAGAAGGCCAAACTACACCAGTCAGCTACAGACAAAATTGTCCCAACAAGGCAGGCACCTTTTACCATGGGCCCCAACTACATCAGGCATAGCTGTCTAAATCTGCTCCTTTAACCTGCCTGAAGTTCCTTGAGATTATTTATGACTTTGGAGAGCAAAGTCTGAGGAGAAAGCCAAATTGTAGGCCACCATAAGAATGAGGATGAGAAAAAAGACAGATTTAGAGACAAATCTATCAATCTATAACTCCTAGGTAGTAACGAGAATGCTAAGACTCTCAGGACGTTAACAATTTCTCTACGCAGTAAAACATAAGTACAGTTCTCACTCTCTTGTTATTGGTGAATAAGGTGAGGGAAAAAAGATTGTTAGTATCTGATGTCTAAGGAACTGCTATTCAGAGATACTATAAACTCACTAATACAGATTTTGACTAAGTCTGTGTAACAAATGCTATGCTTTGTTGGCTAACTTGCAAGAGATCATAGCTGAACAATGCAGTAGGATTTTACTAGTGTTATATCATTGGCCTTTCAAAGGAAAAAAAAAGTAGGGCAGTTTCTTAGCTTCTGATAATGTTATCATTGTCTTACTAAACACGTTAAAAAATATTGCAGGACCAGGTGGGGGTTGCAAAGAGAAGATCAGTCACATTTGCATTAACCTACATTATGGACTAAATTAGACTGATCTCCTCAGCATGCAAAATTCATTGCTCATGTTTGGTGCCAAATAAAGTCTTACACAACACCTGTTTTTTTTTTTCCCTAGCATCACATAACATTTGGTAAGAGACGTATTACGTGCTATTTTACATGTAATTTCTATACCAAGCTTGTTGTATAAAAAGTCGATTTGGGGAACATGGAGTTACATAAAAGCTATGAAAAAACAATCAAATGAAGTAAACAGGCATACCTGAGCTCCTTTAGGTCTTCTTTAAAAACCTAGATAGACAAAAAAAGTAACATTTTTCAGGCTGTACTCTTGAGATTTCTTACAAAGTAAGTTAGTAGTGGTTGCTTGTTTGGTACTTCTCTCCAGAAGTTTTAGTCTCAAGTGGAAGAAGGTTTGAAATTACAGGTTTTATAATGGGAAGAATTTCCATAAGCAAGTTGTAAGAAATTGAAGTCCTAAATCTCCTGGTAGCTTTTAGTTTTAAAACCAGTGTTCCTACCATTTCTTTTATGTACCTATCCGTAGCATATTCTTCTTTTAGAGTAATTATGCGACCTCATTCTTGCATGTGCTTTGCACTAACTTGTTTAAATTATGAGAACAGAAAGGAAGTTGCAAAAGATAAACTCTGAATACTAAACACATACTTTCACTATGTCTACAGCAACATGTGAGCTTTTCCATTACGCCTGAATAGATATGAAAACAGTATCTTAAACAAGAGCAAGGTGCCTGAAGCTCGTAAGTGGTTAACTCACAAAAATTAAGTGAAAGAAAGAAGAGTGTAAGGTAAAATAATATAAAAAGGAAAGCAAATAGCCATAAAAAACCATCTTACGGGTTCTGCCCGTAAGATCTACCTCTATGAAGAAAGTCTGAGCAAAAACAGACACATAAATATGAGAAACTAAGCATAAACAAAGTAAGTGGTAGGTGTGATATACAATTATAATACGAGAGAGTTGATGCCAGAAAAAAAACATTTTGCAATGCTTTCTTTTGGGGTTTTAATTCAAGAGTGAAAACAAACATGCACAGTAAACAAGATTCTGAAGCAGTAAAATATATGGAAATCTTTCCCGTAGAAGAAGCACTCTTCTGAGAAGTTCACTGTAGATCTATGTAACACGAAGAATAATAGTTTCTGGATTTTTCAGTTTCTTCCACCTACTTTAATTTTGAAAAACATTCCTGTGCAGAGCTTCTCCCCTCCTCCACCTTACAAATAAAGTTTAAATGGTAACTCATGACTGACGTAGCTTTGACTTATCAAGGCCCTGAGTTCTTCCAGAACTTACTTCTTGCTTGAAAGTTGATAAGGGGAGTCTCAGAGCTTCTTGGAGAAGGGTGTACATGCCAGAAATGAGGAAAGCAAGCTGTTCTTCTGAGAGGTTAGTGCTTTCTGCGATCAGCTTGACAGATTCTTTGCAGTCTTTTCCTTCCAATGCATTTACAGTGACTGCAAATAAGAAACCAGTGCAAGATTCTTTTACAAATGGGAAAATTTAGATACTGTAAACATGAACATATATATGTCTATAATTTTATTTGACCTAGTGTGTTGACATTTTTCCTGATATGAAACTGTCACTCCACATCTCTGTAAATACATCCAATCATTTACCAAAGGTCAGTCTCACAATACTTTACCAAGAGAATTTAAATGGATTATGCTTTTGCATGTTAAAATTGAAGATGTTTTTGCTGTGGAATTTTGTTCCAATGGGATATAGGAAGAAAGAGAAAGTTTTTCATCACTCACTAGCTTAAACTTGACTTGAGCTTTTTTCAACAAACTTAACTTGCATCAGAAGTCTGCTTGCAGCTTAACTACATTTTCTGACACACAGGTTAAGAGAGGACTGAGACAATAAACTAGTCAACGCTGGTCTTCAGTGTTCCACATATTAAATTTACATTGCAACATCAGCAGTGACTAAATATTATGCAATCAAGGAAGCAAAACTAAACCTTCAAGTCATATAGTTTGCACAACTGCTGATGGTACAAACTTTTGAAGGAAATGACTGTTCAGCCACGTAGTAGTATCAGACACTATTAACTGGTCTGGTTTTATCTCAAACTGCAGCATCTAATTGTTTTTCCTTCTTCCATATACAGCTTACATAAATTTTTTTGTTGTGTCAGCTTCTGTCCTGCAGTCTGATCAGTGAGTGGACTGCTGGAGCCATAGAAAGCTCCACAGTGGAAAAGGAGACAATCCACGCAATCTCATTACAGGATCATGGAATTAGATTGGTCGGTTACAATGTGACAGACTTACTATCATTTAATTACAATAAAACATGAAAAGATAAAAATGATTAGCAAGTCTTATTGAAAGCAAAGTCTTAAGATTAATACTAGTTTTAAAAAAGTTTGAATTGAATTGCCTTCCTTTCGTATTAGGTGGACTCCAGTGACTACTACCTTCTATTTCTGGATAAGTTTTCTTCCATTTTCAATTAAAGTGCACATAAAATTCAGTGATGAGTCCTGAATTATTGATATGGCTGGCTGAATTCATCTTACAGGACCCACAGGGCAGGTTTGGCACAAATTTTCTAGAAGGTGCATGATGCTAGTACCAAACTTCCCACACTGTCTGGAAAAGGCTTTGCCCTGAGCTCAAGCAACTGCCTTTGAGAAGAGGAGAAAGACTCCATTTACTGGAAAGACCAAACACAGATTAGCACTGAGGTCTGTCTGTCAGATCATGTCCAGAACAGGAAACAGGTTCCTGTCTACTTGTCCACTGAAATACAGCTTTGATCTACCTCTACAAAGAAAGCATTTTGTTTACAGTTTTTAGCCAGGTGACTTTGGTAACAGTATTTATTGTATTCTTCCTATTGACGGACCCTAAGAACTGGCTAAAAATCCACATCATCTTGTATGACCAACTTCTGTTATTCCAGAATTCTATATTTTTTTTACTCAGTAAGCCTCAGGGAACCTAGAAATATCAGCTATATTTCTAACAGTAAATCTAAGAGGGGAAAAAAAAACCCAACCACCCCAAAACATCCTGTGAAAAATCTATCTGCTGGGTCAATTTCTCCCTGTAGAAGAAAACATAAGGAAACCAGGCTTTAAAAATGACTTACTAGGCGATTTCACCACACCTAGAATAGTATCAGCGTATTAAAAATACTCCTGTAAAGGAAGTGAATTAAGTATTAGCAGAGGTCCGTTCAAGGAAGGAGCTACAGAAGTGGAAAGCATTACTTGCAAGAGAAGACACTATAACACTCCTAAGGAGGAGGAGCTCAACTTTTGCCTGTAGTCTCAAACTTACACTTGCAATTTGGCAGAGCCTGTAATAACACCAGCTGGATAGCCCTGAGACTCTGGTACATGCAATTTTTATATGCTAACTCAGCAGGCATATGAAGCAGCACTTTTTATATGAGTTATGGTTTAGCAATAGCATGAGAGCAACTTAAAAAGACAACTTTGTGCAAGATCCAGAGCAATTTAGATATAGTCTATTAAAATCTATCACATCTTCAATGACAACCAGTCCTTCTAAGGAAAAATTATTGTGTCCTGCAAATTGTTTAACACAAACCAAGAAGAGCAGAGGACAACTGTAGACTTCTGCTTCCTCTGCTTAACCTGGAAAACGCTTTCCACTGGCTCAGACTTTGTGAACCAACAGGGCAACGTTCACTTGCTCTAGCTTCAAAAATTTTTGGAAGAAGCTTCAAATATTTTTTAAAGACTGCTTGCTCCCCCTGCAGTAAAAAGCATTTATTGCACATTAAGTTTAAGTGATAACTTACAGTGAAATTAAAAATCACATGGGGCTTTGGAAAGGAGCAGACTTCCTGGCATTAATTAATAACAACTTCCTCATCTCCATTGCTGGTGCCCTAGGCTGTAAATACAGTTCCTTGTATCTATTTACTTCTGCCTCAAAGGCCCTAGTCTATGGTTTTCTTACTCTCACTTATTGTAAAGAAATACTAGGTACTTTGCTCCTTTTCTAACCCTGTGCAGTAATGCTTCTGAAGATACAGACAGATAGATGTGTGTGTTTAAAGAATTATCAGCTATAAGATTCTTTGAATCTTTACTAACTCAAATCAAGAAGAAAAATCCTGAAATTAAGTTAGCTGGAAGGACATGCACATAAGGGCTGGAGAGATATGCCATGTTGTGGAGAAGCTGGTCTCATTTCAGCAGGCTCTGCAAAGAGCTTCAGTTCTTTTGCTATTTAATCAATCCCACCCTTTGATTATTCCATAATTATTTTGAATATTATAGTTTAATCAAGGGGAATAATTCAAATGCAATATGGAACAGTGATTCTGATTTGGGCAGTCAAAGGTGCCATGAGAGAACCTCACCAGTCCTGCCTTACTGCAGAGGGAAACCTCACAGATAAAAACCAAGTCCCAGCTTCAGCAGGAGACACCATCACTTCGAGGTTTCCATATTTCTTTCTGCACCTTACAGACGTGTACATGGGGGCCTCCAGCTTTCCCATCACCTAAGCAATCTGACAGGGACTCAGCCACTGGCTCTGGGGGGAGGGAGAGAAGGGGCTGCAGCAGGGCTGTGTGAGCTTTTGAGGCCATCCACAGCTGCCAGAATCAGTGCCACAGCCTCACAGACTTTCAGGGGAAAACAGAACATAACCGGGAAAAAACTTTCGTTTTATTCAGCCCCCCGAAAACGGGCTTGGGCTTTCCTGAAGCAGAGGCGCCAGGAAAACTGCAGCCCGCCCGCGGAAGGCAGAGGAGAGCAGCGCTGCGGCCCCCGGGCCTCAGCCGCGCCCGCCCGGGGAGCGGGCCGGGCCGGGCGGCCCCCGCCGGCCCTCTAGGGGAAGCCGGCGGCGGGCAGGGAGCTGCGGGCGCCGCCGCCGCAGAAGGCCGGCGGCGGCGGGCGGAGGAGGGGGCGCGCTGGCCGCCACCGGGCCCCCGCGCAGGCCGCGGCCGGAGGGCCGCCCGCGCTCGGCCCCTACCTTTGAGGAGCCGCCGGAAAGTCTCCTTGTCCACCTCCCGCACGGCGCGGGCCATGGCCTCCACCTCGGCCGGCACCCGCGCGCCCAGGAAGCCGCTGCCGCCGGCGCTCTCGCCAGGCCCGTAGGCCGCGGCCTTCCCCGCCGCCGCCATGACGGCCCGGCCCGGCCCCGCCCCGCCCCGCCCTTTAGGCGCGGCCGCTGCCGTGCAGCCAGGGCGCGGGCGGGGGCGGGAACGAATCGGGGGGCGTGGCGCGGCGGGCGGGGGGGCGTGACGCGGCGGACTGAGGCGTGGCGAGGCGGACGGGGGACGTGGCGAGGCGGTGGGGGCGTGGCGCGGCGGGCGGGGGGCGTGGCGCGGCGGCGGGGGCGTGGCGAGGCGGGCGGGGGGCGTGGCGAGGCGGGCGGGGGGCGTGGCGAGGCGTGCGTGCGCGCCGTTCGCCCTCCGGCGCAGCAGGGGGCGCGGCAGGGGGCGCGGCGGCGGCGGCGGCGCGGGGCCGGAAGGCGCCCGGCGCGCGGGCCGCGGCGGCTGAGGTAAATCCTGGGGCCGGCGCGGCGCTGATGGCGGTGGCGTCTGCGGCTCGGTCGCCGCGGGCGTGAGGCGCTCGCTGCCGCCATGACCGAGGAGCTGTACGAGAAGTTCCTGGCCCCCGACGAGCCGTGCCCGCTGCTCTCGCCCCAGCACCCGCCGCGCGGCGGCAGCCTCAGCGAGGAGGGCTGCCTGGACGTCAGCGACTTCGGCTGCCAGCTCTCGTCGTGCCACCGCACCGACCCGCTGCACCGCTTCCACTCCAACAGGTCTGCGGGCCGGGCCGGGCCGGGCCGGGCGGGGGGCTGCGGCGGCCGCCGCGCCGAGACCGGGGCCGCGCCGCGCCGCGGCGGCCTCCTGGCGCGCTGCCCGCGCCGCGCCGCGGCCTCAAGCCCGGCCCCGCCGCCCGGGCCGCTCCGCGCCGGCTCCGTCGCTTCTCAGGTGTATTTGCGCCTTCCCGGGTGTCTCAAAGCCGCCGGGGCCTCGCGTTTGGGGGCAGCTCGGAGCGGCCGTGGCGCGGCGGCTCGGGGTGTCCCTGCGGGGCCGGTCCCGCCCCTCGCCGCTAGCGGAGGGTGGCTCGGGCAGGCTGCGATTTGAGGGGATCTGTGTTCTGGAAATTCAAATGCAGCGCTGCAAGGGAGCGCCAGTTGTGCTTATGGGATCGAGCCCAAGCCGGCTCTTGCTCACCCGGGAACCGAACCCTCCATCTTCTAATGTGTAGAACTAATTTTTTTATATATATCAGTAGCTTTTCAGAGATAACTTAATGCAGTTTCAACCCTGAACACGTGTGGGTGGGATGCTTTCTCTTCCCAGTTGAGTTACAAAATATTCTTGTTGTGCTTCTAGTACACCACAACATATGGCTGAAAAATAAGGCAACCTCTCTATTGAATTTTTATGAAACTATATGAAAATTACACCGTAAAACCTTGCTTATAAGGACAAGCTCTTAACTGTAGATTCCTAAGTGGTTCAACAGAAAAAATGCTGATTAAATACAATGTGTCCTTGTGCTCTGGGTTCTTGTCATAAGACTCAATGTAGCATGAACAGTACTTCTAGCAAATCTGTAATACAAACACGTGAGATACTGGCCAAATCTGCCTTTAGCTCCCTGTGCAGGTTTGTCTTTATATGTTGCCTTTCACTTGAGGATTGTGTTACCCAAGCCTGTTTGTTTTACAAACGCAGGCACTGAAGGCTTCTTAACTAGGTATTTCACTTGCTTGGGCAAGGACATGCCCTGTCTTGCACTAATTAAGCCATTAGAAGCCTACTGATTTACCTGTGGTGTTTGCAAAGGCTTTCTATTTTTCAAAGGCACAGTAATTGTAAGATGGTTCCCATTTCTGTGAACCCAGTTCATCCCAGCAGCTGCAGCAAGCTCCACTGTGAATGAGAGAGCTGACTGCCTGTAGCTGCAATGATGTTGCCTATGTAGAGTGTCTGTGCACAGCAGGGTGGTGATGGAGCTCTGCACCTCATCCTGTGTTTTAACAGGCTCCGAAACTTTGTCCTTTCTATCTTTCCTTTCATCAATATTTCATAATACTGGAACTATACTGATGTCCGAGCGCATGTTACGTCCCCACTTCCATATTCTGCTATGTACTGATTGCTTGCTCAGCCCCTAAAAGCACGTATATAAGGGATGCCAAAAGGGAGAGCAGGGCCTCCTGAAGCTGCGAGGAGAAATGTCTTTGAAATGATGTCTTTAATGTTGGATAAACTCATTGCTGGCCAAACAGGCATGGAGGAGAGTGCATCACTAAAATACATTATTTATATAGCCAACCAGGTATGCAGTTTAAATAACAAAGCTGAGTACCGGTCTTTCTGGAAAGAGGCACTGTTCAGCTTTTGCATTTAGAATAGGTAAATGTTTTTCTAGTTAGCCAGAACACAGTGGATAGACTGATGGAATAGGAATTGATTGCATAGGTTTGTATGTGTGGTGAATTTTCAAAGCCCTCTTCAAATTGTTTTGAATTGACCGTATTGCAGTGCTATGCTGACTCATAGTTGTCTCGACCTACTTTTCACCAATATGTAAAACAAATCCAGATATGGAGACGGGTTTCTTGAGCTCTTTAAATTCTGACTTACTGTCATTGAGTAGAAACCTGTTTTGTGAAATCTAATTCCTCAAATACTTTCCTTTAACAACAGCATTTGCTATCTCCTACATGAAATTATGAGGAAAAAGTGTTTTGTTTTGACACAGTAAGGCTTTCACATGGGTCAGTTTTCTATCTGGCACTGTTCCATTCCAGAGGCGTGCCCAATATTATTTGCGTTCAGAGTTAAAAATGGCAAATAATGGAGCCTTGGATATATCCGTGCCATGTTTCTCTAAGTATTAATTTTATGTGGGCTTATCATCCAAGAATTACTTGCTTGGATTAGCAAGTGTTATACTATCCAGAAGCCCAATTGATTTACTTCATAGTTTTGCTCTTTTCAATTTATAAAAAAAAATCCTACCAGTTTTAAAATCCCAATGTATGAGAAACTGTGTTTTTAGATTATTGTATTTAACAAACAATTTACATGCTATAAGAACTATGGTCCTAGGGTGGAAGATCTTGAGATAAAGTTGTGGCTGTACTAACTATGTATCGATTTTTGCTTGGCATTTTTAATGTCAAATTTCCTTTGGCTTTACTTACGGACCTTTTCTAAAATACTGGAATACTTCCATCAAAAATATTAGAATACTTCCATTTACATAATTATAACTTATTTCAACAAAATCAAAATAAAATTTTGTTGACGAGCGAAACGGAGATAACTAGGAGACTTGGAAATAAGCATTTTTCCAGGACAAATAGTGCCAGTATGTTTGCTGATTTCTATTGTTGTGGCTTGTTTTGCAGGTGGAACTTGACTTCTTGTGGAACAAGTGTAGCCAGCTCAGAGTGCAGTGAGGAGCTGTTCTCATCGGTTTCAGTTGGTGATCAAGATGACTGTTATTCATTATTGGATGACCAGGAGTTCACCTCTTTTGATCTGTTCCCCGAAGGTAGTGTCTGCAGTGATGTCTCTTCTTCTATCAGCACGTACTGGGATTGGTCAGACAGCGAGTTTGAATGGCAGGTAAGGATAAAATTTTGGAGACCACTAAATGATGAGTTTTGTTTTAATTGAAAAATCCTTAGCACTTGTTTCTTGATAGGTGCTGAAACCTAAAGGTGGATACCTGAAACTTCAATGATAAAGAAAATATTTTATTTTATTTTGTTCTAGGCTTCTTGGTCTGCATTAGGAAGTAGGGTCAGTTCCTCAAAGAGAAGTCATTACATATTATGGTTTCATGGTTTTAGGGACCATGTGTATCCCATGAGCTTAGATTCTATGTTTTGGGGATCTGCGCTGCTAATGAAATGTGGTTATAGATGTCTAATTCCAGTGATTTAGAGATATTGAATCTTCTTTGGAATGGAGCTGGCAGTAGGTAAAGCATAGAAGCTTTTACCGTATCCAATATCTATCTTCTTTCTGTGCCATGAGAGTGGAGAGCTGATTTTCCATCTCCCCAAGATGAGAAAAGCATGAAACCTATGCTGTTTTCTGCCTGGTCTGTATTATACGCAGTCCTAGTCAGATATCTGTAGTTTGTGATCTTCTTTGTATAGCAGTCTTTCAGTTGAGATATGCAATTTTTTTTACATTAGAGGCTTAGACCAGATGTCAACATATATATGACTTTGAAATAGGAGATGTGGTGCTTCAGGATTTACTGAAGATACTTTCAAAGTTTGTCATGAAGGCATAGATGCACAGTCTTCTAAATGTTGTCTCAAAGACAGAAAACACTGATTTCAGGAAAGTATGAATCCTGCTATATAGAAAAGGCAATTGAATTTAAGATAATATGGACTGAGGTTAGCTCTGAATTTCTTACTATTTTAGTCTAACTGCTAGTCTCTGTATGTACATTGTACCAAAGAAGTTACAACTGCATTTATGTAATGCAGCCTGTAGAAACAACTCTGATTGGATCCCAGTGATTCTGTGAGTTATGGAATTTCAATTACCTGATAAAATGTGGTTTTATCTTAAAGAGAGGCAATTTCCCACATCTTGGTTAGCTGACATTTTTGATTAGTGACTGGATTTCTCTATAGCAAGCATTTGTTATTAAGAGATGTACTTTATTGGACTTACAGAATTTTACAAAGACATTTTCATAGCTTTTTACAGCGTTATCTGGCAGACTCTGAGCGTGAGTAATCCAACTGTCACTTTAGCTGGAGGCGCATGCCTAAATTACGTGTCGGTTGTGTAAATGAAGATAAAGTTCTGCAGTTGCTTCCAAGAAAATGATGGTGATTTAATTTAATTGTCCTGTGCAATTACTGGATATAGTCTAAATTAGAAACCTACTTTAAAAATTATCTTTCTTAAAATTATGTTTTAGAACTGGATGTTTATATTTATTTGTAATGGATGATTTGTACCCTTCGTAGAGAAGGGAGATGGTAAAAAGCTACATTTTTCTGTTTCCTTGAATGTAAATTTTAAGAGGATTAATAAGTATAGAAGGTATGGTTCGAGTTTGCTGTACGTCAGTTCTACAAATTGTTGTAACATTAAATTACTCATAACCCTGCAGTACTTGTTTATTAAGAAGTTTGACAGCGTGCATAGATAACTGATGCTGTGCTAATTTGACAGTATGTTTTGAATTGTTAATAGTGTTGGAATGACTTTAAACGTGCTTACCGTATTCTAAGGCTTTGTTCTGTTTCTCTTGCATGTTGCAAGTTGCCTGGCAGCGACATTACAAGTGGGAGTGATGTGCTTTCTGATGTTATACCTAGTATTCCAAGCTCTCCTTGTCTGCTTCCAAAAAAGAAAAACAAGCATAGGAATCTCGATGAACTTCCATGGAGTGCAATGACAAATGATGAACAGGTGAAACTGGCTTTTTCCTATGTGCAAACAGTAAAATACAGAAGAATTTTTAATTAGCACTACATCTTAAGACATACTGATTGCTGTAGATTTAAATGAAGCCCTATACAGTAGTACTTGATCTTTTGAAACTGAATTTTCTTGTCTGTTCCCTCTGTAATAGGCAGTTTAACATGTGCTTTTCTATCCTGAGTTTTAAGAGGCTCAAAAATAAGGCAAGCATCATAGGAAGTGTGATATTTGAGAACATTTTGCCCTGCTGGTTTCTTCCTTTTATTTGTGTTATTCTTTTAGAATCAATAATACTTTAAAAAAATGACCTGCCTTTCTCTGGATCCTAGGTTGAATATATTGAATATTTGAGTCGTAAAGTCAGTATGGAGATGGGGCTTCGAGAGCAACTTGACATTATTAAGATTATTGATCCTACTGCTCAGATATCACCTACAGATAGTGAATTCATTATTGAACTGAACTGTCTTACAGATGAAAAACTGAAACAGGTGCGTTAAGATTTGTATGCATACCTTTGGGGGGGTTGGTTTTTTCTTCTTTTTTAGCCCTCTGACATCTGGTGTGTCTTGCAAAGTCTCTTACAAGATCGTGATCAATTTTTCTGCATAGTCACTAGATACAAGTAGATACAGTAGAGCACAATCTATGATATTGTCAAGAAGAAAACTAGAGTTCAAAAGCATATTAGATATTAGAGGTTCATATGAAAGACTTTTGATTATATGATCTCAGTAAATGTTGGAAGTCTAGCAGTTGGTTTTGAAATGCTGGCATGTACGTAGTGAGTTATGCTTTGGGACCATTGCTACTTACAACTAAATTTAATCCCCTTTGTAAGACTCTGAACCAGCTGTTGCTTAATTTGCTTGCTGTATGTACACTAGAGTTTAAACTTCAGTGGGGGAGACCATGAACTTCATATAAGGGGTCTAAAACAATGTATTTAAAGATATTTACATTTGTAACAGAAGGATATTGTGACTGATGAGTATTGTAGATACTCTCTTGTCAGCTTAATTTTCATTGAAGTGTGATGCGTTGTTTGGGAAAGACAGTATACAGAATCCAGACAGGCTGAACTCCTATGAATTTCTTTATTTTTTGTGAGTATAATGGAAACAAAGAGTTAAAATAGCAAATATTTGCTGCTTTTATGGATTTGGCCAATTTCATATTTCAAGCAGTTTATAAATATCTTAAAGTAGAAAGCTACTGCTTTCCTTATGGCCACTTTTATTTGGGTATATCTAGGAAAATCTTTTAAAATTGTGCCTAAATAATTTAATTCACTGGAAACTGACTGATGCTCCTCTTCAGTGGTAGTGTTATAGTTTACTGTTACCTAGCAGAAAACTGGGAGTGAGGGGGAAGGTGGACCCTCCCACTCCCACACAGACCGCTGCTACTTAGCTTTTACCTTTTTGTATTTAAGTTAATGTTGAAGATGTTAAGCTAGTTGTCCTCTTAATGGTTGTCAGATGGCTTGCATTTAACCGACCACAGCTAAACATTTAAAAAGTTAGTTAGTTTATTAGTTAACTGAACTAATCCAAGAACTTGATTGTTATTAATAGGCAAGCTGTATTTTACCATGAAACAGGGTATCTCAATACAGTATTTATCAGGCTTTAGTAATCCTACTGCCTCTGTCCTGAAGGTGAGAAACTATATCAAGGAACATGGACCTCGACAACGATCTGCCAGGGAAAACTGGAAAAGGAGCAGCTACAGCTGTGCAAGTACCAGTGGTGTGAGCGGTGCCAGTGCCAGCAGCAGCAGTGCAAGCATGGTCAGCTCTGCAAGCAGCAGTGGTTCTAGTGTTGGCAACTCTGCTTCAAATTCAAGTGCCAACATGAGTCGAGCGCACAGTGATAGTAACTTGTCAACAAGTGCTGCAGAAAGAATCCGGGATTCAAAAGTAAAGTTTCTAATCGTGTGCATGTGTATTAACCTGTGCAACTTGTTAAAGTCACTTATGTGATCTTGATTGGGATACTTGTACTGAAGGAGTGTGATTAGTAACTGTGGATCTGCTGAAATTATCTAGCTAAATCAGTGTTGACTGATTTCTCTGACATGACCATAAGAAATATAAATGTCTGTTCTTCTCATAATTTCTCCTGTAAGTGAAAGTCTGATGTTTGTATGTGGTAGATCTTCTGATTGCTTTCGATTATTTTGAATAAGGTGAGTGCTTGAAGGGCTGATGAATCTAATCTCATTTGTTGAATGAACACAATTTCATCAATAAAATTTATTCAAGAATAATCAATCTCATCTAGACATAATTTCTGGATAGTAAAGACTCTCTCGGTATATTGACTAGAAGTTTCATCAGGCTTTTCAAATCTTCTTCAAATTACTCTTCCAACATGTCTCATGAGATTACTTGGTGAAGAGGGACATACTGAAGCATGATTCAATAAAAGTAGTACTGTGGCACTTGTCCTGTGTCATAATTTCAATCTCAAGTGTGGAGGGGAAGAGCAGTTCCTGCTTGCTCTTCATCATCCCAAGTTGGACTTTGGTTTGATCTCTTATTGTAGGATTGTAACTCTTCTATAATAAGGATTCTCTGATCAAAGACTCAGCTATGCAACGTAACAGGATGGTGTTGTGCTATAAAACTGAGACATGGTGAACGGTCTTGATCCACAAGGTAGAACAGAATTTATATACTTATCTAATGCAGTCAAAATAAGCTTATTTACTTTAGTACCAAGTATGACTTTGGGTGAATGCTTGTACCACCTCTGAAGAGTCATTTTGGTTGTTTTTTCAGAGCAGATCTTAATTTAGAGGTTCATGTATGTCTTTGGTTTAAAAAGCAGTTTCTAATTCATAGAAGAAAATCTTATTTTTTGTCTTATCTCTATTTTGACAGAAACGTTCTAAACAACGGAAACTACAGCAAAAGGCTTTACGCAAGAGACAGCTGAAAGAACAAAGACAGGCTCGTAAGGAGAGACTGAGTGGATTATTTCTTAATGAAGAAGTACTATCTTTAAAAGTGACTGAGGAGGACCATGAAGGAGATGTGGATGTTTTAATGTGACAGGGGTGAATTTATCAGTGTTCTTTCTAAGCCTTAAACGTATTATCCTTATTGTTTACATATATTTCTTGACCAAATTTTGATTAGTGTTAATAATATAAACCAGATCCTTTCTCAACTGTAACTTTGGTAAGCTGTTCTAAGTGTTGAGTAGCTTGATCTTTTTAGACTAATTTCGCAACAAATACTTCAGGAACTTCATTGACTTCTGAAAATCTGCTGAATAGATACTATTTTAAGGAGAAATTAATTTGGCTAATATGCTACTTACCTAAAGAAATCAATCTAGAGATGCTTTTGGATGACATTAAGAATGCAGTAGTATGCTTCAGCTTTTTTCCCTAATTAATGTTTCACTTGGCATATTCTCTCTTTTCCTTGTTTGTTATTGGGAAGACTGTTTAGCATGAGAAACAAGTCTTTAATTATATAAGATTTTCTTTGATCTTGCTCTTGGATCATACAAAATCAAAACACTGTGATAAATCTTTCTAGAAGTTATGATTGTGACTTTTCTCAAATTCCACAGAAAAGAAGAAGCAGGACTTCTAATGTAGAGAACCTGTAACACAAATAATACTTAGTAATATAGTTCTTTAGGAAGCATTTACAATTAAAAAAAAGAACCTTGCAAACTTAGTATTTAAAAAGTTATTTTGCTGCTCAATATCTTATAGTCTGATTGTTACTAATAGTTAACCAGCACATCCCTAGTATTGCTACTAATTAAAACATCTTTATGCATTAAAGTACACTAATCTTCAATTAAACTGTCTAGGACACTACTACAGTATGGCTACTGAAAAGAAAGTGCAAACAACTCTGGCGCTTTTTTTAAACCCAGAAGTATATCTAAATATATTCGTTTTGCTGGCAAGAGAACTTAATGCAATTGTGTCTTTTTAATTATATGTTAAGTCACTTTATGACCTAGCAGAGTATAAGTTTTCTTTGTGGGTCATTGCATCATTACTAAAATATTTCAGAATTCTGTGTTTGAAATACCTCTTTTTTAAGAAAAAGAGGTGAACTTGGGACTTTCATGTAGGGAGATAATTTTACCTTTTTTACTAATCCTGTCAATCTGTAAAGTGACTTCTGTGTTTATCTTAGAACTTCTTGCTACAGGATACCTCCTCCCCCTCCTGATGCTTCTAAATTTGAGCGCAAAATTCAAAGGTTTACAAAAATATTTTCTGGATTTGAATTTAGGAGATTGTTTATTATATTGGTGCTTCATTATTTTCATTTTGCTCTTGTGAATAAAGAGTTCGTCAGTTTTGGGCCCAGGTACGTATAAATGCAAGGATATAGCCCAATCATGCTGAATTGCATGATTGACTTTATGTAGCTATGGGACGATTCATGTCCATTTCATAAGTCCTACTTGCACTTACTAGCCCTGATGGATCCATTTTAGTGGGCTCCATTTAAATCTCACTCTTGGCAGGCTGTTAAACTAAGTTGAGGAGAAATGGTATTCTGTGAGCAATGAAATGCTAACAATAATACATTTAAGATCGTATATCAGAATAAAACTAAAAGTGAACTTATGTATTTTTAGGAAATAACGAACCTGCCTAGGACTAGGCCTACCTTACTATCAAGACATGGACACGCAGCTCTAATTACAAACTGCCAACTGAGAACCACTTGTACACTGCTGCAGGATGTGTTAGGTTTCTGAAATGGCTAGAATGTGTTTATTTCAGAGATGGTATTCTATGTAGTCTCTGAATAACCTAAACAGTAAAATATTTAAACTATAGCATGAGAAACATCTTTGATTAAAAAAAAAAAAAAAAAAGAGGTCCACAATCAAAATAGTATATGTAAATTTAAACACTCTCACTGCCACTAGACCATAGGTACCCAGACTTGGCCAGTGACCACTTAAAAACTAAATAATGTTATTTTAAACTTGCATACTACCCATCTCATATTGCCAGTCATTTGGCCACTAACTGGAAGTGACTGTAACTTGTCAATATTCCTTGCGCAGTGCTACAGCTGGCTGATATACTCCTTTCCTCCTGATGAAATAGTGTTAAAAACTTAACAGTGTTCAGATGCCTGAGAATGCAGGAGTTTAATGTAGAGTTTATTTTTAGAATCTCAGAGGAAAAAAAATACATTGCTGTCAATTTGACTATTTTCAGTGTCCAGTTGTTGAACTCTTGCAACTTAGAATGGCAGTTACAGAGGAATTCATTACGAAATGTTTCACTGTCTTTGCACTGTTACAGTTCAGTAAACCTTTACTTTCTGCAGTGATTTTGAAATGTTAATCTCTCTCCTTCCCACTCCTGAAAAAATACATGCTTGATACTGTGGAGCACTGAAACTCTGAAATGAACTGTAAGAAGTGTGCAATACCTCAGTGTGGTGGACTGTGGAAGTCTTGCTTTATTCTGTATCAGCAGCTCTTCAGAGTTTAAAATCCCTCTGGCTTTGAGACCCCTCTTTTTGAAGAGGTACAGCTTTTTCTGGTCACCTGTCTACCAGCTTCCAGGGAATATGAAATGAGGGAGTGACAGTAGTTATCCTTATATTGGTGTGAACAGGTAATTAATCTGAATGATTAGGTGGTTCCAATTACCAATTATTGTATTGAATGAAAGTCTTGAGTACCTAATCAGTACGCAGTACCAGAGTAGCTAATAGTGGTAGCTCATCTCTAGCTGGGTACTTCAGTCACTTGTGTAACTGTTCAAAGGAGGAAAAAAAGTGGATTTCCAGAAGCACTGTGTTAACAACTTATAGCTTTGTGGTCTCCTAGTTCCAGGAGGTTTATAGCTTAAGGCTACAAAACTGCGAAAGCTCTGATCAGAAGGCAGACTGTCTTTATGCCAGTGCTTGCCTGAACGTTGTCTTTGCCAAGTACTTGGCATCTCAGAAAACCAGACTTGAAGTAACTGCGATATTCCAGATTGGTTGCATCCGTACTTTCTACAGTGCTCAATATTATATGAGATCCCTCGTAGTTCTAGTGATGAGCTTCTCTCTCTCTCTCTCTCTCTCTCTCTCTCTCTCTCTCTCTCTCTCTCTCTCTCTCTCTCTCTCTCCCCCCCCACCCCCCCAATACTGGGGCCTTTCCTTGCAAGGTGCTGGATGCTTACAGTTTGTGCTGGATACCCGTGGCGTCAGTCTGGCAGTTAGTTTTAGCAGTCTGTTGTCGTTCTGTAGCTATCGGAACCTGACAAGTTCTAGATAGTCTCCTGTAAAACAAAGCAGGAGCAGCAGTGGCTAACAGCCAAAGTAGCAAAATAAGATTTAACTAAAATTCCAATTTTTTTGGCAGTGCTTTTTAAAAAGGATTTGAATTTTATTTCTAAGCTTGACATTTCCTTCAATGAAAAACAGAGACGAACAAAAAACTAGTATGTGTATGGCTCCACAGTACTGAAGCAATATATCTAGGTGCTTTGAACCCACTGTAATATGAATGTAATCAGTTTACACTCTGTAATATTAACTGTTTGCTTCCATGGTAATTCTTTCTCTAAAAAGGCTTAGAAGGAGCACTGAAAGTCTGATTGCAAGAGGACTGTAAACAATAGAGAAGACTTGTTTTTTTTATATATATATATATATATATATATATGATTTTAAATATGAGGAAGAAAACTAGTTGCCTGACAGACCTGTTAATATTTGTGCGTTTATCTAACTTCAGAACCCTTCGTCTCTCTTAAGATATTAACTATTTTTCTTTATATGGGAAACGATTAAAGGGTAGTTATAGTATATTCAGCGTGGGATGCTTACTGAGAAGAGCAAGCAAAGTCGTGCAAGACTTGCCTGGGTTTAACTTTTAGTTCTCGTATTGTGGTTTAAAACCTGTGAAGATTACTGTCTGGGGAAAAAGCTGCTTAAATTTATTCATATGCGCTTACATCAGAGTGCATATTAGAGAAGCATATAAAAATGGCAATATTTACTGCTCATCTAAGCTAAATGGCCTGAGGCCAGTACTTTTTCCTAAGACTCTATGAGCTTTGAAATCAGTTGACACCTTGCTCCATAAATACTAATTACCTAACTATTTTGGGGGTGCTCTTGAAGTTCACTTTTTGTAAGCCAGACTTTTAAGCCAATAGATCTAACAATATTGGCCATGAAAGTTCTTGAGTTTACTGTTCTTGCAGTTCTTTGGCCCAGAAAATCTGGTCAACATGTGGTTTTCCACTTCGGAACTGCAAGGATTGCTTATTAATATACCAAGTGCAAATGTTAGTGACAGTCAAAGCTTGTCTGTTTTGATTATTAAGTCTCAGTAATCATACCTGCATTTCTCTCTTATCTGGCAAACTTTAAAACACTTCCAGTTTGCAAGAAAATTCTTAAATACAAAGGAAAAAACGTGATGTTGAAGCCTTGAATATAATTCATAACCAAAGCAAGGAGAAAGTGGAGTTTTGTGGTGTGTATGGGGGTTTGGGTTTTCTGTTTTTTGGTTTATTTTTGGGGGATGGGTGGGGAGAATAGGAGGTTAGAAGGTTGGATGGGTAGATTAGAGTGAATGGAAGTGATTATATTGAGGCTTCTTTTTTTTTTTTTTTTGTTTTTTTTTTTTTTTTTTTGTTTTTCTTTCTTTCTTTCCAGGTTCTCTGCTAATTGTATGCTACAATGCACTTTTGTATAGGAAACTGTCTTCTGTACATTCTGTACCTACTTTCCACAATGTTTATAAGAGACTTTTTTTCTGAAGTTGTGAAGGATTTATCAATAGCTGCCATGCTGGTGACTGACGCTGTTTATTTCAAGCTTTCATTGTATTTGAAAATAGTCATGTGCATATTGAAGCACGGGTTGCAATTAAAACTGGCAACATAGCAAATATATTCTGATGAAACTATGTGGTATCTTGTTCAGAACAGGAGGGGTTTATGCATAGGGCTTGTGTACTCACTGCTTAGGCAGAAAATACAAATAAATGTAGCACGTATCAACTATCCTTGGTGTTGGAAAGCAAACCAGTCCCTCCTCACTAGTTCTGTTTTGGTTATCCACAACACTTGATCAGAATTGTTTTGTAGAAAAACAATCGTTTGTTCTGAACAACCTGACTTTTATGCCAAAGGATGATTTCTTTTTAAATTTTATTTGATTCTCATATTCTCCTCCTCCTCCTCTCCCTTCCCCCCCCCTCTTTTTCTCCTATGCTTCTGGACATAGGTAGTCTAATTGTTTGTTTCCAGCAGTAACTCTAGATCTTCCTCAGCTGTTACTCTCAATGTCTGTAATCATCAAACTCTCACTTATCCTGTAATACTTAATCCCTAGTGGGACTTTCTTACAGGCTGATAATTTACCATGCTCTTGGAGTTCATCATACAACTCCTGTATGTCAGTGTATCACAAATCTAGGCCTCATTTGTTGGAGCAGGAGCAAGTGTGGTCAGTGATTTCGGAAGCTGCACACCAGGACCCACAGCAATTGCAAGGACGATGTAGTGGCTATGGCTTGGTGGTAGCCGGTGGTTTGAGTGGGCTGCAGTGAGGGTGCTCTTGCCATCACCTGTATGTTCTGCGATGCCTCTGAACTCATGATGAAATTCACCTTCTGCAACACTGAGGTTTCAAGTGTAGTGTCGTGATTTTTTCTTTGTTTGTTTGTTTTTGTTTCCTGGGAATTTGGCAGAAAAATCCTGAAAATCTAGTAAGAGAATAGCTAATTTAGGGATGTATTTGTCAGTGATTCATGCAGCCTTTTGCATTGCCTCAGGCGCATGAACTGCCTTGTTCATCCCAGCAAAGGCTCTGATTTTTGTTTAGATTTTAACATCTGTAAGTTCTTGACATTTCCACCCCCAGACTATTTCTGGAGGTATTAAGGGATGGAGGTGGAGGGGGACAGATGGGGGTAGAAACACTGCATGTCACAGCCAATTTTGTCAAACTGTCAGAGACCTCTAATTGTTGTAGAGAGCGTGACTAGGAAGCTGCAAAATTTAACTACAGAAACTACCGCTCTTAAGACGCTTTGCATTTACTCCAGCACCGTGCTTGGTTTTTGCCTCCTTCCACCCGAGAGCGAGTGACAGGGGAGGGTGTTTTGCAGCAGCAGAACAAACTGAAGCACTGCTAAGGACCTCGACGCGCTGTGCTGTCTCCAGCATTAAGGATTAATTGCACCCTGGATAGCCTGTGGAGGCTGCGGAGGGGCTGATGCCGCGGTCCCCCGCCGCAGCGTCGGCCGAGCGGCTGTGCGAGGGTCCTCCCTGGCGAGCGGCTGCCCCTCTGCCGAGGGAAGCCGTACGGGCACAGCTAAATACTGCGTGTTACGAGACTCTTACTGCCCTGCTTAAAGCTCTGCTGGTGTCTGTCTCAAGTGTGCCGTGTTTCGTTACCATGAGATTTTCTTCTGTGACAGTCAGATGTTGTTTGGGCACAAGCTGAACTTTAACTTCCACTTTTGGCGAAAAAATCTTTAAACTTCCCGTTTCAAATTGTAGGGAAAGATGGCATTGGTTATGAGCTTGCTGTCCGCAGCCCGCCCTTACTGCTGGCCTGAACTGTGTCCAACACTTCCTAGCACTGAAGTAGTTCTGACTTGGTTCCTAGATCCTCCATCAAAGGTGAAGTACTTCTAATATTAACCTGTGCGTCCCAGCGGATGTCCAAGGAAATGTTTATTCGCCTTGTTCCAGAGCCTTCGTCAGGAGCTGAAGGAATTGCCACGTTGCTACGGAGTTTCTTCTGGGGGAAGGGTATCTGTCGCTGTCGCTGATCCTGGGAATGACAGCTCTGCTCGCGAAGAGGAGTCGCTCGCTGATGCTTGCTTTCGCTAGAGGGAGTGCTGTGGTCGTTTTACTGCCCGGTGGGACTAGCTGCTAAGCTTGCTTTGCGGCGTGCTTTTAAATTTAAATTTTAAATATTTTTTGCTTTATTCCTTTATATTCCACTAAAAAAATATTAGGGAGATTAATTTCTACTCTTATGCTGTTTTTGTAGGAGAAAGGTGCCTGTAAATAATTACTTTATTATAAAGCATTTTAAGTGACTAGGAAGAAAAGATCTACTTTTTCTATTAGTGGTGAATGCTACTTTCTGCCTGCTACTGCTTATTGCAGTTGAAAGATGGAGGTATATTCCTGTTTAATGTTAATTTTGTACACTTACTGTATTGCTACTTTAAATTTTCCAATCTTTGTTTTGATTTCAGCCTTCTTCAATGTGGGCCGTGAATTTTCCTGTTGAAAATGATAGGGGCTGATAGAAAATGAGCAATCAGTTCTGAACGCACCGAGTCGCATAAGGCAGATACCTGTCCGTCACTGCTTTGAGGAGGGCTAGGGGAGAGAAGACATAGTTTGCCTACCTCTATATTTTTTTGATAGTAACTTTTGAATAGGGCTTTCTTTGGAGCAAGGGAAAATGCTGCTTCTGCTGGAGATTTTCTGTAGTTATGGCTTCATTTTAGTCTTCCCCCCAACTTGTCTGACAATCATTTACTAGTGTTAAAAAGCTTATTAACGCATGTTACAAATGCAGGGAACATGTAAGGTGTTCCCCCTGGTATCTCTGGTTCAGACTTGGAGAAGGTCAAGCTTTAAAAGGTCCTGTACAGAGTTAGGAGGGCCTTGAGCACTTGGAGGTGATTGCACAGCCATGCCAACAGCTGTCACCTATCAACAGCCTCTGTAAAATGCAGAAGAAAATGAAGTTCTAGTCACTGAGTGAAACACTTGTTTAGACAAATTGTTGCCCAGCGCACAGCTTTATAAGCTGTTTGGCTCAGAACTGAGCACCTCCCTCCAGTGCAGAGATGCTCTCTTGTGTTCAGCTGGGAAGCCGCTGCAGTCAAGCCTGGAGCGTGCTGGTGGTCTGGCAGGGTGAGCCAGGGCTGCTTGTGCCTGGCTGCTCACTTAGCCTTGCTCCCGTAAGAAAAAGCTGTCTCTTCCTTCTCAGCTCTCCGGCCTTCACAAGGGAAGTGCCGTCGTGTGTATCGTATGACCCAGCTAAGTTCAACTTCTCAGCATGTTTGGCTGCTATTTCTGGAGTATGGGGAGGACTTATGCTGGTGGCTGGGTCCTTGTGAAGTCCTGGACTTCACAAGCCCTTGTGCTCTCTTTCTCTCTCCTGATTAGCTACTGCATGATCTTTCAAGAAGACTTTTTTTTTCTGCCCATAGGAGTTGGTTAAAAGTTGCCATATGAATTTTGCCTGAGTTTAACAAGCTACATTGTACTAGCGCTTCAAAAATTTCCTTGCTTCACTTCTAGCAGCAGTGCACTGCTTCGGCTGTGGAGGAGCTGAGTTGGCTCACGCTCAAGCGTGCCGAACCTGAGGAAGAGATCAAAGGGCAGCTAGTTCCTCTGTGACCAAAACGTGAAATTTCTTGGGAAACTTGCCTTGCTTATCCCTCCTTACTGATGGCCTGTAAATGGGGGGAAAAAATACAGAGCAAATGGCCTGAAAGCTAAGGTGCCAAGTTTAAAATAGCACTTTAGCAACATCTGTGTGGATGTTAAATTGTAATATGGCTCCTGTTAAGGTAAACTTCCTATCAGGCTCCCAGGAGCAGCTTCTTAAATCATTAATTCCAGAATAGCTCCCCTAGGGGAAAGTGTGTGCCCAAGTAATCTTGTAAGGAAGGGAGTAAACTTGTCAGAGATTGCAGAGTGGAGTGCTTTTAAAAAAGCAATATACAGCTGTTAACAGCTATGTAATTCTCTTAATTTTTTTTGTTCCTTCCCATTTCTTGGTATTTGTTTCCAAGCTTAGGTAGCTGGGAGGCAGTTCATCTAGGCCTCGGCTGTCTTTGTTCAGAGTAGGAACAAACTGATGAGTTACAGGGGCTGTTTCTGTTTGTATATAGTAGGAGCAAAGGGTAAGCTGAGCATGTTCTTTCAAATAGCTGGTTATTCTTTGAGGATGAATTTTGCTGGACGTAGTTTAGATCACTTTGCAGGTCTGGTCATTATCTCCTGCATTCAAGGGATACCTAGAGAGGTTATGCACCAACCACTAGCTGGAAAAGCAGTAGAAGTACGCAGGAACTGCTAGCAGCAGATTTATTCGTTGAGCAGCAGATGCTCCCCATACGGGACAGGTTTGTGTTTATCCCAAGATCTTGTGCTTTACCTTTTTCTGAGCCAGAGCACTGTGTACATTCAACCTCTGCTGGCTAGTGCTTTCTGGCGATAGCACGAGCTGCTTGGCAGTTAGGTTATTTTCGCTTAGGACATCACAGCTCTTGGATGGTTCTGCTTGGCAATGCCTGCCCGCTCCTCTGGAAAAGAGAAGACCTTGGGGGTTTTGCCACCATACCCCTTTGGTAATGCTGCTACACTGTGGAGAATCAGGCTGCAGTCTCAGTGTAAACCCTGTATTTTCCAAATGACCGTGATTCCTAGTATTACCAACATGACAGATCAGAACAAAAACATTGTGTGTGCTAGGTCTAAACACTTGTGAATTACTGTCCTGATTATGGCTTGCACCGTACCGTCAGGAGTATATTCAGCTAGAGTCAACCAAGGACTCCCTTCTGAGAGCATACCTGATCGCTGAAGCTGAGCAAATTGTCATGTATTTATTTAATGTTCTTTAAATCATGTTTGATATTCAGCCAATTCTGCTTTAAATTAGTCCCTGTCTAATACAGGGGTCCAGGACCAGTCCCTACCTGGGACTGGTACAATCTTCTGCCCTGTAAAACTACCCTTTGTAGGCTGGAAATAATCCCTCCAGAAATAACTTACATTGATTAATTTGGTGGGCAGATAAAGATGCATGCATAGGTATAGGCAGGCATTTAAATTCATTAAATTCAAGAAGGGGAAAAAGTGTCATAGTGCTAGCAAGCCTTTATGAAGCCTGAAATAATATTTTCTTCTGCTTAATATTTAAATAAGATGATTTTATTTACCAAATAAAGTATCGTAGTGTATCACTTACAAACATGTCACTCAACAAATCCATGCACTTCCTCCTGAAACAATTTAGATCATAAAACTGTTTGTAGAAGTTACAAATGTTAGTCAACCGAAAATGAAGCATGGTCTAAAATCTTAGAACAAACCCATTTGCAGACTGATAAACCCATTTGCAGACTGATAAAATGAGTGTAATTTATGTTCTATATACCTTATTGGCACATGTGTTAAAATTCTGGAATATATATCTATTTTTCTTAGTATTACATTAGCTGTAATTTCTATGTAATGCTTCAATTCATTTATATATTTGCACAGCACATTATCAGATAAAAAAGTGCCAAAATGTGTATAAGGAGGTCATCACTTTAGCTTAATTGCATACAAATTTCCTGCAGACTCTGATGCTTAAGACCAATAACGAGACTGCTACAGCTAGAATAAACGCATTAGCCTATAAATTTAGAGTTCTACCTGCTTTGCAAAGGGAGAATCATCTCTAAATGAGCCTAGTAACATTGATTTGTGATTAATCATTTTACTTAGTGAGTCATCTATGATCACAGTACAACAAAAATGTCATGTTTGCTTAGTGGCATTAACTCCATTTATCTTCTCTGCATTCGGAGAATTGCCTTGTTGTCAATGTGGGACTGGGAATACAGCTGAACAGTTCTGTTGTTAAAAGACTTTTGATGTCAGTTTATCCAAAGCAAAGTTTAAGCAAAAAGTGATTTTTTTTTTTTTGGGGGGGGGGGGAGGGGGGGGGGATAACTATTCCCTTCCTTGAAACTTAATTATTCTATCGGTCAAGTCAAAACATTTACAGTAATGATCTTGCATCTGCAAAGTCAAAATAATTTAACCCTGAAAACATGTGTTACTCTGCTTGCTTCCAAATTTTTCTTTTAAGGCCATCTTTGCAAACTAGCCAGTACACTTAACTGTCTATGTTTGAAACTACTTTGCTTTACAATTTGCAAAGTAAACCCAAATCTCCCATTCTAGAAAGGGGTTCAGCTTTACCATATTAACATTGCGTTTCTGGTTGGATGCCCTCAGAATGGTTTTCTGAAAATACGCTGTCAAAGAGCCTTTATGGAAAGTGATAGTCATTATTGCTAAGGAAACATTTTTAATTTGCTATATGTTAAGACGCGTTATCAAGCCTTGCCATGTTCCTGCTCTATCCCTCCTTTCCTCCCACCCCCCAGTAAAGACTAGAAAGAGTTATGCTGTTCTTCAGTAACACCTACGTTGTTCAGAAACAGGACATCAACGTGCTAGTTTTTTAATGCTTTTTTGTTGTTGTTTTCTGTTTTTATAGTAACTCTTATTCCAGAATGTCATATTGGCAGGAGTCTGTCTGCCTCGTCCAGCAAATAGAGCACTAGGTCTACAAACTAGACGCCTGGTGTCCCATGGTCGTGTCCCGTGCCTTTGCTCCATCTCTTGGCAGTGTTTTCCTCTTCTACCCTTCAGCTGTTGCCTTCAAAACGAAGCCTTCCCTCGGGTTTGTTTGTACAGCACTCGGCGCTGCGGCACCCAGATCTCAGCCAGGGTCTCTGCTCGCTGCCAGAAGACTGAAGGTAGAGATGAGTCCCGCTTGCACAACGTTGCAGCCTGATAGAAAGGTTTGCTGTGAAACAAGCTTGGGGAAGGATAGGGGTGTTCAGAACACGAAACGTTTTAAAGGCTCCCAGTGAAATGGAACTTATAAAGGAGATGAACAGTTGCCCCGTAACAGTTGGATGTTGTGATTTGTACCAGCAGTCCAGAGAGGCTTGGCTAGCGTAAGTATGCCCTGGCTAGGTAATACTGATGATTATTCAACTATCAGGGAGTAATAGATGTATAAACTATAATTAAGCTATTTTTTTGTGCAACAGAGTAGAGCAATTAAGAGGCACAGTATAATTCATGTTTTCTGAAATGCAGCAAATACCAAAACCAAATAACAAACTACCTAGTAGAGACAGTACTGCAAAGCGAAATTGTAGTTAACTTGCTAGAAAAAGATCTCTGATTTTGTTCAGGCACTAGAGAGGCATTTTTAGCAAACCAGAAACCAGCATATGCAGAGCAAGCATTCTCTGTAATTGAAGGCTGGGAAAGATGAGTTACAAACATTGATGTAGCTAGATGCTATTTTATCCAAAATGATGCTTTTGCTGATCTGCATACATCACTCAGGTGACAGAAAGGAAGTGTGCCGAGCATCAGATCGGGGGGAGAACAAACCTTGCGGCAACTTTGCTTTGGAGAGGAACATGTGCACACAGAAGGTGCAGTGAGGATGAAAAATTCTCACCTGCCCTGTATTGCCCATTCAGTGTTTAAAAAATTCAGTTAGATCTCCACATGAGAAAATTACTTTAAAAATCACTAATATGCAAGCATGCTTGCGTAAATATAGCTGACCTCTGGTTATGGATTTAGAATGTGTGCTTTCATGGTTTCTTGCAGCTATGGAAGCTGAAAGTTATCTTTAAAGGAAGAGACACAGTCCTGCAATTTAATAATGGCATCAGTGAAGCTTAAACAAAAACACTACTTACAGTGAATGCCTGCAACCTTGGATAATGTGCCTGGAGAAGGGCATTTCAGTGTGATGAATCTTAAATTAAAAAAAAAAAAAAAGCCTAGGACTAGTTGCTGCTTCTGTGGTAGCAGTGTTTGTTTTCTTTAACTTCACAACTATAATTGCCCACTTTCTGTGCAGTTTTTAATGATGATCAATATGAAAATTCTGGAACTGTTTAGCTGAAGTAAGCTGAGTCATTGGACCTAATAGTCATTTGTTTGACTAAAAGGAGCCTCTTGTGATGTGATGACTAATGTGGCACAAAGATGCTAATGCTCAGTGTATACATAAATCATTAAATGCTTAATTTGGATTTGGAAACCTGAGGCAACAGTTTGCTCCATGGAGAAATAGCTACATTTATCTCCATATATCCTGAACCAACTGTCTACAGAGACCTGGAATTCATTAGAAAGATGAATGAAAAGGCTTAACTAAATCTGGGTCCTCTGTTCCAGGAAAAAAACCCAAAGTTCTTACAAGTGGGAAGGCATTGAAAACTGGAATCTGGTCTTCTCACTGAGACAGAAAAAAATTGTCTAAAACAGGAACAGCTACTAATCCAGATAGAGGTTTTTACAGTGCTGCCAGAAAAATAACTGAAAACTAAGAGGACTCTGAGGCCAGCTACAGACTTGAAAGCCCCACTTCAGCAGTATTTCAGCCCATTCCTGAAGACATACTTCATTACATTTCTGTAGTGAAGTCTGAGGGAAGTACATCTTCCAAACTAATAATCTCACCTAAGTAGACACATATGATGTGAACAATTTCCTGCCTTTAATAGTTGACTTTTCCTATTTTCCTATATTATTGAGTTGGAGCCTCAGGAATGTGTGCAAGGGATTCTGCCCTGTGCTGGTGCAGTGCAATGGACTTTGAATTTCACAAAGAGATGTTTTGAGATGAGTTCAGTTTTTAGACATGAAAATGGAGAGAGAAAAGCATATGAGATCAGTGAAAGAACTCCATCTTCTGAAACTTCTGTGTTTTGAGGTACCCAAATGGAGGCGGATGTGGAAGTAGGTTGCACACACAGAGCACCATGAATGAGTTTGTAGTACCCAAGCTGGTTGCTCCTACCTTCCTCGCCAGGAATCTGAGATTATTGATCCGTTCCATGGAGGAGGAAACTGGGCTTTGAGCTAAACAAGCTTCTGCCACTCATCAAGTAGAACTGGGTGTAGAACCCTCCATCCTTCTTCCTGACTTAATTATTTATCTATCCCTTCTTTAATACTACAGTACTGTTAGACTGGGCCTTTCCTTCTTCATTCAGATTGGTCATTTGACCCTTTTTGGTGAAGAGTATGCTAAAATGGGAATCAACTGGAACGTTACCAGACTCTCTAACATGTGCTGCACGGCAATGCAGCTCAAATAAATGATGACTGTGACTGTCTCGGGAACAAGTATTTCAGCTGATATTTCACTAGTATGTTGTTTAACAGAATAAAAAGTTCTCTCTATTGAATTTGTCAACCTAACTTTAGATACTATCCAGGTATTATGTTTAATAAAGCAGACATTAAAACAAAATATTTTTTTTGTTTTAAACAGCAGAAGAACTTGCTTGTTCTTCAAGGGAAGCATTACTTAAGTATTTAAGGCCCACATTTTGAAGTGTTTTTGTCCTAGATGAAGTATGTTTGTTTCATTTTTAGATATATTGCATCCATACCCTACTCATTTGGATCTTTATGGTGATGCAGATTTGCAGAAGTGATATGCAAAATAAAATACAACTTTGAAGGGCAAATGGGAATTACCACCGATGCTTCAGAGGAATCAAGATCATGTCAGTGTAAGAATCTTAGCAATATACTTTTTATTTAGCTTAAAAGCTGGAAAATGAAGTTTAAGAGGCAAGTCAATATTCTCACAAGGGGTTATTTTACTTTATGTTGTAAAACTCAGTGATTACTTGTCAGCTGCGTTAGCTTTTAAGGTCTGTGTCTACAATGAAGGACTTATTGGAAGAAAACATTTTTTCAGGGACAACATTTTAATTTTATTTCAAATATTGAGTGGATGAGGCTCTAAAGAATTTAATACAATAACCTGCTGCTAGGTTCAAGCTAGTAATATAAGTTTTTACAGTTGCTAATAGCAACTTATGTGGCGAACATGAGTACAGCAATTTAGAGAGACACTGAGGTAATACGAATTTCTTCAAGTAGTTAAATACTAAGGTCTTTCACCGCAACATCAATGTCAGCTCTTCTTCCAAGTCAGAAAACAAAGGACAAATGAACTCACCATCTTTATTTGCTTTTTTGAATGGAAGGTTTTCGGAAAACTGACAGTAGCTAGTCCAGTGTGTAATTTTAGCTTGATTTATTTGAATTAGTGAAATCTTCAGTAAATACATCTCAGTGCACTTCTTAAATGTTTCCCCTTAGAGATCAAACATCCATTTATGTTAACTCCGCCAGCACTCGCAGACTTTAATTGCGGTGCCTGACAGACTCTGTAAAGAAAGGAAGAGTGATGGAAGAGGAAGAGAAGGTCGCTTGCGCGGAGCCGCGGCGCTGCGCGGGAGCGCTGCCCGGCGCCCGTCTGAGCACCGGGCAGGCCTGCTCGTACGGCGGGAGGCAGGGCTGAACTGGTCACGCTGGATTTTTGTTTGTTTGTTTGTTTTGCATGTGTGTTGTTCGGAAAGCGTGTTTGCTTGCTGCTGAAGGACTTGCCTTCCCGCGTGGTGTTCCCAGCCACCTGCTGCTCGTGCGTGCGGTAAGAGTGACTGTGTTTACGGCACTCGCCTTAATCCGTATTCGGGGCTGCTGGTCGATATGAAGGATGTTTAAAGCAAAACCTTGGATAGGAGTCCCGTGGATGGTGGGACCAAAACCAACCAGTTGGAAGAGTCTGCTGAGAAAATGACTTGCCGATGTGCATCCTCAAGGTGAGATTTTGCCTGTGTTGAAATTGATGCCAACACTCTGATTTCACCCTTGGCTTTATTTGCCTTCTGCCACTGGTGACCGTGGTACAGCATATGTGTTCCTAAAGACCAGATGCTGTCATCTTGGCTTGAGACCTTTTTGCAAAGGCTGTGGACTTCTGCCTGCAGGAAGGTCTGGACTTGGCAGTATTAAGTGTAAGGCCTGTGTCCATCTAACCTTTTTTTCTGCCCCCCATATTTGAGCACAATGGAGCGTTTTTCATGCTCTTCTTGGAAGCTGTCCTTCCCAGATCTTTGATCTCCCTCCTTCATCTTTGTCTGTAATCCCAGTCTAGCTTTCCTAAACTGTCCAGGTTGAAATGGCGCAGACAAATGCATGTGACCCTTCCTGGCTTCCCTATCCTCGCAAAAGCAATCTCGCTGGGCAAATGCCTTTAACTGCCCCAAAAATATTTGCCAGAGTTCGCCACCTTTGTTTGCTGCCGTTGCTGCTGCTCTTGCCCAGGAGTCCAGACTTTACAGTAACAGTTTCTGGGGACTTGCTGGCTCCCTGATAATCTGAACAACACAACTGAACAGAATAAGACACATTAAGGATTCCTTTCCAGGCATAGAAACAAGTTGCTTAAGAAACAAGTCTTCCAGGCTGGAAGCTTCTCTGTTAACGTCAGATGCTGCGGTGCCCTCTGACTTGCTTTTGAGAAGCATGTTTACAGACTCCGGTTTCAAGCAGTGAGGGACAGGCCCTGCCGATTCAGTGTGCTAGTGTAATCGTCCTTGAGACGTTGCTTGGCTGCGGTGCACTAAGAAGGGTCTTCTCCTGCCCTTCTAGTGTTTCTAAACAAATCCAGGCTTAACTGGGAACATCATTGCCTTTATGCTGGCAAAGTTTCTGGGAACTTTAAAAGGGGAAAGGTATGGTCAGTATTTTGAAAGGTATATATATTTTCTGCTATAATTAGGGTAGAATATGGACATAGCATTATGGGTTCAATTAAAAGCATGTCAATAAAAGGCAGTTTGTGCTACATAAAAGATTCTTTTGTTGAAAACTGGCCTGAGTTACGACTGTTTTATACACATTAATTTGTTTTGTACATACAGAATAGAGCTGACTGAACAGCGTGATTGTCTGACAAGAGCTGAAAAGCAGCACTTGCTGTAGGTAATTTAAATTGAGCCCTATTATCATTTACGGATTTATTCTGTTTAGAATCAATAAGATGAAAAAGGGCCTGAAAGCTTTACGCTAATGCTAATCACTTTTGGTTCAGTAGCTCCTTGTGTTTAATTTATGTATTTCTTTCCTGTGTTCACAGTCAGAGCTACTTGGAAGTGAAATATTTAAACTATCTTCCACTGAAGAGAATGTCCCCACCTCTTCTACTTCGCAGAGAATTCAGTACTGATAAATCTTTTGTTGTAATAGAAGGTTCCTTGAGAGAGGGAAGTGACACCAACCAAAAAGACAAAGAGATGATCTGGAAGAAGCTCAGTGCAATGAATGCCCTGGAAATTTTGCTTTAAAGCAGCATTCATGGTGGCAGGAGATTCCAACCTGACCTAGGACACAGAATGGAGCGAGGCTCAGGGAGCTGAAGTCACTCAACCTTCTACTACAGCAACAATTTTAACGTGAAAAGATAAATTATCCAGGAACAGAGCTGTCAATAGGTCTAGGACAGAAGAGAAAAGACGAAAGGGAAGGCAGAGTGATTTCAGCATAATGATGCTATCAAGGGGGGATACAATGAAAGGAATTTGTATGTATCCAAAAAAGTGTGCTGTTGGGTAACAAGAACTGAATTTACCAAAAAACAAACAAACAAACAAAAAAACCCCAGGTGAACAGTATTACAGGGTCCTGTAAATCCTTCGAGGCGGTCTTTGGGGTACTGGGCAAAGGGCAGAGGTGTGCTGTGCTGAAGAACCGTGTTTGGCAGACTGGAGAAGAGCTGTCAAGTCCTTATGAAGAAGGAACCTGAACACAACAACTCTCTGAGCAAGGCGCTGTGCCGGAGTTCCCAATCCTCCAAACGTCTTTTGCTCCTTCTGAAGTCATGAGCCCTACTGCACTCATGTCTAATTTTGTTGTTTATTGGCCACATGGTAGCAGATGGACAGTATCTCCTCCAGAGGAGCCGGGAGGACTGGGAGGAGCAGCATGCTGAACTGGGCCTCTGGAATCTGGTCCGTAATGCCGTGACGGAGCCCACCGCTGCCCGAGGTCAGCGACCTACGGCCCAGGCTGGCCCAGCCGGGGCGGCGCGTAAGGATTGCCGCCGCGAGACGGGCCCTCGGCGTCTTGGTTCTGCCGGTGCCTCAGCCCCGCTCAGCTGTAGCGTGACGGTCGCCCCTCGGGAAGCCGAGAGGGACCCCCGTGCGGCCGCCCGGGGGCCACCGGTGGCGGCGGCCGCAGCAGGGTAGCGTGGAAGCGCGGGGTGCCGCCGGCGCTGCGGCGGAGCGGGGTGAGCAGCCTCCCCGCGGAGGCCGAGCTCTGCGGACGGGGCCGAGCGCGGCACACGGGTGGAACGTGTTGCCCCGTGCGTGTGGAGCAGCAGGGGCTGAGTCGAGAACAGAATTAAAGTCTTTCAAGTCCCAGGCGAGTGTCCCGGCCGCCGCACCCTGCTGCCTCTCTGTTTGGATGCAGGAAGGTTAGTTCTGGGTGATTAAACAGGGAGTAGTATTAAGACTGTAGTGTGTCGTGTACGCCATGCTTAGAGATGATTGCCAAGTCTTTGCTATTTCATCAACAAAGTGGCTTTTCTTCCTCACACTTACTTTCCCCAGATACCCAGGACTACTTCAGAGTTCCAACTTTTTTTTTTTTTTTTAAGTATTTATTTTAAATGTTTTAAAATTTACTTGTATTAAAATGGGTTGGAGCAGCAAATACAATTTCTTGCAGTAAATAGCTGTAAAAACATCAAAGGTTTTGATAACTGTTAGCTGTATACTTTGTAATGCCTATTGTATTTCCATTTTGTTAGTTCTATTTAAAGAGCGGTATTATCATGCCCCATTTCCTGTTAGATAGTTCTATTTGTCTGCTCTACGGGAGGCAGGAGATCTTAGGTCCAAAAGAAATTATCTCTCAGTAAATTACTCCTAACTCCATTACTGAATACTAAGCACTCTGCCCTTACTGTGCGAGCAGCTTGAAGAGATAACGTTGCAATTTATTTATTTGTTTTGTCCTGTGTATATGGGCGACACAGGGACTCATCTGAGCAGAGATGGTGATAACTGACAGGTACATTAGATCAGCCACCTATAGCAAAGTTTACTTTGATTATGTTGTAAGTGTCAAGACGTACAGTAGCTGATGCCAGTTTGATCTCTCCTAGTATATAATGGCTTGTCTTTTTCATGGTTGATTGGATACTAATTTTTGTCTAATAAGTAAGCTATCAGTTCAGAGTGCTTTAGAGAGTAGCAGAGTTTTTTGTCCTCCTGAAAGGGAAACCATTCGTGAAATTATTTTAAAATTTGTTTGGATTGCTTGTTGTATTCATTTTTCTCCTTCTAATGTCCCCTTGTTTACCCAAAGATTGCACTAAAGGTACAAGATTTTCTAGGGGCCTGCTGTGAATCTGTTGCTTCGGATATACAACTTCTCCATAGTAAAACAGCAGCAGAGGATAGAACATTTTTTTTTCTGTTCTTGATGTGTGGCTGCCAAACTGCAAAACCTGTAGGTAATGGTTTTTAAACTCCGAAGAGGAGAAACAGTGCTCTGTTATGCAGACCCCCTTCCTTTTCTCTTGTAAGTAACGTAGGAAGGATATAAGACAGTAGCATCTGTAGATCATATATTTTCCTATGGTTACGTAGCTATGTTTTACATAAAACTGCATTTACAAAAACAGCTTATTACATATTATGCCTTGCAAAATATATTAATTCTATTAATATAGATTAATTGATTAATAATAGAGTTGTGGAAAAGAAAAGGAAGCGGACGAACTCTGGAGTGAAGGGTGCTGTTCTGGGCCAGCTACTATTGCTTAGTTTCCTGACACGAAGGCAATTCCAGGAAAACAGGCATTCAGTGAATACGAATTTCTGAATTTGGAGGAATGTGCCTTTTTTTCAAAACTTTTTGGTACCAGAAGTATAGTAATAACTAATAATGTCTCTGAGCCCTGGCCTGTTAACAGGGATAGTAGGCTGGGGAAGATTATTGTTTGGTGGAGTTAGATCTTCTCTTGGGTTAGGTTTTCTTTACTGATAGATTGAGCTGTTTTTAGTTCTAATTAAAGTGATCCATGGCTCCTATTCAGCAGGATGCTGAGGCCTTTGCCTGGTGCATGTGGAGCTAGAGGTGTTTTTCCTTTTTCCTTTTTTCTCTTTTGATTTTTCTTTTGATTTTTCCAGGCTAGAAACATGCGTTGCTTTTAGATGGATCATTACTAGTATACAGGAACAATTTATTAAAGATACTGTTTTATTGGGGATGCCACAGAGATTCAGGGTGAGTGAAGACCACCTAATCAAATTCAGGGAGTGAGTAACTAGTTTTGGAGTTGTAACAGTGGGGGTTTTGGTGGTGTTTCTAGATTTGCTAAAATAATTAAAGCTCCACTGGAATTTTCTTGTTCAGTTAGTTACATTCCATGCAAGGAACTTTCTATCCAGACGTTACTCCCTTTCGTTATCAGGTACATCGTCCTGTAGATACACATATCCAAGGCTTGCAGGACTGCGATTTGTACGGACAGCTGAAAGGACTGCTCTATTTTTGTTTCTCAGTTTGATCCAAGTTTTCAGTTCTTCCCCAAACAAAGCCACTGAATGCTTCAGTGTTGGAGCGGTGAACGATTTCATTAACACGACTTTGCAGTCCAAAGGATTGGTAGGAGAAAGCATCAAGATCCTTAGCAATGCCAAGGTGTGGTGCTATCTTAATCAGCACAACCCTTTACAAGAAAAAGATAGTTTGTTAAAAATGAGAGTGCTTATAGCTGTGACAGATGGTAAATATTGAAAATTTCTGTTGAATTAAGAGATGAATCTTTATAATTCCTGTACAGGAGCAAGAGATGTCCTAAGACATCACCTTGTTTCCTTCATATATTTCACCTGGGGAGTGTACCTTGATGTGAATTTAAGTAAGTTACTGACTACTTACGCATGTCACCTGTTTAAAGAGGAGGCAGGTTTTACCTGCATCAGGCAAGGATGATGGATTTCCAGCCTTTTCCAGTTTACAGATTATGGACAGTTTCATAATTGAAAGTGATTGCTTTGGAGGTGGCCTGAACATTCACAGGCATCTGCAGATCACAGGGGCAAACCAGTGGATAGAGGATGCTTTCAAGGCTGAACTGGAGCTGAGTCTTGCCTGATGGTGAAAAGTTGCCCAGTTTCCACGGGGATACATCTGTTGCAGCTGTGATGTGACTGAAGTTGCTGTACTTTGGGTACTACTGGCAGCATAGCTTCAGGATCCCAAGCTCAACATGGGCTGCAGAAGCAAGCCGGGGAGAACATGTAGGTGGCTGTGTGAGATGGCTCGGTCACCATGCGGACCTCAGCTGGAGCTTAGCAGGTATCTACAGGAGCTGCAGTCATGCAGTTGACTGCAGTGTAGACACATGTGTTTACCTTAAATATGTTCAAGAATAACTGCTCTTGAAATAGCACCTTCATGAGATAAAATTCTGAGAGTCGTTCGCAACAGCCACGTCTCTGCTGGAAACAGTGAGGTTCTTTCCTGCTTTCTCTTGGACTTGGAATGAGAAACTGAGATGTAGATTGAGTTCTTGTTAGAACTGAGAATTTATCATCTGCCCCAGTACTGCCCGGAGCTGCTGTTTCACGTCTTCGAGGCTGAGCTTTGGCAGTCCTTGGCACTCGCCAAGGGGTCGTTACTCGCACCCAGAGCTGGGCTGTTTCCCACAGTGCCAAAGCAGAAACCCCACTGTGGAGCAGAGAGCTGAGCATCTATCATCTCCACCTGCTTTGCTGTCATCCACATGCAACCCCCTGGCTCCTTTGCTCTCTCCTTGCTTAGCTCTCTGCAAAGGAGGCAAGAGCTTACGGGGCCGTTGCTTAAACATCAATTAATTAATTTATTTATTTTGCTGTGGTCAGCAACTTCTCTACTGGTCCAGTTTGAGAGAGCACTAACAAAGGCAAGGGGACTTAGATACCTCTGAAAGAGTGTCTCCAGGCTCTTCTCATACATTAACATTGCAGCCTTCTTCACTTCTTTTCTTATATTCACTTTGGGATATATAGAAAATAAAGCTATAATAATGCTGTCCTTTCTTATCTTCTTTCACAAACATTAATCGCATGATTTTTTATCGGTACAAAATAACCCTGGAGATAGGGCAGTCTGTGGATCAGCTTCTATGAAACTAGAAAACTGAAATTATTTTGTTTAATTGTGTGTGAAAGTCAACTTCTGTCAAAATCTCTAGCTGTGACTGGGTACTTACAAAATGTAATATATTCTTTTCTTTAGCAGATCACCTAAATACATTTTACTAGCAACTCTTTTGAACCAGATGAGACCATAATTCAAGCTGTCTTGTCTGCTTCTGCTTTAGTTCACAATAATGTCACTATGCTGTTCACATCAAAGACTGTTAAGTTTTTATCTGTAACAGCTACATCAACTATTTTGTCCCAGTTTTTTGGAAGATCATTACTGATGGATAGCTTTTCTGGGAGAAAAAAAACTATTCAGTATATATTTCTAGTATAAAATTTTTGTTTTTCTGTCAATGTGACTTTGCAAGCTTGTCCAATTTTTCAGTGACTTCTCACCAGCTGCAGTAGAGTTATTCCTCTCCAGCTGAAATATAAGAAATGTTGCTGCAGCCAACAAACTAAGTTATTTCAGAATATTCTTTTCCATCCAGAAATTGTGCTTTGGCATGCTGCTTGACTGAACATCTTCAATCCTTGAAGGTTATCCTTGTGTTCTTTAGTCAACTGAATACATTAGGGATGGGGGACACTATGACTGAGCAGTGAAGAGGGGAGACAAGGAGTTGGAAAAGCTGGTTTATTCTGGGTATTCTGCCACTGTTGTCAGGTAATACATTAGCTTCTTTATGCTGTGGCTTCTTCATGCTGTGGCTCGTTCACCTGAAAAGGGATAGCCCCATCTTTGGGTCTCTATGGAGTGGGAGGGGTGTCTGTGGGATATCTTTGAGACCTGGAAGCAGTGCATAGGCAATGAATGCAAAAATTAATAGGAATAGCCTTAACTAGAATCAAATATTTCTTAAGTTGTGGAGAAGCTCTAGGTTTATGTACAAAAGTGAGCTTGTTATACATAGCACCTCATAAATACTCATCCGATAGTTTCATGCCACTGGGCAAGGTGGGGAGGGAGGAAGACCTATATGTTTGGGCCTTTTATCAGTAGGATTTACTTTGAATCCTAGATCTGTTTAAGGAAACATTGACAGATGAAAATGCAGGTAGTGGCTGTATTTAATCTTCAGGAGCAGCTTTGCAGCCCGTGTTTGTCTCACTCTGCTGTCCTTCATGGGATGGTAAAATCAGGATGGGATGAAGGCAGGGTGAGAGTTCTTGCACTGTCTGCGTCTGATGTCCAAGCTAAAAACAATGCAGGAACTGGGCTGGGAGCCCCCGATCAGTCCCCTGAGGGGGAAAAGAGAGGGCAAATGTAGGACATTGGCTGCTGCCAGACTCTGAAGTGTCATTCTGGGATGCTTGTAGTCCTGTGATTGCCAGTACCTGCTTCCCTCAGAAGACATCAAAGCAGAGGAGATGTATCATCTTTATCGGAGATACTGGCCTATTGACTCTTGGGGTACTGGTGAATTCAGCTGCTTCTTGACTGAGGAATTTATGCTGTATTATCATAGATCCTGGTGTATGTTTGCTCGCTGAAGGTGCCTGCAGTTTTTCTACAGCAGCATATTGCTTGGACAATTGCCCATCTTCTTGTTTTAGGAGAAATTTGCAGTGAGATGAGAAGCTCAAATTTGTCCTGTGTGCTGCTGATGACTAATGTATACTTCAGCTGCAGGCTTTACGTGCATGTGGAGCAGCCAAGCTAAATAAAGGTCACTGGTGCATTTGTGTAAGTGAAGCACTGTTGTGCTCTGATAGCCTCTGTGCTGATGGTTCCATGTGCATACATCAATATACAATCTGTTAGCATGATTTGTTTGTAATCCAGATGTAGACCTGTTTTAATACAAGGTATATAGAAATGTCCTGTCCTTAGCTGCCTTTTATGTAATTTGTGTGGTTGCATAGCTTAAATTTAAGTGCAGTAAGGATGGCATGCACGTCATCATGTTTCTTATTCTTATGTGTGAGCAATTTCTTTTTTTTCTTTAGCTGTTTGTGGTCCATGGTGTTTAATGACATGGCTGAGTACTAACATGTGATTTAAAAATCCTAGTAGTAAAAAGAAAGCTCTGACTTGGGGAAAATCATCTCAAGTTTGGGGATCATGTCCCTTATAGCCTTCTCTTTTCATTTCAGGCATCTTTTTCAGGATGAACAAATGGAATAGAATTATTACCTGGCTGGAGAGAAAACCATCACAGAACAGGATACAGGCAGCAAGCCTGTAAGTAGAGAAATTCTCATTTACCTGGTTTAGATTCAAGTCAGCAGATCTATTTCCATGTGACAGTGTATTCAGATTTATTGTTGGGAATAAGGAAAAAAAAGTAACATCCCATTCTGCAGTGAGGACCCCATTGCAAGCGGGTGGTTTACATCTCATATAACTTGAAATAAAGGAATTGTTCACACATTCATGATCAATACAATTACCACTACTTTCCATGAATTAAGTAATTTGTATGGTATTGCTGTTTGGGGCATTTGTATCCCTATTCAGAGCACTTCTTCAGTATTTCACCCCGCTAATGGTAAAGGCAGGTGCATGCCAGTTGCCCACAAAACCAAGGCAAAGCTCTATGGGGAAACTCTTTTATGTCCATCTAGATTTGAATTTGTAGTCCTTTTCCAATTACTGTGCTAATTGTTTAAGAGATTGTTAGACTAAAAAAGTTTTTAATCACTAATCTGTTTTTGAAAGGAACTTAAGGGCTCAAAACCTGAGCTACATACTTCTTAAATTAATTTTCTTCATGAATACTTCTTTCTCAATACAGATTTGTGAGTCAGAACACCCTACTGTGCTTGTTTCTTTGTCTTTTCTTCAAACACCTGGCCTATTATTCTCCTTCCCCCCCCCCCCCAACAAAATTGCTCTTTCTTTGTAGGCAAAGTTCTGATGATATTATGCCCTTGGAAATACGGAAATTTACCCAAAGACTTGTGTTATCAGAGCTGAACTTGGGGCAGAGAACAAGCTAAACAAACCTAACAATTTAGCCAAATGTGAGCGCTCCAATAGAAATATTTGCCAATGTTTCTTGGAGGAATACCAATATCCTGCAGAATCTTCAAACAAAACTCCTCAAAATAATTGTGACATGGAGGATAATGTCAAGAGGTTTCATTCTGAGGTTGAACATTTTTCAAAGTGGGCTAGAGGCAGTAGAAAGTCAAGGTGCGTGTGTGTGCGTGCGCGCGTGTGTGTATATCCAGGTTTTCTTCACTGCTTTGAAAATCCTCCTCAGCACTTTTGAATTTGGGAAAACTAGACAAACCTAGTAAAATAACTAGGGCTCCAAGCCTGCTTCAGTTGGAGCCTATGCCAAGAATCCTGTGGATGTCACCCAGAGCAGAATTAGGCTGCAACTTTGACTAAAATCCTTATTCAGAAGAGAGGCATAGGGTCAAATCCTGCAGTCTTAATCCAGATCAGTGCAAGCCTTGCCTAAATCAGGACTAAGGGATTTAATGCATAAGGCAAAATAAAGTGTCTAGAAATAATTGCAAAGTTCAGTGTGAAAAGCTCCCCATGAAAGGGCTGTCCTGTTTAGAATGCGGGATGCTGCTCTCCTTGGACAGAGAGAAACCGGGAAAGTAAATGTTTCTGCATGGTTCGTAAGAGTTTTGACCATGTATAGCTATGAACTTAGGCTGAAGGGTTTTACAGTTTATGCTTCTTTAAGAAGTATTACAGAAAAGTCTACCCATTACCCCACCCAAGAGAAAAACAGAATAAAACCCCAAATCATAAATAAAGAAGCTCTGATGGGTGTGTGTGTGTGTGTGCATGTGCGCGCATGTGTGAAATGCTTTCTTTTTACTACTCAAATATTTGTGCTTGCAGTTCCCCAGCAAGGGGACCTCCGCTAGGAGAAAATGTCCAAGTCCTAAGCCAACAAGAATCTATCCACTGATAATAAGAATCTCTGCATCAGCTGCTCTAAGGCACCCAAACATTTATTGTCATTTTAGTAACTATGCTCATAATAGCTTGTATTTAAGCCTCTTTATTTGAATTTAAAAGACAAGAACATTTTGACTAAGTAAACCTTCCTTCCTTGGTGTGATACCTTAATGTGATACCTTAATAAAATAAAACAGTAATAACATGAAAAGTTGGTGAGTTCGAACTCGGCACAATTTTGGTTACAGACACATTTTAATTTCTAAGGTGATTTCAAGTGTTGTTCTGCCTATTTGTTTTCATAATATCATTAGCTCTCACAGCTAGCTTTTCAGTTCATATGAAGGAATAGAAATTTCTTGGAATGACTCATTAAAGCAGAGAAAATGAAATCAGGCTAAAGAAAATCTCTGTATTTCAAACTCAACCAGGATTAAACATCAGCAAGTTGTGTTCTCTACTTGCGCCCACTGGGAGATGCTAAGGATTGCAAACACCATCCACCACCCAAATGTCATGGGAATAGCAGCTCTTATTTAATCCATAATATAATAAAGTAGGCAATGAAGTTATTTTTGTAACACTTTCTTGTATCAAAGGACCCAGCAGCCTGAAGCTAGAGCCCTGCATGAATATACACCAAAAATGAGGCAATTGCTACCTCTATGACAACTTCAAGAGAAGCAGATACCACTGGTTGAGATGACAGTGGAGTGGTGCCAAGCAGGTGCTTGGCAGTGGTCACAGTTAAAGGACAGCGTCTTGGAAAAACGGCCCCTTCTTGTAAGGGGAACCTGGGATGAGCAATCCCAAGTCATCTGGCAGGTGTTTAAGTGAGACCCCCCCCTCCCTTGTATTCATGGCAGATCTTGGTATGTGTGTTTAGTTTTACTTCAGTGATAAAACCGCAGTTAACACAGTGGTATCGTTCCTTTCTCTCTACTCTACCTATTTAAAAGTGAATTGCTGGCTTGGTTTTGTGAACACTTATGTTACTGTTGCTACTCTTGTGGCCCAGGTAGGTTGGGGATATCAGCTCCGGTGTGCTTCTAGGAGCCAATCCCACTGCAGGGCTATCTAACCCAGAGGTTCCCTGAGTGAAGCCTGTGGCCTCATGCTAAGATAGTGTTGCACTAGGCAGATGCAGCAGCTCCTGGCTCTGGCATGAGCTATAGTGCAAGTGAGCAAAGTTGTTTGCCTCTACATATTAGTTAATGTCCTCAAATAACTCCCAAGTGTCTGTAGCTGTGGCAAAGACTTTGTTGTTACTGGACAAGTTATCCCTGATGTGACTGCTGAAATCAAAGGAATTTTGGCTTGTGGATTTGATCTTTTGTGTGAAATCTCTGTCTCCCTAGAGTTAGCAATGATGTTTCTGGTGATTGTGAAGGACCTGGTATTTCATACGATGTACTGAAACTGCCTTCAGCAGGCTTTTTTTGTGTGTTAACTTCTGGTAACAAGTCTCCTGCTGCCTGACTCACAAAGCAGGACTAGCATTAAAAGGTTGCTTTTTCAAAAAGTAAAATGCCACCACCTTCTACCTGCATTACCATCAATGTCTATGAACCAGAAATACTTCTGGTTATGCAGTAGGTTATGACTCAACAGCAGTCAAAGCAGTTTAACAGCTGGGAGGAATGACTAACTAATCCAGCAAACTGCTGTCTGTGTCATGTACCTAGGTTAACAAGTGAGATCAAGAAATCTATAGAAGCAGCAATTACAGACTTGGAGTTCTGTATTCAAAACCTCTAACAAACTTGAAAACATCTGCCTCAAAAGCAGTCTTAGAAGTGCTGGGAGCACTGAGAAACTGGAGAAGTTTGTTCTAAAATACACAAAACTTCCTCTGTACGAGTTTAGTGCATAAGAATAGTCTTGAGGGACCAGCAGCATCAATAGATGAGCTCCGTGATGTTCCATCAGCCCACAAAATCACAGCTTCCTTAGAGGGCTGCTAGGGATGTGGTAAATCTTCAGGCAAAGTCATAAGCTGTTCATCCTTCAGTTGTGATTGCTAACAACACAATTATCATTTTCATAACTACTACCTGCACGGTGTCATGCTTGTTTAATCCATCCTCACAACAGCCCTGTGAGGTAGGCAATTGAGCTGTAAAATGAGGATAGTGATACTTACCCTCACTTAAGATCAGACACATAGGCAGGCCAGTTCTTCTCATTACCATTCCACAGATGGGGAAGTAGAGCAAGAACTTTAAAATGACTTGTCTGAGGCCAGAAAGGGAGTTCAAAGTTTTTATGAATTCTGCTCACTAGGGCCTCAGTTTTCACTCTTTCCAACAGCAGTCCAAAGAAGAATGTAACACCTTACATTTAGTTTCACTTAAATTCTGAATCTACTCAAGGCAGGAATTATCTGGAAATGTACAAATGATCAGTTAACTTACTGGTCTAGTATTATGTGCCACTAATCATGCTAAAAGGATTCAGCAACTTCTATTTCCAGGTCTTAGCTATTTACTGATAAATATATATACATATAGAGGACTATACACAATTTACTGCACACTAACCTATTTTCACAGGATACAATTTTCATATACAAAGGTTGAACTATTTTTAATTATTAAAACATTGCCACCCTGGACACAAAGCAAACATTTGTTTATTTTTTAGTTTGAAACAAGATACTTCATACAAACCTCATTATGAATCAAAAATCTATACTGAAAATAGTCTACATCTCATTCTTTCTAAGTTTGTCTAAAATGCAAGATTTCACTAGCATTTTTACTTCAACATGAAGCATGACCTCCAAGTTTGAAACATACTGTATACCAATTTTCATGTCTAAAGTACTGCATCTAAGAGTTCCTCCTGAAAAATGAGTTAAGGATTGCTTATAAAACTGAAGTTATTCCTACAAAGAATTTTGAATCCTTGAACTAGCATCCACTGACTGTGGGGATTTCAAAGCCTCAGTTTCCCATTAGCCTGATATATGAAGATGAGACAGTTCCAGTTTATACTTCGGTGATGTCAGAAATTCACTGCCTATAGAAATGATGACAAGTCAATTTGCTATATGGCTACAGGATTTCACATTATAATGAAGGAAACCTATTTTAGTAAGATTCTTTCAGTCCATTTCTGAAAACAGAGGAACTACAACTTTAAGATACCTATCTCTAACAGGAGTTATTGTTTGAAGAAAGCACTCACTTTCCCCTCTGTGGCCGTAGTCTGTGGGAGAGCGCCTAACAAAGTTCTTTGTTAGTGTTTGTAAGGCCAGAGATGAGGTTTAATTGAGGGATTTGTGCTGAATGTTCTTTCGCTTTGAGTCTTAGTGCTGCAATGCTCGACGTTTTCCTTTCAACTGCTGCTGGATCAGTGAAGGCAGTGAGAGCAGGGTCTGAGAGGGGTCCAGGAGCTTTCATTAGTACTGAAGCTGTTGTCATGAGAGGATTTAAAGCATTCAGAAACCTGTATTTGAAAGAAGTCAATATTATCCAAACTACAAATTGTTTTGGAGAACAAGTACTTATTAATCAAATCACAGGACTTAAAGGAATATTAGTAAAGAACTTGCTAAAATTTCTAGCTTCTTCTAAATGTATATTTTTTGTTTCCAGACTGTATTTCAGTTTTTCATAGTGCAGTGTTTTGCTCTTAAAGTCACCTTCAATTAAAATAAAGGGAGATAATCAGATATGGCATGCAGATACCTAGAACAGCAACCATTTCCTTAACTCCTAATGCTAAATTCTATCAACAAATCCTGAATACTGTAAATCAGTCTGTACTGTGAAAACAGTAAACTATCACAAAAACTCAATTTTTTATAGCTGTTTGTGCAGCCAATTTTACAAGTTATTCTGTGTGAAAAGCAACATAAGTCAGTGTGGCAGAAAGATCTGCCTGTTAATGCAGAACTGCACACAATATAGAGTATAAATTCAGCAGCGCTATCCTAACATATAAAAAACTACATGTACATCCTTGTCTCTATTTTTATGGAGTGCACTAGAACAGCAGTAGCAATCTGCTGATGAATTTTAGGTTGCTGGGCAGGAAAGCCCAGGAAGCAGTTTTAGTTGAAATGAATTGCTGGTGTTCTATGTACCTGACCACAGAGAAAGGAATGGAGCGTAGCTCTGGGTTTGCTCTAAGCGCTGAGAGCATACCACCTGCAGAGGGAACCAGGCTGGCTGCACTGCTCTTAGCAGCAAGTAAGGATAAGGAAAATCTCTCTCTCAAGCTTTGTCAATCTTGCACATGGAGCCAGTCTCCTTGTCTTACCTCCTGGGAAAAGTGTTTAACACCTTTACTCTAGCAAATCACCCTGAAGCCAGGCCTGTCTGTAGTCCCATCTAAATCACCTAGAAGCCATGTCTCTCTGCCTTCCCATCTTTACTGTGTGCAATCTGCATCAGTCTGCAAGATAAGGATGGCGCTGCAGCCTACAGATTAGATGGCAGCAGTCTGTTCTGAAGACTCAAGTTTAATGAGACCAACATTTCAAAAGTAAGCATAACTGTTGTTCAAGTAGTAATTACATATGACATTTTTACTAGCATAACTTAAAGTCAAATCGTGATATTCTTAACCTAGCTAACCCATGCATGACCTAACCCCATTTCGCTAAGTTTATTTTTTTAAAGGAGCATATTTAATGAGAATGCATGCAAGTGTCAAACTAACACAAATACAGTATTTTTGAACAATTTTGAGATTTAGGAAAGAAAATATTTGATACTACCTTCCAAAATGTGGACTTAAAATTGGATTTCTGAAGAGAGAAGTCCAGGTAAGACTGCTGAGGCCAAAAGTCCCCAGGGTTGAAGTACTGAAGGCTGGAGACATGGATGGCACAGCCAGTGTTGAAAGAGGCATTGACCTCCATGTGTGATCTAGGAGGGGAGAATGACTCAATGGAACATCCAAAAATAGACCAAGTGGGTGTGTTAAGGAGAGTCCTGGAACAGTCCCCAGAATTTCAGTTTTTTCACGCTTCCTCCACTTTGCCCTTCTGTTTTGGAACCAGACCTTCAATGAGAAATTATAAAGGCATTAGCTGAACTCCCTCTGCAGTTTATCACACCAGCTACTGGATGCAGTCTTAGCGATAGCAGAGTAGTAAGCATTTAACCAAAAAACACTTTAATATTAAAGATCCATTCATAAATTCCTTAGTCGGTTTATAAGCAAATAATCAAAACTATAAATATATTGCAAATTTGACTCGTTTGTGGCTGCTCCGTTTGAATATGGCCCTTTAAGTTTTAAAGCCTTTGTAATATTTTAACGTATCCCTTAAGAACTTAGTTATTAACAGATCATTTATCCTTTCATAAGCTATGTATTGAACAGTAAATTTCAAAGCCATTCAAGAGTGTCTATTTCTGTACAAATGCCTCAGGAAGCAGTTTAGTCATGACTGTAACAGTAACTAGGCCAAGTATATGGTATATGCTTTTTGTTTTGATAGTTGGATAGTACGATTTTATATGTGAGGTTAAAAATAAAATGAGAAGCTTTTGTTATCTACCATGAATGCAAACAACATATGGTTATAGGAAAGTGATCAATCGAATTGCACTGAAAGCCAGTACTAAACTAGAAAATCTAGTGAGTAGTATTAGAACAGGGAATCCGATTCTTCCTAGAGGGGCTTTAGCTAGTATTGGTTTTGTGCTGTTAACTATTGAGTATATTGCCTCTTTCAGCCTGACAAGTCATTATTTTAGCCCATTAAGCATATTTTAAAGGTTTTAGTCAATCCAGTCTACAGGTCAGAAAACTGATTCTTCATTCTGTTGTTCTCCATCATTAACTGAGCAGAATCTTTCAGAACCCGGGATGGCAGCAAAAAGCAGAGTAAAGCATATCAGCTCTAAAACACATGGGAGAGAAGACCTAAAAACAAGCAGCTCAGAAATGGATGCGTCAAGGCTGAATGTTCAAAATCCAAATTTACTCAGCTGTTCAGGTCTTCTAGCTACCTTTGTAGTAGAGGGAGTTGGGTCCATTCAAGTTGGATTCTGAACTGAATCTGGATGTGAAAAAAGGCATTAGCTGTGGCCCATCATCTCGTTCAGCAGCCTAGCATGTTACTATTGGAATGAGCTGCTGCTCGAAGCGTCAGCTGTATAGTACTTGAACGGTACTCTTGAATGGAATAGTACTCTAACTGGGATTTAATAGTTATTAGAGAGCAGTAACACAAGGCACAAAGTTCTCAGAAAGGCCAACTTCTCTCTTATGCAGAGTCTTCACTATTTGAAATTTGCCTCTGATTAGGGGCAAAGGTAAAAGTTTAAAGCTTAGGGTCATTTACCGCAGAATATAGATTCTTAAGATAATAAACATTACTATAATAAACTAAAAACATAACTGAAAATTATATTGCAAAAATTAAGTCACAACAAAATGACAGAAGATGCAAATTAATTATTCTTTTGGCATTAGTCTTTCTAAAATTGTCAGATTCTGCGGAAATCTATAATGATAAAACCTTTTTATTTGGAAATGGAAGACTTGAATTTTTTTTAATAGTTACTTTTTTGTCTACAATTATTTCAGTTAAAAAATGCTCTTCAAGAGTTTAAAATTTCTACTGCATAATATCTGTAACAATTAATGACTAGGAAACAGCTGACTGAAAATCAGGTTTTGGGGGTTACCAATACTCACTTTAATCTCAGATACTCCACATAACTCTTTCCTGTGACTGACTGACTTTCAGGTGCTTAAATAATACCAAGTGTGGAGTGGTTTGGACAGGACTACCCTGTCCACTAACAAGGTGTTAGCAGCCCAACCTGGAAGGCTATAGTGTGCCATAGTCTTGCTGTCCCGAGTCTGATATTGTTCCTACCTCTATCAATGACATCTACTCTTTTAAAGCATTTCCTACGGTGTGCTCAAGCCCCAGCTGACGTACTGCTTACTCCAGTCCTTTCATTGCATATGTTCTAGTGTCTTTACACTGGGAAATTGCTGTTCCCCTGGAGAAGAGATTTGGATTATGTGTTGTGTATATAACACAGAGCCTGCTGCACTGTACAGGGGAGGTGCTCTTAGAAGAAAAGTCAGAGCATCAAAGTTCAGAAGTTTGTACTTGGATTCTTGAGTGCTCTGACTGGCTTTTTGGCCACTGGTCAAGCAATTTAAAGAATCAAACGTCTTCCAAAGGAGTATCTGAACCAGTGGACAGCTATGCCTATGTAGGAGTAAAGACTACAAGGTCTGTATTAATCTATGCCTAGGGGTCTGGTATAAAAAATGAACTCAGTTACTGGGAATTACATGACTTGAAATCACTGTTAACCATTAATCCCAAGTATCTGTAGGTGGAGCTTAGCAGAGATGTCACAAGAGAAGACACCAACTCAGAGGTGTTAGCGTTTTCCATTAGAATAAAATCCAATAGAGAAAAGGCAGAGAACTTTCTTACACTATAGCCATGTAGGTAAAGTCTTTCCTAAAAAGGACAAAATAGATGCTTCAAAAGTATTAAATTTTTATTTACAAAGAAGTTTAACGTGAAATGTGTGCTTTTTTTTGAATTTTCTATGGTAAAGTGAATCCCTTTGATCACTTCGACTTGCACTGACTGCAAAATAACTTTTCTTTTTTAAAAAAACCCAGAGGTTTACAACCAAACTCATTTAGTAATCTCTCAGATTTTGTATTTACCAAACTGGAGGGAAATATCAGTTTAAATATCTAATAATTATGTTTTTAAAAAAAGCCAAATTTTAGTTCCTTACTGGTACAAACTCATCAGCACATGTGATAAAGGGACACAGACATACCTCATCCCTTACACTGACGTGACAAACAGCTTCCAAAATTTAGTGCATATATTAGTCACTAACATTCAGATTAGTCATTTTGAAGCTTTTGTTAAGTACTTTTCCTTTGCTTTCAATAAAAGGCTTTGGTTGCCTTTAGTCTATTTTCAGAATCATTTAAAGTGCTAAACTAAACATATGAGATACTACTATATCAGTCTCAAGGTTTTGTAAGTGTAGTATCAGTAGGAAAAAAAGCTTAAACAGGAAAGAGCATGTTAAACTCTAATTTGTACACTAAATATTATCCAGGTTATTTTGTAATTACTAACACTGCACATATTGGACAAAAGAAATGTTAGTCTTTTTAAACGAAAACAGAAGCGAGCATCTAAAATTTGGTAGCTTTCTTGCTGTTTATTTTTTTCTTTAAAAATATATCCTATTTAATTGATGTAATAGCCACATTCGAGTCTTATCATTGTTGGGTATTACATGTTTATGCTGCAGCTGAATACAGGTTCACTATCAGAAAAAAAAATCACAAGGATACTTAATTCCAATAGACTAAGCTGATATTTTGATACTGATGCAGTTAATGGTACTGAATTACCCATGTAATGTTTGACTCTTCACATTAACAGAACATTCCTTTAATAACTGTTTCTTAATTCACATCGTTGGTCTAGAGGGAAATTATGAGAAACAG